>NC_083702.1:1313333-1970000 GCF_033118175.1 Dama dama
GGTCGGGGTCGGGGTTGGGGTCAGTATCAGGGTTGGGGTCAGGTTCGGGGTCAGGGTCAGTATCAGGGTTGGGGTCAGGGTTGGGGTCAGGAGGGCATCCCTAATGGGATGTGTGCTCTGGACGGGGGAGGGTACCTCTGTGCCAGGGCCTGACCCCAGGGATCAGGCAAGTCTGGGCAGAGGAGAGCCCACTGCCTGCAATCCCATGGGCTTGGACCGGGGAGGAGGGGGTTGGCCAAGCCGTTGGTGATGGACAGGAGACCAGCTGGTCAGCTCCGGGGCCTGGCTGCCTCCTGCAGGACTGGGCAGGCCATCCATGTCAAACAGAAGCTTGAATCTGACTGGGATTTGTAAAGCCTCGTGTTCAGGGAGGGTCAGACCGGGCGCCAGGCGCCCCCTCCAAGGTGGTCCAGACGAGCAGGTCCAAGAGTGAGGTGTGGGGTCCCCGTGGGGCGGCTGGAGCCCCGTTCCTCCCCTCTCACATCACCCAGCTCTCACTGTATCATCTTTCCCCAAAGAATGCGACACAATGATATTTTTGGTTTATTTATATTAAAATCAACAGATGTTAGCAAGTTAATGTCATTTATTATATAAGATGTGATGACAATACAATTAGTATTTTTTAAACTGTAATTGTAAAATTGACCTTATTAAAATTCCACTTCCTCCATAATTAAAAAAAACTAATTACTTCTAGTAATTGGACCAGAAATGACATTTTCGGTTCATTAATATTCAGCAAATTGTTTTTGAAGATGCTCTTGCCAGAGCACTGCCAATCTGTGGCATTTCTGTTCATTCCTCATTTAAAACTGGGCCGGAGACAATAGCTTGCATTTTAACAAGATGTGCGTCCTCGGCTTGCTTTTACAAATAAAGTTTTTAATTGCTAATTAATTTGCGGGCATGCTTTCCTACAGGATCGCGGTGGGCCGCCCCGTGCCGGCCCGGGTGCCGCCCGCCCGCCGCCCAGGCCTCCTTCTGGGAACAGGGACCCCTGGTCGCGCTCCACTGCGCTGAACGTGGCATCTAATTACTCTGCCGGGAGGTGGAAGCAAGTCAAAATAACGGAGTGTGAGCTAGTTTTGTAATTAAACGAGCTCAGCAAAGGAGGGTGTGAAAGAGGGAAAGTCAGACACGCCAGGCCTGCTGCAGGACCGGCTCCTGGCCGTCCTGGGATGGCTGGGGGGCACAGGGGCTGGGAGCCCCCTCGCTCTCAGCCAGGGCAGAGCCTGACCCGGGCCTTCGCTGCAGGAGCTCTCCTCAGGGCCCCTCCTGCCCCAGCAGCTCCCACGGCCTCGCTGAGAAGCGCTGGGTCCAGTGGTCACTGTGCTGGCCGGCGGTGACCCCCCCAAGTCTGGCATCTTTGGCGGGGAGTTGGGGGCTCTGGGGGAAGGCACCCCCTCCTCTCCCTGGTTGCTGCTCTCCCACATGGTCCTGCCTTGATGTCCTGCCTCTGAGGAGCCCCACGTGGCCTCGCAGGAGAGGGCCCGTGAGGGAGACAGGAGAGTGGTCACGGGGACGTGGGTCTCGGAGCCCCTCATCCCATCCCCTCCCCGTCTCTCCCATCACTCCCGTCTCTCGCAGCTTTTGAGGCTCAGGTGTGCTGTCAGTCCTGGGTCCCCAAGACAGTGCCTTTGACGCGGGCAGGTGGCCGGGGGCTCTGGGGGCTGGGTGTCATGGGTGATTGCGTGCCCTTCACACTCCGGACAGGTTGAGGGCCTTAGATGAGACAAGATCAGCTTCTGATTCTTAATGCGAATCCAAACAGAGTCATTATATGGAGATAACACGATACACCTTGACTCTCTCTCTTTTTAAATCTAGATAAGTTTACAGCAAAGGCGAGATCCATGGCTGATTTGAATGGGAAATTTTCATGGATGCTGACAACGTCAACGTGCCACCAGAGTCCTCTGGGGAATTCCACCTGCCAGCCTTCCCCTGCTTTTCACTCCCTGGTGCTGGGAGGCGAGGGTGGGACACTCACCCTCCCGTGGGACCCTCCTCCACTCCCACCCGCCCCCACACTTCCCCTCCCCTCTCCGCCGTCCATTCCCGCCTAGATGGACAGCCCCTGGCCCGAAGTCTCACTTGGAGTCCAGGACAAAATTGAATGTTCCCCAGGAGGGGTCACCCTGATGGAGCTGAGAATAGACGGCAGGTTTGGAAATTCCCGTCTGGTGGGAAAAAGGTTCAGCCTTGTGCATTTGATGTGGAGATGCTGGACTGCAGGCACCCCTCAAGAGAACACCCACCCGATTAACATAAGGCATCAATCACGCTTCAGGACCCCTCTAAGCCTGGAGGCCGAGTTCTCAGATGGTGGAGGGGAGGTTCAGAGAAATCCACGTGGGCTCCCCAGCCCCAGGGTGGAGAAAGGGGTCAGGGACCACCAAGCCCACTCGTCTGCTCTTCCCAAGAAACCCAGAGCTGCTTGGGATTTCACCTGTGGCAAATCGTGACCTGAGCCAAACCCTAGGGGCTCGGGGGCCTGTGCCTGCCTGTACCCCGAGAATATAGAACCATGTGTCTCCCCAACCCAGTGCTCAGTAGAATTGTGGGGCCTGTGACTGGACTCCGGTCTGTCTCTGCAGACTTTCCGGGGCTCAGAACAAGAGCTGACACCTGGTACGTGCTAGAATTACTGTTAAATGAGTGAGTGAATGTTGTAGTCAAAGGGGAACGGGTCAGTTGGCCTCTGGGGGACGGTCAGGAGCCGAGTCACAGAGACAGCGATGGCGCTGAGCAGGTGTTTAGGGGAAGGCGCAGGGCAGGGACTGTGTGGGCATCTCGGGCAGGTGGGGCGGTGGCATCGTGTGGGAAGCTGAGGCCTGGGTGGTGCGGCACCGCACACGTTAAGTGCAGATTCTGGCATACAGCCGGTGCTCCATACATGCGTATGTGGCTTGGAGTCCGTAGAACGTGGGCTCCACGGTCTACCAGCAGGGGGCAAGGAGTCCACCCCCACCCTAAGCCGAGATGGAGGCAGTGACCCCGTCTCCTCCCCTTCCCCCCACCCCTCTTTCGCACCTCGGCCTGGCTGACCGAACCCAGGGACGCTCTTTGTGACTGCTTCCCTTCTCCGCAGGCATGCAGGGCACGGTTTGTTACAAACTCTTTGCTTTTCTTTGCATTTCCTCCCGTTTTGGCCTGTGACTTGGCAGGGCGTCTCCCTGGCAGGCAGTGCGTGCACCCACCCTGTGCTCACTGGCCTGGGCGCCTGCCTGGCTTTGGCCAGTGGGGTGCGGGCAAACACGTGGAGGCAGGAGCAGCGCCCTGAGGTGCGTCCTCCTGGGCTCCTGCCTTTGGAGGAAGAAGATGCGCTTGCTCTGCCGCATGGAGGCTGAGACCCGAGGGCAGACTGGACCAGGGGTGCAGCCAGAGGGCCCCTGCCCCGACCTGACCTGCAGGCCTTGTGTGTGCTCACTTGGTCGTGTCCGACTCTACGTGACCCCCTGGACCACAGCCCTCCAGGCTCCTTTGTCTGTGGGATCTCTCAGGCAAGAATCCTGGGGTGGTTGCCATTTCCTCCTCCAGGGGATCTTCCCAACCCAGGGATTGAACCCGCGTCTCTTGCATCTCTTGCATTGGTAGGTGGATTCTTTACGCCCAGCACCACCTGGACCACATGGGCCAGAATTACACATGTGGTGTTTGTTAGGAGCCCTGGCACTAACACTCCTTGGGGCGCCTGAGACCCGAGACCCCCACCCCCTCAGCATCTTCACGAGTGTTGACGGCCCGTCCTTCCTCGTCCCGGCCACACGGGTGGGCGTGCTCCTGCTCCAGACCAGATGGGATTAGGGGGAATGGACTCCCATCCCCCCGTCCCCACGATTTGGTCAGTAAGCAGAGGCACTCCCACTGCCGAGAAGAGGGGTCCCAAGCAGAGCAGATTCTTTAAAACTCCCAGACCACGTCCGTGGCGTCTACAGTAACGTAACTGGCATGCTCATCCCCTCACCTGGAGTGAGAGACTGCCGTCACCTTTAAAGTCGCCGATGCATCCTCCACCCCTCCCTTCTCATCAGCCCCAGAAAATGTCCTGAATGTGTGTTTCCCCTAGACTCTCTTTACTTTTCTCATGAGCTTGCCCGTAGAGTTATCACAACATCTTATACATTTTTGCACATTTCTGTATTGTAGGAAACAGGATCAGACTGTATTAAATGGAATCATCTCTAAGATGTGCTATGTTTTTAAGGTTATTATGCTCCTGACATAATGCTGCTGCTGCCTCTTGCCACTGAGATGCATTCATATTCATTGACACAGGGGGCTCCTTTGCATGAATACATAAACATATTTCATTTATTTATTTTCTGATTGATGGACATCTGGGTTGTTTCCAGTTTTCTAGTTTTATGCTCCCCTGGATGGGATGCTATGAACTTCCTTGAATATATGCGAGATCTTAAACCGAGGCATGGAATTGCCTGAACATAAATCATGCTCAAATTCACTTTATTTGACAAGTTATTTTCCAAAGTGACTGTTCCAATATCCTCCCCCCAGTGGTGTGTAAATAGCTCTGCTTGCTCCGCATCCTACAGACTCTTGGAGATTGAAATTTTTATCTGTTCTGCAGTTGATGGACAATTGCACTGGATGGACAATTACAGATTGTGAAGGAAACATCTCAGAGCCCTCGAGGGCAAAGTCTTTTGTGGACACTTGTCTCCATGACCCTTGGGTGTGTACCTGACTGTGGAATTGCTGGGTCAACACCCTTAACTTTGTAAGAACCGTCTGAACCACTTTCCATGGTAGGCATGCCCGTCAGTGATGGAGGGAAGTTTTCCTTGCTTCAAATTCTTATCAGTACTGGCAGTTCCAGTCTCCTTATATTTCGCTAGTGAATGTGGCGTGGTAACTCACTGTAGTTTTAACTTGCATCTCCCCAGTGAGTCATGAGGATTCGAAGCATTTTTTTTTTTAAACATCCAATGGCCGTTTGTACAGCTTCCCTTCCAAAGGGCCTTTGGAGCCCTTTGCCCATTTTTCATTGGGTTTCTTGTCTTTTCCTTTTTCTTTTTTACTATTGAGAACTGTGTGTTCTTTGCCCAATTCAGATACACGTCTTTCAAGAGATATGTATTTTACAGATATTTTCTCCCATTGTCTGCGGGCTGGTTCGTTTTCCTAACAGTGTCTTTTGATGAGCAGAAGTGTATCATTTCAATAATTTCCCCTTCATCAATGTTGTCTTTTATGGCAATTGCTGTCTAAGTCCTTTGTAAGAAGTCTTTGCTTATCTTCAGATCTTGATGATATTCTACTACGCTTTGTCTCAAAGCTTTACGGATTTTTTTTTTTTTTTATGTTTAAGTCTGTGATCCATCACTAATTAATTGTTGTGTATGACGTGAGATAAGGATGAATGCTATTTTTTTTTCCTGTTTGTCCTTGAAGTTCTATCAGATTCTGTCTCATGTATTTTGAGGCTTTGGGTTAGATGCATATATGTTAGGGATTGTCAATACTTCCTGGAGGACCGACTGCTCAATGGCAGAACGTCTCTCTCTGTATCCGATAGCCTTCCTTGCCATGAAGCTTGCTTTGTCTGAAATTAATGCACCAACCTCAGTTTTCTTTTGATTAATGTGAGAGTGGTCTATCTCTCTCTGTTCCTTACTTTTAATCTATCTATGTGTTTACATGTGAACTGAGTTGCTTATAGACTACCTATAATTTGCTCTTTTCTTCCTCTTATTCTTTTTAAAAACCCACTCTGACAGTATCTGCTGTATAATCGGTATATTTAGACTATTGATGTTTAAAGTGACTATTTTACTTGGAGTAAAGTGATTATATCACTTGGAGTAATGTCTCCCATACTTCTTCCTGTTTTCTGTGGTTGTCTTTGCTCTTTGTTTCTTTTTCTTGTCTTCCACTCTTTTTCTGCAGTCTCTGATTTTAATTGAGCATTTTATATGATTCCACTTTCTCAGCAGTGTGCTTCCCTGATAGCTTGGACTAAAGAATCTGATTATAATGCAAGAGACCTGGGTTCGATCTTTGGGTCAGGAAAATCCCCTGGAGAAGGGAATGGCAACCCACTCCAGTATCCTTGCCTGGAGAATGCCATGGACAGAGGAGCCTGGTGGGCTCTAGTCTGTGGGGTCCCAAAGAGTCGGACATGACTGAGCGACTAAGACTTTCTCCTCTCTCTCAGCAGATCAGTCATAATTTAGGAACATTGTTCAGAGTTTACAGCAGGCACTTACAGATAATCCAAGTCCACATCACAGAGAGTGCAGATCCCTTAGGACCATGTCTCTGGTTCCCCCCTCTTGCCCCTGGTAACATTGCTGTCATTCATTTTGCTTCTCCGTAAGCCATGATCACTGACGTGTTCTGTCGCTCGGTCGTTTCCAGCTCTTTCTAACACAATGGACCGCAGCACGCCAGGCTTCCCTGCCCCTCACCATCTCCCAGAGTTTCCTCAAACTCATATCCACTGAGTTGGTGATGCCATCCTACCATCTCATCCTTTGCCACACTCTTCTCCTGACTGCAATCTTTCCTGGCATCAGGGTCTTTTCCAGTGAATCAGCCCTTTGCATCAGGTGGCCAAAGTATTGGAACTATTTTTATATGGTTGCTATTATTATTTTGAACAAATTTTCATTTGCTACCTCAATTAAAAACATGAAAAAATGAGAAAATAAGAGTTCATATTGCGTTCATTTATTCCTTCTTTAAAGTTCTTTATGTAGATCTGAGTTTCTGACTGATGTAATTTTTCCCTTCAATGAAGAAATTTAAAATTGTCTTGTAAGACAGGTCTACTAGCAATAAATTCATTCAATTTTTGCTCATCTGATAAAGTCTTTATTTCTCCTTTACTTTGAAAGATAATTTTACTGGATATTGAATTTCTTTCTCACACTGTTCATGGGTTCTCAAGGCAAGAACACTGGAGTGGTTTACCATTCCCTCCTCCAGTGGACAATGTTTCGTCACAACTCTTTACCATGACCTATCCATCTTGGATGGCCCTGCAAAGCATGGATCATAGCTTCCTCGAGTTACGCAAGCCCCTTTGCAACAACAAGGCTGTGATCCATAAAGAGGATGAGCCCTAGGTCAGAAGGTGTCCAATATGCTACTGGGGAAGAGCAGAGAAATAGCTCCAGAAAGAATGAAGAGGCTAGACCAAAGTGGAAAGGACACTCCGCTGTGGATGTATCTGGTGGTAAAAGTAAAGTCAGATGCTGTAAAGAATAATACTTCATAGGAACCTGGAATGTCAGGTCCATGAATCAAGGTAAATTTGACATAGTCAAGCAGGAGATGGCAAGCATGAATATCAACATCTTAGGAGTTAGTGAACTAAAATGAATGGGAATGGGCAAATTTAATTCAGATGACCATTACATCTACTACTGTGGGCCAGAATCCCTTAGAAAAAATGGAGTAGCCCTCATAGTCAACAAGAGTCTGAAATGCAGTACTTGGGTGCAAGCTCAAAATGACAGAATGATCTTGGTTCCTTTTCAAGGCAAAGCATTCAGCATCACAGTGATCCAGGTCTATGTCCCAAGAATGGATGCTGAAGAAGCTGAAATTGACCAGTTCTATGAAGACGTACAGCACCTTCTGGAACTAGCAACAGTGAAATAAGTCCTTTTCATCATTAGGGGACTGGAATGCAAAAGCAGGAAGTCAAGAGATACCTGAAGTAACAGGAAAGTTTGGCCTTGGAGTACAAAATGAAGCAGGGCAAAGGTTAGCAGAGTTTTGCCAAGAGAATGCACTGGTCATAGCAAACACACTTTCCCAACAACCCAAGACATGACTCTACATATGGACGTTGCCAAATGGTCAATACCGAAATCAGATTGATTATACTCCTTGCATCCAAAAATGGAGAAGCTCTGTAAACAAGACCTGGACCTGACTGTGGCTCAGATCATGAGCTCCTTATTGCAAAAATTCAGGCTTAAATTGAAGGAAGCAGGGAAAGCAGGCCATCCATTCGGGTATGACTGAAATCGAATCCCTTACGATTACACAGTGGAAGTGACCAATCGATTCAAGGGACTGGATCTAGTGGACAAGGTGCCTGAAGAACTATGGATGGAGATTCATAACATTGCACAGGAGGCAGTGGTCAAGATCACTCCAAAGAAAAACAAACGTAAGAAGACAAAGTGGTTGTCTGATGAGGCTTTACAAATAGCTGAGGAAAGAAGAAAAGTGAAAAGGAAGGGAGAAAGGGAAAGATATATCTAACTGAATGCAGAGTTCCAGAGAACAGCAGGGAGAGATAATAATACCTTCTTAAATGAACAATGCAAAGAAATAGAGGAAAACAATAGAATGGGAAAGACTAGAGATCTCTTCAAGAAAATCAGAAACACGAAGGGAACATTTCATGCAAAGATGAGCATGATAAAGGACAGAAATATTAAGTGAATCATACTAACTGAAGCAGAAGAGATTAAGAAAAGGTGGCAAGAATACACAGAAGAACTGGCTTCTTAAGACAAAAAAAAGTCTTAAGGACTCAGATAACCATGCTGGTGTGGTCTCACACTCAGAGCCAGACATCCCAGAGTGTGAAGTCAAGTGGGCCTTAGGAAGCATTGCTATGAACAAAACTAGGGAGGTGATGGAATTCAAGTTGAGTGATTTCAAATCCTAAAAGATGATGCTGTTAAAGTGCTGCACTCAATATGCCAGCAAATTTGGAAAATTCAGCAGTGGCCACAGGACTGGGAAAGGTCAGTTTTCATTCTAATCCCAAAGAAGGGCAATGCTAAAGAATGTTCAAGCTACCATATAATCACTCTCATTTTGCATGATAGTAAGGTAATGTACAAAATTCTTCAAGCCAGGCTTCAGCAATACGTGAACCAAGAACTTGCAGGTATACAAGCTGGATTTTGAAAAGGCAGAGAAACCAGAGATCAAATTGACAACATCTGTTGGGTCATACAGAAAACAAAGGAATTTCAGAAAAACATCTACTTTTGCTTCATTGATGCTGCTGAAATCTTTGACTGCATGGATCACAACAAACTGTGGAAAGTTCTTAAAGAGATGGGAATACCAAACCACCTTATCTGTCTCCTGAGAAACCTGTATGTGGGTCCAGAAGCAACAGTTAGAACCTTACATGGAATAACTGACTGATTCAAAATTGGGAACTTCTTTCTCAATTAATGAATGGGCTTCCTTGGTGGCTCAGCTGGTAAAGAGTCCACCTGCAATGCAGCAAACTTGGGTTCGATCCCTGGGTTGGGAAGATCCCCTAGAGAAAGGAAAGGCTACTCACTCCAGTATTTTGGCCTGGAGAATTCTGTATAGTCCATGGAGTCTCAAAGAGTTGGACACAATTGAGTGACTTTCGCTTTCACTTTCCCAATTAAGACGTGTAAGATGAGGCTGTATCTTGTCACCCTGTTTTTTAATCTTATATGGAGAGTACATTATGTGAAATGCCAGGCTGGATGAATCAACAGCTGGTCAAGATTGTGGGGAGAAATATCAGCAACCTTAGATATGCAAATGATATCACGGTAATGGCAGAAAGCGAAGAGCAACTAAAGAGCTTCTTGATGAAAGTGAAAGAGGAGAATGAAAAAGCTGGCTTAAAAATCAACATTCAAAAAACTAAGATCATGGCATCCAGTTCTGTCACTTGATGGTAAATGGAAGGGGAAACAGTGGAAGCAGTGACAGATTTTATGTTCTTGAGCTCCAAAATCACTATGGATAGTGACTGCAGTTATGAAATTGAAAGACACTTGATACTTGAAAGTAAAACTGTGACAAGCCTAGACTGCATATTAAAAAGCAGAGACATCACTTTGCCTACCAAGGTCCTTATAGTCAAAGCTATGGTTTTTCCAGTAGTCATGTACGGATGTGAGAGTTGGACCAGAAAGAAGCTTGAGCACTGAAGAACTGATGCTTTTGAACTGTGGTTGGAGAAGACTCTTGAGGGTCCCTTGGACTGCAACAAGATCAAACCAGTCAATTCTAAAGAAAATCAACCCCGAACATTCATTGGAAGGATTGATGCTGAAGCTGAAACTCCAATACTTTGGACACCTGATGCGGAGAGCCAGCTCATTGGAAAAGACCCAGATGACGGGAAAGGTTGAGGGCAAAAGGAGAAGAGGGCAGCAGAGGATGAGATGGTTGGA
This sequence comes from Dama dama, assembly GCF_033118175.1. Classification (NCBI taxonomy): domain Eukaryota; kingdom Metazoa; phylum Chordata; class Mammalia; order Artiodactyla; family Cervidae; genus Dama; species Dama dama. The sequence goes on from NC_083702.1 coordinate 1,323,497, forward strand.
TGGCATCACTGACTCAATGGACGTGGATCTGAGCAATCTCCAGGAAAGAGTGAAGGGCAAGGATGTCTGGCGTGCTGAAGTCCATGGTGCCACAGAGTCGGACAAGACTTGGTGACAACAACATAGAATTACTCCACTCCCTCTCCCCCAGTATTTAAAATATTTCACTTCACTCTCTTCTCATTTGGAATATTTTGAAGGGAAGTCTGATATAATACCAGACTTATCTCTACGTTCCCACCAAATTTGGCTTCTTTCAAGATTTTCTCTTTTTCTGTGATTTTCTGCAGTTTGGTTTGGATTTTGGGGTATTTATCTTGCTTGGGGTTCTCTGAGATTCCTGAGTCTGTGGTTTGGTGACTGTCATTAATTTTGGAAAGTTCTCAGTCATTGCTTCAAATACATTCTTCCTTTCTCTCTTTTTCTTTCTTTCGCCTTTCTCAGTTGAACCTGTATCACATCTTTTATGATGGCCTCAGAGTTATTGGATGTTCTGTTTTTTTTTTTTTTTTCTCCTTCATTCTTTTTTCTCTTTGTGTCTAAGATGGGTAATTTCTTTTCAGTCAGGGTTCAGCTTTTGTGTTTTTCTTGTTGTGCAAGGTGAGATCTATGACTTCAAAGCAGCTTGCAAGCCAGACTGGAAACTTTTTTACCTTTTCCACGTAGACATCCACTGTCTTGAGATATTTTCTTTTCTCAATGAACTGCTTTGATGCTTCTGCCAAAGAAGTCAGTTGACCCTGTGCTTGTCAGTCTATTTCTGGACTCTGTTCTGTTGATCTATTTGCCCATCCTTATCCTTACAACTTATTTACTTTAGGTCACTGTAAACCCCAAATTCAGCATATGTAAGTCCCAGTATTGCTTTTTATACTCTTTGTTTGGCTTTTCTAGATTCTGTAAAATTCCATAGAAGTTTTAGAGACAAGATTTTGATTTTTAAAAAATGGTGCTGAGAGTCTACTTATGACTGTATTGAATCTATAGGTCAGTTTAGGGAAAACTGACATCTTAAAAATATTTAGCCCCGCAAACCAAAAACTCTCATCATTTATTTATTTAACTTCTCTCACTAACCTTTGTAGTGTGCAGGGTGCTTTTACAGCTTTTTGTTAAACCCATTCCTAAGAACTGCATGTTTCTTTTTGACATTATTGTGAATAGAATTTGCTTTTAAAAGTTTTTCTGATTTCTAAATGCTAGCATATAAAAGGGCTTCCCTATGTGGTGGCTCAGTTGGTAAAGAATCTGCCTGTAATGCAGGAGACCTGGGTTTGATCCCTGGGTTGGGAAGATCCCTTGGAGAAGGGAATGGCAACCCACTCCAGTATTCTTGCCTGGAGAATCCCATGGACAGAGGAACCTGACGGGCTACAGCCCAAGGGGTCTCAAAGAGTCAGACAAGACTGAAAGACTAACAAATAGCTTAGGTTAGTGTATAAAAATATAATTTATCTTTGTATATTGACTTATATCCTGAGGTCTGGATAAATAATTCACTTGTTAACTTTAGTGAATTGTTTGATTCCTTAGGATGTTCTATGTTAATAATCATGACATCTGTGCATTCAGACAGTTTTTATTTTTCCTGTTTTATCTGTGTGATCTTTCATTCCTCTGGCCCTTTTGATTCTTTTTTTGTGATTTTTTTTCACCTGTTTTGCATAATGTTAAATGATTACTCTACATTTGCATTTTTAACTTATCATAATCTGCTTACAGTTTACATGATATTACTTCTTGTAGAATATAGGAAATTGTAACAGTATAGTTCTCTGTGCTATTTTAGCTTATCACCTCCACACAGCTTATAATTCAGTTCAGTTCAGTCACTCAGTCATGTCCAACTCTTTGTGACCCCATGAACTGCAGCTTGCCAGGCTTCCCTCTCTATCACAAACTCCCAGAGCTTCCTCAAACTCATGTCCATTGAGTTGGTGATGCCATCCAACCATCTCATCCTCTGTAGTCTGCTTCTCCTCCTGCCTTAAATCTTTTCCAGCATCACAGTCCTTTCCAAGGAGTCAGTTCTTGGCATTAGGTGGACAAAGTACTGGGGCTTCAGCTTCAGCATCAGTCCTTCCAGTGACTATTCAGGACTGATTTCCTTTAGGATGGACTGGTTGGATCTCCTTGTAGTTCAAGGGACTCTCAAGAGTCTTCTCCAACATCACAGTTAAATAGCATCAATTTTTCGGCACTCAGCTTTCTTTATGATCCAACTTTCACATCCATATATGACCACTGGAAAAACCATAGCTTTGACTAGATGGACTTTTGTCGGCAAAGTAATGTCTCTGCTTTTCAATATGCTGTCTAGGTTGGTCATAGCTTTTCTTCCAAGGAGCAATCGTCTTTTAATTTCATGGCTGCAGTCACCATCCGCAGTGATTTTACAGCCCCTCCCAAATAAAGTCAGTCACTGTGTCCACTCTTTCCCCATCTATTTGCCATGAAGTGATGGGACCAGATGCCATGATCTTTGTTTTCTGAATGTTGAGGTTTAAGCCAACCTTTTCACTTTCCTCTTTCACTTTCATCAAGAGGCTCTTTAGTTCTTCTTCACTTTCTGCCATAAGGGTAGTGTCATCTCCATATCTGAGGTTATTGATATTTCTTCTGGCAATCTTGAAGCACAGTCCAGCTTGTGATTCATCCAGGCATTTCTCATGATGTACTCTGTGCATAAGTTAAATAAGCAGGGTGACAATATATAGCCTTGATGTACTCTTTTCCTGATTTGGAATCAGTCTGTTGTTCCATGTCCAGTTCTAACTGTTGCTTCCTGACCTGCATACAGATTTCTCAGGAGGTAGGTGAGGGGGTCTGGTATTCCCATCTCTTTAAGTATTTTCCAGTTTGTTGTGATCCACACAGTCAAAGGCTTTGGTGGAGTCAGTAAAGCAGAAGTAGATGTTTTTCTGGAACTCTCTTGCTTTACATACACTTTTTTGCTTTAAACTATTCAATCTCTTTTAAACGCATTAAGGTAAGAGTATATATATTTTTATATGTCAATATACTATGCAGGGGGCTTCCCACGTGGCACTGTTGCAGAAACCACTACTCAAGAAACCAAACACCACACTTGGAGAGTTGGAGGGTCAGGTTTATTACACCAGAGGGCCCAGAGCAGTTAACACTCCAAGCTCTGAGCCCGGAACAAAGGGATTACAGAGTTTTTATAGACAGACTGTAGTGGATAACACTAGCTGTTAACAGGCTGGTTTAAACTAAGGGGTTTCACATGCGCAGGAACAGTGGTCAAGATGGGGAGGGGGATGCCTGGTCTTTACATGGACAGGCACGATTGAGCAGGCTTGCAGGGGCTGGGCGACTGCAAAGAGGGGGACAAGAGTGAGTGAGATAAACTCCAGTTCCTAGTATTGCAAGCCCCCACTTTCTGAGACTATGTGACCTATGTGAGCTAGACTTTGCAAGGGGCAAGCTGAGTTACAGAGGCAGAAGGAGAAGGAAGTTATGTAAAATTTTAACTTTTCCTCTTCAGCACTAGTGGTAAGGAACCCGCCTGCTAGTGCAGGAGGCGTAAAAGATGCAAGTTCAGTCCCTGACTCAGGCAGATCCTCCGGAGGAGGGCATGGCAACCCACTCCAGTATTCTTGTTTGGAGAATCATATGGACAGAGGAGCTTGCAGGCTAAAGTCCACAGGATTGCAGAGTTAGATATGACAGAAGCAACTTCACACGTATGCATGATACTATGCAGGGCACGTCCCTGGTGGCTCAGTGATAAAGAATCTGCCTGCAACGCAGGAGATGTGGGCTCAGTCCCTGGGTGGGGAAAATCCCCTGGAGCAGGAAATGGCAATCATTGAGCTGGAGAGGTTCCAGTGAAAGTGAAAGTCGCTCAGTTGATCTGACTCTTTTTGCAACCCCATGGACTATACAGCCCATGGAATTCTCTAGGCCAGAATACTGGAGTGGGTAGCTGTTCCCTTCTCCAGGAGATCTTCCCAACCCAGGGATTGAACCCAGGTCTCCCACATTGCAGGTGGAGTCTTTACCAGCTGAGCCACAAGGAGAGGTTCCAGAGACACATATATAAGTACATCTATAAATAATACATATGTATATATTTATTCATTTTTTATCCTTTTTATTTACCCACATAATTGGCATTTCTGGTAATAGTTTTCTTTTGTATAGATCTGAGTTGTCCATCAACATCATTTCTTGTATGAAAGACCTACTTGTATTTAATTTTCTCAATTTTTATTTATATAAAAATATCTTCACCTTCACTTGTGAAGCTTATTTTATTTATATATAGACTTCTGGGTTGACGTTTCTCCCTTTAAAGATATATTTCTATTGCTTCCTGGTCTTTGATGGTTCTGATGAGAAGTCAGCTGTCAACTTATACAACTTATACAATTGTTCCTCTGAATGAAATGTAGCAGTTTCTTCTGGCTATTTTCAAGATTGTTTGCCCTTGGACTTAAATTACTTGATTTTGATGTGCCTTGGTGGTGCTTCATTTTTATTTATTCTGCTTGTGGCTCGTTAAATTTCTCGAACGTATAGATTTCTCAAATTTGGGAGTTTTTTTGGGGGGACCTACTTTCATCAATATCCTTGATGTGTTTTGAAATAATGTGAACAACCCATTTTATTCAAGATTTTGTTAATCGTGTTCTTCAGATCTTTTATTTTCACACGGATTATTTCTCTGCTTGTACTATCAGTTACTATGATTGTGTGCTAATATTTTCTTTACACAGTTTGATGCCCCATTATGAGGTGTGTACAAAATTTCAAATGTGACTTCTTGATGAATTAAACATTTAACATAATATTAAACATTTAACATAATATGGTCAGTCTCCTTATTTCTTGTAATGGCTTTGACTAATCGTGGATTTGATTTTTTAAAAATTTTAAATGGCAGACATAGCAGTCACATCTGCTCATTTTGTTTGTTTTAATCTTTGGCTGGTTAGGTCTTCCTTGCGGCATGCAGACTCTTCACTGCGGGGCGTGGCCTCTCTCGGGGAGTGGCGGGCAGACTCTTCACTGCAGGGCGTGGCCTCTCTCGGGGAGCTGCGGGCAGACTCTTCACTGTGGGGCGTGGCCTCTCTCGGGGAGTGGCGGGCAGACTCTTCACTGCAGGGCGTGGCCTCTCTCGGGGAGTGGCGGACAGACTCTTCACTGCGGGGCGTGGCCTCTCTCCGGGAGCGGCATGCAGGCCCTTCACTGCGGGGCGTGGCCTCTCTCGGGGAGCTGCGGGCAGACTCTTCACTGCGGGGCGTGGCCTCTCTCGGGGAGCGGCATGCAGGCCCTTCACTGCGGGGCGTGGCCTCTCTCGGGGAGCTGCGGGCAGACTCTTCACTGCGGGGTGTGGCCTCTCTCGGGGAGCTGCGGGCAGACTCTTCACTGCAGGGCGTGGCCTCTCTCGGGGAGTGGCGGGCAGACTCTTCACTGCAGGGCGTGGCCTCTCTCGGGGAGCTGCGGGCAGACTCTTCACTGCGGGGCGTGGCCTCTCTCGGGGAGCTGCGGGCAGACTCTTCACTGCGGGGCGTGGCCTCTCTCGGGGAGTGGCGGGCAGACTCTTCACTGCAGGGCGTGGCCTCTCTCGGGGAGCTGCGGGCAGACTCTTCACTGCGGGGCGTGGCCTCTCTCGGGGAGCTGCGGGCAGACTCTTCACTGCAGGGCGTGGCCTCTCTCGGGGAGTGGCGGGCAGACTCTTCACTGCAGGGCGTGGCCTCTCTCGGGGAGCTGCGGGCAGACTCTTCACTGCGGGGCGTGGCCTCTCTCGGGGAGCTGCGGGCAGACTCTTCACTGCGGGGCGTGGCCTCTCTCGGGGAGCTGCGGGCAGACTCTTCACTGCAGGGCGTGGCCTCTCTCGGGGAGTGGCGGGCAGACTCTTCACTGCAGGGCGTGGCCTCTCTCGGGGAGCTGCGGGCAGACTCTTCACTGCGGGGCGTGGCCTCTCTCGGGGAGCTGCGGGCAGACTCTTCACTGCGGGGCGTGGCCTCTCTCGGGGAGTGGCGGGCAGACTCTTCACTGCGGGGCGTGGCCTCTCTCGGGGAGCTGCGGGCAGACTCTTCACTGCAGGGCGTGGCCTCTCTCTGGGAGTGGCATGCAGGCCCTTCACTGCGGGGCGTGGCCTCTCTCGGGGAGCTGCGGGCAGACTCTTCACTGCGGGGCGTGGCCTCTCTCGGGGAGTGGCGGGCAGACTCTTCACTGAAGGGCGTGGCCTCTCTCGGGGAGCTGCGGGCAGACTCTTCACTGCGGGGCGTGGCCTCTCTCGGGGAGCGGCGGGCAGACTCTTCACTGCGGGGCGTGGCCTCTCTCGGGGAGTGGCATGCAGGCCCTTCACTGCGGGGCGTGGCCTCTCTCGGGGAGCTGCGGGCAGACTCTTCACTGCGGGGCGTGGCCTCTCTCGGGGAGTGGCATGCAGGCCCTTCACTGCGGGGCGTGGCCTCTCTCCGGGAGCGGCGGGCAGACTCTTCACTGCGGGGCGTGGCCTCTCTCCGGGAGCGGCGGGCAGACTCTTCACTGCGGGGCGTGGCCTCTCTCGGGGAGTGGCATGCAGGCCCTTCACTGCGGGGCGTGGCCTCTCTCGGGGAGTGGCATGCAGACTCTTCACTGCGGGGCGTGGCCTCTCTCCGGGAGCGGCGGGCAGACTCTTCACTGCGGGGCGTGGCCTCTCTCGGGGAGTGGCGTGGAGGCTCCGCAGCTCGAGAGCTCTGAGGTTGTGGTGCTCCTGTTTAGTTGCCCCACGTGGGAGCTCAGCTCCCCAGTCAGGGATTGAACCCTAACCCCCTGCATTGGAAGGGACCTCACTGGACCGCCAGGGACGTCCCCTTGATTCTAATTAGACTGTGTGTGTGTTAGTTTCTCAGTCGTGTCCGACTCTGTGTGACCCCAAGGACGGTAGCCCGCCAGGCTCCTCCGTCCATGGAATTCTCCAGGCAAGAATACTGGAGTGGGTTGCCATGTCCTTCTCCAGGGGATCTTCCCAACCCAGGGATCGAAGCCTGGTCTCCTGCATCACAGGCGGATTCTTTACTGTTTGAGCTACAGGGAAGTCTAATTAGACAAACTACACATACATTTATCTTTCAATCTTTCTATGACCTTATGGTTTTCTTTCACTTGCAATGCAGTATAGTTGGATTTTATTAGAGCTAATCTGTTGGTCTTTGCCTTTTAAGTGAACTTTAATTCTGTGTACACTTGTTTCAATCAGTGGTATATCTAGATTTCTAATTACTCCCATGTCGTGTTCTTATCTTGATCTTTCTTTGTTATTTTGTCTCTCATTTCTTCTTTTATCCTGCACTGACACTTTTTTCTCTTTAAAAATTTTCTCTGACAGTTTGGAGAAAGTACAGTATGTTTCTATTATTTTAGTTATTAGTCCACACAGACTTTATTTTCTTGGGCTCCAAAATCACTGCAGATGGTGACTGCAGCCATGAAATTAAAAGATGCTTGCTCCTTGGAAGAAAAGCTATGATAAACATAGACAGCATATTAAAAACAGAGACATTACTTTGCTGACAAAGGTCTGTCTAGTCAAAGCTATAGTTTTTTTAGTAGTCACGTATGAATGTGAGAATTGAACCATAAAGGAAGCTGAGTGTCAAAGAATTGATGCTTTTGAACTGTGGTTTTGGAGAAGACTCTTTAGAGTCCCTTCGACAGCAAGATGATCCAACCAGTCCATCCTAAAGGAAATCAGTCCTGACTATTCATTGGTAGGACTGATGCTGAAGCTCCAATACTTTGGCCACCTGATGTGAAGAACTGACTCCTTGGAAAAAAGCCTGATGCTGGGAAAGGTTGAAGGTGGGAGGAGAAGGGGATGACAGAGGATGACATGGTTGGATGGCATCACTGACTCAATAGACATGAGTTTGAGCAAGCTCCGGGAGTTGGTGATGGACAGGGAAGCCTGGCGTGCTGCAGTCCATGGGGCGGAAAAGAGTTGAACATAACTGAGTGAACTGAACTGTTATCACCTTTACGTTTAATTCATCAAACATTAACACAAAATTAGTTAATCTTTTTAACCTTCTCCATGGGTTACAAAGGGGCTTCCTTCATAGCTCAGTTGGTAAAGTATCTGCCTGCAGTGAAGGAGACCTGGGTTCAATTCCTGGATCGGGAAGATCCCCTGGAGAAGGAAATGCAACCCATTCCAGTGTTGTTGCCTGGAGAATCCCATGGACAGAAGAGCCTGGCTACTGTCTGTGGGGTCACAAGAGTCAGACATGACTTAGTGACTAAACCACCATCATCACCATGTATTACAAAGACCCCAGAATATCCTAGTCATCGCTCTATAACTTATTTACCATAATTGTCATGAACTCAACATTTCTTTCTTGGTAACACAAGATTATTATAGTTTTTCACAGCTAATTATTCACAACTTATTCACAGTTTATCTCATATTTGTCATTTCTTTGTGCTTCATTCCTCTTTTCATTTTATATCTTCTAGTACTTCTGTCCTTCTATGTGAAATATATACTTAATTTCTTTTAGATAGAGCCTTTTGGTGCAAACCATTTCTGTGTTTGGAACAGGCTATATTAAATTGGTGTTACTGAAAGATGCTATTTCCAGGTATAAGCTTCCGGGTTGGATTGTTTCACCTCAAGACTCTGTAGATCTCTTCAGGTGTCTCCTCGCTTCGACTGTTGAGGCTGCTAAGTTGTCTTTCAGGTAAAACGTCATCCTTTGAAGATAATATCTCTTTTCTCCCAACTACCTTAAACGTTTTCTTTGCTGTTCTGTAATTTCACTATGTTGTTTCTGTGCATAAATTTTGTTCAGATTTATTCCAAAAGGAATTAATTGGCCCTCTTGAATCAATGATATCTTTAATTGATTTTTATTTTAAAAAATTGTCAGCCATTATCTTTAAAAATATCATCTCTTTCATCTGTCTGTCTCCATCTCTTTCTGGAGCGTTGATGAGATGAATGTGAAATGATCTCACTGTTCATGCATTGGCCTCTCTTTCTTTGTCTCCGTCTCTTGGTCTTTCTGGATGCTTTTTTGGTAAAATTTATTCTTACATAACTCCGAGCTTATTAATTCCTCCGCCTTTTCAATGCTGTCTAATCAGGTATTAAATCTAACCACTGAATTATTAATTTCAACAATTACATTTTTTGCTTGTAGAGTTGTGTTTGCTTTATTGGAAAGTCTGCACCTCATTGTTCACCTTCATTAGTTTCTCTCTGCTTCTTGGAGCACATTACTGGTTTGGGCTTTTTATGTATTTTTATTTCCTTTATTTTCTTTTCATTCTTTTTTCTGCCGTCTCTTCCTCATTGTGTCCTGTTTCTTTGTTTATCCCATGATTTCTTTCACAGAAAGAATGGTACATTGTTCTTTCAGTGGGGAGTCTCTCTAAGTCCTGGGGTGTAAATAGCTGCTTCAGAGGGGATCTGGATTTGATTTTTTCAGCATCGGGACAGTGATACTGTCTAGGCCCTCTTTACCTGGAAGGCTCGGGTGACATTTTATTTGGACCACGAGTGTATGAATGTGGGTTGTTACTCCGTGTCTGAGTGGCTTTTGTTGTGAAAATCTAGAAGATCTTTCCCCCTCCTCGGGCCAATTTAGAGACTGGTGCTTTCCCGCTCTGCCTCTGGGGTGGGCAGCGGGCATGTCTGTGCTTCACCTGTGTGCTCAGATACTGTCCCAGGGGCGGGCCCTCAGAGTGTTCCCAGCTTGGGAAGATTCTGGGCTTTGCCTTCTTTTCTTCAAAAGGCCAGGCATTTGAAGTTCAAGTTCACCACAAGTGACCTCAAGGTGAAAACCGGCTTTTGTGCTCTGTCCACACCTCTCGTCTCTGTCTCCCCTGAGCTCAGAGATGGCTTGTTTTTTTCCTGTCAGTCCATGGGTGCACTTAATAAATTATAAAGCAAATTTTATCTAGTATTTTTTTTCTTCAGGAGCCAATCCAGATATTCATGCAGCCAGAGTAAATTCTAGAGCAGAGTTTATAAAACTGCTGTCTTGATGAGCAGGTCATGACATCAATTTAGAGGGTTTTAGAGGTGACCAGTATTTTCCTTTACTTTTATTTGTTTTTTTATGCTTACTTAAATTTATTATTACTATTTTTTAATTTATGTATTCACTTTTTGGCTTCATTGCATGACATGTGGGATCTTAGGTCTCCAACCAGGGTTCGAACCCTCCTCCCCTGCAAAGGAACCACAGATTCCTAACCACTGACCCACAAGGGAAGTTCCATGATCATTATTTTTAAATAGAAGAGAATGAAATTAAGTGAAATAGAAAGCATCGGTATTCATTCGACTCAGTAAGAGTAAGTATTCTGTCATCAGACTCTGAGTTCGTGGGTGGACACATGTTCAAATGTGCACGTATGGATAACTGGATCCCGGCAAAGAGTGCCTCTTATTTCTGGTTATATTACAACTGTGCCAGGGTAGAGTGGTGCTTCTCAGACCATCCGGGGATCTTGTTGAAATTCAGAGCCTGATTCAGCAGGTCTGAGCTGGAGGCCTGCCGCTCTGCACTTCTGCAGGCTCCGACAGCGCTGGACGGTGCCGGGCTCTGAAGCAGGCTGAGGCGGCACGCCTTCGTCTGCACTCCCCCGCCCCTGCACATCCCAGAAGCCGGTGCAGGAAGCAGGTTCATCATGAGATAGACGGGGTGGGAAAGGGAGCAGGGCACAACCTTTGGAAGAGTGACACAGCCCTTGAAGACATGGCAAAGGCTGGTTAGAGCTCGCTATCCAAGGTGGCAGGAGATCCAACCTCCAGTAGACCTTGCGCCTCATTATATGCTCCGTGAAATACACCAGCCGCTAAAGGACACGCCCACCAGCGCCGTGACGGTTCTGACGGTAACCGGAAAAGGCCAAAAAGTGGGCGGTGGCCCAATTCCTGGAAATCTCCACTCCCCCGAAATAATTGGAATAATCCTCCCACTCGTTAGCTTATGAAGTTACCCAGCCCGTAAAAACTAACCACCCTGTATTTGGGGGCCACTTTCACTTCCCTAGTCGACCCCATGCCCTGGGCTGCTCTCTTCTGAGACCGCCACATCCTGCCTTGGAGTGCCTGTTGTTATGCCCGATGTCCGAATCCCCGAGCGGGAAGAGAGAGAAGGCTTCCAAGACAATGCAACTCGCAAAAAAAGGGAAGTTTATTACTGTCTCGAGCCAGGGCCTTCTGCCACCAACATCACAATGGTGCAGGGTCAGAAAGCGCCGAGCTCAAGCTTGTTACACAAATTTATGAGATATGCAAAAGCGGTTAGTAACTGGCTTAAGCGGATTGGTTACATGTTTGCAAAGCAATTCTATCCGTACAGACTTTCGCGGGCTTTTCAGCTCTCCCTTTGTTCTTGTTGGGCGCATATTGATTGGCTGGCTCCAGGTTACTTGATGGGGGTAGGGAATCTTACCATTTCGGGGGAAGCTAAAACTTAGGTCCAGGCCGCCTGTCATGGTATTAACCCTGGCAGCCTCACATTCCCCCCTGTCTTCTTGTTCCTGTAGAGGAATCTTTCTCTTCATCCTGGGCTACCATCTGATATTGCTGCCTCAATACCATAATCTGAATGGTATTTAGACGTTCTCTAATAAATGACATTAGCCGGTTTAAAATACAAGGGCCAAATGTAAGTGTTAATAATAGCACTATAAGCGGGCCCAGGAGGGTGGAAACTAAGGTGGTCAGCCAGGGGGAGCGTTGAAACCAAGACTCAAACCATCCCTGTTGGGCCTCCCGTTCCCTCTTTCGTTGCGCCAGCCCGTCTCTTACTTTTGCCATAGATTCTCTTACCACTCCTGTATGGTCTGCATAGAAACAACATTCTTCTCCCAGAGCCGCGCAGACCCCACCCTGTTGGAGAAAAATCAAGTCTAATCCTCTCCTATTCTGCAAGACCACCTCAGACAAGGAAGTCAGAGACTTCTCTAAGTGGCTGATTGATTCTTCTATGCGAGTTATATCTTCATCTATGGCGGCTCGTAGGGAAGAAAACCCTTGGCCTTGCAGAGATAGTGAAGCTATTCCTGTCCCTGCTCCTGCTAGCCCAAGACTGAACAAGGCTGCCATGGTGATCGCACTGATTGGCTCTCTCTTTTGTCTTAGCAATTCTCGGTCCCAATGTGAGTACATAACCTCTTCAGAGTGGTATAAGATTTTTGGCATTACAGCAACCAGGACACAGAATTCTTGACTCTGGTTAAAAACCTTCACATTTAAACATGGGGTTAGCCCAGTATGTGAACAAATCCACCAGCCCCCAACCTCTGGCACAATCCAATTTTTGCCATATAAGCGTAGGTTACTAATAGTCCGGGCACAGAGGGAAGTTTTATCACGTGGCACTGTGCCCAAACAGAGTCCCTGTCCCCAAACTTCATTCATTGTGAGGCCAACCTTGCGTTCTTCCCATCGGCATGGGGGTGGGTCCTGGCCTGAAGATAAGTGGTAAGAGACATTGAGGCCTATGGCCTCATAGAAGGGGGGGTGAAGATTATAACAAAGCCAACAGGACTGGGTTGCATTAGGGTTGGTATGGTTTATGACCGTAAAGGCTGCATTCACTAAGGCCCATAGGGGGTCCTGAATTGCTGAGCTAATGGTAACAGCCAGAGGGCCAGGGGTTTCTGTCAGTTTGCCTCTGAGGCTCGGGGTAGAAGAGATGTTAAATGTTCCTGGCAAGCTTGGTCTGAAGGGGGTTGGCTTGGGGGTCGCCTTGTGCCCCTGTAATGCTTTGACCAGATTGGGACCTAAACTATGTACCTGCACCGGCTCAATAACCTGTTTAATGATTAAAAGCTCGCCTGGGTAGGGGCCGGGCCAATTTACGTGAAGTTGAAAACCCCAAGTCAGTCCTGAGGTCCAGCGGTTTTCTTTTTTCGCCCGTTCCTGGTTAAATCGTACTCGTACCTGAGGCCCCTGGTGTCTACGGTCCTTGAAGGTGAAGCTAACTAGATCTCTGTTTCCGACATCCCACCTCTGGGGTCCATCACAAGAGGTCACACAACTCCAGCTCCTGCAATAATAGCTTTCTATGCCACCACAGGTTTTCCAGTTATTTTTTACATAGCCCGGGCAAGCCCAAAACCCCAACCTATGGTTTTTTATCCCATCTCTATAGTACTTATCATAGAGACCATCCTGCTTTGCGAAGAGGCTTGAGAGGTCGAAGTTCAGGTCTGGCCACCAGGTGTTTGGAGGGTGGATTCCTGAGGTCTCATTGAGCAGCTCATGAGTTTGCCCGTCGTTGAGTTTCCATGTGATCTTAGCAGGTTGATGGGGGTTATGACTGGTCGCTCCTGGGTCGATGAGAGCTGCTATCAGCAGGAGAATTAGGAGGCCTCCCAGCGGACGAGTTTCAGTTTCAAAGGATTTGACGGGTGAGGACTCGCCTTCCATTCTGCTCGCGCTTTTTCCTGTTCTTCCGATGTAGCTTGCCGCACGTGATTGCAGTGAACCCAGGGTCCAATCCCGTCGACCTTGACAGCGGTAGGAGTGGTAAGGAGAACAACATAAGGGCCTTTCCATCTAGGTTCTAATACTTTAGATTGGTGTCGTTTTACCCAAACCCAATCACCTGGGCCAATATTATGTGAGGGGAGGGCCCTCTTGTTTTGGCCCTCATGCATCTCTCGAATCAATTTCCAAACATGGTTATGCACCTTACTTAATGCTATCAGAGTTTGCTGGAATTGTCCCAAAGTAGGGGGTGGCAGACATTTTCCTTCGAAAATAGGATACACAGGAGGGGGTCTTCCATACAGAATCTCAAAAGGAGTAAGATTCAGCTTATAAGGGGTGTTACGTGCCCAAAAGAGTGCAAAGGGGAGGAGGGTCACCCAGTCCCCGCCAGTCTCTATTGCCAACTTTGTCAAAGTTTCTTTTAGGGTCCGATTCATTCTCTCAACCTGTCCTGAGCTCTGGGGATTATATTCGCAATGTAACTTCCATTTCGTCCCCAGAGCTTGGGCCAGCCCTTGTACAATCTGGCTCACAAAGGCAGGTCCATTATCAGAGCCCATAGTCACTGGCAGCCCATACCTAGGCACTATCTCCTCTAAGATCTTTTTAGCAACCACTATTGCTGTCTCTCCCTTAGTGGGGAAAGCTTCTACCCACCCTGAGAAGGTATCTACCAGTACCAACAGATAGCGGTACCCATACTTGCCTGGCCTTACCTCGGTGAAATCTATCTCCCAATGTTGCCCTGGCTTTTCCCCTCGGTACCTCGTTCCCGAGTGCTGCTTCTTCTCTGCCCTCATCAGCTGGCACGCTTCGCAGGCTTGAATTATCTCTCGTACAGTTGCATTTTGTCGAGGGAACCTCAGGCAGGCCATCTGGAGAAGTGTTAGGGTCTTTTTTTCTCCCAAGTGCGTAGTTGTGTGCAGGTGTTCACACAGGTGACGACCCAGGGTGGCAGGCAAGATCAGGTTGTTGTTTTGGTCTCGGTACCATCCATCTTGGTCATCTTTCTGGAGGGTGGTATCCTTGTTGATCCAGGCGAGATCAGGGAGGGAATATTCGGGAACTGGTGGCAAGGTCCCCATACCAGGGGGTGGAAGGCCCACGGCTAATATGGGGGCGGCATAGTCCCGGCTAGCCGCTTCTCGAGCGGCCGCATCAGCAGCACGATTGCCTCGCGCCTTAGGGTCTTCTCCCTTCTGGTGACCGGGGACATGTACTATAGCTACTGCCCGGGGTAGTTGGACAGCTTCCAAGAGCCTGCGAATCTCAGGCAGATTTTTGACCTCTTTTCCCTCAGCTGTCCGAAATCCCCTTTCTTGGTATATGGGACCTTGAATATGGGCAGTGCTGAAAGCATATCGGCTGTCAGTAAAAATGGTGACTCTCTTCCCTTTGGCTTGCTCCAGAGCCTGTATTAGGGCAATCAATTCTGCTTTTTGTGCAGAAGTGTTTGGGGGTAGTGTCTCAGCCCATATCGTCCGCCCTGAATCATCAACTATGGCGGCTCCCGCCTTCCTTTGCCCATCTTTTACATAACTGCTCCCATCGGTGAACCATACTAGCTCACTGTTGCTTAGGGGTACATCAGTTAAGTCTCTTCGTGCCGCCAGGGCCTCAGCCAGTATCTCACTGCAATCATGGAGAGGGCTGTCCTTCTCTGGGTTGGGTAGGAGCGTGGCCGGATTTAGGGAGCAAGGGGTCTGAAAACGCACCCGTGGGGCATCGAGCAGCAAGGCCTGGTAGTGTGTCAAGCGGGCATTGGAGATCCACTTACCCGGCGGCTGCTTTAAAACCCCTTCCACTGCGTGGGGGGTGTAAACCGAGAGTTGCTGTCCATACGTCAACTTGTCAGCGTCGTGGATGAGGAGGGCTGTAGCTGCAATGATGCGAAGGCAAGGGGGCCACCCAGCGGCCACCGGGTCTAATCGCTTCGAAAGGTATGCTACCGGCCGCTTCCATGGTCCCCATTGTTGAGTCAAGACCCCCTTTCCTATTCCTTGCTTTTCATCTACAAACAGCTGGAATGACTTATTTGGGTTAGGCAGGGCAAGGGCTGGGGCTTCTAGTAGGGCCCGTCTGAGTGTCTGGAAAGCCTGTTTCATTGGCTCAGTCCAAGTCCACTTTGGGGTCTCTTTACTTCCCTCATATAAGGGCCGGGCCTTCTCAGCAAACCCCATAATCCACAGTCTGCAATATCCAACAGTCCCCAGGAACTCTCTCACCTGGCGAGGGTTTTTGGGCTCTGGTATCTGCAATATTGTTTCTTTCATGGCCTGGGTTAGCCACCTTTGCCCCTGTCTGATCTTATACCCCAAATAGGTGACCTCTTGCCGGGCTATTTGTGCCTTCTTTGCGCTAGCGCGATACCCCAAGATGCCTAGGGTCTGTAATAGGTCCCCAGTGGCATGGCTGCAAGCTTCCTCTGTGGTTCCAGCCAACATAAGGTCATCTACATATTGTAGCAGAATGACCTCTGGGTGGCAAGCCCGATATTCGTAGAGGTCCTCACTCAGAGCCTCATTAAACAAGGTAGGGGAGTTCTTGAACCCCTGTGGGAGGCGGGTCCAAGTTAATTGTACTACCGGTTGGCCTTCCCCCTCAGTCCACTCAAAGGCAAATATCTCCTGGCTCTGGACTGCCAGGGGTAGGCTGAAAAAGGCATCCTTCAAGTCCAGCACAGTGTACCAAGTGTACTCAGGCAGTAAACTGCTCAGGAGAGTATACGGGTTAGGGACAGTTGGGTGTATGTCACTCACCCGTTTGTTGACTTCTCGCAGGTCTTGGACAGGTCTGTAATCCGTCCCCCCTGGCTTCTTCACCGGCAGTAAGGGGGTGTTCCAAGGGGATTGGCATCGCCTGAGAATTCCGGCCTCCATGAGCCGTCGAATGTGGGGAGTGATCCCCCGCCGAGCTTCTTGGCTCATAGGGTACTGTCTCACCCTCACAGGAATTGCCTCGGCCTTTAGCTCGATGACGACCGGATGTCTCTGTTTAGCTAGTCCCATTCCTGCTGTTTCTGCCCAGGCCAATGGGTATTTATGGACCCACGGTTGTACATCTAGTGCTATGGTCTCTGAGGGCTTAGGCGCAAAAAGTCTGTATTCATCCCTTAAGGCTAGGGACAAGACATGTATCGGTTGTCCAAGTCCATCCGTGACTGACATTCCCCCGGGGTCAAAATGGATCTGAGCATTAACTTTAGTCAACAAGTCTCTTCCAAGTAGAGGGGCTGGGCACTCTGGTATCACCAAAAACGAATGGGACACCTGGTGGGTCCCCAGATTTACTTTCCATTCTGTGGTCCAACAATATCTTTTTGTCCCCGTGGCTCCTTGCACTAAGCTGGCTTTCTTAGACATTGGTCCCAGTTTTTTATTTAAAACAGAGTGTTGGGCGCCAGTATCTACCATGAAGCCAACGGGTTTCCCCTCCACATGTATGGTTACCCAGGACTCGGGGAGGGGTGCCGAGTCTCGACTCCCCTAGTCACTGTCTTCCCCCGCATATAGAACTCGAGTTCCAGGGGGGATTTTTTCTCTCTGGGTCATTCCTCTCTTTGAGTCCCTCTTAGGGCACTCGTTTTTCCAGTGCCCCTGTTCTTTGCAGTAGGCGCACTGATCCTTCTTTAGGGCCTGCCTTTTTGGTTTTTCTTTTTCTCTCGTCCGGGGGTTTCGAGGTTCCCTCAATTCTGTTCCAGCCTTTATCCCCGCAAAAAGAATCTGGGCTAGCTCCTTCTGGTTCTTCCGGTTTTCTCTAGCCCTATGTTCCCTGTCTTCTTTCCTGATCTTCTCCGCTAATTCCCTTTCCTCCCGCCGAATTCGCTCTTCCCTTTCTTCTGGGGTCTCCCTATTATTAAATACCTTTTCAGCTACTTTCAGTAAATCCTGTATTGTCTGTTCTCCCAATCCCTCTACTTTTTGTAATTTCTTCCTAATATCTGGGGCTGCCTGATTCACAAACGCTAACAAAACTGCAGCGCGTGACTCCTCAGCCTGGGGGTCCATAGGTGTATATTGCCTGAAAGCTTCCATCAGCCTCTCTAGGAAGGCTGCCGGGCTTTCAGTGGGCTCTTGCCTTACTAAATTTACCTTTGCCAGATTTGTCGGCTTTCTTGCTGCAGCCCGCAGGCCAGCCATTAGAGTCTGGCGGTATACTCGGAGACGCTCCCTACCTTCCACTCGCTCAAAATCCCAGTTAGGCCGCAACAGGGGAAACCCCTCGTCCACAAGATGAGGCTGGGCAGTTGGCCTCCCGTCGACCCCTGGTACCCGTTTCCGCGCCTCTGCCAGAATTCGCTCCCGTTCTTCCGTGGTGAAGAGCACCTGCAACAGCTGCTGACAATCATCCCAGGTGGGATTATGAGTGAACAAAATGGAATCTAAGAGGTCAATGAGGCCTTGGGGCTTCTCTGAGAAAGGAGGGTTTTGGGTCTTCCAATTGTACAGGTCACTCGTGGAAAAGGGCCAGTACTGATAGGTTCGCTCTCCGTCCGGGTTAGTTGGTCCCACTCGGACAGGGAGCGCCTGAACAGTGGATGAAGGTAACTCTAGGTCCCCAGGGTCTTGCTTACCCTTATCTCCCTTAGTTTTCCCCCGGGTCCCCAATGCCGGTCCCCCCTCATGGTTGGTTCCCGTTGGCCCTCTTAATCCTCTCGGTTCACCTGTGGGAGCTTCTCTCCTCGGAGGGGATTGCAAGGAGGGCACATATGGCGGAGGCCTTATCTCCATTTCTAGATCTATCAGGTTTGGATAAGAAGATTCCTGAAGGACTGGTTTTGGGTCCTCTTTCTTTTTGGTTTCCTCCGGGGGGGTCTCCATCACCAGGACCTGTGAACTGGAGGAACTAGGAAGTTTGTAAACAAAAGGTTTTAACCATTTAGGCGGATTTTCCACTAGATCCTGCCAGACCATGACATAGGGGACCTGACTCGGATGGCCCCAGGGATCAGGAGCCATAATCTTTTCCTTCACAGCCTGTATGATGGACGGTTGAAAGGTGCCTTCCGGAGGCCATCCAACCTGAAAGGCGGGCCACTCTGCAGAACAAAAAGTTATTAATTTACTTTTCTTGACCAGCAAAGACAAGTCATGGGCCCTGGCCCTGACATCCGAAAAATGGTCAGTCATGAGAGAAAGTGGGGTAGATTCTCCTTGCCCCATGGTCAAAGAATTAACGGTAAGGAAGAGAGAGAAAGAGAATAAGTCAGAAGTGAGAGAGAACAATGCACCAGAAGAGAACGAGACTAGAGACAATGCCGGCACACATAAAAAACACGGAGAGCCAAAGACAAACACACGGACAAACAAACGTCGGCCGACGACACAGCGCTGGGTTTTCGGGCCCCCTGAATTTTCTTGCCTCCCGGTGGCAGATTCACCTTACCGAATGACGTCCGCTGTTCATCAGACTCGGGATCGGGAGAGGAACTTTCCTTCCCGCGGAGTCGGCTGCCTCCCAGCGCGTCCGCTGGCCTTGGCCTTACGCCGGCTGGCTCCCCCTTTATAAAAAGCCTTCCCGCGGAGTCGGCTGCCTCCCAGCGCGTCCGCTGGCCCAGGCCTTACGCCGACTGGCTCCCCGTTTATAAAAAGCCTTCCCGCGGAGTCGGCTGCCTCCCAGCGCGTCCGCTGGCCCAGGCCTTACGCCGACTGGCTCCCCGTTTATAAAAAGCCTTCCAGCGGAGTCGGCTGCCTCCCTGCTTCCTGAGCACCGGTGTTATTATTTATCCTTCCCCTTTGTTCTGTAAGCGTTCTCTTCTCCCGGTCAAGGGATCCCGGACGAGCCCCCAAATGTTATGCCCGATGTCCGAATCCCCGAGCGGGAAGAGAGAGAAGGCTTCCAAGACAATGCAACTCGCAAAAAAAGGGAAGTTTATTACTGTCTCGAGCCAGGGCCTTCTGCCACCAACATCACAATGGTGCAGGGTCAGAAAGCGCCGAGCTCAAGCTTGTTACACAAATTTATGAGATATGCAAAAGCGGTTAGTAACTGGCTTAAGCGGATTGGTTACATGTTTGCAAAGCAATTCTATCCGTACAGACTTTCGCGGGCTTTTCAGCTCTCCCTTTGTTCTTGTTGGGCGCATATTGATTGGCTGGCTCCAGGTTACTTGATGGGGGTAGGGAATCTTACCATTTCGGGGGAAGCTAAAACTTAGGTCCAGGCCGCCTGTCATGGTATTAACCCTGGCAGCCTCACACCTGTCTCTCTCAACAAACTTGCTTCCACTTTGCTACGGCTCCCTCTCGAATTCCTTCCTGCATAAAGCCAAGGACCCCCGCTTGGCGCCCAGTCCCAGGGACTCCCCAGAGATCAAGAATACAACCATCCTCTCGAGCCCCAGTTTCCTGCAACGGTGACACCCAAAGCCTCGTCCTGCTCAGCTTCACAGTCTTACAGGCAACCAGGCCGACGGGGCCCCTGACGGAGCTGAGTCTAAGAGGTGTGGGGTCATCTATTCTCCTCCCGGTTTTTGCGTATGCCGAGAGGGCTCGCAGAACCACGACACCATAAACCATGTGTGCTCAGGACCGCCCTCTCGGCAGCCTCGGAAACAGCAGGCATCATTTATCTTCATGCACTCAGCTTTCTCTGCTGCAGAATTTTTTCCTTCTACAAGATGTGCATACCAAATTTCCAGAAGTCAATCACTGAGGGCTAATAAAAATGCCCAATAAATTCGGAATACACCTTCCAACAAGAACACCATATGCAAATGACAACGTAATTCCATTATTAAACGTTACTCCTGGAGCACTCGTGTGAGGCAGAGCCATTTGAATTGTGGGTCCAGGAAAATTGCTGTTGTGCTTTCTGGCAGCAACAAAGGCTGGAGTCAAAGGCTGTAAAATATCACAGGCTCCGCTGCCCGCCTTTGTTTTTCAGTGTAAACTACTTGCATTACTATTTACATATCAATGCAAACTTCCTTTTGCTAAATCATGCAAATGAAAGAGCAGGGTTCAGGACAGCCCTGAATGGAACGCTGGGGATCACTTTGCAAGCTATTTCTTTTTTATTTATCCCAGATCCCCAAACATTTGGGCCAGTCAGGCCGGTAATGCAATTACTCTTAAGTCTCTGGCTCAAAAGCGCTCGTGTTTATGGCGCCCGGTTGATCTGGCTTGGATTGAGAGATTAGAGGGCAGGAGCCAGCTCCAACTGCTCGCTGAATCTCTGTTGCTCTGAGCAGAGAGGTGGGGTGTGTTTTGAGGGATGCTGAAAGTGAAAGTCGCTCAATCGTGTCCGACTCTTTGTGACATCATGGGCTCTACAGCCCATGGAACTCTCCAGGCCAGAATCCTGGAGTGGGTTGCCTTTCCCTTCTCTAGGGGATCTTCCCAACCCAGGGATCGAACCCACGACTCCCGCATTGCAGGTGGATTCTTTACCAGCTGAGCCACAAGGGAAGCCCAAGAATACTGGAGAGGGTAGCCTATCCCTTCTCCAGGGCATCTTCCTGACTCAGGAATTGAACTGGGGTCTCCTGTGTTGCAGGTGGATTCTTTACCAACTGAGCTGGGATGCTGGGGGATGCTAAAATGTCTGGCTTTTATTTTTGTTTTAAAGTTTAGAAATTGCAGTCTTGACTCCACGATCTTCTAACCATCAACCAAGTTTAGAGGAGCATGTGCAGGCACAAAGCTTCTCTCTGATTCACATTCGGAGAGGAGACAAGGATGGGCGGTTCACCATTTCTCTGTGTTGATAAAGATGTCACTTTTCTGCTCTAACTGGGTGGTAATCCCATTCCTTTCCCTAAATGGTATCAAACCAGTCAATTCTCAAGGAAATCAGTTCTGAATATTCATTGGAAGGACTGATGCTGAAGCTGAAGCTCCAATACTTTGGCCACCTGATGGGAAGAACTGACTCATTGGAAAGACCCTGATGCTGGGAAAGATTGAAGGCAGGAGGAGAGGGGGACAACAGAGGATGAAATGGTTGGATGGCATCACTGACTCAATGGACCTGAGTTTGAGCAAACTCCGGGCGATGGTGAAGGACAGGGAGGCCTGGTGTGCTGCAGTCCGTGGGGTCACAAAGGGTCGGACACGACTGAGCGACTGGACAGCAACGGTGTTGACAAAGATGTCACAGCTCTGCCGTAACTTGGTCATAATCCCGTTCCTTTCTCTAAATGGTTCCAAAATAAAATTGTAAGTAGTTGTGAAGGCATATGACCTGTGAAATGTCAAATGGTCAAATAATAATAAAACACCCCTGTGACTCAGTCCTGCACGTCCTCTGTCCCCCCAGCACGTCTCCTCCCTGGGGCTGCACTGCAGTCTTCGGGCTGTCTTGTGTCCGCAGTATTTCATCTTTGAGTTTCCCCTTGATAAATGCCACATTCCCCAAGACCAAAATGGAATGTTTCTTTTGTTTATGTTCACAGGACCACACTGGAACAATACGGCAGGCCCTGGGAGTCCAGAGCGGCCTGGGCGCCTGGGGGTGTCGCTCTGTCCAGGCGGGGCAGCCCCCTGCTGCCAGCCAGCCGTTCGGTCTTGTCTGGCTCTTTGCCAACCCGTGGACTGTAGCCCTCCAGGCTCCTCTGTCTATGGGATTTCTGCAGCAAGAGTCCTGGAGTGGGTTGCCATTACCTCCTCCGGGATGCGGGGGGAATCTTCCTGACCCAGGGATCAAACTGGTGTCTCCTGCATTGGCTTCACCCCTCCCATCAGCCTCTGAGTCCCTCCGATTCTCCATTCCTCCCAACTTCCTAGGTGGGGTCTTTGTCTATTTCCCCCGACCCTCCTTCACCTTCTTGGCCTCTGTGAATCCATCAAATATCAGACTTTTCGTGAGCTGATGGGTCAACCCTGCTGTTACACACACTGCACCGATTCATGTTGGATCGCCGTGGGGTCACTGCCAAGGCTGTGGGCCCTGGAGGTCGGGGACTTGTACCCTGGTCAGTTCTGGCCTGACGTGTAGCACGTGCTCCATAAACATTGGTGAAAAGCTGCACGGATGTCGTCCAGCCGGCGTGTGATGGAGCCTGACTCAGAGCCAGTCTCTCTGGCCCCAAAGTGGGGTTGTTACCCTTTGCCTGCTCATCACCTGACAAAGAGAATGGCGGGAGCTGCCCGGGAAACGCATGGCAGGCTGCGCCCGGTCTGTCTGGTCGCTCTCGGCCTGCAGCCCACGAGGCCCCCGAGCAGTCCAGCTGCAGCGCCATGGTGGACCCACGAAGCAACCTCCGTTCTCAGCGCCCCCACCCCCCACCCCCGCCCTGGGTCGGTCCTGACGGTGACGTTGAGGAATAACAGGACATACGTGGAGACAGGCCTCAGGGCTGTGGAGAGAGGCACGTCTCTGCGGAAGCTGCTCTGATGTGTCCGGCAGCCCTGTCCAGCCCTGCAGGTCACAGCTTGGGCTGAGCCAGCCATGGGACTCGGGGTGCCTGCTTCCTGCTCCATCATGCCCTCGTCTTCTGAGACATGACAGGGAAGGTGCCGGCTGTGCTCCCTGGGGGAGTCTCCTCCCCGACTCCCTGTTGTTGGGGACCCTCAGCCCCCATAGCAGTGGAGGGGCTGAGGGCACAGAGGCTCATCAGGGTGCCCAGGATCCCATGAGATGGAAGCTTGTGTTGGGTGATCTCCAGATGATGTGGCCACACTGGGGACCCCAGAAGAACCAGCCTCTGCCAGTCCCCTCTGGACAGTCCCTGAGATTAGAGGCGGGGCCAGGGTGCTCCCTAGAGAGTCACCCCGCCCTCCCGAAGCCCCTCTTTAGAGTGCTCTGTGCGGCTCAGAGGTCTTCCTGCTGCCCTGGGAACACACCCCCGCAGAGCTGCTCTGCAGGGCTCCTCCTCTGAGGACCTTGTTCGCCCCGTGATTGAATCCATTCTCCCCATGAGCAACTCCTATCTCTTGCAGCGTTTGTCACCGGGAACGCATCACTCTCCTCTTCCTGTTTCTGCAGTGGATGGTCACTGGGAGACAGGCCTGCCCAGCCGGCGTGGCTCACGGTGGCCTCACTCGGCTGGACGCCTGGCGTGCAGGGTCTGTTCACTGAGCCGTTGCCTGCAGGGAGCATTTTGCTGGGGTCACAACCTGATTTTCAAGACGTGAGAAGATCTTGGTGAGAAGTGAAAGCAGTTATTTAAAATGTGCAGACGCCTGTCGACCTCGAGAGGCAGACAAGCCACCTGCTCCGAGAGCTGAGACCTTGAGAGGCGTAGACACCCACTCTGGGAGCTGACTGCGACTGGGTCCTGGGATATTTGCCTGATGGCCGCACGCGGTACCTTAGACACAGCGGTGAGATGATCTGTTGGTGATGGAAAATGTCTGTTTTTAATGGTGGCAATGCTTGTGGACAAATGAGAGCTCATAGTGCTTCTTGTCTTTTTGTGTTTTAAGCTTTTGGAGGAAAGTGTAGGTGCACAAAGGGTCTTGGCTGAGTCGACACTTCGAGTTGGGTGCACTCCCTGGCTGTTCTCGGGGTGGGGGGCGCTGCTACTCCAGAGGGGCTTCTGAGTCGGCACCGGGGACCCAGGGCCTGCCCTCGTGGGGTCTGACATCACCCTGGGGAGTGTGCCTGTGGAGGGGCAGGGTCCTTGGACTGGGCGAGAGGGAGTGAGTGCCCAGAGATGTGCCTGATCAGAGAGAGGAGCCTGGCGTGTCTGCATGAGGCAGCGGACGCCTCAGACCCCCACACGTGGCTGCTCTGCGTCCACCCCCTGGACCCTGATCCGCACTCCAGGGTAGCTGGTCTCCATTAGGTACTGTGTGTCTATCGCCATTTCTCAGGCAAATTGCATCCTTCGAGGACACACTCACAGAGTTCGGGGAATGTGCGCCCTTTGGTTTTGAGAGTGAGCCCAGGAGACGCGGGAGGGTGTCTGGCTGGGGGATGTTTGTCTGGGGTTGGGGTGGGGGGACTGTGCCCACCCCCAGCCTTGAGTGCGGACGGTGGGTGGCACCCTTGGTGACGGTGACTTGGGGTGAAGTCCCAGGCGGAGGCCCAGCTGGAGAGGGCACAGGACATCCACAGTGAATTAACCACGGCAAACCCAGGCAGTTGGAGACGGTGAAAGGTCATCAGGGTGCAGGTCAAAGATGTGGAGACAAAGGTTGGGGCTCACGCTGCCCCTCCTCAGGCCCTCTGCACAGGGCTACTAACGCCCGTTAGCTCCCGAATCCCTTCGATGCCGCAGCCTCTCTGCCTGCAGGGAGGACCTGCTCCCGGAGGGCGGCCAGGCTGAGCTGGGCGTCTCCCTTGTCGCCTCAGAGCACCGGCCACAGGGACGAGGCTGACATTCATGGAGCAGCCACGGCCAAGAGTGGCCAGCGTCCTGGGAGGTTCCCAGGGGCCGGGGAGGGAGGCGTCTGAGCGTGTCCTCAAAGTGCGTCTTCCGTTTGTAAAAGTGCAGTGAGACAGCTGGGGGTGGGGGGTGGTCAGGACCTCCTGTCCCGGGAGCAGGTCCATGAAGCGCCATCAGGACTCACGTCTTCCAGTTTCCGAGTCCGTGAGAGAGGGACTGATGCGCCGTTTTCTGCAGTGAGGGGTGCCGGCCTCAGGACTCGATCCATCCTGAGGCGCGTGTGCACCGGGGAGGCCAGTTCTGCATCAGAACCTGGGCCGTGGGTGTTCGTGTGAGAGCTCTTCCTGGGAGCAGCAGGTCTGAACGGGGCCGTGCCGTCCTCCGGGGACAGTGGTGATGTGCGGAGGCTGGTCATCACCCCGGGAGGTGGGGGAGCCGGAGCCCTGGGGTGCCCAGCCTGGCCCCTCAACTGGGAGAGACACAGCCCGAGGCTTGGTGATGCGAGGGAGGGCCCCCCCGATGGTTCCCACAGATGGTGAGGTGACCCCATCCCCAGTGACGACCATGGGGATCTCGAATGTTGAAGGGAAAAGTCGGATTTGGTGCCCGAAGCCTGGCCTCCCCGCGAGGCCTCCAGCGAGCTCCCGGCACCCCCCTGCCCACCGGCTCTCCCCCACTGCCCCTCCAGTTCCCGAGTCCTGCTCAGGCGCCCAGTGTCTGGCTGAGCGTCCGGGGTGAGGGGCACTGGGGTCCACTCCCCTCACCCAGTGAAGGTGTGAGGGGCCAGGCCACAAGCTCCCACTCCGCTGCATCCGTGGGGATGCCCCTCCAGGAGGCGCCTCTCGCAGGCCCAGCATCCACGCTGAGGCCCCAGGTTCCTCCCGGCGGGGTGTTCTGACAACCTGGGAGCTGCGTCCTCGGCCACAGGCCTCAGACCAGCAGGAGCATCACGAGACCCCATTCCCTGCTCAGTGCAGCCTGGTGGATGGCCGTGGGCCACCCGCTGAGCCGGGACTTGGCCCGTCCGCCGCTGTCCAAGGGGCCTGCGCCCCTCAGGTCTCCCCCTGCGCCTGCCTCGGGCCTGGCAGGGAGCCGAAAGAACAGGTCAGGGGTCGTGGGGGTCAGAGGACACATCAGGGGTCACAGGGGTCAGAGGACAGGTCTGGGGTCACGGGGGTCAGAGGACACCTCGGGGGTCATGAGGGTCAGAGGACAGGTTGGTCAGGCTTGCGCTCTGCTCAGGGGCTGTGGGGTCGGGTGGAGGGGCTGGCTGGGAGGGCAGCCCTGGGCCACCTTCTGTCCATCTTTGCCCAGTGACCTCGGGGACAGTGTCCTCAGCTGAACACAAAGCTGATGAGGACGGGCAGGGTGCGCTGGCCCGCTGGGCTTCCGGCCGGCCTCAGCACGCATGCGGCAGGCCTCCTGCTGCCCCTGCTCAAGGAGCAGAAGACGTGGGTGCTTAGACTCCGCCATCCCGTCCCGCGACGGTGGTGTTGGTGTCACAGGAGGACGCGCTGCCCAGCCCATCGGAAGGCTCACACCCGGGCCTCGTGTTTTTGTACATCACAGACCTCAGTAAGGCTGGAGAAACCCAAACCAGAACCCCGGTGGCCGGGAGACCCCTGGAGGCAGGGGCAGGGTTTCAGCCGCGGGTCTAGGGGCTCAGGGAGGGGTCCCCGAGAGAGCCGGTCAGGGCGCTCTGCCCCCAACAGCACAGCAGAGGCCCAGCCCTGCTTGCCTGGATGACAGGGCAGCCAGGCCTCCCGGGGTCACGGGCACATGCGTCATCCACTAAGAGGGAAAGACCTGGACCCCCAGGACAGGGTGGCCCCCGTCCTGCCACGGAGAGGGTGGTGGGGGGTCGGGGGCCTGGCCGAACAGGACGACCGCGGGGCTCTTCGCCTGAGATGATCTCAGACCATCTCTGCCAAAGTGGAGAAGGTGCGTAAGCCTGGCGATGGGCTTTTAATTTCAGTTTTTTAAAGAAAATAATCTTGTAGCAGGTACATTCTTTTACTCAACACTGGTTTTTCAGCGAGAGAGCCAGCTCCCAGCTAAGATAAATTTCAGCTGAGCCCTGGAGTGGAATCCAATTTAGACTTCCCCCGTGTCGGCGGAGCTCATTAGCGAGGTTCTGCCTGTCGAGTCCGTTCCGGCTGCACCGCTTCTGTTTGGTAAGCAGATCGGGAGATAAACGGGGCTGCTGTTTGTGGCGGGTCATTGTTCCCTTTAATGTCCATGCTGCAGAGCTCGCGTTCTGATCACAATTAAAACGCTTTTATTCCATTTTAGCAGTAATTGAGCACACCCGGCAATTTGTACTCCGATTCCCTCCGTTAAGTAATTGACGGTCACGACCGTCATTGGTAATAACACGTCCAATCACGCGCTTCTGCATCTGCAATAGCTCAGGACTGCCGTCACCCATGGACCGTGGGCGGCCTCTGCACTCGCCTTCCTCGGCCAGGAGTCTGGGTCGCGGTGGGGAAGCCTCAGCCTGTCCCTGTTTGCTCCCAACGTGGACCCAGTAAACCGGGGTCTGGGGTCAGCCCAGCTCGGGGGCTCCGGGATGCCTCTGTGATGTGTTGAGCAGACCTGGCGGGCAGGGAAGTGTTGCTCCGAGCAAGGTTTTTTCTCTCTTTTCCCAAAGAGTCCAGTCGCCTGGGTGGGTGTCCCCTCTCCTCCAGCCTGGCTCAAGTGTGCGGGTTCAGGTGGGAACCAGGGGGAGACCCGGATGTAGCTGTCATGGGATTTTGCCAAAGAAAGAGGAGCTGAGGGTGGAGGGTGGGCTTCAGAGTCCTGCATCACGGGGCACCCTCCTTCCCATCCTCGCCCTGGGGACACGTCTCCCCGCCCCGCTGCCTAGGACCGGCTCAGCATCCCCGGGGGGTGTGTGTGCCTGGAGGCAGCTGGCTCTCAGCAGCGGAGGGGACCCCGGCAGGTAGGCCTGAGCCCTGCCAGCTCCTCTCTCCTCCCATCCAGGGTGCTCCAGCCCCTGAGGGGGCACCTTTCCAGGGCCAGCGCTGACCGGGGACCTGGCCCCAGACCTGTCCATGCTCGAGCCCTTTAAAGCCCCGAGCGACACCTCCCGGCCTCAGCAGGTGGGGTGAGGCTGAAGAAGGGACCTCGGCGCTGGAAGGCGGCCCCTGCTGTGGGGCCTCGTCCCCCCAGTGACCCCTGAGCGCGGGATGCCTGCCTGCTGGCTGCTGCCCGGCACACAGGTGTACTGGGTACACAGATGTGCGTGTCACGCAGGAGTGCCTGGCCCCGTGTGCCCAGGCCCTCAGCTGTGAGGGAGACAGAGGCAGGGTCTAGGTGCCCTGTGGATGGGGCGGCCGGGTGGACATGTGGGGAGAGGAGCCCAGTGGAGGGACGGGAGGGGGAAAGTCCGCGGTGTTCTGAGGGGAGAGCCGTGTCCTGAGGTGAGGAGCAGGGCTTCCACTGGCCTCTGGTGGGGGAGTCAGGGGTCCCCAGCTGGGAGAGCGCTGAAGAGAGACTAGGGCGGTGGGGGAGGGTAGGGGAGAGGGGGCCCCAGAATCTGGGGACCCTGCAGGGCGGGTGTGACCCCACTTTACAGATGTCCTGCCCCTCCCACTAGAGTGGAAGGTAGATAAGATAGGAACAAGAAAGAAGTAAAATCAAGTGGAAAGTAAATCAGTAAAAATGAAGAAATAAAAATCAGGAATATTCATGAGGTCTAAATAGGACTTGGGGCTTTCCTGCTGGCTCAGATGGTAAAGAATCTGCCTGCCAATGAGGGAGATCTGGTTCAATCCCTGGGTCGGGAAGATCCCCTGGAGAAGGGAATGGCTATCCACTCCAGCATTCTTTCCTGGAGAATCCCATGGACAGAGGAGCCTGGCGGGCTACAGTCCCTGGGGTTGCAAAGAGTTGGACACGACTGAGCGATTAACACTAACTTAACAAATGGGACTTAGAATAAATTCTCTGTTAAGTGACAACGACAGACTTATTTATTTATTATTTTTGAAATTAATTTTTATTAGAGTACCATTGATTTACAATGTCATGACAGACTAATTTAGAAAACAAAACTTAGCTTTACAGTTTATAAGAAACGCTTAAGATTAAGTGGTGTAGAAAGGTTGACTATAAATGAATGACAATTTTAACTTCATACAAGAGAAAAGTAAGTCATTGTGTAATGATAAATGACCTAATTTATAAGAAATTGAATTGAACTGGCATAAACTGCTAAGAAACAGTCTAACAACTAAATATATAGAGAAAAATCTACTAGGAAAGGCACAAACACAGGAAAAGAAGCCTGTGGGATGTTTGAATGGACCTGTTTTGGAATTAAACAACTCTAGTAGTAAGTAAATAGTAAAGAATATAGAGGTCATGAATATAAATGGTATAATATAATTCATGTTTCTCAAATAGAAAATCATGTTTTGTTGAATATATAGAATAAATCATTTATTGATAAATCATTTTGGTTGAATATATAGAAAATAGATTGCCATCACCCACCTAGAAAATCTTCAGTGTTTAAAAAGCAGGGATGTGGCAGGTTGTAAATTGTTTAATTTGGCACACAAAAAGGGTTGGAAAACTGCTAACATAATACAATATACCAACACATTCCAAAAGAAACAATACATTTTATGAAGTTTATAAACTTATTCTTTTTAAAAAATGTGTTTCCTCACTTTATTTTGTCTGCACTGAGTTTTTGGGTCTGCTCGGGGGCTTCTGGGTGGGTCCTCCAGGCGCGGGCTTGGGTGCGCGGACTCCGGTGGTCGTGGCTCCAGCGGTCGTGGCTTCAGGGGTCGTGGCTTCAGCAGTTGTGGCTTCAGCAGTTGTGGCTGCAGCTTTCGTGGCTTTAGCGGTCGTGGTTTCAGCCATCGTGGCTCCCAGGCTCTAGAGCACAGGCTCAGTAGTGTGGTGCATGGGCTTAGTTGCTCTTCAGCATTTGGTGTCTTCCCAGGGACTGAACCCACATCTCCTGCTTTGGCAGGCAGATTCTTAACCACTGGCCCACCAGGGATGCTCCTATAACCTGTTCTTAATAAGAGCTGTAGCAAGAGAATTCTAGGAGTGACCCGCTGTGTGTGAACCCTGCCCCTTGGATGCTGGGAGAGCCTGTGCCTATAACCTGTGACAATGCTATGTTTCAGGGCAAAGGGGAAATGACCCCAGGGGGCCCCAACCTAACTGGGGGGCCGTGTAGACCCGAGGGTTTTCTCAGGCTGGAGGCCGAGGAGGAGACTAGAGAGATGCGCTGCTGGTCTTGAGGCAGCATCAGCAGCCGCGCTGGGGTTGCCAGGGCCATGTGGAGAGGATGTGGGTGACCTCCAGGAGCTGGGCACTGGCCTGGCAGGAACATGGCCCCAGACCCAGTGCAGCAGGAGGCGGCCCCAGCCAGCCGTCTGAGGAGGCTGGAGGGCGTCCGTCCTGGCTGTGAGAGCTTCAGTCCGAGACCCGGGCAGCCGGCAGCCCCAGTCAGTCCACAGGCGGTAAGTGATGAGCAGCCGTGCGTTCCCCTGAGCTCTGGAGAGTGGAGGCCAAGCTCGGGGGGTGGCAGGGTTCGTTTCTCGTGAGGCCGTTTTCCCTGGCTCGCTGGTGTGAATGGAAGTGTGTCCTCCCCCTTCACCCACCAAAGTCATATGTTAAAGCTCTAAACCCATCTGTGACTGGGAGCAGGGCCTTTCGAGAAGCAGTTGAGCTAAGTGAAGTCCAAGGGTGGGCCTGACTCCTCAGGCCTGTCCTCCTTATGCCGAGAGGAAGGGGCACCGGGTACTCTGTCTCGAGGAAGGGCTGGGTGAGGACACAGTGAGGGGGCGGCCAGCTACCCCCAAGAGAGATGCCAGGGCATTTCCTGTGAGACGGGAGCCCCTATCGCTATCACGCAGAGAGCGTTGGTGGCTCCAGAGGTAACGAGACAAATGTAGGAATCGGTATAAATACTGTGGGCTTACAGGTGGTGCCAGTGGGAAAAAAGCTGCCTGCCGATGCAGGAGGCACAAGAGATGCTGGTTCAATCCCTGGGCCAGGAAGATCCTCTGGAGTAGGAAATGGCAGACCCCTCCAGTATTCTCGCCTGGGAAATTCCATGGACAGAGGAGCCTGGTGGGCTGCAGTCCATGGGGTCGCAAAGAGTCAGACATGACTGAGCATGCATGCATGCTAGCATAAATACTGGTGAAGCAAAGAAAAGACATCTTTTTAGTTAATGATCTCCTTGTGCAGCTAAGAAACCAGAGAGATTTGCCAGTGAGCAAACATTCCCTGAGCGCCCACGGGATGCAAACATTTCCCGTGCGCTGGGCACCAGTGAGTCCTGGTGAATGTGTGGTGAGTCTGCTGTGAGTCCTGGCTCACCCCTGAAGGCACACGAGGAAGGCGCACTCTGGCCGACATGCACGCCCGGAAGCAGCCAGCTGTGAAAATGACAGGAATCCAAGAAGACCCCGCTGGAGTCGTCATGGACGAAGCCCCTCTCAGGCGGCTGTAGGAACGTCCGACACGTCTCGTAGCATAGACCGCACCTCCCTCGGCTGCTCGTTGGCTGATGGCCCAGGAACACTCTTCACAGTCCTGCAGGTGAGCGGTGTGTGCTGGCCCCGGGGAATCTGGAGGAGAAGGACTCTCACTGGGCGGCAGTCCGTTTCCCAGCTACTGGCCAAGCAGGGTGCTCCATCACGGTGCCCTGCGGGGACTGGAGAAAATAGAAGAGGCTTCCTGGGAGACGCGGTGACACGCCTGCTTCCTCTCTGTTGAGAAGGTGGTGAATTATTCTAGAACTGCAGCCCTTACAGAGCAGACCTGGCTGATTAATAAGCTCTGGTTCTGGTTTTCCTCCTGATCATCTATTTTTTTCTGCATAAATTTTCTGAATGACATGTAGATAAATTCTCAAACTTATGAGTGTCCCCCTTGAGACAGGGTTTCATCATCTTACCTATTTAACTAATTTATTAGTTACAATTACAACTCAAAACGGCACCGACTCCAGCATAATCAAAAGCTACGTTTCAATTATTCATTGAGACTTTAATTAAGAAGCCCCACTAAATTAATAAAAGCTTCAGAAGGAATGTAATGAAAAAGACTCCCAGAAAGTCTTGACAAACTTTTCTCTGTCTCAGGAATTAAGTTTCCTCCTGCAAACTGCCACGAGCTCCCCTCCTCCTTGTGGACACAGGCAGGCCAGATGATCCCAGGGGGAGGCAGGAGGCCGAATCTGGTGAGTGTGGGGCTGGGAGAAGGCTGTGCCTGTGCCTGGGGTTAATCTGCCAGCCCTGGTTTCCTGGCATCAGAGGAGGCAGGTGGCTTCACGCGTGCTCCCCGCCCGAGTTGGCTGGACAGGCATAGACCTTGGTGCTGACCTTGGCGCTGACCTTGGTGCTGACCTTGGCGCTGGCCTTGGCGCTGGCCTTGGTGCTGACCTTGGTGCTGACCTCCATCCTGCCTTCCAGGAACAGGGCTCTCCTTGGTGCCTCCAGCTATTGGGAGAGGCATCTGTCACCCATGCTTCCAGATTCCGAGCGCTCAGCCTGACACTGGGTGAGGGTTGGTTCCTTAATTTTTCTTTCTTGTCTCTTGTTGTCAGGGTGTAGAAACGCAGATTTCTCTGTGTTAACTTTGTGTCTCGCAACTTTACCAAATTTATGGATGAGTTCTAGTAGTTTTCTTGTGGCATTCTTAAGCTATTCTATATATAGCACCATGTCATCTGCAAACAGTGTCAGTTTTACTTCTTCTTTTCCCATTCATTGACAGAGAAAATGATAAAGAAGATGTGATATATATTTATATACATATACATAAAATGGAATATTACTCAGTCTTAAAAAAGAATGAAATAATTCCATTTGCAGCAGCATGAATTGACCTAGAGATTATCATACTAAGTGAAGTAAGTCATACAGAGAAAGATACTTATCACATGATATCACTTATAAGTTAAATGTAATAAAAATGAAACAAATGAACATTTTTATAAAACAGAAACAATCTCGCAGATCTCAAAAGCAAACCTCTGGTTACCAAAGGGGAACTGTGGGGGAGAGTGATAAGTTAGGAGATTGGGACTGACGTACACACTGCTATATACAAAATAGACATCTAACAAGGACCTGCCGCACAACGCAAGGAACTCTGCTCAATGTCCTGTAAAAACCTGTGTGGGAAAAGGATGTGAAAAAGAACGTGCTTTGCTGTGCGCTTGAAACTAGCGCAACATTGCAAATCAACGGTACTCTGATAAAACATTTTAAAAAGTTAATGTTTGGGTGAGGAAATGCAGGAAGAGCAGGAAGGGGAGGTCCAGGCGGTCCTGGTTCCACCCATGCGCTGGTCCTTTCCTTTGCCCCCAGCGCCCCCAGACTGCTCATCCTGTGGGAGCCGGACTCAGATGGCAGAAGGTCAGAGAACATGAGTAATTATTCCCACCCAAACCCACACGGCCTGGTTCCTAAATCACTCATTCAGGGAACCAGGGCAGACAGAGAGAGAGAGATAACTGTGTTCCAGTGTCAGAAGAGCTGGGGAGGGTCCATGGAGCCAGGAGGTGAGTTGTGGGCCACCAGGTGGGGGGGCACACATGCCCAGGACAGTGGGGATGCTGCTGGGAGCCTTGTGATGTGGGAGACTCAGCAGCCTGGCTTGCTTTCTGAGCTGACCCAGCCACTTCATGTGCTCTGTGCCTGAGGGTTCAGCTCTTTCTCTTAGGATGGGTGCTGACTGCCAAGGTCATCAGCAGCTTATCTCCTGACCTACAGACTGAGGCCCCCCAGACCCAGTTGGAAGCTGGAACTCCAGGCTTAGAGCGCAAGGCCTGTCCCAGGGGAGGGGTGTGTCTCAGGGAACTCCCTCCCAAGCAGTGGGTGTCCCTACACTTTCTTTCTTTTTTTTGCCCCTACACTTTCGATGGAGAGCTTCGGCCAGGGTGGGGGCCCAGGAT
Source organism: Dama dama (assembly GCF_033118175.1). Taxonomy (NCBI): domain Eukaryota; kingdom Metazoa; phylum Chordata; class Mammalia; order Artiodactyla; family Cervidae; genus Dama; species Dama dama. The sequence goes on from NC_083702.1 coordinate 1,357,172, forward strand.
GGATGGGAGGAGGGTCACCCCCTGCAGCAGTGCAGCGTCGGTGGGTCCCTGGGCTGGCTGACATGTGGGGCAACTCTCAGGATCTTAGCTCCCCAACCAGGGACTGAACCCCCCGTAATGAGAGTGGACCTCACTACTGGACTGTCAGGGAAGCCCCTGGAAGGTAGCTTTTGAGGCAGATACAGATAACGGGAATACCATCAACCCTGTCCATGGTTATTTATGGGCTGTTTTGAGCTTGTGACAGGTTTCATAATAAATGAAACCCTTACGCATGGTTACTTATTCTAATGGATAGACGTTATGTGTCCCATCATGGGAGCAGGGACGGACACCTGGGCAGCTTCCCTGACTCACCCACTCAGCCCAGCCCGGCTCAGAGCAGGTCTGTCTCGCTCTACCGCTTCTGGCCACAACCAGCCCGTAATAGTTAGGGTTAGGACTGGTCAGTGGCAGACACAATGGCAGACTCTGAGCTCGATGTTTCCCAACAGGTGTTTAAAATCCTTCTTCCTGTCCAGAAGCGAGGTGCAGCCTCAGATCACCACTGACTTCGGGGCTCTGGGGTGGGGCGGAGTTGATGGGTGACCTCCTGGGCCCGGGATGTGCCCTCCCCTTGGGCCCCCGGCCAGCACAGGCGGCTCCCGCCAAACGACTCCTCTTATCTCGGGACTCGCTCTGTTCCGCAGGCACTAAGCTGACAGCTCTGGGTCCCCCAGCCCCTGACCCCGGGGGAAACCCCTGGACCAGCAAGCCCAGGACAAGGACGGGGTGACGTCAGGACCCACTGAGGGGTCCTCTCAGCAGTTAGGGGTGGCAGCCCTGGAAGGTGGTGCCCATGTGTCCTTAAAATGCGGGGGCCCCTAACCTCTGAGACGCCTGTGACGTTACCAGCCTCCAGGACGATGCCCTTCCCCCGAGGCCAGGCCCGGCTGCAGGGGTGCCATGAGGAAGCCCCCTCCCCGGTCCCCCCAGAGGCATGGTCTGTGGTTTGCAGAGCACGCTGAGCCCGGGGAGGGCGGGGGAACCTGGAAGAGGACGGGAGGGCAGAGGCCACCGTGCGCTTCTCTGAAAGGCTGCTGGGCGTCACTGCTGGGAATTCATCAAGAGATCTTGAAAAATGGAAGAACAAAGAAAGTGGGCAAGATTGAGGCACACAGTTCTGTGCTTGTCGGCAGATGACGAGACGGGAGCTGCCAGTAATGATGCGTCGACGTGACTCCATTTACTTATGATCCTTCATGTGAGAGATTCCAGAGCCGAGGCCAACATGCCACCTTCGATCAATTATTCATAGAAGCAGACGGGAAGTGAGCCGGCGCTCCCAGCGTTTGCCACCCAGAGATGGGGAGAGGGTGCTACCCTGCGGTACATCACTTCCAGGCAGAAAAATAGGAGGCCCCCCAGGGGCTGTTGCTTGGACTCTTCCTTAAGTGTGTAAAAAAAGAAATGTCCTCTTTCCTTCTGTATTGACTGATGTTTTCCTGGGTGTTTTGTACACGTCCCGTGCTCCTCTTGATGAGGCAGGGAAGGGGCTGTGTTAACATGCCTGGGGCTGGGAGTGCGGACCAGTCCCCGCTCCCTGATCTTCCCGATCTCTCTGTCCCCACATCTGTCTCTGTCTGTCTGTCTCTCACGCCCCTACACCCGATGGTCCCTAGTTTTCTGGAGAGAACCCCAGAATCTCAACTGAGAGGTTCTAGCCGGTCCTGGAATCTCCCCTCACAAATTCTTTGTCCAGGTTTTTCTGCCTCTGCTTGGGCCCTGGGAGGACCGTGTCTAACACAGAAGCAGCTCCTATTAGCATCACGTGCATGGAATCATCAGGAACAACCTATAACAACACACATATAAGCACAAAAAAATGTCTTCCGTCCGCTGAGCTTGATCTTTCTCTTCTTGACACGGATTTCAGCTCAGCCCCTGGAGGACAAACACATACACATACGCCTCCAAGGAAACTGTTTCTTCTGCTTGAAAACTCTTCAAATATTTGGAGGGTTTTCCCTGCGTCCTCTTAATCTTCTCTGAGCAGGGCAAACCCAGCCCCATCAATAGATTCCCACGGAGCAAAGAGTGCTGTTCTCACTCAACCCTTTGGCAAACACCTCGAGTCCACCGTGAGCTGAGCAAACATCCAGGAGCATCGCCTCTTCCAGGGAGCCTCTGCCGGGGCTCCCAATTGAGCCGCCCGTGGCGGCCCACCCCGGACAGACCCGGATCTCCAAGTATCACATCAGGACCCCCGGTAGGCAGTGTCACCCCTTGCCTAATTTTTAACTTGTAGATTTAATCATACAGCTCAGATTGGCCTGAATGTTTCTATGTCATGTCGGGTCCTCTGGGCATCCATCTACAGCCAGGGTAAACTGCTTAGCTTTTGGGGACCACCCTGGTGGTCCAGTGGTTAAGAATCTGCCTTATAAGGCAGAGGTTGCAGGTTTGCTCTCTGGCCAGGGAGCTAAGACCCCACATGCTCTTGAGCATCTGAGTCTGCTCGCTGCAACAACTGAAGCCGGAGAGCTCTGGGGCCTGTGTGCTATACTACTGAGCCTGTGTCCACAGCCAGAGAGAGTCCATGCACAGCGCAGAGAGCCACAATCCAGAGCCCGTGTCCACAGCCAGAGAGAGTCCATGCACAGCGCAGAGACCCACACAAGAAACTCAGATCCCGCAAGCTGCAACTAAGCCCTGACGCAGCCCATGAGTGAAGATAAACACCCACCCTCACAACCTCACAAAGCCTTCTTGGCCTTTTGGGGCACTTTAAAGCTTTATTCGTTGATCTGAAGGACAATACATGAAGACGCTTTCAAGTTTCTGTTCATGTTTCATGTTCTCTTCCGGTTTAGGGTTGGGGGAGCAAGACAACAGCTGGAAGGGACCAGAGACTCCGTCTGGTCCCAGACTCCCATTTTGTGGAAGAGGAAACTGACCCAGATGTGGAAACATAGTATTCGTTCATTCATTCATTCTGCGCAATATCTTTATCCTTTCTGTAGACACCTTCTTTCCTTTATTTTTTAACTGAATAGCATAACTTTACAGACTGATTACATTCCCTCCCTCCGAATTCTTTATATTCAAGGTGGGTACCCTGATCAGCTTTGTGGCACATTCATTAATCTGTTCTTTCATTGAACAAACTGTTTAAACTTTTATTATGAGAGATTTCAAAGACAAGAGAGACTGATGTTATAAACACCATTGTATATGCCACTCCAGTTTAAATAAAAGCATTGTGCCAGTTATTCCTTTATTCTTCAAAGACTTTTCCCAAAAATTTTAAAGCATATTCTAGACATCATAACATCTTAAGCATAAATGCTTCATTACACCCCTTTACTTAGAAGGATGCGCACACATACATAAAGTCTGTATCTTTATCCATATCCATTCATCTAGTCATCCATCCAACTCATACAAAAGCCACAATGCCACTGTCACATTGAAGGAAAGTAACAGAAATAGATCCTCTGATATTTTATAATTTCCACCATATGCAGAATTTCCCTGTTGTCTCAAAGGGTCTTTCCACAGCGGGTTTGCTCTCTGAGTTTGTGACCACATAGTTTCAAGTGTTTATTTCACACAGCTCTTCATCTTCCTTCACAAACCATTGGTTTGCTGGACAAGCTGGTGTCTTTTGATTTGTCTGTGTCTCCCTGTCTTTCATGTAAATGGCGAGTGGCTCTGGGGCTTGATCTGATTCCAGTTTGGCTTTCTTGCAGGAGCTCCTCACAAGTGGAGCCGGTCCTGCTGCCCAGCATGTCGGGAGGTGGTCCTGTCTTGGTGGTGCTCAGGTTGGCAGGGTCCGGCCGACGCCTCTGACCCCTGGTCGCCTTCAAGAGCTGAATGTGATCGGCTGCCACCTGTGACTACTGAATAGACCAGTTACATCACTCGGAGCTGACGAATGGAGACATTCTTATTCTAACTTTACTTCTGAGTAATGGCTGGGATTTTTATAAAGAATTTTCTCTCATCAATTTTGAACTGCATATGGGAAGATAAACACTTGACCTTCCTCTCTTTAATTTCAAGGTGAAGAGCAGACTTCCATTTCTGACCAATGAGGATGTACTTCTGGGACATCACTGTGAATGCATGAATTTTGTATGTTGATGAGTCTCAGTCAATTGCAGTTATTTTTTTTTTTTCTGATATTCATATTGTTCCATATTGAGTCAGTGAGAACCTTTCCCGATGATTATCTTAGATGAGAGTTTAAAGTTTTTACCAAATTAGAAAGAAAATCTTATTTCTTCAGATATTTTTCTTTATCCTGTTTTGTGAAAGTCCAATTATGGGTGTTTTAGACAGATGGGTATTGAGAGTTCGTTAAACTTTTTCAGTATCTCTGTTTTCTTTAGGATAATTGCTACTGCTGTATTTTCAGGTTCAAGTTTATTCGCTTCTATTGTGTTTAAATTACTCATAATTACATCCAGCATATTAGTCACTGGGGTTGTTGTGTTTTTTTTTTTAGTCATTTGCTTTTTCTTTATAGTTTCTATTTCTCTGCTCATTATGACTGTGTGTTTTATTAAATCCTTGAGCACATTTATAATAGCTATTTTGAAGTCCTTTTTTGCAAATTGCAACATCTCTTATTTCTGGGCATTTTTCTATTGACTGATTCTTCTCAGAGTTGTGGTGGCATTCTGCATGTTTGCTAATTTTGGACGGGATGCCTAGAATTGTGGTAGTTCTGTTGATGGGTATGAGTTTTACTGTCTTTTCGCAATTCTTTGAGACATTTACTTTGTGTAACCTGCTGTTCTGGTAACAGGGGACATAGTCGTGGGCAAAGCAGGTCACGCCTCCTGTGGTCAGCGCTGTCATAGTGCGGGGGCTAGGGAGGCAGATGGAAGGAGGCGCGTGAAGCAGTGACGCAAGTCAGAGGCAACTTTCCCTTACGAAGCGAAACAATTCACTTCATCCTGAGGCTCCACGGAATCTCGGAGGAAAAGGAACACTGCAGAGGCTCAGGCAAATCTCAGTTCCGTGAGCCAGGTGTTCTGTAGACCAACTGCTTCCCATGATGGACAGAAGCTTAATGTTAATGAAAAAATGGGGGGAGGCGTACTCTTGGAGGTTCCCCCCCAAAGCATCTTCTTTTCTTACCGATCAAAGTTTTTAAAAGAATTTTTTAATATGGACCATTTATAAAGCCTTTATTAAATTTGTTGCAATATTGCTTCTGTTTTATATTTTGGCTTTTTTGGCCATGAGGTGTGTGGGATCTAGCCACCTGGCCAGGGATTGGACCTGTACTGCCTGCCTTGGGAGGAAAGTCTCAGCCATTGGACCACCAGGGAAGTGCCTTATTGGTCAAATTGTGAACAGAGGGTCATAATTTTGTGTTACAGTTCATCTTAGAAAGCTTGTTGGAGGCAGAAAGACAACCCCAGCCAGTTGCCAAGCCACTTGGTTCCCAGAGCGGGGTGGGCATGTGGGGCAGGGCCCCCCGCAGAGCCCGGCCCCTGGCCCTGACGCTGCTTCATGCTGTGAGGAGCGGAAACTTCAGCATCACCAACGCAGCAGCCTTGGGGCCTGAAATCCCAGCGTTCAGGGCAGGAGCTGCCCTCCTCCGCAGGGAGGTCAGTTCCCGGAGGCAGCTCTGGTCACGTGACGGCCCCTTGTGTCCACTCTGGGAACTGTGTCCCCCAGCCCTTGCCCCCGGGAGACCCCCGTGTGGGCCCCAGCGCTCACCGTCCAGGTGCTCACGTCACCAGCGTCTGTGATCAGACGGCGAGAGCAGGAGGCGCCGCTGTGGGCACATCTGCTCTCAGTGCAGGCCAGTTTTCAGCACGTCTGTGTTCTTGGGTGGAAAGCAAAATCAAGAGAACTAGGAACTCATCTCAGGAAGATAGAAATGGAGTGACAAAGTAAAAGCAAAGGTATCAGGATGCCCGAGTGAAAGCAGAAAATAATAGAAGAGATGTATTAAGTAGGTTTTATAAATAAATAAAAGAACTATTTCCTTTAAAAGACTAATAAAATAGACAAATGTCTAGCAAATCTAATCAAGATAAAATAAGAGTGAGAGCATATACATTTTATGGAGCTTAAACATGTTAGAACTGTATAAACTGGATATTCAACAAAGGTCTGGAGGACTAAAGAAGGGCATTTTAGTGGAGGGTTCTGTGCACAACTGTGCATAACAGCTTCGAAATCTGGATGAAACGGCTGATAGTTCAGGAAAACACAGATCACTGATAGTAAAGGAAATGGTGACACCACTTTGGTAATATAGCTTGGCAGAAGACAAGCTTACAAAAATCAATAGTCTCTCCTATGCTAGAAATAAAATACCTAGAAATGGAAATGAGGGAAATACTATGTTCACAACATTGGCAAGCACTGTAAATTGCATAGGAATTATCTTGAAAGTGAAGGTACAACTCCTAAATGGGAGGAATGTCTTGCTCAGGTACGTAAAGCAAGATGTGAAGCGACGTGAAGACAGCCTGTCCTTTCAGGGAATGCTGAACACCTAGAAGTTTGACCCTTCCAGTCGTGACATAAAAGTGAAATGCAGTTCTAGTTAGACCACCAGGCACCTTGTTTAATGATCTCGCAGTTTGTATGCAGTAATAACATCCCGTGAACAGTCCAGGGAACAAAAAGAATAGTAATTGTAATATGCCTGATGCAGAAGGTAACTTATCTCTAAGCCTCTTTAATCAAATCAACATGGTGCTGGTCCAGGAATGAAAAAGCACGTCAGAGGGAAATAGGGAACCGAGGAAAGAACCTTTGTTGTTTTTCTTCAGTCACTAAGTAATGTCTGAGTCTTTGCGAGCTGCAGCACACCAGGCTTCCGGAGTTTGCTCAGTTTCACGTCCATTGAGTCGGTGATGCCATCCAACCATCCCATCCTCTGTCGTCCTCTTCTGCCCTCAACCTTTCCCAGCATCAAGGTCTTTTCCAATGAGTCAGCTCTTCACATCAGGTGGCCAAAGGATTGGAGCTTCAGCTTCAGCATCAGTCCTTCCAATGAACACCCAGGAATGACCTCCTTCAGGATGGACTGGTTCGATCTCCTTGCAGTCCAAGGGACTCTCAAGAGTCTTCTCCAACACCACAGTTCAAAAGCATCAATTCTTCGGCACTCAGCTTTCTTCACAGCCCAACTCTCACATACATACATGATTACTGGGAAAACCATAGCCTTGACTATATGGACTTTTGTCAGCAAAGTGATGTCTCTGCTTTTTAATATGCTGTCTAAGTTTGTCATGGTTTTCCTTCCACGGAGTGAGCGTCTTTTAATTTCATGGCTTACAAGGCTTATGCGGTTGATAATAACAGCAGTGATGATGATGATGATAAAGATACCCAGAAGTAAACCTCACAGATTTCATGCAAAATCTACAAATGAGGGAATGATTCTTAATAAGAAATTTAAAATCTGTTAAAGAAAGATTTTCTTCCCTAAGTAGCCATGAACATCTTTTGATGACAAAACGATGTTTTAAATAAAGCCGATATGAAAATACAGCTAAAGGATTTTAAGTGCAAATGACAGATGTAAGATGATTATTCGTAATATCTGAGAAACACGTAATATTATTAGAAAGCTGGCAGAGGAGACACCAAGTGTCGACTAAAAAATATAGTCACAAGTCGAAAGCAGAGAGTTATTTTATTTGATGGGAAGGTTTAGGAGAGACAAGCCTGGGAGACAGCGTCTCAGTAGCTCTGAGAAAACTGCTCCAAAGAGGCATGAGGGGAAGTCAGGCTATATACAAGTTTGCAACAAAGGGACCAGGCAGTCTGAACATCAAAGATCAGGTATCAAGTTAAGGAATTTAGCATTCTCTGTATGGGAAGATGCAAGCCTCTGGGCTCCCTGAATTCATTTCTTTTACGAGCATCTCAGCTACCTGAGAAAGAGGGGCCCATCCTGTTTCCATGTACATGTGTGCCTGTGTGTGGATGTGGGGAGGCGCTTATGTATGTGTGTGCCCACAAGCACATGCACACATGCGCAATCTCTTTCAATCTCCCTGGAAGAGAACAGCCCTGAGGAGGCCCATGGTAGGGGGTTGTTGGGGTCACTGAGAAAGTGTCTGTAGCTGCTGCGAGTCTGCGTCCCCAGGCATGGCCCCAGTGGGGGTTCGGTGGTGGGTAGCAGAAACCACTGCTGTTATTCTGATGAGGAAAGAAGGAGAAATAGAGGTCCCTGTGCTTAAGACACCATGGGAAAGTCTAAGAGAGTCATGCTGAGCCCTTTTCTAATGATTTCTGGAACCATCCAGATGTGGTCACCACCTGGAAGGCCTGAGGGAAGCTGCTGGCTCCAGGAACTTGCTTTCTTACTTGTGGCTCAAGGTCCATGAGGCTGTGATGCCAAGATCCCCGGGCTCTAGACCAGCAAAGCCACGTGTAAGTGCCCTGCCGCTGACACCCACCAGGCCAGGCACCCCACCCTGGAATCTCTTCACGCTGCTGCGGGAAACCTGGGCCTACCCCACAATGCTGTCAGCGAAAAGCCCTCATTCCTACCTTCAAATGACTTCAAAGCATCTCAGGATGGGAGTCCCTTCTGCCCATGGAGTCTGGGGACTGTGACTCCTGGGTCAGATCCCTGCAGGGCAGGAAGAATCAGAGCAAGGCTGAGGCAGAGCCGCCTGCTGAAAAACGTGCCCCTGGCCATGGTCCTGAAATTTGTATTTCTCTCCTGAAAGCACAAATACTCAGGAGTTTTCCTCATTTAAGCCAGAAGAAATTCATCAGCTTTTCTCTCTTGTCCCATCTATGTGGTAGTTAAGAAAGGAAAGATTTAATCTAAGTCATATGTAAACAAAGAATTGCACAGACTAATTAACTGTCAGCTAACATGATGCAGGATCAGATGCATAGACCAACATCACAGACACAGTTGACCTGAAGCACTTCCCATTTTGCTGGGTTAAACCAGTAGGAGAAGAAAAGGCCAGCTGAGAAATGACCCTTAAAGATCTGGTTAGCTTCTGAAAAAGGAAAAGAAACCCCTGCTTCAGACCAGCGCGGAATTCAGCTCCAGACAGAGATGGAGGAGGCAGAGGGAGGGAATGAGGGAGGCCCTTGAGGGTGCAGGGAGGGGTCCCATGGACTGCTGTCTGTGGACACTCACCAAGGCCGGAGCTGCAGCCTCAGGTTGAAGTCCCCTTGGGTCATCCTGTGGGCACCAGGCCCAACCCCTGGGTCAGAATCAAGGAAAGAATATTCCTCTTTAGGAAGATCTCTCTAATGGTCCAAACTGTTGATTGTAGCTACCTCCAGAATTAATAAACCAGCCAGGCTTCAGAGCTGCTCACAATAACTAAAAAATGGGCAAAGCATCTAAACAGACTCTTTTCAAAAGAAGGTGTATTGATGTCAAAGAAGCGTGTGGAAGGATGCTCAAGGTCACTGCTGTGTAAGGCCACACACAGTGAGGCTACAGCATCCCACTGTGGTACCCACGGGGGTGCTGACAAGGCCACGCAATGGAGGGCATGGAGGGAGCGCAGAAAGGTCCAATCTCTAGGGAAGACGGCTGGGCAGGCTCTTCCAGAATTTGACATCAGTTACCCATAAGTATGGAGAAGGAAATGGCAACCCACTTCAGGATTCTTGCCTGGAAAATTGCACGGGCAGAGGACGCTGGTGGGCTACAGAGTCTGACAGGACTGAGTGACTGAGCACATCCCACAAACAGAAACTCAGCTCGTAAGACTTTACCCAAATTGGAAACTTATGTTCACACGAAAGCTCGTATGTGGATGTTTGCAGCAGCTTTATTCATAACCATCGAAACTAAATGAACCAGATGTCGTTCAACAGGAGACTGGATAAGCCAGCTGTGGTCACCCTCACTCAGCAACAGAAAGGAACATCCACGCCAGCATGGGTGGACATTGTGTGCATTTTTCTGAGACCTGCAAGGTTACATCCTGCATGATCCCATTAGCATCACATTCTGGAAAAGGCAAAGCTGTAGGAACAGGACATGCACTGATGGTTATCGAGGTCTGGGGGTGGGGGCAGGATGGGCCAAAAGGGCACCACAGAGGTAATTTTAAGGCAGTGGAACTGCTCTGTGTGATACTGAGGTGGTGGATACGTAATTCTATGCAAGTGTCAAAACCCATAGAACAAGGTGAATTGTACTTTGTGAAACATACAATAATGAACCAGAAGTTGAGAGGGATCCCAGGATGAAATGCAGACCTTGACAAAGGACTCTAGTATTAAGCTTGTGGGATATGGACTTGCTGAAGGGGTGGGAGGGAGGGAGCTGGTCAAAATGACTTTGGAAAGGGTGTTGTGATTGGAAACCAAGAAGCTAAATAGAGGAACGGGCACTGGCCCTGCTTTTGAGGTGGTAAACTGTTTCTCACAGGGGGGCCATCAGCAGTTCTGTAACCGCGTACCAGGGCAAGCACAGGTGAGTAAGTGATGTGGACATCTTACTGTCAGAGGAGTGGGGACAGTCAAGCAAGGGGAAGACAGAATGGACTCTGGTGCTGCGTTCATTCCGACACGAGAAAGCTACACACACACGCACACACATGCACATGTGTGCACACACGCACACACATGCACACACACACATGTGTGCACACACACGCACGCACACACACACACACATGCACAAGCACACACAGGCACCAGACTGTACATATAAATCTTGCTCCGTCCACGAGATGACTTGGAAGCAGAGACACCCAGTAGCAACGAGCACACCTGGTGTCAGGATCTTGGTCTCTAAACACCATTCCCAGCAAAGGGGACCAGGACTCCTTGGAGGAGTGGCTGACTCCAGGGCCGGTGCAGGGGAAACACACGAGGACCAGGAGCCCTGTGGAGTCACCCAGAATCTGAAGAAGTTCTAAGGAAAGATGGGAGCACGTCAAAGGACACAGATGCCGGCTTGATAGACCTTCTGAGGCTACAGCCAGGCCAGTTTGAACAACCAAATACATGGTGATATAATCGATTTATAAGCACTCCTTCCAAATAAACACCCACAAGGCAGCAATAATGTCAATTGTAAGCTGTGTTTAGTCGTACCCGACTCTGTGCGACCCCATGGACTGTAGCCCCCTGGGCTCCTCTGTCCATGGGGATTCTCCAGGCAAAAATACCGGAGTGGGTTGCTATGCCCTCCTCCAGGGGATCTTCCCAATCCAGGGAATGAACCCAGGTCTCCCACGTTGTAGGCGGATTCTTTACCATCTGAGCCACCAGGGAAGCCTGATGTCAGCAAATGACTCCATAAATAAATGGAATGGACAATTACTTCTTGTGAAAAACTCCAGATAATAAGAGGAAGAGTGATGAGGGAAACAGAAAATTGTCAGAACACTGCAGTGCTCGTTGCTGTGGGAATGAGCCTCTGGTGGATTCCGACATTAGTGGAGGTTTTCAGGAGAAATGGAACTGAATGGAAGTGAGTTTGAGCAAACTCTGGGAGATAGTGAAGGACGGGGAAGCCTGGTGTGCTGCAGTCCATGAAGCTGCAAAGAGTTAGACATGGCTTACTGACTGAACAACAACAACGAAGCAAAAAACTAGCCATTCCAAGAGTCGATGTCAATGATCTATGTTCGAAGCATTAATGAACAAGTTGAAAAAAAAACAATGAAGAGTCCGGCTAGTCAAGGATGCTCTGCAGGGAGAACATGTTCCTTCAGATCCTGAGGAGCCGTGGACGTGGGAACTGCCAGACCACACCCGCCTGCCTGCTCTGCATTTGTCTGGATGGTCACCCACGTGAGACCCGCCTGGGCTCACTGGAGGCGCCCCTTCATGGTCAGAGGGTGTGGGAGCTGACAGAAAATGGCATTGGTAGGTGGATTTGCAGGATGGAAAGCGCTCCACATGACAGCGTCCACAGTGGGGTCCCTTCCACGTTGCTGCCTTCCCTGCGATGGGTCTGGGCCACTGGGACTCAGCACGCAAACAAAGCCTCCATCACAGCCCAGCTCTTCAGCTTCTCTTGCTACTGTTGCCTGATGCTCCTGGACCACCCAACCCGGAGGACCCTCTTACCCTGGAGACACAGGCTGCCTTGTTCTTCCGTGGGGGACTCACCCTGCATCTTCATTTCACTGAAGAAAATGATGCAATGGAACCAAACCTCTATCAGGCCCGTGCCCTCTCCAAACATTAGGGCGTGTCTGTCACTGTGCCTCTGGAGTTTTCCGTCCTAGACCCCAGAGAAGGTCGGGAGGAAAACAGAAAGTTTAAAGGGAGGAAGGCAGGACAGGCATCAAGCTTGCTACCTGGTGATGGGCATTGTGCAGACACTGGTGTCCACTGGTATGAAGCTTGCTTTCCTGGGAGGTTGTCTGAAGCCAGAAGAGGTTTACTCATGTCATGGGAAGCTATGGGTCAGCCTGAAGGCAGGGAGTTGGCCCCAGTGACCTTTCTGGATGCCGCCGGCTCTGTGATTCTGGCACCTTCCAAACAGCCAACAAGCTTGTCCTGTGCAGGCTGCATGTACAAATTGGTGTAAGAGTCAGTGCCGTGATCCCTGATCCTATAATGATGATGCTCTAGCGTAAAAGGAATATTTCTCCCCTTGAGAGAAAATGCTGGCGAACGCCATCTGTGCTGCCTGTAATTTTCACCATAAATCCTGGTTGTATTTATCAGAGATTTGTTTTTCAAGATGGCTAATTTTAGTCTCCAGTTCAACTGCACACTAATTTCCTTGTTTCTTCCTTGCTGAGAAATCTGATAGCACAGCTCCTCATAGAAAGGGCTTGGCTGGGCCCCAGCTCACTGCAGCCCTGTCCTCTTGGAGGTGGTTCACCTCTCACTCTCCCCACCCCCTTCTTGTTTGGGCGACGCGGCCAGAATTCAGAAGAGTTGAAACAAAAGCAGGACTGTCCTTGCGGAGACACAGAAGGAGTGAGCCAAGTGGGGTGGGCGTCGGGGCCGGGGGTCAGCCTGCTATGAGCAGTGGGGTCCCCAGTGCTCGGAGCCGCTGGAGGGGTTCCCCACCTAAGAGAGCAAGGGAGAGACAAGAGGATGCTCCAAGCCCAGCGCCGCCCCGACAATCCCCGGGCACCACGTTCCACTGTGGAAAACATTTGGGAAGTTTCCTTCATGTTTCTGAAATAGCTGAAGTGGGGCACAAGATTGGCTGAAAGTCTAAATCTAATTACACCAGATAATATGGGGCAGCCTGTCAACAGGGAAGGAACTGTGTGATGGAAGCTTTGTAAAAAAAGGCACTTAGCCATGAAATTTGCATATATCAGTAAATTTTATTTAGAGCAACCAAAATACGCATCTCTCATCCTGTTTCCACAAATTATGAGCTCTCTGGGGAAGCACAGTGAGTTGGATGGAAAATGTTTCAATGGAAGCAAACAGGAGTGCATAACCGGCTCTGGGAAGGGGGTCCCTTGCATGATGAAAAGGAGCCTCGCTTGCAGGCTCCCCCAGGAGGCAATTCATGCTCGTGGCCGGGGAGCTCAGAGCGTGCAGACCCCCCAGCATCTCAGGGAGCTCTCTGAGCTCAGGAAGCCGGCTGCTGGGTTGAGGGTTCTCTGAGATGCCGGGTTGTGTGGACCTGTGGCTGTTGGGAGAAGAAACCCAACTTCACCATTAGGTGAAAGCTCCATGCAGCTCACTGGGGCTGCACAGATGCAGAAACTCACTGCACAAACGCTCTGCAGAAATGCTCCCTGGGACCACATCACGGACGTGGCTTAGAGGGTGAGGAGGCCGCCAAGTTCACCAGGGTGCAGGGCCTCCAGAACCGCCGACCCCCGACCCCACTGTGCCCTCCAGCATAGCAGGGCCAGATGAGAGGCAGGTTCTCAATAGTCAATTATCTAATGTATCAGTGAACGTTGACTATTTATTTTTGTATCTTCAAGGGAGAACAGCCTGTACTTTCTCAAACAGAAGTAACCAAGGGGAAGCACTTCTAGGTCAGTAAACATACTGGTCAAGCTCGTGTATTGGTGGAGACCCTGGGAAGTTGACACCTCCTTGGGGGCGGAGATGAGGATGCAGGGATTAGCGCTGCAACCAGGTGAGGCCCAAGGTCCGGCAGCCAGTCAGGGGGTACAGCGAGTCCAGGGTGATGGTGGAGAGGGAGCTGAGATGGCAGAGGAGCTGTGGGCTGCAGCCCCGGACCCCGGTCACTCAAGGTTCATATTTAAAAAGGAACTGCACGCTCTGCAGTCCACATGCCTGCCGCTCCCAGAGGCTGGGCAGTGGCGGGGAGTGTGATCGTGGCTGCTCCCACCCTGGGGGACCAGAGGGGATGGGAGGGGATGGGAGGGGACCAGAGCAGATGGGAGGGGACGGGAAGGGACCAGAGGGGGTGGGAGGGGCTCTGGGGTCCTGCACTGGCCTGAGCACCCTCAAGCCTGGGCTGGACGGTCACTCCAGGAGCTGGAATTCCACAGCAGGGCCGAATTCCATCTGCTCTCTGTCTCGTGGGGATTCATTCACCCAGGATGGGTGGTGACGCTTCCCCACCTCCTGTGTGTGTTTCCATTGAGTCACAGTGGGCACTTGGGAGCCTGGATGACCGGAGGCCCTCCCGGCCGCAGAGACTGAGCCGTCTGGCTCCCGGGCGTCCCCAGGGCCTCGCAGGGCTCGGAGGGTACCTGGGTCTTTACGGAGCGAGTCTTCCCAGCCAGCTCCCCCAAGTCTCCGCTTTGCGTCCTTCAATCCTGATGCTGGTTTCTCCTCACGGCTCTGCCCTCAGCAGCTGCTGGAGGGGGCCTCCGGCTCCCGCCCGCCCAGACCTCCTCCTTCCCTGAACGCTCCAGGAGCCCGCTGCCCGGCCTCTCCCTGTCGGGGAAGGTGTCCTGGCAGGTACCTGTCCACCGGCCCCCTGACGACCACCCCTCCTCCTGCAGGACTCTGCCCAGTGGGCGCCCTGCTAGGAACACCCTCCTGTCCCTCTGTATGCACACGTGTGCACGCACGCCACACACGCGTGTGCACTCACCGCACACTTGCGCAGGCAGCGCTGCACACTTACAGGCACGCGGCACCCCTGCCCCTTCCTGGGTCCTCTTCACAGAGCTCTCATCACCTGCTGTCACAGCCGCCTCACCTAACTTTTCTTTTTAACTATTTTTGGCCACGCTGGGTGTTCCTGGCCGCACATGGGTGTCTCACTGCGGTGCTTCTCTTGTTGGGGAGCGCAGGCTCTGGAGTGTGGCCTCAATAGCAGTGGTACACAGGCCCAGTGGCTGCGTGGTCCGTGAAACCTGCCCGGCCCAGGGACTGAGCCCGTGTCCCCGGCCATGGCAGGCAGATTCTTAACCGCTGGGCCAGCGGGGAAGGCCTCCACCTCATCTCTTTGTTCAGGGGCTGTCTCCCCAGCTAGGTTTTGTGAGGGGTCTCGTTTTCGCCTGTTTCATTCACTCCTGTGGCCCCACCTCCGAGGACGTGCCTCTCACACAATGGGAGTAAAAGAGACCTTCGTAGCCAGACCTCCCGCTTCTGGAGCCTCTTGCCCGAGCTTGTGTCTCCACGTGGATCAAGGTGGTCACCCGGATGAGTGGGTGCTGGACCAGGGGCAGGCAGTGCGTGTGTCTCTGCCCTCCTCAGCCGCAGCTCGCTGGGGGATTACTGGGGGATGCCTTGTCTTCAGGTCCCCCGGGGGCCTGGTGTCACATGCAGAAGGGTCTCAGGGTGGCTCCTTATTTGCACACAAGCTGGTGAACTTCAGTCCCTTGTGGTGTTTGTTGAAGCCCCAGGAGCACCCTTAGAAAACTAAGAAAAGGTTAGGATACTAAGTCCGTATTATTCTTACTCTCAAGCAGGCGCCAAAACATTGAGTGAAAGTTTGGTGGGTTTCAGTGCCTGTTACCAAAGTACGTGCAACCCTTGGCAGTAACTCTTCATGCTGATTCCGTGCAACCCTCGGGCTGTCGTCTGCATGTGGAGCTGGGGGGTCACATTCCTGCCCTGGGGGGCTCCGGGGCCTCATCCCCAGCCTCACTGGTCCTGCTGTGAGCCGTTTTCTCAGGAGTCCTGTGGTGGGGGCGGGCCCCCCCCCCCCCCCCGGTGGAGTCTCCAGGAGAACAGGGCGGAAGTTGGGGTGACCCTGGTACCGAGCAGAGAGAGGGGACCTAGTGGGGAGACTCCCCACCCAGGACGAGTGCAAACTCTCGATTCTTCACCACCTACAGATGCCAAACCTCGAGCTTTTTCTCGTATAAAACCTTCCCAGACATCCGAGAGCTGCTTCCTTCGTGGGCCAAGCACAGACCGATTCTGAGTGTTTATTAAGTATCTGCTGAATGACGGGTTCCAGTCCGCATGTTAATAGGGACCCGGGGACCCTCGTGGACGCGGAGACCTGCGCCCCCCAGACCCCCGGCCATCTGCGTCTCCACCTGCTGTGCTCTCATTAGCATTTCTTTTAGATGCGACCAATTACGTGTCTTTATGCTTCTCTTTCCTTCCCTTCCATATGACAGCAATTGAATTGCAGGCTGAACAATAGAGAGGGAGGAGTTTTAAAAGCACATTTGCACAAAAACACATTCAGCGGGCAGTTCTCTCTCCCAGACACCCAGGGCCAAGGGTGTCCCCCAAAAAGATCCACGGGGGTGGGGACGAGGGGCTGTGGGGTCCAGAGTCCAGGGTCCAGGCTAATTGCACTGACACCCTTCTCTCCCCCCTGCTTTATTCACCAGCAGAAGAGATTTGCCTTCTCCGAAGGCGGCTGTGGACGCCCAGGGGTGGCTTCAAGGAGGAGCCCTGAGCTGCTCGATGGGTCACCAGACACAGAGGAGCTTCAGAGTCTCCTCTCCAGGATGGAGCGCAGTGTCCACCAAGGTCCTTCAGGAGGAAGGAGAGGAGAGGGAGGAAGACGAAGGCCAGAGACACGGCCCATAGGAAACGGGAGGTAAGACAAGGGCGAGGACAGAAAGTGCTGAGGAGAGCTGGGAGGTGGGGCTGGGGGCTCAGCGAGCGAAGCCAGCAGGTTGGTGTCCTCCTCCAGCCCGAGCCCTGACAAGGCAAGGAGCCCCGAGACACACAGAGGGCAACATCTCTCCCAGGGGGACTGGTGCTGCATTGTCCATCTACTCCCTCCGTCCATCTACCCCTCTATCCATCCATTCTTCCGTCCATCCATCCATCCATCCATCCATCCACCCACCCATCCATCTATCCTTTCATCCATCCATCCACCCATTCATCCCTCCATCCACCCATCCATCCACTCATCCATCCTTCCTTCTATCCATCCACCCACCCATCCACCCACCCATCCATCCTTCCACCCATCTTTCCATCCACCTATCCATCCTTCCTTCCATCCATCCACCCACCCATCTTTCCATCCATCCATCCTTCCATCCATCCACCCATCCATCCATCCATCCTCCCACCCATCCTTCTATCCACCCATCCATCCTTCCATCCATCCATCCATCCATCTTGCCATCTCTCTGACCACCCACTCACCCATCTCAGACATCATCTCGGAGGGTGTTGGTTCTGGGTAGGGTTGTCTGGGTCTCAGTTCAGCCTCTGTGACACACCAGTTGTGTCTTTGCACAAGTATTTCATCCTTTGTGGTTTTGACTCCTCACAGAGCAGCTGGGGGAATTCAGTTAGATGAGAGATGTTCCCTATGTGCCTGGCCCACATGGAAGCTGGGAGTCCTGCTGGGTGTTATTTAGACCTGAAGTCGCTGTTGGGGGGTCTGTGTCTGACCCCACTCCTTGGGGAAGGGAGGGGGGCGCCCTGGAAGGGTTGGGGACAACTGGCTGGAGCTCAGTGAGGGGATGGTGGGGGGTGGGGACGAGAGGTGCTACAGGAGAAGCAGGAGGAGGGACCCCTGTGTCTGCCTCAGGGCCTCACAGGCCAGCTCCTCTATCGGCCTTCACGGTCACATTCTTTAGTCGCACGGTCTGGGTTCAAGTCAAGTTCAGTTCAGTTCAGTTCAGTCGCTCAGTCGTGTCTGACTCTTTGCGACTCCATGAACCACAGCAAGCCAGGCCTCCCCATCTGTCATCAACTCCCAGAGCCTACCCAAACCCATGTCCATTGAGTCGGTGATGCCATCCAACCATCTCATCCTCTGTCGTCCCCTTCTCCTCCTGCCCTCAATCTTTCCCAGCATCAGGGTCTTTTCAAATGAGTCAGCTCTTCACATCAGGTGGCCAAAGGATTGGAGTTTCAGCTTCAGCATCAGTCCTTCCAATGAACAGCCGGGACTGATCTCCTTCAGGATGGACTGGTTCGATCTCCTTGCAGTCCAAGGGACTCTCAAGAGTCTTCTCCAACACTACAGTTCAAAAGCATCAATTCTTTAGCACTCAGCTTTCTTCATAGTCCAACTCTCACATCCATACATCACCACTGGAAAAACCATATCCTTGACTAGACGGACCTTTGTTGACAAAGTAATGTCTCTGCTTTTTAATATGCTGTCTAGGTTGGCCATAACTTTCCTTCCAAGGAGTAACTGTCTTTTAATTTCATGGCTGCAATCACCATCTGCAGTGATTTTGGAGCCCAGAAAACTAAAGTCAGCCACTGTTTCCCCATCTATTTGCCATGAAGTGATGGGACTGGATGCCATGATCTTAGTTTTCTGAATGTTGAACTTTAAGCTAACTTTTTCACTCTCCTCTTTCACTTTCATCAAGAGGCTCTTTAGTTCTTCTTCACTTTCTGTCATAAGGGTGGTGTCATCTGCATATCTGAGGTTATTGATATTTTTCCCAGCAATCTTGATTCCAGCTTGTGCTTTATCCAGCCCAGTGTTTCTCATGATGTACTCTGCATATAAGTTAAATAAGCAGGGTGACAATATACAGCCTTGACTCACTCCTTTTCCTATTTGGAATCAGTCTGTTGTTCCATGTCAAATTCTAACTGTTGCTTCCTGACCTGCATACAGATTTCTCAAGAGGCAGGTCAGGTGGTCTGGTATTTCCATCTCTTTCAGACCTTTCCACAGTTTATTGTGATCCACACAGTCAAAGGCTTTGGCATAGTCAATAAAGCAGAAATAGATGTTTTTGAAGTCAAGGGTCCTGCAATTTGTCTACCTCTGAAGAGGCGACCACATCTTTCAGGCTTTGGTTTTCTCACCTTCACCAGTTGCACATGTGGAGTTCCTACTCCAAGGTCCCTTTGAAGATGTAAGGAGGTAATTCACCTGTAAGGATTCGTCACACCCCCAAGTGTGTCAGGCTCTGACCTGAGTGATGAGACAGCTGTGGACCGATGTGGTGAAGCTCAGACTCCGCTGGCCAGAGGCACAGCTGTGCCAGCTCTGGGGACGACAAAGCCACTGAGAGGAGTTCGTAGGTAAGAAGCTGGAGGCTGATGGCAAGCTGGATGCAGTCATCTCTGCAAGTACCTTTGAATGGAATGAGGGGTTGAGCCGCAGACCATGCATCCACCAGGCAGAGAGGAGGGTGAACAAAATGGACGTGCTGCCACCAGCCAGTATGTGGACGACTGACCACCATCAGCCGCTCTGTTGTGGGCTGAAAAACGAAATAAAACAGGAAAAGACTTGGACTTCCTGGGGCTTCAGGGCTTAGGATTTTGCCTTTCAATGAGGGCACATCAGTTCGACCCCTGATCGGGGAGTTCAGATCCTACATGCTTCAGGGCCAAAAAAAAAAAAAACCAAAACACAAAACAGAAGCAATATTGTAACAAATTCAATAAAGATTTAAAAAATGGTCCACATTAAAAAAAAATCTTAAAGAAATATTCGAAAAGATAGGAAAAGATGAGTGCCAGCTAGCAGTTTTTGGCCACCTGATGTGCAGAGCTGACACATTGGAAAAGACGCTGATGCTGTGAAAGATTGAGGGCAGGAGGAGAAGGGGACGACAGAGGATGAGATGGTTGGATGGCATCACTGACTCCATGGCCATGAGTTTGAGCAAGCTCTGGGAGTTGGTGATGGACAGGGAGGCCTGGCGTGCTGCCAGGGTCACAAAGAGTCAGGCACAACCTAGTGACCAAACAACAAGAAGCCAGTGGCTAACACACCTCTCTTACTGAATCCTCCCCTGAAATTCATGGCTTTGGTATTCACTAGTGATGTGATTCTCGCGTGCACACTCGCAGCTTTGCTCGCCTGAAAACACTCCACCTCTCTCTCCTGAACACAGATGCTGCGGCGGGCTGTCCACTCCAGCTGGACAGCTCTTTTCTTTCAGCTCTTGGAAGGCCCCACCCTCTGTCTTCTGACCTCCAGGCAGGGCTCCTGCGGGGTTGTCTGGGGCCTCCCTTTGCACGGGGTCTGTCCTTCCTGCGTGGAGCTTTTCAGGTCGTGTTGACTTGGTGATTTGTGTTTCCACAACGTGGTGCTGGGTGTGGACTCCCCTGAGTTCATCCTATTTGGAGTTGATTGTGCTTCTTGGATGTGACAGTGACTCCCCTTGTCCTTCATTTTTGTCTGGATGTGTTTCCTTTCACCGTATCTGTTCAAACAGGTGCTATCCTTCTTCCTCTCTTCTTTTTTTCCTCTGTGACTCTTTTTCATCTTTTTTTCACTGTGCTGGGTCTCCCCTTCAGCTCGAGGGAGATTCTAGAGCACATGGACTCAGCTTTTCTCAGGCTGCAGTTCGGGGGCTTAGTTATCCCATGGCATATGGAATCTTAGTTCCCTGACCAGGGGCGGAACTTGAGTCCCCTACATTGGAAGGCGGATTCTTTACCACTGGACCACCAGGAAAGCCCCTCCTCTGTGACTCTTGAAGACACGTCAGAGCTTCTTAATCTGTTCTTCTAGTTTCTCCCCTGTGTTTTCAGTCTCTGCCTCTTTGAGAAACTTCTGAGTGACACCTCTTTCCCCTCAGCGGTGTTGAATTGGCAGTGAGTTTTATATTTGGATAATTATGTTCTAAAGTGCTAGAAGTTCATTCCATCCTTTTACAAAAGGCCTTTTCAATTTTCCCCCAACGTGCTTTCAATTCCCTCTTTTCCTCTAAACTTGTCAAAGATGCTGGTTTCAGTTCTGAATTGGAGACCGCCAACATCCTCAGGCTTTGCTGGCCCAATTCTGCATCTCCCTGCTTCCCTCAACTCACACTGAGGGTGGGTTTTCCTTTATGAGGTCGGGGACTTTTAATTATAATCTCACGCTCTCCTGGATAACGTGTGAAGCGTAACCCTCTAGGTAAGCATCATGCTAATTGCTTGGTGGTTCTGCCGATCCAGCCCTCTTTAAATATTTGGCTTTTTATCCATCCTCTATTATTGTTATTATTATCTTTTGTTGTGTGGGGGGACAAGATAAAAAGTGAATTCCAAATGCAAACCAACTGAAGTGTGTGTTGGGTTAAGGAGGGCACCCTGGCAGTGAGAACTGAGGGGAGTTTTTTTTAAAAATTTACACCCAAAGGGCTGTGAGCATTTGATCTAGGCTTTTAGGTCTTCTGAACCAGGAGGCTGTCTCATTTCCCCTGAACTTAGCCACATAAACACGGCCATTTATAACTCGTGTGTGTGTGTGCACGCGATGTGTGTGTATGTTTGTGTACCCAGATGTGAATAAGCCTGCCCAGGGGTGGTGGTGGGGTTTCTTAGGTCAGTACTTCCAAGACTAAGACTCTATCTTGTCCCGTTTTTGCTGGCTCCCCTGAGATGGGGTTTCCAGAGAGAAATACCTGGTCACTCACTGCTCCATCCTGCTGGGGGCTCACGGCTCATCCTTCCTCACAATGAATCCTCGGCGGGAGGGGGCAGGTGCCTCCTCCTTCCTGGACACCAGTGTTCCAGGGGCGTCTGAATAGAGATGCTCATTTCAAACCCGGAGGCACTGACCCGAGGGTGAAAACACTCACTGCAATCCTGCCGTGTGACCAGGGTCCTTTATTCTTGGTGCTATTTTCAGATGTAATATGCAGCCACACTCCACTTGTTTGCTAAATGAACTCATTTTTAATCAAAAATTGCTATCATTAATTATCAGCTGTGCAATCAATATTCATTTTAATTCAGCAGATGCAACTCCCTCTTGTGTACTCCCGCCTGACTCACACACACCTCCCCCTCCAAGGAAATTCACTTCCATCAGGATTCTATGCGTCATTAAGAGGTAGTTGGTCTTATTACAGCCTGTTATTAATGTTCAGAATCCATTTAATTTCACTTTTAACTGACTGTAGCAATGACGTAATTGATTTCACCGGGGAGAGGGTGGTGAGGGGAGAAGGGGCTGCAAAGAGCTGGTGGCCTGTGGTCCTCAGACCAGGATGGCTGAGGCTGGTGGTCCAACTGGCAGAAGGCGGGGTTGGCCCTTCACCTCCCACCCCTCCTGCTAAACCTGGTCCAGGTTGCGGGTCTCCTTTGGCAGCTCATGGAGTCTGGGATTGGCCGGGATCACAGGAAGACAGAGAACCCAAGCCGAAGCTCAGAGGATGGGAGAAAGATGGAGACGTTCCTGGGACCTTCCGTGGGCCCTCCTGGCAGGAGTTCTCACTCAAGAGCATCACAAGCTGGGATGGCATCGTGGCCTCATCCTCTGGGGAAGCTTTGCGAGGAGCCTTGTCCTGACTTCCTGCGTTCCTAGGGTGAGCCAGATGACATAAAACCCAAGGAGGGGAGGTCACACCCCAGGTCCCTAGTGGCCGGGACAGAGGGCTTGAAAACTTACAGGAGACTGTGGTTCGGGAGTCAGCTTACACGTCGTTTTGAAATGCAGAGTATCTCCTGTATACTGTGTTCCCAGGCTAGGCCTTATAAAGACAGTTGGCTCACAATGCAATTGTAATGTTATTTTCTGCATTTAATAGTATAAACGATATTTCTGGAAACCTCATAAAGACAGTAAATGAGAAAAACTTTCTTGCAAGATATTTAAGTCTTAAACATTAGCAGGCTGGGAATGGCATTCCAGAATGCTTCAACAAGGCCGAAAGGTACATGCAAAAATATTCAATGCTGAAACAGATACATATTTATAACTTCTGTAGACTAAAATAGAGTTAACTGACCAGTAAAAAGGAAAATACTTGAGATTTATATGACAAAAAATAAATATACTCTACATAGAAAGTGATTCTGCCTATCAATATAAAACGGTGAAAATATTTGAAAATGGCCCAAGAAAACCATATGTCAATTTAGGAAAGGATGCACACCTAAGTTCTAAATCTCTGAACACCATGCCTCTCACTGCTTGGCGAGGAAATGGCAAAACACTCCAGTATTCGTGCCTAGGACATCCCATGGACAAAGAGTTTGGCAGGCTACGCAGTCTATGTGGTTGCAAAGAGTTGGATACGACTCAAGCAGCTGGGCACACACACACAGCAAGTTACCTCTTGTTTCGAGTCTGCTAAGGGCTTTGAACAAGACTAGACATTGAATTTTATCGGGTAGTTTTTGCCTTGTCTGTTGGTTGCGTGACTTACCCTTTGTTGTCAACAGGCTGATGTCAGTTAATTAATTCTTCTCATGTGCTACTCCTATTCACTAGAATTAAATGCCCTTGATTCTGATATAAACTGCATTTTACAAATTGCAGAATTCAATTTACTAATATTTTGTTTAGGATTCTAACTCTCACCCTCAGGAGCCAGTGCTCTGCTGTACTTCTGCTTTGTAAATTAACTGTCAGGGTTGGGGTCAAGGCCATGCTTGCCTCCTGGCTCCCCGGGAGGCCCCGCCTCTTTCTCGTTTCAGGAAGAGCTTGTGCAGTGCTCATATCTCAATGATTAGAAGAATTTGTTAACAAAGTTGTCTGGGCCTCAAGTTTTTCTTTATCATGATTGAATTTATTTGCTGACTTTAGAGCTTATCTTCTGTTTCTTCCTGTGTCAGCTTTGCTGAGCTGTGCCTTTTTTGGGGGGTACATTTCATCCAAGTTATCAAAGTAACTGGCATACAGTTGCCTGTAACTTCCTTTTGTAACTGAAAGAGTGGTCAGGCTGCTTGCCGCTCAAAAGCCCGTAAGGAGGCCAGGTGGGTGGAGAGGAAAGTTTGCTTTATTTTGGATGTCATCAACTGCAGGGCAGGGAGGGCAGACATCTGTCCAAAGGCTGACCACCCCTCCTAATCCCGGACAAGCAGGGGGAAGAACTTTTATAGACGGCGTGGGTGGAGGGGGCTACGTGCAGAAACAGCACAGTCAGCCCGGACAGTCTTCTTGAAGTTGGTCCTCCGTGGTCTGGTCAGTGTCGTTTTTACTAAGCACCGTTAGTCTTCAGTTCCAGGCTAGGTTTGTCTCCGTCTCTTTGAGGCCAGTTCTCGGACCTGAGGCAGCTCACGCCGTGGCTGCATCTGACCACCGCGTAGTCACGTCTCCTCCTGGTGGGGTTTCGCATCTACAGGAGAGCTCAAGGACGTGGCTCAGAACATTGTCTGCAGCCCTCGAGGAGGAACTAAAGGCCCTTGGCTTTGTTTAGTGACTGAACTGCTGTTACTTGGTCTCCTTTGACGGTTTTCCTTGGTTTCTGTACGGTCTCTCTGCTCTGATTAAGCTTGTTTGGCTGAAGTCGTTCCGCAGACAATAGGCAGGTGAGGACGTGGAGGTGTAGCAAGGACCACAGGGTCCCGCTCCGTGTCCCCTTTACTTCCTTGGGATCTGCAGAGACGTCCGTTTCTCTGCACTGCTTTGAATCTTTTACCTTACATTTTTGCCAAGCTTGTCAGGGGTTAATCCTCATGACAAGGCTTCTAAAAGCACCGATGTTTGCTGCCTGGTGCTCCTGTGGTCTGATGTTTTCCGTTGCATGACTCCAATTCTTTTCCTTCTGACTGTCTTCCTTCTGCGATCTTTGAGTCTGATTTGCTGCATGTTTTCTCATTTTTGGAGATATAGAGCTAGATTACTGATGTTCAGCTTCTAATCTTTGGTAATATAAGGACTTAAGGATATAAATTTCCTTCTAATTACTAGTTTAGCTGCAAATAAGTTGCATTTGCTAAAAACAAGACAACAGCAGGACCAAAATAAATTGGCTTATTGTACCAAGCCACATGTTAGAAAACTGAGAATTAGCTGAGTTACAGTCTCAATTCTGCCAGAAATGGAATTGTGAACCAGTCAACCAGGAACCTCCTGACCAGCACTGGGGAGGCTGTCTGCTAAAGGAGAGCGACCTGGCCACAGCCAACCTGCTTTGCTGCTTGAACCTCCTTCTCGGCCAGCTCCCTTCTGCCTGTAATCAGTCTTCCGCTTTGAATAGCTCTTCACAACACCTTTCTGTCTGCCAGATGGAATGCTGCCTGATTCGGGAATGGGTGAATGAAGCCAATAAGATGTTTTGGGGATTTTTGCTGTGATTATTTCTATTTTTTAATATTTTCACCAAACTTTTTGTTTTGTATTGGGGTGTAACCGATTAACAATGCTGTGGCAGTTTCAGGCGACCAGCAAAGGGACTCAGCCATACCTAAACGTCCAATAAAGGTTTTAAAATTTACTCAACTGAACTTTATTTGAACACATCTTATAATCATCCATTTAAAATATTTTCTAATTACGTTATAACTTCTTCCCTGTGTTATGGATGATTTAGTTGTGTAGTATGCCGTAACTTTCAAACATTTAACATTTTCTAGATATCTTTAACTTACTGACTTCTAGCTTAGTTCTGCCAGGGTCAGAGAATAAACTTGAAACGATTGAACTGTCTTAAATTTATTGAGAGTTCGCTACAGTCAAACATATGGGCAGTTTTAGTAAACATTCAATATGCTTTTGAAAAAAGCATGGTTTGTTTTGACCCAGTGCCCCATTCATATCTGTAGAGGCTGTATTTGTATTTTTGGGTTTTATCAGTGGGCTTCCCTGCTGGCTCAGATGGTTAAGTGTCTGCCTACAATGCAGGAGATGCAGGTTTAATCCCTGGTCAGGAAGATCTCCTGGAGGAGGAAATGGCAACCCACTCCAGTATTCTTGCCTGGAAAATCACACGAATGGAGGAGCCTGGTGGGCTACAGTCCATGGGGTCACAAAGAGTCGGACACAGCTGAGCGACTTCACTTTCTTTCACGTATCAGCTGCTTCTGCTGCTAAGTCGCTTCAGTCCGACTCTGTGCGACCCCATAGAGTCGCCAACCAGGCTCCTCTGTCCATGGGGTTTTCCAGGCAAGAGTACTGGAGTGGGTCACTTACCAGCACTGGCTCTTTTTCTGTAACAGAAAATGAATATTTTAAACTGCAGGCTGTCTCTGTTGCACTACTCAACTCCGCTGTCCCAGTGCAAAAGCAGCACACAAAATGTGGATGTGTACACAGATGGATGCTGCTGTGTGTCAATAAAGCTTTATTAGCAGCAGTGTGTGAAGCATGGAGTTTGGCCCGTGGCCTTTGTCCACCAGGACGGGGGTAGGGGTGGAGGCGGGGGGTGACACATGGCGGCCGGAGGAGGGTGGGGGCCCTGTGGGGAGGCAGCCTCACTGTGCATCTCCCTTTAAGGAAAGCTCAGGGTGATGTTGGGGAAGGGATTTACGTCTGTAGAAAAAGACAAAGCCCCCCAGTTTATCTTATTGATACCAACTGAGCCCGATTTCATTACCAGACTTGGATGGAATGCAAACAAAACTCAAAACAGCAAGGTAAAGTGAAGCCCAGTCTCACTTGTGAGGATGTTGCAAAAATTCTAAACAGACCATCAGCAGATGGATTCAACTGTAGAGCAGAAAACCCAGCTCTAATAGCAACGAGAGGGCTAGAAAATCTATTAACATGATCCATATAAACCCCGTAAACCAAAGGAGTAAACTTAACATGAATGGATTCTGAAAATTGCATCTTATGCATTAGCAACTTTTCCTAAGGAAGACTTTAAACCAAACAGAAGAAGGAAACAGCTTCATACATTTACTTAAATTGTGAAACATTAAAAGCTAGAATCAGGGACCTGTGAGACCTTCTACACCTTCAAGGGTTTAGCAAAGTCAGTGACAGGGAAAATGAACCGAAACCTACGTACAAAGATACCACCTTCCCTCCTTTTGTTCATGTGATGTTTCTGCACCTGCCACACTCAGCTCCAGAGTAAAACTGAACTCTCACGAAGAAGAAACTGCGATGATGTGGCTGGATCCGGCAGAGACACACAGCACTCAATAACTTTCTCTCTTGTAGCAACCAGTACCCAGACGTCAAAGGAGAAAAATACTCTATTTCATTCATCTGTTGATGGTACCTATATAGAATGGAGAACCACTGAGACACAAAAAAGAATGAAATAGTGCCATTTGCACTTGAGAGTCCCTTGGACTGCAAGGAGATCAAACCAGTCCATCCTAAAGGAAATCAACTCTGAATATTTGTTGGAAGGACTGATGCCAAAACTGAAGCTCCGATACTTTGGTCACCTGATGCGAAGAGCTGACTCATTGGAAAAGACCCTGATTCTGGGAAAGATTGAGGGCAGGAGGAGAAGGGACGACAGAGGATGAGATGGTTGGATGGCATCACTGATTCAGTGGACATGAGTTTGAGCAAACTCCGGGAGACAGTGAAGGGCAGCAAAGCCTAGCGTGCTGCAGTCCACGGGGTCGCAAAGAGTGGGACACGACATAGCAACGGAACAACAACGACAAGTGAAGTGAGTCAGACAGAGAGGCAGAAATGCCTTCCACGTGGGATCTAAAGTAGGACACAGACGAAGTAATCTATGAGACGGAAACAGACTCGCAGACGTAGAGAACGGACATGGGTTTGCCCAGGGAGAGGGGAGTCGGGAGGGAAGGAGTGGGGGCGTGAGGTCCGCAGATGCAGTCTGACATAGGTGGGTAAACAGCAGGTTCTCCCGTGGAGCACAGGAAACTCTGGTCACATCCCGTGATAAACCACGAAGAGGGGTGTGTATATGTGTGTGCCACTGAATCCCTTTCTCGTGTAGCAGAAATTAACACAACATTTTGAATCAGCTATACTTCAGTTAAAAAATACTCTACTTCACACACACATAGACAAAGACACACACACTGACACTGCTCACAAGGAGGTCCTGTATAAGAAAAGTTTAATACATCACTTAACAAAAAGAATATCTAGGAAATGAATAAACCCTCTGCTCTGGGGAGTAAGAATGTACCATATTACAAAAGTGTTCCTTCTCTTAAATGAGTATGTAAATTTACTATCATTTCCATGAGATTTCTGCCTTTCTTTGCATTAACCCTGCTGCAAATTACAGAAATCTCAAACTGACAGTGACTTTAGCGAGAGAAAAGGTTTATTAAGTGGTGTTTACCTTTTCAAATATGTACAAATGCTATTAGGATAAAAGTGAAAATTGAATTAGGGAAGGGGATGGGTCAGCTGAGGGTCTGTTGCTGTGGGTTGTCCAGGGAGGGAGGAGGACGTGCAAGGGGGTCGGGTGGGTGCTGAGCCCCAGGGGTTTACCGTCTGGAGACGGAGGGCGAGGCTGGTACCTCCCGCCCGGGAAGAAGGATGCATGATCCCCCTCACTGTCTGCTGGCATTTCTTGTATCACAGAAGGGACTTTTATTGCCGTAACCCCAACGTTTTAAGAAATCGGAGCAGCCGGGAGGGGTGACAGGAGCCCCTCCTGGAAACACGGGATGTCGGAGCATCGCGGGGAGGTTGGGTGGGGACGCCCAGGTCCTCGCGCGCACGAGTCACGGACCCGAGCCTGGCGTGCTGAGCGGGCAGTCCCCGGGGGCGGCGCTGGCGGAGGGGAGCTCTCCAAGAAAGCCCTCCTGGGGACGTAGGCACACTTGTCCTGGATCTGAGGGGCGGCGGGGCGGCTTTGAAGCCCTTGGGGAGAGCACCAGCGAGCACCGTCAGTCAGCACACACTCGGTGCTCCAGTGGACGCGGAGGCCTGTGCTCCAGCCACAGCTGACCTGCCCGAAGAATACAGTCTCCTCTTTCAGTCTTTGCATCTCTGGGGATTGTTTTGTTTTGTTTTGTTTTGATCTGGAGTAAGAAGGATTACACCTAATTAGGCATTGTCACTGCCAGGGATTTAATTGCAATCTCTGAATATTTTGCCTTTTCTGAGCCGTGTGGGGAGTCTAATTACTGTCTACTGACAAGGCTGCTTTTGCCAACAATGCATCAGCCCGCCCCCGCCCCGCAACCTGCCTCCTGGCCGATGGCCTCCTCCAGCCAGATCAATGCCTGGGAGTCACCCCCAGCCTTCCTGTGGAGGTCAAATCCCTTAATTCACCGAATAATTAGATTTCCATGAAAATCAAAGAGAGCCATCCGTGACAAGTCACGGAGACTTTGACATTTACGATCCCACACACCTTGGCCACTTTTTATAGATGTCTCTTTATATTTTAATGAAAGGAAGCCACTTAGCTATAAACTGATTACTAAGAACATAATCGGGTCGTTTCTTTGCAACAAATCAATCAACACAATGCTAATTACGGATGGTCTTTTAGACTTGGATTAATCTAATAGTAATTAAAGTGAAGTGCAAATCCAACCTCGATCTTAATTGTAGCCAAAAGGCACAAACGTCTTTTTGTTGACCGATAGCAGGCTGCTATTTCACTTGATGGGGAAGGAAAGCCCATCAACAGCCCAGGGCCTTCTTGGATCTGATGACACTTTTCGGGGAGATCTTTGGAGGTTTTCGGGGAACGTGTCACCTGATGATGCTTTAGAAAGATGGGATCTTTTTTCTGATTCATTTATAATTTAATTTGCATCTTTATGATGCTTATAAAATAAGCTTTTTTTTTTTTTCTAAAGCAGAGCTGTAAATTCCCAGGCCAAATTCTCATGTCGAATGTCTCATGTTTCTCCTTGGCGGAGAATGGCAGACGGGTGGGTGAGGTCAAGGTGACGTGCTGAACTTGAACCAACGGAGCCGGCTTAGGGGCTGAGGCAGAGTGGCCTCACCTGGATGCTCCCACAAGGCCAGGAACCCCACGTTTGTCCAGAGCCAGCGCCTGGTTTTCTTTACAAAGTCTTAATGCTATTTTGATTTGTAACTTTACAAAATTAAAGCATGTTAAGGGCTTTTTTATTTTACTAGATGAGGAAACTCAGCGTCCGAAGCAGGACTTTTTGCGGGAGGTAACACGAGCGGAGGGAGCACCAAGGTCCAGCGGCCCCGGCGGGGACCCAAGGGACAGAGAGGGGAACACTGGCATCCCGATGACCGTGTCAGTCAAGTCGTCACCAACCGGCCCCTTGAAAGTGGGGCTTGTTTGCCGAGAACCCTGCAGAGACAGGTGGCTTCTGTCCCAGGAAGGAGACTCAGGCCCCCTGGACTACATGCGCTGGCCTCCTGCCGGCGGTCCCGGCCTTGGCCCTGGGTCTGGGCCTCAGGGGACATCGGCTCACAGGGGTGGTGGTGCTGGGCTTGCCGGGGCTCCCCGCGGGCTGGCTCTCACAGCGCCGGGGTCTGCCTGTCTGCGCTGGTCTTTATCCGTGGGACCGGTGGAGCCCCGGGCTGGACTCGAGTTTGCAGAGCAGAGGGAGGCCCCTCAAGCCGCAGAGAGGGATGGGCCCCCTCCTGCATCCTCAGCAGTTTCCTCCCAGGACGGATGGCACCTGAGGGCACCTGCCTGGGGGCATGCCAGGGGCCGGGGCGCTGGTGATGACTCGGACCTTCAGGCTGGATGCCAGTGGATCAGAATGTCTGCGAGGAGGCGTGGGTCTGAGGACCAGGGTGGTCCTTGAATTTGAGTTGTTCCCCGGACAGGCTGGGGAAGGGGAGAGACACCGTGGGTTTTGTCTCCCGGCTTCCTCGAGGACGCTGGGCAGCGGTGCCAGCCAGGCTTGGGGCCCAGGACTGGGCTCTGTTGGTCTCCTGGGATCCGGGTCTGGGTCCTCGCTCCCCCTGAGGACGAAAACATCACAAGCGCATCCCGGGACTGTCCAAGCCCTGGACGCATGTCTGTTCTCATGGCTGCAGGGCGTGGCCTCAAGCCTGGGCTCACACGCCACGTGCTGGGGGGCGGGTCCTGAGGAAGAGGGCCAGCTCAGCCCTCCCTGGGCGCCGGGTCAGCACAGAGCCGCCCTGCCCGTGGTCGAGCGCGGCGTCCCTGAGAGCGGAGCAGCCCTTGGCGTCGTCTGGGCCCCCGGGGTGGGCGCCAGACCCCATGCTCGCCGGGGGCCCTCTGGGCGGCCCGCTCCATGCACAGAGGGTCCCCGTCTGCATCTGGGTCCTGGGCTGGAGGGTGACCCTGGATGTACTCTTCAAGTGGGGTTCAGGGTTGCCTTTTTCCTCCTAGAATGTGGCAAGGACCCTATTTCCGAGGCAGGCCTGGAGACGCACGGGTCCGCGGCTTGGGCCTCTTTGTAAGCCTGTGAAATAGTGACCTGGGGGTTCCTGGCTGCCGGGGGGCAGGAGAGGAGGAAAAGCAGGCCCCGATTCCTTGACTGGAACGGGAGGGAGAAGCCCTGGGTCAGGCATCCCCAGGCCGGTCTGGGCTCTGCCCTCCCCACCCCTCCACACTGCTTGCCTGGTGCATCCCCCCTGGGGAGCTGACCCCCACCCCTCCTTGTGGGCCCTTTCCCAGGACAGCGTGACTGTGGGCGTGGACTGGGGGTCATCTGTGCGGCCTCCTTGCCCTTCGGGGTGAGTTTGGTCAGGGCTGCGGGACTGGTAGCTTTCTATCAGAGCGAAACCTCCTGAAGTTGGAGCTTGAGATCCCTGGAAACCCACTGAGCAGTGGGAAGTGCAATGAGCCAGAGAATTATCATTTCAAAGGGATGCGAGCCCTTGGCCCGAGTGACTGAGGCAGGAGGCCTCGCCTTGTGGCTACCCTGTCCACCCACTCATGCAAGGAGGCTTGGGGCAGGACGGGCGGCTTTCATCACGCCGGGCAGGTGCTCAGCCAGCTCCTTGAATCAGGGTTTTACGAAACCTCTCCGAGGGGTGGGTACTGCCGGCTGCGGGAGACCAGGGTCTGAGGGTCACTGTGACCACAGCGCCACACTCCACGCCCAGGGCCACTGCAGTGCTGCACCCCCCACCCCCAGGGCCAGTCGGGGTTGGGGGGCTCGCACGGCCCCTGCGCTGACAGCTCTGGGCATCCACGGCCAAACTGAAATGCAGGCCCAGGGAGCCGGATGGTTCCAGCTGCTGGATGCTCCCCTTGTTGCGGACGTTCCCTGGGGGTCTGTGGTCCAGAGGCCGGAGCGGTGTGGACGCCTGGCCGCCCGCCACCCGCTCTTCCCATCGGGCTTTGGAGTCCACCTAGTCCCGGCCTCCCAGGTTGTTGATTCCTTTCTCTTTGTCCCCGAATTAGCCAACTGCTTTGAAGAAAGCTGATTAAAAACAGAAGCCAAAAGTCTACAAGCAATAAATGCTGGAGAGGGTGTGGAGAAAAGGGAACCCTCTTACACTGTTGGTGGGAATGCAAACTAGTACAGCCGCTATGGAAAACAGTGTGGAGATTTCTTAAAAAACTGGAAATAGAACTGCCATATGACCCAGCAATCCCACTTCTGGGCATACACACTGAGGAAACCAGATCTGAAAGAGACACGTGCACCCCAATGTTCATCGCAGCACTGTTTATAATAGCCAGGACATGGAAGCAACCTAGATGCCCATCAGCGGATGAATGGATAAGGAAGCTGTGGTACATATACACCATGGAATATTACTCAGCCATTAAAAAGAATTCATTTGAACCAGTCCTAATGAGATGGATGAAGCTGGAGCCCCTTATACAGAGTGAAGTAAGCCAGAAAGATAAAGAACATTACAGCATACTGACACATGTATATGGAATTTAGAAAGATGGTAATGACAACCCTATATGCAAAACAGAAAAAGAGACACAGAAATACAGAAAAGACTTTTGAACTCTGTGGGAGAATGTGAGGGTGGGATATTTCAAAAGAACAGCATGTATACTATCTATGGTGAAACAGATCACCAGCCCAGGTGGGATGCATGAGACAAGTGCTCCGGCCTGGTGCAATGGGAAGACCCAGAGGAATCGGGTGGAGAGGGAGGTGGGAGGGGGGATCGGGATTGGGAATACATGTAAATCCATGGCTGATTCATATCAATGTATGACAAAACCCACTGGAAAAAAAAAAAAAAAAAAGACTTAAAAAAAAAAAAAAACAGAAGCCACCTCCTGTCGTGAGACTCAGGCCATGGGACAGGCTGAGCTGTGAGCTGGGCGCTTGTTATCTGGTGTGCAAACTCTGGCGAGCGCGTCGAGCTGTCATCCGTAATAAACAAGACGAAGGTTTATGCCTAACAGCTGCTCCAGAGAACCTCCATCTAGCGGAGGGAAGGGGCCATCTTTCATGTCATATAATTAGCTTCTTTTTTCCACCTTTGATAAACACCCTCGTATAGAATCTGTTCAGTGGAGGCTCTCCTCCTGGTAAGTGGGGGTTGCCCCCGTGTGGCTCTGAGTCCAGACCCCCACCCCTGCCTGCTGTCCTCACTTCCTCCGGAGACTCATCAGCTCTTTCCACACCCACAGGGCCCAGGCCTGGACCCGGTGGTCCCCTAGATGCAGTTCCTCCTGCTGTTCTGGTCTCTGGACCAGGCTGGACCCCGAAACCATGAGGGGGGAGAAGGGGAGGCCCATGTGCCCTGTCTCCACCCTCCACCTCCCCTTCCGCTCCCTCACTCTCTCCTTCCTGCCGTCACTTAACCTTTCAACCGAGGCCGCCGGCAGTGAGCGCCCGGCTCCGTCTGCCTGGTGGGCCGCCGTCCTGCCCGCGGGCAGTTATCCGGTGTGATTCGTGGACTGATCCCCTCTCTTGAAGAGTAACCCCACCGGGAGCTTCAGCAAAGCACACTGAAAAATAACCGAGTGGGGATGAGCACGAACCAAAACTGCAGAGAGAACGTTCAACGTTTGGGCTCCAGGGGCGGTTGGGGGGGGCAGAAGGGCCAGTGAGCTCTGCATCAACGGGGATGACCTCGCCGAAGAACAGAGGGAAACGGGGATTGAGGGAAAGTGAGGAGAATCACCCGGGAGACTGAGAAGAACGGAAATGTCTGAAAATGAAAACAAGGTGGAAATGTGTGCGATGTGTAGGGTAAGCGAGTTAGAGAAGGTGAGGTTCAGAGGAAGAAGGAGACCCGCACTTTAAGGAACAGATCCCTCTGATGAGGCGAGAAGGGGCAGCAGTTAGACTAGTGAGCTGCTGCACGGAAACCGACTGTCTTAAGGGGGCCTGTTCTTCTCCAGGGTTGTTCGGCTTATGGGTGGGACAAAGAATTCTGGAGATCAGCCAGAGGCTGGACCGGCCGGGAGCTGGGCCTAATCAACATTAATGTCCATTTTCTTTCTTCGGGTGGAGTTCTTTGTTTTGCATAGAATGGTGGAGAGGACCTGGAGAGGAGTTTTAACTCCAGCCTATTTTGAGCCATGTACCTTTCCTTCACAATGGAGATAAACTGGATTAAAGGCAATCTGACAGCCTTAACTGCTCACGTAGGAAAATGAGAAACGTTTTCTGTAATCTAGGTTCTCACCACAAGCAGGTCTGAAAAGAAAGGAACTGAAACCTAACCAGAGCAGAAAGAAATAATCAAATAAGAGCTGTGAGTTGGTGACAAAGAAAGCAACCAACAGAAAAACAGAAAAAGAGTCTGTGATAGTGTTGCTAAAAATGATAAATGTCTAACAAAGGAAAGCATGACTCCAGAAGAATTTCCAGATCTGAGAGGCTCTAGACCTGTCTCAGAAACAAATGAGAAACCTTCCCCAAGTAAACGCTGGGTTTGCAAAATTTTACTGGTGAATTGTAAAAAAACAAATCAATTAATGAAATTTACCATAACTAAGAAAGAAAAATGGTATGCTCTCTCAT
The DNA here is from genome assembly GCF_033118175.1 of Dama dama. Lineage (NCBI taxonomy): Eukaryota > Metazoa > Chordata > Mammalia > Artiodactyla > Cervidae > Dama > Dama dama. Next base: position 1,391,864 of record NC_083702.1, read on the forward strand.
TAGATACAGAAAGATCATCTGACAAAAGCCAGCATCCATTACAGATTGTGATGAAAACCTCTCTGCGGGTGTGGAGAAAAGGGAGCTCGCAAACATCGCTGGTGGGAAAATAACTTGGTGCAGCCCCTGTGGAGGACAGAGTGGGCGTCCTCAGAAAACTGGAGACAGAGCTGCCGTGTGACCCTGCAGTCCCACTCCTGGGTGTGTCCAGAAAAGACAGAAGCTCTAATTTGAAAACATGCATGTGTCCCCAGTGTTCACTGAAGCCCTGTTCACAATAGCTAAGACATGGAAGCAACCTAAATGTCTATTGACAAGACAGATAAAAAAGATGTGGTGCAAATACACAGTGAAATATTACTCAGTCATAAGAAGAATGAAATAATGCCGTTTGAAGTAACATGGGTGGACCTAGACATGATCATATGAAGTGAAGTATGTTAAAGAAAGACAGAGACCATATAATATCACTTACATGTGACGTCTAAAGCATGATGGAAAGGGGCTGAGCTCCCTGCATCGCCCTGCGGATCCCCACTGGTGAGGGACACGCTTCCTTGCTCCTCTCTCAGCTCGTCCCAGCCTCCCCTCCCCTGCTGGGCCCACAGCTCTGTTCCCTCCGTCTGTGTCTCCATTGCTGCCTGCAAATAGGTTCATTAGCACTGTCTTTCTCGATTCCACATACACATGCCTTAATACACAACATTTGTCTTTGTCTTTCTGACTTACCTTACCCTGTGCAATAGGCCCTAGGTTCATGCATCTCATCAGGACTGACTCAGATGCATTCTTTTTTTTATAGCTGAGTAATATTCCACAGTATGTATGTACCATAATCCATTCATCTGTTGATGGACATCTAGGTTGCTTCCTAGCTATTGTAAATAGTGTTGCTTAAAAAATGATATAACTGAATTTATTTACAAAACAGAAGGAGATCACAGACACAGGAAATGAATTTATGGTTACCAAAGGGGAAAGGGAGTGGGGAGGGGTACATCAGGAGTTTGGGATTAGAAGCTGTAAACTACCCTGTGTAAAACAGACAAACGACAAATGCCCAGGGCTCAGGACGAGAGGAGAGCAGGAGACCAGAGACTGTGATCTCACGCCCTCTCCCCAGAGGGGACTGAAGCGAAGCTTGGACTGCGCTCGTTCTGCTTCTGTGGGTGAGACGCTCGTCCTCGGGATAAAGTGGGTCTTGGGGGCCTTCCGTTAGTTCAGAAGCTGGCAAGTCCTGCCTCCAGGGTCTCAGAAGGAGTTTTTCAATGTTTCTGATTATTTTGTCTTTTTCTCGAGACCATTAGGAAAATAGTCCCACTGTACAAAGTAGAAAACACAAGAGGATGAAGCACTTCTAATATGTGTTTTATATCATCAGGGTGTTATTAATCAAAAAGCCAGCTTCTACATTTTTTTTCTTGTGCTTATGCTACACGAAGATTAAAAATATCCTTTTCCTAATGTCAGCAAGTTGGGAGAAATATATTTAAACACCATGTGTAGGAATGTCAGCTGGAGCACACTTGTTTTTTTTTTTTTTTTTTTTTTTGTGGAGGAAAAAAGCAAGGGGGTGAGAGAAATCGGGAGATTGGGACTGACACAAGGGAAGGCCCTCTGGAGGAGGAAAGGGCACCCACGCCAGTGTTCTTGCCTGGAGAACCCCAGGGACAGAGGAGCCTGCGGGCTACAGTCCAGGGGGTCGCAGAGACTCGGACACAGATGAAGGACAAACACTCTCACTTTCATAAAATGGAACACACTTCTAAAGATCCGTTTAAAAAACAAATGAATTAAAGGCTAAAAATAGTACTCTTTTAGGATAATTCACGTTCAGAATTGGCTCGTTCATTTCAGTGGGTCTAACAGCAGCAGTAGCGTTGTCGCTCAGTCGTGTCTGACTCTTTGTGACCCCAAGGACTGTATCCGCCAGGCTCCTCTGTCCATGGGATTCTCCAGGCAAGAGCACTGGGCCGGGTTGCCATGCCCTCCTCCAGGGGATCTTCCTGACCCAGGGATAGAACCCAGGTCTCCCTCACTGTGGGCAGATTCTTTACCATCTGAGCCACCGGGGAAGCACCAGCGGATCTAGAACCCCCAGCCCAAGTACTCAGGGGTCTTTGACATCATTTGATCCCGGGGGTGCGTTAGGGACTGTGGGGACAGCAGACTGTTTCTGCCGTAGCCAGCAGTTGTGACGAAAGCCTGTGAGCCTGCCTGGGTCACCACCCATCAACATCCAAGCCCGACTGCGACTGAAACCCGGGTGCCCGCCGGGGGTCCCTGTAACAGCGCATCCCGAGGGAGACCCGGGTGCCCGCCGGGGCCTGTAACAGCGCGTCCCGAGGGAGACCCGGGTGCCCGCTGGGGCCTGTAACAGCGCGTCCCGAGGGAGACCCGGGTGCCCGCTGGGGCCTGTAACAGCGCGTCCCGAGGGAGACCCGGGTGCCCGCTGGGGCCTGTAACAGCGCGTCCCGAGGGAGACCCCAGAGCAGGTTGCGCGTCGTCCTGAGCGCCGACCCTGCTGGGGCGTCCCAGGGGCTGCTCGTTCCTTCTCTGCTCCTGGCTCTCTCTGAACAGCACGCCCCAGCAGGGCACGTCCCAGCCCCGGGTCCAGCTGGGCTCGGGGCAGAGGGTCCTGACCTTCGTGCAGCGAGGAGGGGGGATCCGGCCGGGCTGGTCAGCGGGCCCACCACGGGGGCAGGCCCGTGTCTGGTGCTTCCCCAGAGAAACGAGGGGGCTGATCTCCTGGCCGCCGTGACCGGGTGGGCGTGGGCCCGAGCCCCGGGGGGTGGTCCCGGGAGGCGACCTGCTCCCTGGAGCCCAAGGCGGCGTTTCCCCTTCGCCGCTTTCCCGGGCGGAGGTGAAGTTCTGCAGTTTGAGCACCGCCGGGTGCCCTTGCCCCGAGAGTGTGCCCGCTTCAGAGGTGCCCCGTGCTCCTCCCGGAGCCAGCGGTGGGCAGAGCGCGGGCGCCTCCGCCCCTCGAGCCGGCACGGCCGCCCCTCGAGTGACCGGGCCCTCAGGGAGGACCGTCTGGATTGTGGCGGGAGCACGCGGCTTCCGTGTGCTCTCTGCCGCCCTCCAGAGGCCGCCTCCTGCAGCCGGCGGGCCCGGCTGGGTCTCCAGCGGTTCCCGGCGGCCCGACCCCTCCGTCCTGACTCCTGCTCCCGGGGGGCGGGAGGGGGCTTCACACTGGGGGCCGCGTCCCCATCCCGGGGTCTGCTCCTGGAGACCCACGTCTGCGGGGCAGCAGCTCTAACGGCCTCAGACGGAGGGCGAAGGTCTGTGCCGGGCAGTGAGCGCGGCCCTCCTCCTGGGCACAGGTCTGTTCCGGGCAGAGAGGGACTGCCCCCGGGGACCCAGGCAGGGACCCTGCTAATCCCACCAGGGCTGCTGGGTCCTTGAGCCCCTTCTCATTCCCCGAGGAAGGCGAAGCGGAGTTGAGAGCCTCTGGACACCGCCTGGCGACCAAGAAGGAAGCCAGGCTGCATGAAGACGCCCAGGGGAAGGCACGGTGAAGAAGCGTCTCTCTGGGGACATCAATAATCTTTTGGATCACACCAAACCTGAGGCTTGCATGAACTCTGGAATTTTAATTTATACGAATTAAGAGACATCTTCTAGGCTTGATACCTATAAAAAGAACATGTAATATAAGCATAAGTTATAAAACATTGTGATAAAAAAAAAATCTGAAAAACCCTCTGTGAAACTATCACCCAACACAAGGACAAGAATGCTCTTTACATATTTTTGGTTCAGTTACATGTCTTTTTATTATCGATATTCTGTATATCCCTCACGCTGTCTTTTGTTAGCTGTGTGTTACTAATGATCCTCAATTTATGACATTTTCTTCCAGTTTTTATGTTGTCTTTTGATGAACAGATGTTCATATTTTAATGTGATTAAATTAATCAGTGTCTAGTTTTATGGTTAGTGTTTTATATTTGTTTGTTAATTTGCTTTAAACAATTGTTCTCTACCCTGGAGGTGGTTTTATGTCATCATATTCTCAAAATTGTAAGATTTTGCATTTCAGTTAATTTGTATGGAATTTTGCATATGATGTCAGATATGGAATCCATTGCACCTCACCTTTAAGAATTGTGTTTAGGTAGGTAACCACTGTGGGTTAAGAAAGTTTGTCTGTTGATATTTTACACTGAGTTTAAAAAAAATCATCAAAGTGTTGGATTTTATGAAACGTTTTTTGCATATTTTAAGATAATTATAGGGTTATTCTCCTTTAATAAGTTAACTTGGTGAGCTACGATATTACATTTTTCTTATGTAAACCCACTCTTTCATGCCTTGAATGAAACAAACATAATAATTATTTTTTTTATAGATTACTAGATAATTTTACTAACATTTTGCATTGGAATTTAGTATCTATATTCTATTTTGTTATCAAGATTTTATTCAGCTCCTTGAAGGATTTGGATAATATTTATTCCTTTTCTAGTCTTTACAAGAATCTTTATAAATGTGGATGGTCTATCCTTGGAAGGTTGAAAAAATATATCTTTAAAATCATTTGGATCTAGTGTTTTTAAGTATATTTGACATTTGTTTAATGTTTGTGGGGCTATCAGAATTTCTGTTTTTTTCTGAAGTTTTTTTTTTTTTTTTTGGAAATTGTCTATTTTATTTAAGTTTTCAAGTGCTTGATACATTTATTCAAAGTATTCTCTCTAACACAGGAAACTGTACTCGGTATTTTGTATTAACCTACAAGGGAAGAGAATCTGAAAAAGGATTTATATTTGCATGTATGTGCACATATATGTGTATGTATATATGTAAATGCATGCTCAGCGGTTTCAGTCATGTCTGACTCTTTGCAACCCTGTGGACTGTAGCTGCCAGGCTCCTCTATCCATGGGATTCTCCAGGCAAAGATACTGGAGTGAGTTGCCGTGCCCTCCTCCAGGGGATCTTCCCGACCCAGGGACTGAACCCACGTCTCCTGCATCCCCTGCATTGCAGGCGAATTCTTTACCGCTGAGCTACCGGGGAAGCCCGTGTATAAACACACACACACAAACTGCTGAGCAGAGTTCCCTGTACTAAACAGCAGGTGTTTGCTCGTTATCCGTTCTAAATGTAGCGGTGTGTGCGTGTCCGTCCCAAACTCCCTAACCACCCTTCCTGCCAACGCGTCCCCTTGGGAACCATACGTTTTTTCCTAAGTCTGTGAGTCTGTTTCTGTTTTGTAAATAACCTATAAGTGAAAATAATCTGAAAAAGAGTGTATATCTATGTGTCTGAATCACTTTCCTATATACCTGAAACTAAAACTACATCGCAAATCAATTATACTCTGATAAAAAAAAGTAAAATTAGTAAATCATCAAACACAGAAATGTATTTTTTTACCCCTTCACCCTCTGCTACAGCTCTGGCTAGCCCCTGCCCAGTCCTTCCTTTTTAACAATGCTGAGGGTTTATTACCTCCTTTCCTCCTGTTCATCTGTCTCAGTAGAGACTTGGTTTATTTGATTAGTTTTTTCACAAGACCAACGATGCTCTTTATTTCTCCATGCTGTTCTTTCTCTGAAGCCTTTAGATAATTAGTTCACTTATATTTAGTGTTTCTTGTGGCCTCTACCTTTTTATTTTCTATATTGCAGGGTTCTACATCCTCAGTTCAGTTCAGTTAAGTTGCTCAGTTGTGTCCCACTCTTTGTGACCCCATGGACTGCAGCACATCAGGCCTCCCTGTCCATCACCAACTCCCGGAGTTCACTCAAACTCATGTTCATTGAGTCGGTGATGCCATCCAACCATCTCATCCTCTGTCGTCCCCTTCTCCTCCTGCCCTTAATCTTTCCTAGCATTAGGGTCTTTTCAAATGAGTCAGTTTTGGCATGAGGTGGCCAAAGTATTGGAGTTTCAGCTTCAGCATCAGTCCTTCCAATGAATACCCAGGACTGATCTCCTTCAGGATGGACTGGTTGGATCTCCTTGCAGTCCAAGGGACTCTCAAGAGTCTTCTCCAACACCACAGTTCAAAAGCATCAATTCTTTGGTGCTCAGCTTTCCTTGTAGTCCAACTCTCACATCCATACATGACTAGTGGAAAAACTGTAGCCTTGACTAGACAGACCTTTGTTGTCAAAATAATGTCTCTGCTTTTTAATATGCTGTTTCTACATCCTAGGTTTTTAAAATATTTATTTATTTGTTTATTTAGCTGCACCGTCTTAGCTGTGGCGTGTGTGACCCAGTTCCCTGACCAGGGATTGAACCCAGGCCCCCTGCATTGGGAGCGTGGAGTCTTAACCACTGGACCACCAGTCGAAGCCCCTCACATCCTAGGTTTAAATACTGTACCTTTTCTCAAAATTCCTCTTTTCCCGAATCTCACCTGCCTTGCTATGCGGTATCGTCACCATCCTTCACTTTAAAGTACCTTCTAATTATCACTTAGGAATGTGTCCATCAGCTGCCAAACTTGTGAGTGTAAAGTGTTTGTGTTTCTTGCTGACACCCGATGTGATTGTCTGTCATGCGTGTTCTGTGACCCTGGCTGGTATTTGCTTTCTGCCCAGCCTTTGTACCTTCACGTGAGGGATGCTCTGACTCGCAGGGCTTACCCCCACTTCCAGAACATCCATCTCTTATGCTACTCACGTGATGTACTTAGGTAATTTCTTCAGATCTATCTGAAGCGTGTAGGTTTTCCTCTCTTCAGCTGTTTGCCCATGCACTGAATTTTATGTCCACAATTACAATTTCCATTTTGAGGGGGTCATTTTTCCCCATTTCTGCCAATTCATCACTACATCTTCCTGTTTGTTCATTTTTTCATAATTTCAGTTTTATGTTTTTAACATTTAACAAATGCTTGGTTTATGTTCTGCAGTTGATGTTTTCGCATGTTACGTTCAGATGGGGACAAAGCTATTGTGTGTTACAGTCCTGCCGACTTATTCGTGAAGGTGTTTCCCTCGTGTGTTTGGTGATTTTCTGATGTGAGCTCCTTTTGGGGAGATTTTAATCCCCGACTGTTAGAGAATCATGGAGGTTACATGGAGAGCGACTTTCTCCAAAGAGGTCTGTGTTCCGTCCACTTCTGGACGCGGCTGACCCGAGACGCCTCCTGGCCGCGGTGCTGCCCTCGGTGGCCGCCCCGTGGGGTCACTGCCCTGCTCTGCCCAGCCCAGCTTTCTGAGTCCCCCTTCCTTGGGAATTCCGACTTACCTGAGCCCTAAAAAGGAAACAAATATTCTCCCTGGGCTGGCATAAGCTAGAATTTTCCTGTGTAAAGCTGTCTTGCTTGTGTTGATGGGGCTTCTTGCTCCAGGAGGATGTGGGGGGCACGGCTGTGTGGACACCTGCATTTCTGTCCGGCTTCGGGTCACCAGGCTCTGAGCTCACCCCTGGGGCTGGTTTGCAGCAGCATCATCAGTGCCTTCATCCCCAAACCCTGCACTTGCCGGTCAGTCAGACCGTCACGTGACACTCGGCTGAGTCCATGAGTGAGGGAATGGTGAACTTCGGATGCTGAGAGACTGCTCAGCACGGCAGTGTGGGGTCTTAGTACCTGACAATAAGTGACAGTGACCTGTGAAGTCTCCTGTCAGCAAAGACGACCTCTTGTGATTTTGGCCAGTTCTGCATCTGTTTTACATCATAAACGTGTATCATGTCTTTATGCATCAAATTGTAATGGCTCCACCATTGTCTAAATTAACTAAATTCTAAATCAGGAGAATTAAGCTTTCATTTGAATAACATGTCCTTCTGAGGATATCGATCCTGAAACGAATTCTTGCTGACTGTTCTTTTGGAAAAGTTATTATAATGCAATGATCAGGCTTTTTATTAAAAACAGGATGATGTAACATGTTAATGAGCTTATCCCCTGTTTGATTTAATCCCCTGGAGAAGGAAATGGCAACCTACTCTAGTGTTCTTGCCTGGAAAAACCCATGGACAGAGGAGCCTGGTGGGCTACAGTCCATGGGGCCACAGAGAGTTGGACACGACTGAGCGACTAAATGACAATGATTTAGTAGCATGGGTCAGTGTTATTTCCCGTGGCCCAGTTCTCATCCTCAGCTGTGTGTGCAGTGGTTTGAGGGTGTGAATTGTGCTCCTTCAAGAACAGTTTGAAATCCTAAGTCTTTCCTAATATTTTGAACAAGACTTTATTCAGAAATAAGGTCTTTACAAATGCAACCATGTTTAGATGAGACCATGCGGATGTGGGTGGGCCTAAGTCTCATGGCTGGGGTCCTAAGGAGAGATCTGATGCTGACGCAGGGACACACAGGCTGGAGGCCGCGAGGAGGAGGCAGAGAGCAGGGTGCGTGTCTGTGAGCCGAGGAGCCCCCAGGGCCCCTGGGACCCCCAGGAGCTAAGAGGAGGGCAAAGAAGGAGCCCCGCAGGCTGCCGAGGAGGCACGGCCCTGTCTACACCGTGACCTTGGTCTTCCGGCTTCCGGATGTGAGGGCTGCGCACGTGGGGTGCCTCGTTACCGCAGCCCCGGGAAGTTCACGGGGGCGGGACCCGCTGCGCTGACCTCCCTGCCGGCCGCCTGGCGAGGCTGTCATTAAGAGGAGGACGGTCAGAGCAATTCCAGCCCTGACCCCAGACGACACCGCGACCATTCATGCTTCTGTGGCTTTGATTGTTCAGAGATGAACCATGTCTCTGGGGAGAAGCCGGCTTCATGGGGTGGCGGAGGCTGGGCCCAGCATCGCCGCATGGCCCTGGCCGCTGCCTCCCTGCACCCCGCTCTCTGAGCTGGAGCAGGTTGGAGGCAGTGGGGCTGCGTCCCCAGCTTGTCTGTGACTGTCAGGTTAGACAGTGATGCCGAAGCGGTGCAGCTTTAAGCCCGTGGGGGCCTCAGGCAACAATGAGCAAATATCTGAACTTTGCCTTTAGGATCATAAACCCAGGACAGACGCTATGATCATGGCAACAATGATAACCACACCCCCCTTTGGGGGCGTCGATATGAGGTTTGGGGAAAATTCGTCTGAACCAGGAGGGTGGTGCACCCCCAGAGTGGGCGACGGCTCTGAGCCTGGGGCCCTGATCTCAGGGGGACATGATCACGGCCCGTCTGGAGGGTCAAGGTGCCGAAAGCCGAGGCTTGGGTGGCGTGCAGGACCCTGGGTTGGGGCAGGGGGACTCCAGTCACTGAGGCCTGGGGTAGGTCCTGGGAGGGGGCCGGCCTCATCCTTGTGGGGTGAAGCCCTTCGGGGGCAGTTCTCTACCTTGCCCAGAGCCAACCCCAACAAAGGTGGCCTGGAGCAGCTCTGGATAAAGGCTTTCAGAGAAAGCTCTGGAATGAGGTCCTTCAGAAGTTACTGGTCAGCAGATTCCTGAGCCGTGGGAGGAAGAACAGCTCACAGCTGGGGAGCCCCTGTGCGGGGCAGGGGCCTTGTGGGGGGCCACTCGCTCCAGGGAGCTTCCACGAGGTGCGTTCGTTACAGAGTTAGAGATGGAGCGTGGAATTTCTCCACGTGGCTGGGAGCCTGGCTGATTCTGAGCTCCTAGGATGAATTTAACGATGCATTCTTAAAAATCAGCATACTCTTTCTTCCTCCCCTGCCTACGCGAGCACGCACACCACATATCCACGCGCACGCGGAAGGCAGTAGCCGACAGGGTCTTCGGGGACGTGTCGCAGTCTAAGCCCGCCTGGACGGACAGCGACCTGGTGCTGGTGTGTGTTTGCAGGTCCCTCTGGGTGAGTAGGAATGTTGCGGATGGGAAGAGGTGGCTCTTCGGGCGGGTGTTTAGGACGAGCTGCCCTCCTGATGCTGAGTGGGTAGCCTCCCCGTGGGACCCGGGGTGGTTTGCCTGCGAAATGATGAGTCTGAAGCTAGCCCTTGCCTGGAGTCCTCCGTGCTCCTGGGGCAACATTAGAGTTTGTAAAGAAGCCGTGCTGCTCGGACAGGCAGACACGCGTGTCCCCAGACACTGTCCCGTCATTGGTTACAGCAACTGGGCCTGGACATTACTGCCACGCCTTGCAGCTTCGCTGACCTTCCCATGCAAGTCATCAGCTTTCTCTCAACCCGAATCCTGCTCCCATGGGTGCAAGGGCTCCATATTCAAGGTTTTGTGGGCCTTGCCATGACGCCCTCTGCTGACCCACTGCACGGCGCCCTGACGAGACAGCACTTAGAATCTTGTGCCGGCACGGTGATGGGTGGTCCTTGCAGACCCCGAGGCCTGTTTGGCATCCCAGGCTCCATCTGCTCAGGGGAACCACTCGCCCAGGACGCGCAGGGCGGCCGGGGCCCAGGGCCGTTTCCAGCAGGAGCCAGCACAGGCCGTGCTTTGGCTGTGAGCGGAGGTGGCTGCTGGTGGCCTGGTGTGGCCCCGTGTGCGGGCCCAATCCCGGCCTCCACCCAGGCCCCCGTCCCAGCCAGCCTCGCATGTCCTCAGGGCCTCGGCTGCCACCCTGCCGCCAGCCCCCCAAGGGCCGGGGCTCAGCACCCCGGCGCTCACAGCCACGCGGGAACACAGGTACGCGGCTGTCACTCTGGGTGCCATCACGGCCACGCTGCAGTTTCATGGACCATTAACGGTTTGCTAATATTGTTTTAGTTTGCAAATTAGTGCAGCTCCGTGGGTACGGGGTGGGTCCGCGGCTGCCATCCATCAGCCAGGAGCTCCTCAAGCATGAGATCAAAGCGATTTCCAGGCTTTGAGGCTCAACAGCAATTACTGTGACCCAGGCGGGAGGGGGGCTGCAGAGGGCTTTCCGCGGTTCTGCTGACTCCATTCCTGACTCGCGGGTGAAACACACAAGGACGGCAGGTGAGGGCTCTCGAGTCCCTCAGTCCCTAGAAGCACAGCCGTCAGAGCAGAGCCCCACGTTGGAGCTGCTCCCAGAGGGCGGGGGACACGGAGCCCTGAGGACCCCCAGACCGCTCCGCCCAGCTCCCGGCTCCAGGTACCAGCTGAGGCACTGGGTTTGCTGAGGAGTCAGACAGCTCTCCCTGGGGACCACCTTGTCCCCATTCTTCCCAGCCTGAAACACCAGCTTGTCTTGCTGTTACATGTTTAGATGAGATGCTCATGAAAGCCTCAACAATTCTGTGATGTTTTAGTTTGGAAGGCGGTTCAGAGACGTGTTGGGAGCAGGTGCAGGCCTGAACGTGGATTGGATGCATCTGAGCAGATACCTGTTATTGTTATTATCATCAAACCTCCTGTAATGACTGTAATACCTGCCCACCAGGAGGACTGGTGGAGGCCGGGCGGCTGAGCCTGGCGCCGGGTCAGGGCACTGCAGCGCCTCCCAGCTGTTCACCACGCAGCGGGCAAATACTAGCTCCCCTGGGCCTCCTGGTCACCCTGTGAACCTAGTCTTCCAGCTACAGGTGAACTGCATTCTCCACAATCCATGTGTTGCAGTCCTACCCTCAGGACTGTGGAATGTGTATCTGTGTCCTGATCACCTCTCCCTACAGGACACCAGGCCCGCTGGACCAGGGCCCCACCCCGGGGACCTCACTTCATCTAACAGCCTCTGTAAGGACCCTGGGTCATCTCCTCTCCCTACAGGACACCAGGCCTGCTGGACCAGGGTCCCACCCCGGGGACCTCACTTCATCTAACAGCCTCTGTAAGGACCCTGGGTCACACTCTGTTGGGTCAGGACTCCAACATATGAATTGTGGGGGGGTGGGGCACAGTTCATCTGTAGCAGGGAGACCTGCATTGTGGGGTGACCAGAAGCCCTGGGGGAATTAATACGTGCTGGCTGTCGGTTTTGTTAAGATCAGAGCAAGCAGCCAAACCTGAGTAAACTGGCAGTGACCCGTCAGTTAAGGAGGAGGAGTGAGTCATGCTGGAAAGCGGAGTAGGACACGCACGCTTTAATGCCTTCAGGGGAACCTTACTGATACAGTTCCCTCAAAAATCCCTAAAGGCAAAAACTAATTAGCAAAATTGACGTGGTGGTAAAACTATTAATCATACCCTTTCAAAAAATGTGAAATGTGACCCCAATGAAAGTATTTCAATAAAATCAAACAAAGTGTGTGGGGAGTACCTTATCTGCCCAAGTATTGACATTTGAAGAAAGAATTAAATTGGTTCAATAGAATTTCAAAAATTCGGATTCAGGGGATGCTTGTCAGAGTTGGCATAATTTCAATGAAAATATTTGGATTAAAATATCTTTTTGGGTGAAACTGCTGGTTCCAGGACCGTGGCGACAATGGTTGGCAGGACAAGCTCGGACATGGTAGCACAGTTACCATAGAAGTTGGTGGTTTGGTTAAGAGTGATGAATGAATGCTAAAATTAGAGGGGAGATTTAAACTTCATTATTTAAAATTGTATTTTAAAATAATTTCAGACTTAAAAATGCAAGAAGAGAAAAATAAGAGTATATAAATTTTTAAAAAGAGAAACATTGAGGAAAAAGGGAACCATAAAAATCTTAAATAAGCAAAAACGAGTAAAGAATTAAGTTATAGAGAAGACAAATAGAAAGCAAATAATGAAAATATTCCACTAAAAACATTACCAGTATTTACATTATTTGCAAATGGTATAAAGGCAGCAATTAGGAAAAAAAGTCAGGTTGTATTAAAGCAACAACTATTTACAAGGGATGTATGTCAAATAAGCATAGAAGAAATTTGAGAATTGATATTATTGAAGGCAGGAGGAGAAGGAGACGACAGAGGATGTGATGGTTGGATGGCATCACCAACTCAATGGACATGAGCTTAAGCAAGCTCCAGGAGTTGGTGATGGACAGGGAGGCCTGATGGGCAGTTGATGGGGTTGCAAAGATTCAGACATGACTGAGCAACTGAAATGAACTGAATACCAATAAAAACAAATATATATCACATTAGCCCAGACCAAAGGGAAACAGAAGCTTTGCAAGTACCGGGTTGATTAGACTTTGAGGTTGAACATATTTTTAGAGAGAAAAAGAATGTTTGTTTATGACCAAAGGGCCAATTCGGCAGGAAGTATGACAATTATACACTTATGAGCATTTACAGACTTGTAAACTGGCAGAGAAAAGTGAAGAAATTGACATTTATACATGGAGATTTTCTTACTTCCCTCTCAGTAACTCCTAAATGGAGGAAAAAACAGTAGGATATAGAAAAGCTGAACATGGTTCACCCATGTCACCCTAATAGATTTATGGGAACGCGGTACCCAAGTAATGCAGAATATGTATTCTTCTCATGGCCAAATGGAAGGTGTATTGCTGGTCATAAAGCGTGTGAATGCAGTGTAAATGCTGTGTGTGTGTGTGTGCACGCGCGCGTGCTTGGTTGTTCAATCGTGTCTAACTCTTTGCGACCCCATGGACTGTATAGCCCACCAGGCTCCTCGGTCCATGGGATTCTCCAGGCAAGATACTGGAGTGGGTTGCCATTTCCTCCTCCAGGGGGTATTCACAACCCAGGGATAAATGCTGTGGTTAATAGTAAAAAGCATTTTGAATTAAGTTAGATTTAATTCAATTTTCCTATTTTTTTTTAAGGAAAGAAGTTTATAAACTAGTTCTACAATGAAAGGGAAACAGTATCATCATACCTAAGCTTTTTGTTAAACAAGATTTAAAATGTTCAAATCAGGAAGTGTTTAAATTCTTCCCAACGCTCAAACAACAACATAAGCAGGCTGCATGGCCTCCACGATGCAGTGAGTCCTGGTACACGCGTCCCATCCTGGTACACATGTCCCGTCCTGGTACATGCGTCCCGTCCTGGTACACGCGTCCCGTCCTGGTACACGCGTCCCGTCCTGGTACACGCGTCCCATCCTGGTACACGTGTCCTGTGTCCCAGGCACCTTGAACCTGGAGAGCTGTTTCAAGTCTGAGGGGCAGAGGCACTCAAGGGCGGATGGAGGTCAAAGTCTAGAATTCAGGTCGCATTGTCAGATCAGTGGGGACGTAAATGGGAAATCAATACCAGGAAATCAGAAATTCTGCACAGCCCCTGAACATTAAGCAAACCCTGCTCTTTAGCTCTTGGGTTAAAGGAGTCACGAAGGAAACCGCAGGACGTCTTGAGTGTCTGAGGCGACACTGAAGATGCTGGCCTCCTCCACAGGCTGCTCAGCTCCCCTCCTGCAGGCTCTCCCCTGCTGGGGGTGGTCAGGAAGGTCTGCGACCCGGGCCCCCCACTCCCCGCGCTGTTCCCTGCCCCCTCCCCTTGCCCCGCAGGCTCTTTCGTCCTTTCCCCGAAGGTCAGGGGCCCCCTGTGGTGGGTCAGCAGGCCCCGGGCGTCAGTCTGCCCCTGCGCTGTTCTTGCCCGGGTGTTGGTGATTGGTGCATGGTGTGGTTCTCGCCCTTTGCATGTTCTATTTCGGGGAGAGCTGCCTTTCTGCACATTTAGCCTGGGCATCTTCTCTGTGAGTTTTCTGCTCCCGTCCTCCTGAGACTCCACTCACACACAAGGTGGATCTTTGGTCCTTTTAGTGTTTCCTGAATATTTCCACCCTTGTTTCACCAAGGACATCTTCTCATGCCTTGAGGATTGAAGGATCGTCGGGAGGTCTGAGTTTGTGCATGGAGGCGTGTAAACACACCGTCTGGCGGGGCGGGGGTGTCGTGGACGCTGTTGCCACCGTCTCGGGCCTGCTCATCTCCTCCGGTATAAGCCTCACCCCTTCCAAATCCCATTGTCTCTCCCTCCCCACCCCCACCCTGGCGCTGAGCACAGACTTTGTTTTATTTAGGCTCCTCCACAGCTGACCACCCATCCCCGTGCTGGGGGCCACCCGTGTCTCCAGGTGGTCTAGATGTCACACCAGAGATGACGGGTTGGAGTTTCAGCCCAGAACTCACTGATCCTCTGCGCAGCGTCGTCCACAGTCTCCTCCCCAGAGAGTTGAGGCAGGTGGGCCGTCTACCTCGAGGGGGAGGGAGCTGAAATGTGGGGAGGACCCAAAGCAGCACGTGGCAGGTAACAATCGGGAAGCGGGGGTCAGCCACCATCACGATTGCCGTTCATCACAGGCTGTTGTGACTCGTGGTGCTCGGGGCAGGTGGGGCATTAAAGGGCCAAACATGGTGTCAGAGGCGCCGCGAGGGCCCTTAGATAATGAGAATAAATCCCACTACTCACTCCTTTTTGTAAAGTTGTATATAATTTGTATTCAAGATAATACATCTCCTATCTCCTGATTAAAAACCTCTGGGGGCTTCGCTGGTGGTCCAATGGTTAAGAATCAGCCCGCCAATGCAGGGGACACGAGTCTGATCCCTTGTTGGGAAAGTGAGGTTCCACACGCCCCAGGGCCACAGAGCCGACAACACAGCTGAGGCCTGACGCAGACAAACCAATGGATGAATGAATGAATGAAAAACGTTCGTGATTATGACTCCCACACCTGGACCGAGCACTCGAATGGGGTCGTGATGCTTGGCCTTGAATCTGTCAGCAGTCCAGGGGGCCTCGTGGAGACTCAGGCTCTTTGAACAGAGACCCGCCCCCCAACTCCCAGAGGCCCAGACTCCAACCAGGAGCCGTTGTGGGCAGCGTGGGGCCACATGTGCCCTGGCCCGCGGACTTGTCCAGAATGTGCCGTGTCCGGGGTGTTCACAGTCCATACATTTCCACACCAGGAAGCAAAGCCCAGTTACTGCTCTAAAGTCATCTTCTTGCAACATATAATGAGGGCATTCTCCCTGCGGAACCTTGGAAACGCACACGAATAGAAAGATGCGAACTGCTGTCTTGCACGTTTCTCTCCCCTGCAGACAAATCGAGGCTAAATAATCACAATCAGTCTTCATTCACGTACTTTCCATCATTGAGGGTATAATATACGTGGGGCTTTAAACCTGCTCTTTGTCTTAAAATAAAGAAAACGTTTAATGCTCTCCTTGAACGTCACATCTACCCGACATCCAAACAACATGGACACGTCCCGCCGATGACACCACCCCCGCCTCACTGGCTCCTGCGCGGCCTCTACTCACCTAACAGCCTCCTAGACTGTTCACCAGGCCCTGTGTCCCGGGCACTGATCCCCGCTCGGCGCTGGGGCTCTGGGCAGGGACGTGGCGTTGAGCCCGGTCAGAGCCCGGGTCCCTGGGGGTCCTGCAAGGCCAGCCAACCTCGCCCCTGCTCTCTGCCTTCCTGGGAAGCTGCCCCACTGGAGCAGGAGAGGCTGTGCCGGCAGGGCCTGGCCGTCACGGGCGGCAGAGTCAGACCCGTCCGGCTGACCCACCGACGTGCAGCAAGTAACAGGTCCTCAGGGGGACGGTCTGTGCCGTAGAGGTGGTGGCGGGGCGGCCACTCGCTAGCACGTGACCCTGGGTTCGTGGGGCTTTGACTTCCTGGCCTCCGCGCTTGTGAAACCTCCAGAAGGTGGCCTCCAGTTAATCAGATTGTTACGAGGTGTGAGTGCGTGGGTAACGTCAAGTGCAGAAAGCACTGCTGGCAGAGAAATTCAGTGCAGCGCAGACATCAGCTGTCGCCCTTACGGTCCTCAGAAGGTTCCACCCAGGCCCGTGTTTGATTCTCCACCGTTTCTAGCTAGGACGCAGAGGTCGGTCACTGGACGCATTATGCTCACCTAGAAGACCCCACTGTGCACACCTGCCCGCAGCCCCCTGTTTCAGGGGAAATCGTGGATCTGGGGGGCTGGGGCCCCGGGGGTCCTGACGGCCGGCTGTGACCCAGGCCCGCGGGTGCTCAGTCCCCGCGTGTCTTTCTGGTTCTGAGTCTACATGGAGCCACGGCCCTCCTGGAGCTTCTGGTCCTCCAGCCCCCTACCTCTGTCTCCATCACTGTGCGATTCCTAATCACTGTCCTGGGATGCTGTGGTGGGAGGCAGGCTCTCACACCCGGAGCGGTGGGGAGTCCTAGAAGGCCCAGGGCCGCCAGGACCACGTCGAGATCGAGGTAATGACCGTCCCAACTGTAACACACAATTAGCTGCAAAAAATGCACAGCCCAGGGTCGGCATCCAGAAGATTTTAAGCCTGGGTTGAGAGATTGCCCTGCTGGGCTCTGTGTTGAGCATCTTTCAGACTCCTTAGAAAACCGCACACAATTCCCGGGTGGGTGAGTGAGGCTGGGCCAGCGCTCCGCTTGGATCCTCTGGCTCCGCTTCCAGCTACCTGGAGCTGAGGTCCAACCAAGGTCGCGCCCACATAGGCGGCTGGGGCACCACCCTCTCATCACGGTTCCGCTCTGCTGGGGGTCAAGGGCCCCTGACTGCGAGCTCCTGGTCCTCACGGGTCCCCAGCCAGTTTGGGAAGAATGTGTGTTTAATGCAGGAAAACCTCATGACCTCTTGGTAGGGATGGAAGGTGGGAAACTTCCCCTGCCATCACCTCCCGTGAGAATCCAAGGTCTCACCCGGAGAGCAGGGCCGGGCGTCCATGAGGCCAGAGCTCGCAGCACTGCCCACGGGCAGCGCAGGGCCCTCCGCTGGAGGCGCCGCTATCGACGAGGAACCGCCTCTGACATTAGATTGGAAAGTACGGCTCAGCCCCGTTTTGTCACCAGGCCCCGTGTGTGTGGAAAGTGCGGTCTGTTTCCATTCCTGCCTCAGCGCTGAGGTCTCCGGGACACCGGGGGTTGGGGGGTAGGGGGTCTGGGGTGAAGGCACCTGTGAGCAGGAACCCCCTACTTTCACTCCTAAGGTGCTTCCGGATCCAGAGCCCCTCAAAGTCCATCGCTGGCCCCACAAGACCAGTGACCCCAGACCCGGGACTGTCCACAGAGGGGAGACACTGGGGACGCCGGGCACCAGCTAGAGCTGGGTGCACAGGAGGGGCCGTGCCCTGAAGTCAGAGACCAGAATTTCCTCCTCTAAATGGAGGTACCATGGCATTCACTGTAATTTTGACAAAAACACTTCAGTTTCCAATGATCTCCTGCAGAACGACAGACTGATACGGAGGACAGAACGTTCTGGATCCTGGGAGGACCAGGTCTGGATCCCGCGTCTGTCACAGCACAAGCTCAGGCATGGCGACCCCCCACCGGCCTCAGCGTCCCCATCTGTAGAATGCGGCGCTCACGCTGGGACCCTGCAGAGGCCCCCGCGGTCACCCCCAAGGCGTCTGAACCCCTGAGCGGGGCTCCGCGGCTGAAACGTGGGAGAACGTGGTGGTCACCTGGCACGGACACCCCGCCCCTGTTAGGGCTCTGTGACTGGACCATCCTGCAGGGAGGGCACCACACTTCAGTATATTTACACCCCTTTGTATCTGAGCAACAGAACACAACCATCAATCAAAAAAGTAATCATCCATTTCTGTTTCTTTCCATTAAAAGGCGCATTTCTCATCTGCTTGACAAAATGAGTTACGAGCTCCATTTCCAAACTTCACCTTCTGTTATGAGTTCATCTGGGAGCATCCGTGCTGCAAAGGGGGGCAGGGGAGGGGCCTGATGGCCACCCTGGCCCCACCCTGGAGCACCCTTACTCATCTTGCGATCTTCTAAGATTGATACCTACGGCTCCCCTGGGCCTTTGGAGGACGATTTAATTGACTCCGGAGGAGAGTCTCTTCCTGTTGGTCTCATTATATGACTAAGGTTTTCTGTCGCCTTTACAGGACCAAATAGAAAAAAAAAAAAAGTAAAAAATATGAGTCATATTATAGATTTGCAGGTTGTGAATATTTTACAGTTGAACTCATCAAAAATTCAGGTGGGAGGCTGCTGACTCTGCCGTATGAAGTGTTCACCTGTGGGGCTGACTCTTGATTCATGAGAAAAAGGAACAAGATTGTTTCTGGAGCTGGGTGATCGGAATCCGCTTTAACCATTATTTCCTCTCTCTCTCTGCATTATTTATAAGAAACCTAGGGCCAGCATGGAGCTCCAGGAAAGTCCATTTTGAACAAAGTTTGAGAATATTTGTGACCATGGTAAACTTGGCTTTGAAGGAATCTTGTTACCTGGGGAATAAAACGAGTCTGTAAGACACAGCATGCAGTTGGTGGGGACGCGGCTGCATGGATGTCCGGGAGGCAGCCCTGCCCCTTCCTGCACGTGCCCCTTGGAGGTGTCCTCAGCCCCAGAGGCCGAGAGGCCACACTCCCTCTGCTGTGGGCGCCAGCTCGGGCCACCACCCATCTGCTGCAGGGGCCCCTAAGCACCAGTGGTTCCGCCTCTCCTGCTGGTCTGCGACGGCCCCTCAGTCACAACACTGTCTCCACTCTCCCGAGTCTCTGTCCACTCCTCCCACAGCCCTGCTCCTCCGACCACCTGGCATGTAGACCCAGAGCTGCCTTCACCTGTGAATCCTGGCTCCAGCGTGAAAGTCAGCTTTCCCTTCTTTGTGCTCTGGTACCTTGTTTGGGGCTTCCCTGGTGGCTCAGGGGTGAAGAATCTGTCTGCAGTTCAGAAGAACTGGGCTTGATCCCTGGGTTGGGTAGATCCCCTAGAGGAGGGCATGGCAACCCACTCCAGTATTCGTGCCTGGAGAATCCCATGGACAGAGGAGACTGGCAGGGTGCAGTCCACGGGGTCACACAGGGTCAGACATGACTGAGCAACTAATGCTTTCACTTTCATTTATAAAATAGAGAACCAACAAGGTCGGACACGACTGAGGGACTAAGCAGAAGCATCCTGCTGTTTGTTTTCCCTAAAGCAGCGCCCCGGGGCCTGAGGCACTGAGTGTGCGGACGTGTGCATGTGTGTGCGTGTGTGTGTGTGCCCGTGTGTGCATGTGTGTGCCCGTGCGTGCCTGTGTGTGCGTGAGGCACTGAGTGTGCGGGCGTGTGTGCATGTGTGTGCCTGTGTGTGCATGTGCGTGCGTGTGCATGTGTGTGCCCGTGTGTGTATGTGTATGCCCGTGTGTGTGCATGTGTGTGCATGAGTGTGTGTGTGTGCCCGTGTGTGTGTGTGTGTGTGTGCCCGTGTGCCTGTGTGTGCCTGAGGCACTGTGTGAGGGCGTGTGTGCATGTGTGTGCCTGTGTGTGCCTGAGGCACTGAGTGTGTGGGCGTGTGTGCAAGTGTGTGCCCGTGTGTGTATGTGTGTGCATGTGCGTGCGTGTGCATGTGTGCACCTGTGTGTGCATGTGTGTGCCCGTGTGTGTGTGTGTATGCCCGTGTGTGTGCATGTGTGTGCATGAGTGTGTGGGTGTGTGCCCGTGTGTGTGTGTGTGTGTGTGTGTGCCCGTGTGCCTGTGTGTGCCTGAGGCACTGTGTGTGGGCGTGTGTGCATGTGTGCGCCCGTGTGTGAATGTGTGTGCCCGTGTGCCCATGTGTGCATGTGCATATGTGTGCATGTGCGTGTGTGCATGTGTGTGTGTGCCTGTGTATTCTCATGATAAGATGGGTTTCCCGGCCTCATGGTCCACACCGTTTACTTTGGCTGCTCTTCTCGACACCTTTGCAGCACAGGGGTATGTTTTAAAGCGCATCCCGGGGACTCGGGGGTCCTTGAGGTTTCATCACTCTCGTTCTCCCATGAGAAGCGCCTGTGGTGTTTTCAGAAGTTCTGTGAGGTGTGATGTCACAGCACACTGGATGCAGAAGCAGCTGTGAGTGTCCAGAAATCCAGGAAGCTAGGTACCTGAGAGAGGGCGAACATGGCACGTGGTGCTTCTCTGACAGCTAAAGGCTTGGGAGAGGATAGTCTTTGTCCACTGAACTATGCTGTCTGTACCAACCTTTAGCGCATTTAGTGCTGCTACTTTAAAACAAAGTCATAAAAATATGTTTAGCCTCCTGCTTTAATTTCTAATAAACACTGATAGACGTAGTCCTTGTTAAGAAGCTCTGTGGTGTTGGCCGTGATGTTCAAGTCTGTCAAGGTGTCTCGAGACCAGAACCTTTCACAACCAGCACTCCACACAGCATGTCCTGGAGCCGAAGTCCTCCTGGAGGTCACATGGGCAGACTCACCCTGTGAGTTTCCGCATGTGACTGAGACGTCCTTGCCGGACATTCAGGTCCTCTGTGCAGCTGAGACATGCTGGTCTTCGAGCATGTGCCGCCCCAGCGGGCAAACACAGCAAACACCGTTCAGTCCCTCTGTGCTGACGAGGGCATGTGATTCATCCAGGCCACGCAGCCTCCCCTGCTCCGGGCTCCCGCCCTGCACCCCCAGGGCGTGTGCAGGGTGAGCTTGATGGTGGACGGCTGTGCGCACGTGGTCCCCGGCACAGGGCAGCCTGCTGGCCTCCCACGGCAGTTGTGCCCGTGCGTCCTGCCTGCTGAGGCTGGGCCGTTGGGGGGCACCCGTGTCCCGTGAGGGGAGCTGGCCCCCCGTCCTCACGGGGAAGGCTCGGGGCTCAGCAGTGGCCGGCGTGCCAGGGAGCGGACCTCGTCTGGGGCACCTGCTGGGGATGGGCTGCTGCCAGCGGGCCTGGCTTAAGCTTCACGTTCGGGGCCTGTGAGGAGGAGGGCAGCCAGGCCAGTGGACGGGCAGCAGTGGACACTTGGTCACTCACCCGCCCAGCCCGGGCGCTGTGGCCCTTCCTCTGGGCCTCCTCCCCTGCCGCCCTTCCCTCTCTACTTCTGGCACTGGGACTTGGCTTTCTTTTCTGTGTATGAGCTGATTCTAGATGTTTATCTTGAATGAATGAGAGTATTATATAAACATGTTTTAAATGCTGAGTAGACTTGTCCTATTAAATTAAAAAAAATTACTGAAATACAGTTGATTTACAATGTCGTGTTGATTTCAGGTATAGATCAAAGTGATTTAGTTATACATACATATAGATATTCTTTTTTTTAACATTCTCTTCCATTATAGGTTATCACAAGACGGTGCATGTAGTTGCCTGTGATTTCACTTTATAAATGAAAGTGAAAGTGTTAAATGAAATGAAAGTGAAAGTGTTAGCTGCTCAGTCGTGTCTAACTCTTTGCCACTCATGGACTGTAGCCCACCAGGCTCCTCTGTCCATGGGATTCTCCAGGCAAGAACACTGGAGTGGGTTGCCATTTCCTTCTCCAGGGGATCTTCCCAACCCAGGGATTGAAACAGCATCTCTTATGTCTCCTGCATTGCCAGGTGGGTACTTTACCACTGAGCCACCCGGGAAGCCGTATAAGCATATCATGTGATATCTGTCTTTAGAATTAGCTTTCTTGGGTTAGAGCTTAGCCATGGCTTTCCCTTTTGGCTTGTATCTTCCACTATTGCTTTGCATCTGGAGCAGGGGGCAGTCATGCTCCCTGAAAATGTCCCCTTTCACCTCCGTCCTCGGGCCGTTCTGCCCACTCCCCGGGGGACTGGAGGTAAGTTTGCCTGGTGATGACCAGGAATTTGATATCTTTATCAACTGCAAATTATTTTTTAGTTAGACAATAGGTTATTTAAAATATCAGGAAAACATAATGCGTTGGGAGATTTTCAAGGATCCCGTTTCCATTTCGAATGCAGAGGTTTTCACTTTGATGTTGAATATTCTGGGTGAGTATCCCCTGCGTTTCTTCAGCTATAAATGCGCCCGTAAATCAGTCAAATGTTCAATTTTCCTGCTCTGCACAAAGAATTTCAAAAAAGTTCTCTTTGAATTGGAGGGAAAGCTGAGCTAATAATTGTTAAAATATATTTCTGAAATCACACAAAATGAAGAATTCCAACAGTCTCTGATTCAGAGTGTAACGTCCAACACTGAAGGACCAGAGGGACATGGATATTTGTTCATATGGATGTGAGGATGCGGTGACCTTGGACCCTGCAGCCAGCCGGGTGAAAGCCTTGCATGTGGCACTCATGACTTGGATGGCTAAATGTTTTATAGATAACACCACAAGTTCAATTAAAATAATGTGCCTGTTGCCAGACAAACCGCGCACAGAACACCAGGGCTTGGCATCTGGCTCTGGCTGCCGGACACAGAGGCTCCTTCAAGGCTCACCTCACGGCAGAGCAGCCCTGGAGGGTGATGGGCGTGATCGCTGGTTATCTGAGCGGACAGAGGCTCTCCTGGCCCGTGGGTGTCAGTGAAGATAAACAGCGACAGTGTAGTCAAATTCCCTGCTCTTAGAGAACCCGACAGAAAGACGGGCAGTCCACACCCCGAAAAGGAGAAGGGCATGTGGACAAGAAGCACTGGGGAGACGCTTGACCTTCTGAGTGGTCAGAGACCAGTGACAGCCTTGGGACATTCGCCTGGACCTCCCATCCCCGCTGACCACTGCGGGCTTCTGTAAAACTGATTAAAAGCTACATGGATAATATTTTGTGATGAGAACACAAATTTCACATTGAAACAAGGTTTGTAAGAGCCGTGTAACATTAAGTCATCCGTTATTGGACGTTGGTGACCTTGTGACGAGCTCTTCCTTTATCCACCATCAGGGCAAGGCCCATCACCCATGTCCCCAGGGCCCTCTGTGACACCCCCGGAGCCCTCCGTGACACCCCCAGGGGCCCTCTGTGACACCCCCGGGGCCCTCCGTGACACCCCCGGGGCCCTCCGTGACACCCCAGGGGCCCTCCGTGACACCCCCAGGGGGCCCTCCGTGACACCCCCAGGGGCCCTCTGTGACACCCCCGGGGCCCTCTGTGACACCCCCGGGGCCCTCCGTGACACCCCAGGGGCCCTCCGTGACACCCCCAGGGGGCCCTCCGTGACACCCCCAGGGGCCCTCTGTGACACCCCCGGGGCCCTCCGTGACACCCCCAGGGGCCCTCTGTGACACCCCCGGGGCCCTCCGTGACACCCCAGGGGCCCTCCGTGACACCCCCGGGGCCCTCCGTGACACCCCAGGGGCCCTCCGTGACACCCCCAGGGGGCCCTCCGTGACACCCCCGGGGCCCTTTGTGACACCCCCAGGGCCCTCCGTGACACCCCCAGGGGCCCTCTGTGACACCCCCGGGGCCCTCTGTGACACCCCCGGGGCCCTCCGTGACACCCCAGGGGCCCTCCGTGACACCCCCGGGGCCCTCCGTGACACCCCCAGGGGCCCTCTGTGACACCCCCGGGGCCCTCCGTGACACCCCCAGGGGCCCTCTGTGACACCCCCGGGGCCCTCCGTGACACCCCCAGGGGCCCTCTGTGACACCCCCGGGGCCCTCTGTGACACCCCCGGGGCCCTCCGTGACACCCCCAGGGGGCCCTCCGTGACACCCCAGGGGCCCTCCGTGACACCCCCAGGGGGCCTCTGAGCTCACTGAGGCCGAGACCCTGCTGGGCTCAGGTGTGTTTAGGAAGCAGGGAACCCGCCCCCCACCTCCTTCCAGCACTGAGGCACTTTATAGTGCGACCTGAATCTCTGGCATCACAGGCAGACTCCGCGCCTGGCAGCGCAAGGTCAAGACCTTTTCTTCCATGTTTAGGCATTGAGTCCATATATTTTTTGGGTTTTGCATGTTATAAAATAAAATCACTCTCTTGATGTGATGTCAGTAGAATTCTACTTTGACCAATTCTTTCTTCCTCCATCTCTCCCTCCCTTTCTTTCTTTCTTTTTTCCTCCCCTCTTGCTCAAAAGAGGAAAACCAGCCAGTGTTCCCAGGGGATGGGGGCAGAGAGGAGGTGGGAGGTCACACGGCCATGCCAGGTCCCCGCGCGGCAGAGGAGCTCCGTCTGAACCGAGTCACACCCTGCAGTCCCGTCCACACGGCCCACTTTGCATCTCAGTGGCCGCGGATTCTCAGGAAGGGGGAGGTGTGCGTTCTGTGTGCAGTGTGGTCCCCGCACCTGCAATGGTGATGTGACTGATGGGCTCTGGTGTCCTGGGTCTTGACATCCTGAAGCTTTCTCCTTTAACTCTTTTAAATTAAAAAAATTCTTCCTGCTTTTTTTTTTTCTTTTTTTGTCTCCATGCTGTTTCGTGGATTTTCCACCTTCTGCGCTCTGTACTGTACTTTATGTGACTCAGAACTCCCTGTTTATTTGAAAGTATCTTATTCTTTAATTCTTCTTGTGGCCATCCTTAGGGAAACAAGCATACCCCTGAACTGATGATTCTGCAGTGACTAAGGCGCCCTAGTGTAGCTGCTGGGCGGCACCGTCCACTGGACCAGGCGGATGTGCCTTATTCTAACCTCCCCTCCCACGTGCTGGAATCACAGGTAAAATCTAGCCTTTTTCACTTGATTGTTCTAAATCTGTGTAACTGGCATTAGCTTTTGTTTCAGGAACAATTTCTGACAGTTGTGCCAGCTTTGCGTCTGTTACCGAAGCACGTGGACGCTCTCTGTGGCCGGATGCTCAGGGGCGGGGCCTGTGGGTGCCCTCCTCCAGACCACTGCCCACTTCTCGGCTCTGCCTGGAGCTGCTGACTGGCACGTGGTGGACTGCGGGAAGAACTCCTGAGACGTGTGTCCATCACGTGACACACTCACTAGAGGGCGTGAGACACGGTGTGGAGGACCCACGCCTGCCCTCACTGCTGAGGGTGAGACACGGGGTCAGGACCCACTTCCACACTTACTCATGAGTTTGAGACACGGGGTCAGGACCCAACTGCCGAGCATGAGACACGGGGTCAGGACCCACGTGCACACTCACTGCTGAGCGTGAGACACAGGGTCAGAACCCACGTGCACACTCACTGCCGAGCATGAGACACGCGGTGGAGGACCCACAGGGGCTGTCTGGGGTGACAGTGGGCAAGCAGACCACAGGATAAACCTGGGGAGCACGGCGCTATGCGGGGGGAGCCCGTCTCCCAGTTCACGGCCTGATGTGCAGCCCACGGGCGAATCTCAAACTCACGTCACGTACAGCAAAGGAGCGGGACAAAAATATTAATATACAACGGTGTGTTCCCCCTGGGATAAATCCACATACAGGCAAACTAGCCGATGGTGAGAGAAAACAGTTCCCGCTTGGGGGTGGGAAAGAGAGAAAACACGAGGAGGCTGAGGCACTGTGTGGGTGACGGCCACGCCAGGGAACGCGAGGCTAAAGCTCGCCCAGCTGAAGACTTAAGACTTCTCAATTTTGTATGTTGATTATATCTTAATCAGAAAAAACAAAAATTAATGTAATTCACCACATTACTAGAATAAGCTCAGAAAAAAGAGGTCACCTCAATATGTGCAAATGAGAGATTTGAAAAACATCAATAATTGTTCATTATGAAAACTCTAAGCAAAGTGGAAATTGATTGAACTTCCTTAATCTGCTAAAGAAACAGCTTAATGCTGAAAAAGTGAGATCTTTTACCTGGAACTGGGGACAAGGCAAGTATCCTTACACCCCTCTTCTCAACATAGAACCGGAGGTTTTTCAATGCTACATTCTGGCAAAGGGAAAAAATGAAAGTCCGAGAATCGCAGTGTAAGAGATCAAAGTTTCTTGAATACAACATAATTGATCATGCAAAACTTTGGAAAGGTCAGAGTATTATTGTCAGAATTAATAAGCTACATTTATCATGGTTGCTGAGACAAAGTAAATATCAAGTTTGTTTTTACATAAAAGCCAACAATTAGAGATGGAATTTTAAAAGAGGTTATATAAATATGATCAAAAATATTAAACACAGAGGAATAAAATTAATGAGGAGTATGCATGACCTCAGAATAAAGAATCCCTCTGAGAGAAGTTAGAGGTCATCTGAAGCGGGGCGGGGGGCGCAGCTCACGGTGGGGTGACAGCCTGGCGCTCGCTTGGGGGCTTTGGGGCAGAGGGGGAGAGATCTTGGGGCTGGAGGCAAGGAGACACCCTGCGGGCTCTGACATGCAGGCACCAGGAGATGAGGAGGCCAACCCCACACCCGGTCTTGGCCTTCAGGAAGACAGCACACCACTCCGCCGCATCAGAGCTGCCTCTGAACTGAGGCTCTGAATCCTGCTGAGAATCCCGTCTGTGAAGCAGAACGTGGCCCTTCTCTTCTGTGACAGCTCCACCACCAAGCTCCAACGGATGTCCAATGTCTTTGGTCTTGACCCAGGCCCTCCCCGGACCTGGCAAACAGTAGTGGTAATTTATATGCAGAGTAAATCATGAGAAACGCTGGGCTGATGAAGCACAAGCTGGAATCAAGATTGCTGGGAGAAATATCAATAACCTCAGATATGCATATGACACCACCCTTATGGCTGAAAGTGAAGAGGAACTAAAAAGCCTCTTGATGAAGGTGAAAAAGGAGAGTGAAAAAGTTGGCTTAAAGCTCAATATTCAGAAAACTAAGATCATGGCATCTGGTCCCATCACTTCATGGCAAATAGATGGGGAAGCAGTGGAAACGGTGGCTGACTTTATTTTTGGGCTCCAAAATCACTGCAGATGGTGATTGCAGCCATGAAATTAAAAGACACTTACTCCTTGGAAGGAAAGTTATGACCAATCTAGGCAGGATATTGAAAAGCAGAGAAATTACTTTGTCAACAAAGATCTGTCTAGTCAAGGCTATGGTTTTTCCAGTGGTCATGCATGGATATGAGAGTTGGACTATAAAGAAAGCTGAGTGCTGGAGAATTGATGTTTTTGAACTGTGGTGTTGGAGAAGATTCTTGAGAGTCCCTTGGACTGCAAGGATATCCAACCAGTCTATGCTAAAGGAGATCAGTCCTGGGTGTTCACTGGGGGACTGATGTTGAAGCTGAAACTCCAATATTTTGGCCATCTGATGCGAAGAGCTGACTCATTTGAAAAGACTCTGATGTTGAGAAAGATTGAAGTCAGGAGGAGAAGGGGACAACAGAAGATGAGATGGTTGGATGGCATCACCAACTCAATGGCCATGGGTTTGGGTAAACTCTGGGAGTGTTGATGGACCGGGAGGCCTGGCATGCTGCAGTTCATGGGGTTGCAAACAGTTGGACACGACTGAGCCACTGAACTGAACTGAACTGAAGTGGCTACGAGCCTTCCGGGCGGGCTGGTGGGTCCCGGCCTGACTCCGGGCAGGAGGGAGTATAGGGGTGACAGGGGTCGAGGATGACTCACAGACTCCTCAACACGCAATGGGCTTTCACAGAGGTTGAGAAGATGAGCGGCATATTTGAGAGGAATGAGAGCGGATTGCACCCTGTACCCGTGGAGCTGGAGGGCCGCATGACACGCCAGGTGGAGGTGTGACCAGACATGCAGTGAGGCGGGGCCTGGATCTGGGTGCAGCGTGGGGCCGGCAGAGCTGGTTGTCCCTGCCCCTGGGTGGGAAACTCAGGAGGAGTATTGATGTGCGGAGGATGGCAGCCACTTTGTGTTTGGAGGTGCATCTGTCACACACCCCAAGTGGAGGTGACTCAAGAAGAGTGGCCCTTGGTCAGATCTCTCCGCTTTTGTGTCTGTGATCTGAGACTGCATTCTGCTATTGTAACTGAGAATTTGGACTGTTGAAACCCCAAAGGTCCTGGTCTTCAAGGAGATCAAAGTTGTGATTTTGAGAACTGTCCTGCCTTCCCAGTGCCTGACTCCTTCACTTTCAGCCTCATTCTGCTCCTCAGAGTCTCAGAGAATCAGCCAACAGCTCTGTCGGGGGCCACATTCGTACTCTGTGTGGTACTTTGGTGGGGACATGTGTCGGCGGGAGCGTCTCTGCTCCCCAGGCTCGAGACTGGCTTTTAAGTGGTTGCTATTACACGTGCTCAATTATTTAGCAGATTGTTTAGCTGAAAGTGTTGAAAGGATTTGCAGTCTGTTATATTGCAAATGCCCTACTATGAAATTCTCTAGGTCCCCTGAGGCCTTTTGGCAGCTGACACAATGAGGGTGTGAAATAAGTTTTTGTTCCCTGTTAATAATGTTGGGGGGATACAGAACCGATGCTTCTAAATATTTCAAGGCCTCCTACTCTGAGATGGGTAAGCAGAGCGGGAGCAAATTGCAAGACTCGTGCTGGTGGTTGGTAGAGACCAACGACACGGTGCACCAGCTCATCAACAAACTGGGCTGGATCCTCCCCCGTGGAGACCCCACCCCCGTGCGCGGCTCAGACTGGGGTCTCTGAAGCTGTGGTGGATGTGTGAACTAACCATGAGAGAGGAGAGGAGGACGCGGGACCTGGCGTCATTCCCCAGGTACCTGGCCTGGAGCTGGAATCCTCTCCTGTAACTAGGGGAAGACCAGGGAGAGAGACACCTGGTAATACCCAATAAGATGCCCAAACAGTACTGAATTCAGCCATCAGACACGCGTTTCCACTTTGTTTCTTTTAGGTGTCGAGGGAACCCATCCGGCACCTGGCGTTTGTCTCTTAAAGTGGATGACACTTTTCAAGAATAGTGTTCCCTGAGATTTTGCTCATCCAACTGGTCAACCAAGCTGAAGAGTTCAGGAGCTGCCGGGTCCCTCCTTTCTCAGCCAAACATCTGCTCCATCCCCGTCAATCTCGCTTCAGCCCCTCGGAAGCTGGATCGCATCACTGGGATTGTGCTGGAGACACCAACCCCCTTGTCCTGCGGTCAAATCCCAGGCTCCCTCTGTGAGCGCTCTGCTCCGGCTGATTCTGTGCAATGATTCTTTGCCGCCTCTTCTCTGTCTCTCTCTTCCCGCTGCTTGTGCCTTGGAGTGTTTTCCTGCTTTGACTCTGCCCATCTCCCAAGCCCTCTGCTTCCAGAGTGTCCACTCTGTTCTCCTTTCTGTCTCTGCTGCTCTCAGGAAAAGTCACATGGACGTGGAAAGTCTGAGTAGGAACAGGGTCTGCACACACTGACTTCTGTAATTGAATTCCAGATCATCTGCAAGGAAGGCCGGTGGGTTTATGTTTCTGGAAGGAGAGTGTGGCTGAAGGGTGGGGGGCATGGTGGCCCTCACACCCGGTGGCCTCACGTTCACTGGCTTCAGTCCTGGTGTTGGTGAGTCAGAGGGTGGCATCCAGGCTGGACCACTCTCTGGAACTCTCTGTCTGATGGCGTCTGGAGGCGGCACACAGGACTCAAGTGTCATCATCCTCATGGCATCCACCGTCTTTTCCTGCATCTTGTGTATCAGCTGCCACCTCCCGCCCCAAAGGGAAATCTTAGAAGCCTTTCCCTCCTGGCTTTAGGGACATCTCTGTCATTCCCAGAATGTCCCCTCCGATGGCCTCTGCATCACCCCATCCAGGTCCTCTCCCTGTGGAGCCCACGCCCACGCCTGCACTGGTGTGCCTCCCCCGAGGTCGTGGGCTATGACACGCTCCCCCGGTTGTATCTTCACGTTGGGTGTTCCTGGGTCATCTTCTGAAGCTGCTGAAGAAACGACAATGTTATCCAGTGTGAAGGGCTTCTCAGGTGGTTCAGCGGTGAGGAAGCCCCCTGCCAAGCAGGGGACCCAGGTTCAGTCTCCTCTGGAGAAGGAAACAATAACCCACTCCAGTATTCTTGCCTGGAAATTCCATGGACAGAGGAGCCTGGTGGGCTACAGTCTATGGGGTCACAAAGAGCCGGACACGACTTAGCGACTAAACACACACAAAGATCCAGTGCTGGCAGGACAGTGATGAGCAGGGTCTCCCCCGCAGCAGGTGCCTCTCAGGTCTGCCTTCTCCCCTTCCCACGATGGGACTCCGAGTCTTCGCCGCTTCTCTGGTCCCTTCCCTACCATCTGCTGCCCTGGTGGGCACCCTCTGCCCTCCTGCACCCCAAGTCCGGGGCATGTCTACACGTTCCCTCTGTCCTCTGGGACACTCTCCATCACCTCCTCGTCTCCCTGGTATTTGTCACCACACCGTTTCCCCACCACGGTAGTGAAAACCAGATCAAGAGATAAAGGGTGAGGAGCACTCCTCTGCTGCAGTGGGGACCGCCAGGCGTCTCTCCCCTGTGTGTCTGGGAGCTGTCTTTGCTCTTCTCACGCCCCTGAGCCACCCCGTGTCTGCCTGACTGACCTCATTCTGTCCCCCCACCACCCCCTGGGAACTTCTGTTTCGGGGTGACCTCCAGGCCGCTGAGCGCCGCGGCTACTTCTGATGCTTCATCTTCTTGGGCTTCGGAAGGAGTAGAGGGGACAAGGGAGGGGAGAATTCTACGTTTTACAGTTTGAATTATGTAAACTTTACTTTGCACTTAAGAGATTTAAAGTTATTCATTGTGTGCACATTTTGTAAAAACAATTCACAGGCACTAATTGTGGAATATGGGAATGTGGGAATATGGGTCTGCTGTGTGGGGGAGGTGCCAGGTCAGGTCTCATATGGAAGTAAAAGTCCAAAATAATTGCATCTCCCAGGAAAGAATTGTTAAATAGCATCTCATTCTGGAAGTGGGCACACTCACGCGTGAAGCTGGACACCTTCTCTGCATCGTTTTCTCTTCTGCTTTTTTTCACTGATTGCACTTCTTTTACTGCTCTTAATGTCAATAACAATGAATTTGTAAGAAAAGATATGTAATTTCATGACAATTATTGAATCAGAGTAATATGAAATCTCATTTTATATTCACCAAATTGAGAAAATGGAATGGAACATGCTTGATATATTAAGTTGCAATGAATTGTTTTTCTTAAATGGGGCGTTGATTTGTTGGTAATTAAATTAGTTAGTGTACTTACTGCACTTGTAGCAAGACCTGACAAGGTCTAGGTGGCACAGATGCTGGCTTCTGTTGTTATTATGAGGCTGATAACAGTTGTTCTTTATGCTGTTACTTGCTGAGTGGATCAAAATGAATGACAATGATCTACAATTTAAAAATAAATCAATAAGAGCAAAGGAGTGAATGAAATGTCAAATAAAGACCGAATTGAAGGTGCACTCGGATGACCCCTGAGACTCCGGGGCGTCACAGACCCCGTGGCCCCAGCCTGTGACCCCTTGCAGCTGCCCGTGTCCCTGTGAAGGTTAAACGGTGCCCAGGCACACCCCTCGGCGGGTTCCGTTCGCTTGTTTTTTAGTGAATAGTTGTTGACTCAGTTTAGAGAAGCACTTGGGATTTTCCCCCTTTCCTTGCGTTTTCTCGCTTTCCGTTTGTCTGGTCAGTGTGTGTTAAGCTGTGGTAACGAACAGCGCCAGAAGGTCGTGGGGTGGACCCACCCAGGCTCACTGGCCTCCCAGGCTGCTCGGTCCCCTGCACCGGGAAGAGCTGATGACATTCTAGCCCCGAGTCTCTCGGCTCCCTGCTGCAGGGGAGCGTGAGCGCTCCTTGCGGGGGCTGCCCTCACCACCTTAACCCCTACCGCAGCAGCTGGTGACACGGGCCACGCCTGCTTCAGAGCTGCGGGGAAGCTCTTAGTGCATCCAGATCCAGAAGGAAACTGGAAATCAGCAGACAGGTTTACCCGGGGCCTCCACGGGCTGGCCCTTCCTGGGGCAGAGGGGACAGTCCTGTCCCCGTCCCCGTCCCCGTCCAGCCGCCGTCAGCTCCCTGGGTGAGTTCCCTGCAGCAGCTGATCCAGCCCAGACCTAGCGGTGCACCCAGAGAAACTCACTAATCAGCCCTGAGTCTGTCTTCTGAGAGGCCCCACCAGGCCCCAGGGAGAGGAAGCTGCTGGGCTCAGCTGAGGGACAGGACCACCTCTGGACAGGTGAAGGTCAGCACTGCCTCTGGACAGGTGAGGGTCAGCACTGCCTCTGGACAGGTGAGGGTCAGCACCACCTCTGGACAGGTGAGGGTCAGCACTGTCTCTGGACAGGTGAGGGTCAGCACCACCTCTGGACAGGTGAGGGTCAGCACCACCTCTGGACAGGTGAGGGTCAGCACTGCCTCTGGACAGGTGAGGGTCAGCACCGCTTCTGGACAGGTGAGGGTCAGCACCGCTTCTGGACAGGTGAGTGATAGCACAGAAGTCACCCTGATGGCCAGGATTTAGCCCAGGGGCCTCGTCACATGCAAAAGCCATCAGTGAATTAGAATGAATGGCCAGGCGCCCGTTGCCATCTTGGGGCGAGTGACAGGGCCCAGCCTCGCTCATGAACCGAGAAGAAGCCGCTCCGTCCGGAGGAGCAGCTGATCCTGTGCTGTCAGATCAGAGGGAGGCACCCGGGTCGCCCGCTGCTCTCCGGAAACAATATGCTTTGAAACACGGCATCTGCTTCTCCATCCACAATGTGAGGCTTGCATTATTGAACAGTCTGCTTAATAATTTAGGCTGAAATAAACTTGCCACAAAGAAGAAAGGGCTCCATCCCCAGCACAATAATGAAGTGCTATTGAGCTTGAGTTTGGAGGGAGGTGGACGTCCAGTTGACTTGAATTACGAGGCAGTGTGGTCAGTGGGGAGGAGCTGGAGACAGATGCCCGAAGCGTGTGCCTGGGCACTGCTCCCTCGGGGCCTCCGGAGCAGACGGCACCAGCTTGGCCCGGCTCTCCCGCCCATGCCCACACCCAGCCCAGGGCAGCCCCGGGTCACTGTGCCAGAGCCAGGGGCAGGGCCCCCCCTACTTTCTGGAAGTGGGGATCCCCGTGGGGGCAGCTGCAGCCACACCCACACTCTTCCTGCGTTCGATGCCTGTCCTGCTCCCGCCCTGCTGTTCCTGCCACTCTCTTGACCCATGGACTTCCCCGAGTGTCCAGGAGACAGACACTGGATCACCCCCAGCCCTGATCTGAGCCCTGCCCTGCTCTGACCCCTGCCCTGCTCTACTCTGACCCCTGACCTGCTCTGACCCCTGACCTGCTCTGACCCCTGACCTGGTCTGACCCCTGACTTGGTCTGACCCCTGACCTGCTCTGACCTCAGCCCTGCTCTGACCCCTGACCTGGTCTGACCCCTGCCCTGCTCTACTCTGACCCCTGACCTGCTCTGACCTCAGCCCTGCTCTGACCCCTGACCTGCTCTGACCTCAGCCTTGCTCTGACCCATCTTATTGACCCTTCACCTGTTGATGGACACCTGGGCTGTTTCCACCGTTTGACTGTCGTGGTTAGTGTTTGAACTCGATCGAACACGATTCAGCCATAACTAGGAGGAACGCCCAGACACCGGCTGGAACACAGCTGAACCCAGAGAGCACCAAGCTCAGCGCAGACAGTCACAGCGAACACATGTCGTGGAGTCCAGCTGCACGAAATGTCCAGGACAGGTCAGCTCCGAGGACAGAAGGCGCCTTGGTGGCTTCGTGGGGGGCAGCGGGGGATGGGGGGTGACGGCTGGCATGTGTGGGGCTCCCTCTGCAGTGACATCAGATGCGGCTGTGGTCACACAACACCGTGAATGCACTGGGTGTCCTGACGCTCCGTTTTGCACTCCGTGTATCTCATCACAATAACAAAACGACACGCTACAGGGCTTGAGTTCCCATGTGTGGGTTTAGCCCTGTTCAAGCTGTTCCCATGATTCTTTTGAATCTGTGACTCAGGAACGGGCTCTGGTTGTATCCCTGATAGACAACTGGGAGCCCCTCCAGTCTCCACTGCCCGTTTGTACCTGCGTGGATGCAGGGCGCGTCACACTCAGTTACCCCGAGATGCCACCCTCCCTGCCTGGACAGGCGGGCCGGCTCCCGGGGCAGAGTCGCGTGCCTGGCGCCTGCAGGGCCGTGTCCAGCCAACCACAAGCCGCTCCAGGGCGGCAGACGGCAGGTCCTCACCAGAGCATCTGGGCGCCCTGGCTCGCTGGGTGGGTGTGACGCTTCTGTTGAAACCAATCCACCTGAAATATCCTTGAGTGCTTTGATCAAAGGCACGAAACCCCGGGGCTCATGAATATAAAGTCAAAGCACATTATTCAACCAGTTATCCGTCACCCCAGGGCAGGGGCAGGAGGGATGGGTGGGCTCCAGCACCTTCAGAGGCAAAGAGGCTGGGAGAGTGTGATGGCGGCTGCTGAGGGTCATCATCCATATGGGCTGGACCCCTGTGCCTTCTCGTGGAGCCCCCCAGGGTTTGTAAGTTTCCCAACCCCTCCACCGTGTGATCTTCTCCTCACCTGGTCTCCCCGCCCTCCTTCTGGGTCCTGGACGCCCACCTGTGCTTCTCTTTCCAGAAACTTCTCCCCTGAGGTCCACTGGCCCCTCTTCTTCAGCCTGTGATGAAGTTCAGCTCAGGCCTCCTCAGGCTGGTGTCCCTCTTGCACCCCCTACTCCAATGCCCCTGCACTTCCAGAAGGAAAGATGCAGGCTGGCACCTCCCGCCGCTCGCTGCCTGAGGCCTCTCTCATCTCCCATGGTGACTGCAGCTCTAAAGATGACCCAGGACATCCCGTGACCGCGGCTCTGAAAATGACCCAGGAGGACGTCCTGTGACCGCGGCCCTGAAGGTGACCCAGAAGGACGCCCCCTGACCGCGGCCCTGAAGGTGACCCAGTACAACCCCTGGTCTTAATGTCGGCTGGTGGTGTTAGCAGCCTCCTGCCCTCTGCCACGTGACCCTCAGGGTCCAGGGCGGGCAGGGAACGGCTCTGGGACTGCTAGTCTGACTGCCACGTGTCTACCCATCATTTTCACCCACATCTTCATCCAGCTTCGACCATGAACTCAGCGCTTGGATGAAACATGATTTTTTGAAAATATCATTAGGAGTTTCCCCAGTGCCATAGTTTTACGGGAAACAGAGCAAGAAAACCCGAGTCGTATGTGAACGCCAGCCCACGCTTGGGTTCGGCACAGCCAGGACATTGTAATGATGTGATGATGTGCTCTGCAACCGATTCGGCTTCCCTGGTGGCTCAGATGGTAAAGACTCTGTAGTGTGGGAGGCCTGGTTTTGATCCCTGGGTCAGGAAGTTCCCCTGGAGGAGGGTATGGCTATCACTTCATAAAATTACAGGAATAATTTCATAGAAAAACAAAATCTCCTTCCACCACCGCCCTGACGTGCTGGTTCCCCTCTTCTACTGAAATTCTGGTGTGGGGGCCGACGCTGTTCTCCGCCCCAAGGCTGCTCCCATGACCTGTGACCCGCAGAGTGGACAATAAGGGGAACTGTCTAAGCCACTGAGTCAGGGGTGACCTGTTACAGCAGCTGCAGGCCTCTCATTCCCACCCTCCCCCAGCTCCTGACCAGGACAGCTGCCCCAGCACAAACGGATAGAGAGGTGGTCCACGCTTCCCTGGGCCCCCGTCCGCCCCTCTCAGGGAGCCCAGAGTCTGAGGGGTTAGAGGTCACCTCCCAGTGGGTGGCTTGCAATCCTGGCATTTCGTGAGGAGCCGCAGTGCCCCAGGGTGTGGAGGGACAAAGAGGGGCCGGACCCGCAGGCTCCCTGGGAAGGCGGGACGAGGGACCGAGGGAAAAGGTCAAGATTCGTCATGGAGGTTGGGGGGCATGGTTGGGCAGTAATCACAGTGGCCTTGATTCTCTTCCTGTGTCCACAAGCTCAAGCTCACGGGTGGCCTTAGGCTGACCGTCTGCATGGGGTCCACCTCTGGAGGCTCGGCCTCTGCCTGGCACTGTCCGGCAGGGTGGGTGGGTGGTTAAGGCGGGACTTTCTCACGGGCCCCACGGATCCCCCCTTCCCGATCCACACACACATTAACCCTGTTATGACTCCCCTGCCTTTATGGACAGTTTAATTATTTGCTCTGGGCATGAGCATTTCATTTACGGTGTGCATGGGTCACAGAGATGAGCAAGCTGATAAATGCTGCATGCGGTCCTCCTGGTGGAGGCCATCTTTCACTGGTTTTGCCCAATAATTGAAGATTAATTAACTGTGACAGCTGCTGATGGGAGCCGCTTACCTGCAATTTTCCTCATTGAGCCAGAAAACACCAAGCAGAATCACGTAAATGCCTTCCAGGCTCTCGATGAGGCTGTGTGAACAAGGGTGTGTCTGTCTGCTCTGTGAGCCCTGGAAGATGCACCCAGGGGTATGATCCTAGGGGCCAGAGGGCTGACTGCTGTCCCCACGTGGCCACACGTCCTGGGTTAACCCTACAGGCAACACCTGAGCCGTGCCTTATTTTAAGGTTTCATTGAAAACCTCTGTGGTGGAAAGTCATGCACATATTTATGTAAAACTAACAAACCACTAGACCATTCAGGTATGACCTAAATCAAATCCCTTATGACTATACAGTGGAAGTGAGAAATAGATTTAAGGGACTAGATCTGATAGACAGAGTGCCTGGTGAACTATGGATGGAGGTTCATGACATTGTACAGGAGGCGGGAATCAAGAACATCCCCGAGAAAAAGAAATGCAAAAAGGCAAAATGATTGTCTAAAGAGGCCTTACAAATAGCTGTGAAAAGAAGAGAAGCAAAAAGCAAAGGAGAAAAGGAAAGATATACCCATGTGAATGCAGAGTTCCAAAGAATAGCCAGGAGAGATAAGAAAGCCTTCCTCCGTGATCAATGCAAAGAAACAGAGGAAAACAACAGAATGTGAAAGACTAGAGATCTCTTCAAGAAAATTAGAGATATCAAGGGAACATTTCATGCAAAGATGGGCTCAATAAAGGACAGAAATGGTATGGACCTAACAGAAGCAGAAGATATTAAGAATAGGTGGTAAGAATACACAGAAGAACTGTACAAAAAAGACCTTCACGACCCAGATAATCATGATGGTGTGATCACTCACCTAGAGCCAGACATTCTGGAAGGTGACGTCAAGTGGGTCTTAGAAAGCATCACTACGAACAAAGCTAGTGGAGGTGATGGAATTCCAGTTGCGCTATTTCAAATTCTCAAAGATGATGCTGTGAAAGTGCTGCACTCAATATGCCAGCAAATTTGGAAAACCCAGCAGTGGCCACAGGAATGGAAAAGGTCGGTTTTCATTCCAATTAGAAAGAAAGGTAATCCCAAAGAATGCTCAAACTACTGCACAATTGCACTCATCTCACACGCTAGTATAGTAATGCTCAAAATTCTCCAAGCCAGGCTTCAGCAATACGTGAACCGTGAACTTCCAGATGTTCAAGCTGGTTTTAGAAAAGGCAGAGGAACCAGAGATCAAATTGCCAACATCCGCGGGATCATCGAAAAAGCAAGAGAGTTTCAGATAAACATCTATTTCTGCTTTATTGACTATGTCAAAGCCTTTGACTGTGTGGATCACAATAAACTGTGGAAAATTCTGAAAGAGATGGGAATACCAGACCACCTGACCTGCTTCTTGAGAAACCTGTATGCAGGTCAGGAAGCAACAGTTAGAACTGGACATGGAACAACAGACTGGTTCCAAATAGGAAAAGGAGTACGTCAAGACTGTATATTGTCACCCTGCTTATTTACCTTATATGTAGAGTACATCATGAGAAATGCTGGGCTGGATGAAGCACAAGCTGGAATCAAGATTGCCGGGAGAAATATCAATAACCTTAGACATGCAGATGACACCACCCTTATGGCAGAAAGCCAAGAAGAACTAAAGAGCCTCTTGATGAAAGTGAAAGAGGAGAGTGAAAAAGCTGGTTTAAAGCTCAACATTCAGAAAACTAAGATCATGGCATCTGGTCCCATCACCTCCTGGGAAATAGACGGAGAAACAGTGGAAATAGTGTCAGACTTTATTTTTTGGGCTCCAAAATCACTGCAGGTGGTGATTGCAGCCAAGAAATTAAAAGACGCTTACTCCTTGGAAGGAAAGTTATGACCAACCTAGACAGCATAATAAAAAGCAGAGACATTACTTTGTCAACAAAGGTCCATCTAGTCAAGGCTATGGTTTTTCCAGTAGTCATGTATTGATGTGAGAATTGGACTATAAGGAAAGCTGAGCAGTGAAGAATTGATGCTTTTGAACTGTGGTGTTGGAGAAGACTCTAGAGAGTCCCTTGGACTGCAAGGAGATCCAACCAGTCCATCCTAAAGGAGATCAGTCCTGGGTGTTCATTGGAAGGACTGATGCTGAAGCTGAAACTCCGATACTTTGGCCACCTGATGTGAAGGGCTGACTCATTGGAAAAGACCCTGATGCTGGGAGGGATTGGGGGCAGGAGGCGAAGGGGACGACAGAGGATGAGATGGCTGGATGGCATCACTGACTCGATGGACGTGAGTTTGAGTAAACTCCAGGAGTTGGTGATGGACAGGGAGGCCTGGCGTGCTGCGATTCATGGGGTCGCAAAGAGTCGGACACAACTGAGTGACTTAACTGAACTGAACTGAACAGACTCATTGTAGGTAACCTGGATGATGGAAAAGGGCACATGGAAAGAGTTAGGATCACAGTCTTCCTTTGGGGAGAAAACCACTGAAATCTTTGGCATGTGCATTTTTTAAGACATTATTATCTATCTATAAATTATATGTGAGAAAGATGCAGTGTGGCGTAGCAGGGGATACCATAATGTAACACAGTATAATACAGCACAGAACAGCAGAGTGTAGCGTGTGTGTGTGTGTGCTCCGTCCTGTCCAACGCTCTGTGACCCCATGGACTGCAGCCCACCAGGTTACTCTATGTATTTTTCCAGGCAAGAATACTGGAGTGGGTTGCCATTTCCTATTCCAATACCATAGCTATATCATAATGTAGCATAATACAACATAATATAATATAAAATACAATGCAATGAGGACAGAATAAAACCCTCCCCAAGGACATCCATGTAATAACCTTCAAAGCCTGTGGATGTGTTACCTTGCACAGCGTGGGGGTGGGGCGGGGTTAAGGCTGCATGTGGAATCAAGTCTGCTAACCAGCCGACCTTAAATTTGGGAGACTGTCCAGGTTCTGTCTGTCAGCAAGGACCCCAAAAGTTAGAGAGGGGGCCTGGAGAGGAGGAGATGGTGATGCAACGTGAGATCTGGATCTGACATCGCTGGCTTTGGAGAGAGAAGGGCCCCCCTGGAGGTGTCAAGGAAGGTGGTGGGAGAATGTGGAGCCCTGGAAGGACCAGCCCTGCCCACGCCGTGAGTCCCAGGCTGGCACTGTCCGTTCATACACCTGTGTGGGTTACTCGTTACAAGCAGCCGCAGCAAAGTAAAACAAGCGTGAATGGGATCAACGTGCGGTTGGTTTGAGGTCTCCTGGTCCGTGCTCTCCCTGGGTGATAAAACATACGATTCTGCATTTTATCTGTTATCGTCATGGTTTCCTCTTCTGCAGTCGGGGCTGCCGTTGCCCTTGTCAGGCGAGGGTGCTGTTTTGCTTTCCGACCATTTGTGGGCCCTCTGGCTGCCCCGCTGTTTCCCTACGTGGGTCTCCCTGCAGGTGACGCCCTGTGCACGAAGCTGTCGCTGACTCCTGGTCCACGCGGGCACCCGACTGGTACATCATAACACATGCTTACGTTAAAAAAGTAAGTTTACTGGAACCACTTGAGAACATTTATTCATCCATAGAAAATTTTAAATAATTCTGTTTTTTATCCCCACAGTTTCAATTAGAAATGTAACTCAGATTGTATTGAATGTATAGATTAATTTGTAGACGATTGGCATCTTTAAAATAAACAAGTACATCCTAAATGACGGCTCACCTCTTCATTTATTCAGATCATCCTCTTTATCTGTTATTAGAATTTTAAAATCTCTGGGAGGGCCCCTGTGTATTTGATTAAGTTTAGTCCCAGATGTAGTGAATGACTTTTTGTTTTTATCGTATATTCTATTGATTATTGCAGGTCCAGGTAATGCGGTTAGTTGTATATGTGCTTAGTCGCTCAGTCGTGTCTGACTCTTGCAACCCCATAGACTGCAGCCCACCAGGCTCCTCTGTCCGTGGGATTCTCCAGGCAAGAATATTGGAGTGGGTTGCCATTTCCTTCTCCAGGGAATCTTCCCAACCCAGGAATTGAACTCAGGTCTCCTGCATTGTGGGCAGACTCTTTACCCACTGAGCTACGAGGGAAGTGCCATTGGTTGTATATGCTGACATTGTTCCCAGAGATGTTGATGAGCTGAGTGTGTCTGTGGGTTCTGCTGATTATGTTTTCCTGGGAAGATGATCATCGTGTCTGCAACCGATGATGGTGACCCCCCTCCCCACCCACCTTGCACTTTCTTTTCCAGGGGATGCCGAGTGGCGGTGCGGAGCTGGTCTTTAAGGGGAAGCAACTCAGGCTCCTCCATGGAGCATCCTGTGTGCCTGTCATTTCAAGATCTACTGCTTAAATACAATATCGTGTTCTGTGACCAATGTTATTTTGCTTGTAATTTTGGTATCTGTGCTCACCATTGAAGAAGACATGCTTTTAGTTTCTTTATAACCCTTGTTGGTTTTGAAACCATTATTCCATGAGTTTCATAAGGCTAGCTGGATATTTATACTATGCTATACTATACTGCATGATAATATATTAATATTCTGGAACAACTTGTTCTGGGAACTGTCTGTTCCTTGAAAGTGTGATAGACTTCACTTCTTTGCAGGATTTTTCAGGATGTTTGGGGAGAGAGAAATCTTTGGCTATAATTTTTATTTCTTTATTAAGTAGCCGTTCCTTCAGTTCCCCTATTTATTCCTCAGCCGGTTTTTACGTTGTGTCTTTCTGTGTTTCATCCGGGCTCTCAGACGCCCTGGCGCGTCCTGGGTGGAACGCTGGGCGTGTCTTTGTCTCCGCGGCTCTTCCGAGCCCCCAGCAGCATCTCTGTCCCCGCCCCTCGGAGGCACGTCTGTCTCCTCTCCATCCTCCCCGTGTTTTCATCTGCAGATGTGTGGAAGGCTGGTTCATTACTCTCTTTAAAGAATCAAATTCTGGTTGTGTCTCTTTTCGAATCCTCTTTTCTGCTTCACCGGCTTTTACCCTTTTCTATCTTGTCTGTGCACTTCTTTATCTCTCTGGCTCATTCTGTTGTGGTTTCCCAAATTCTTAAGTTGAAACTTACGGTTTGTTTTAAACCTCACTTGTTTCCTGGTTAATATATTTAAAGCCATAAATTCCCCATTAAGGACTGCGTTAGCTCAGTCTACACATTTTACATATAGTGTTTTATTCAGTCACTTTTTAAACTAATTCTCTTCTCCCTTACAACTCAAACTTCATAAAATAAAGTGTCACTTCATTTCTAGACATGTTGGTAATTTGGATAGTTTTCTGTAATTGTTTTCAAAATTGATTCTATTTTAGCTGGGATGGATTTTTTTGTATAATATTAAAACTGGGAGTTATTGAGACTTTATATGTGTAGGCTTATAACTATTCCACGGGTCTTGAACTTGTTGAGTCAAGTTTTACGTCTCTTTCCTCCTGGCTTTGTGAGTCTCTTTTCTATGTGTGTTTGGCTGCTGGGCCCAAAGGGTTTTCAGAGGAGTTAAAACTGCCAGTCACAGCATCTGACTTATGCATCTCATCCAGCAGGTTTCTGCCCCCCAGTTTTTACTGATGAACATTTAAGCTGTGTAATCAGGTGCACACGTGTCAGGGATGGGACTGCCCTAGAACCCGCTCTGATATCCGGGCATGTTTCGGTCACAGCTGCTTCTGTCTGGGGTTTCCACGAGCAGCTGCTGTCTCCCGGGTTCACGTTCAGGTCGGCACCGTGTCCATCTTCTCAGCACGAGCCGTCCTGCACTTCATCGCCAGTGTAGATGCCGTGTCGTCGCATCTTATTATCTTTCATCCACCTCAGTTGTTTCGTCTGTAACTAGCAAGTTTAAATCCTTTAACTTTATTTTAAAGGGTTTTATGTTAGGACGTATGCCATTTTGTTTTCTGTTTTCCATTTATCATATTTATGTATTAAGCTTCCCAGGTGGTGTTAGTGGTAACGTGAAAAGAAAGTGAAAGTCGCTCAGTCGTGTCAGACTCTTTGCGACCCCAGGGACTATACAGTCCATGGAATTCTCCAGGCCAGAATACTAGAGTGGGGAGCCTTTCCCTTCTTGAGGGGATCTTCAAAACCCAGGGATCGAACCCAGGTCTCCAGCATTGCAGGTGGATTCTTTACCAGCTGAGCCGCAAGGGAAGTCCAAGAATACTGGAGTGGGGAGCCTATCCCTTCTCCAGAGGATCTTCCTGACCCAGGAATCAAAGCGGGACATCCAGCATTACAGGCAAATTCTTTACCAACTGAGGTATCAGAGAAGCCCAGTGGTGAAGAACCCGCCTGCCGATGCAGGAGACTTAAGAGATGCAGGTTCAATCCCTGGGTTGGGAAGATCCCTTAGAGTAGGAAATGGCAACCCACTCCAGGATTCTTGCCTGGAGAATCCCACAGACGGAGGAGCCTGGTGGGCTACAGTCTGTGGGGTTGCACAGAGTCAGACACAACTGAACTTCTGCAATTTTGTTTTCTGTTTTCCTTTGATCATATTTATGTATTACTGACCCGTTTACTTGCTTCACCTTCACTTCTTTCTTATCTTTTTTCTATTTTTATGTACTCTATTCTAATCTACGAGTGATCGTATCTGAGGTCACACTCTTGTTTCCTTGCTGTCGCTGACTTCTGCTTTGTCAGTTTTTATGGTGTGCCTCTAAGAAGACACCAGCTTGGACACATTCGTGTTCCATCCTGAATTGTCATGCATATTCTTTCTCTTCTCCATTTCTTTGGCTTAATTTATTTTTCATATGTTAAGACAAAAATAGCACCTAGATATTAGGTCAGCCTATTCCTCATACGGCTTGTGAATTCCCTGGGCTTGCTGATCTTATTTGAGGAATTTAAGAGTTTACTTCTTTGTACAAGGACGTACTGTATAGCACAAGGAACTATATCCAATATTTTATAACCATCTATAAAGGAAAAAAGTTGTTAAAAGAACATATATATGTGTATATTATTCATATTTGAGTCACTCTGCTGAACACTTGAAACTAACACAACATGGTGAGTCAACTGTATTTCAATAAAAAACCAGAGCTTATTTATTTGTCTATTTTCGCTCACACATCAGTACTATGCCTGGGTGATGAGCGTGTGAACTGAAGCCTCTTTTCTCTGACCCTTGCTGCTCTGCAGGCAGAGACCTCTGCCGGGTCCCGTGCGGCCGTCGGAGCAGCTGCTCACTCAGGCAGCCCTGCAGCCTCTCTCTGCCCGAGGTGCCCTCATGGTCCCCGGGGCTGTCTGATTCCGGTGAGGTCCTCCCTGCGGTCTTCAGCTCGTGGTCCCAGCTGTGCCCACCAGACCCCTTCTCCTTGCCTGTGTTACATCTCGAGTTGACCTTTCATGGCACCATCTCTGCTGGCTGCTCTCCAGCGAGCTTTCCTGCTCCCCTCTCTTCCCATCTCATCTTACGTGCCCTTGGCCTTCCTGATGGCAGGGGTCAGCGCCTCATTTTTCCGGGAGTTCACCCCGAAGGGCATGGGCACCGCTGCCCTCCTGCTCGAGGAAGGTCGGGGGCGCCTCCCAGCGTCAGTGTCTGAGGCTGAGAAAGACGAGGGGAGGTGACCCCAACAAGGACCTCCCGCGGTCACCCTCGCTCGCCGCCTGGCCAGCCTGCACCTGCTCCCTCCTCCCTCTGCAGCCCCAGTGCTCCTCCCCCCAAAGCAGAGGGGGCCCCCGGGAAGGGGGAGCAGCCCAGAGCCCTAACCACTGCCCTGCAGGGGTGATGGGTCCTTGGCAGGGTCAGCTAATATAAAACAGAACGGAACTGTTAGACCCTTAAGGCTTCCCTGGATTAACATCCCCCTCCCCTCAAATATACAGACTTCAAATAAAAAACAACACAAATGCAGCTAACAAAGAGTGGGGAAAATATCTGTTGCTATTGTTCCGTCGCTCAGTTGTGTCCGACCCTTTGTGACCCCATGGACTGCAGCACGCCAGGCTGCCCTGTCCTTCACCATCTCCCAGAGTTTGCTCAAATTCATGTCCACTGCGTCGGTGATGCCATCTTACCATCTCATCCTCTGCTGCCAGGCAATTCTAAGATTGCATGAATGACAAATACGCATCAAATACCCTTAAGCTCATAGGTCTTAACCTTAAGAAAACATTAAGATCTCTGTTGAAGAGAAGAAGCATCCTTTGTTTCTTCAATTGCAGGATATATGTCTTTTTTAGTTAAAGTTTTGTTTGCAGATTATTTGTCCGCTATTATTATTTTGACATCATCAGAGAACACTCTCCACATAATTTCTGATTTTGCATGCTCTTTAACTGTGTTTTATTTGTATATATAGCATATTATGTTATTTATTTTTTGAAATCTTTTCAGTACAGTTAAAATGAATTAATTGATTCTTATTTATATTGTCAGAACTTCTACTGTCTGACATCTCTTTGTTGTACCAAATACAGAAAAATATGGGTTGGCGTCTCCTATAACATTGTGTTTGTGTCTATCCTCTTTAATCTTCTTCTATTTATTTGCCTATTAATCTTGGTAATTAAAAATGCTTATATTTTGTTTTAGGCATTTCCCTTATAAGTAGCAAATAAATGAGCTTTGTTTTCTTACACTATGAACAAATTTTCACTTTAATGGGAACAGTTGTTTAAAA
Source organism: Dama dama (assembly GCF_033118175.1). Taxonomy (NCBI): domain Eukaryota; kingdom Metazoa; phylum Chordata; class Mammalia; order Artiodactyla; family Cervidae; genus Dama; species Dama dama. The sequence goes on from NC_083702.1 coordinate 1,436,856, forward strand.
TTTAAAACAATATCGTAAATTGTAAAACATAGGATGTGTTTTATGTTGTTGCTTAGTCACTAAGTTATGTCTGACTCTTTGTGACCCCAGGGACTATAGCCTGCCAGGCTCTTCTGTCTTTGGGATTTCTTAGGCAAGAATAGTGGAATGGGTTGCCATTTCCTTCTCCAGGGGATTTTCCCAACTCAGGGATCAAACCCACGTCTCCTGTACGGGCAGGTGAATTCTTTACCACTGAGCCGCCAGGGAAGCCTGTGTTCATATAGGTCCACAATAGAAACAGATTTTATGTAGACAGTGAGACCTTAAGGCTATGGTTTTTCCAGTGGTCATGTATGGATGCGAGAGTTGAACCATAAAGAAAGCTGAGCGCTGAAGAATTGATGCTTTTGAACTGTGATGTTGGAGAAGACTCTTGAGAGTCCCTTGGACTGCAAGGAGATCCAACCAGTCCATCCTAAAGGAGATCAGTCCTGGGTGTTCATTGGAAGGACTGATGCTGAAGCTGAAGCTCCAATACTTTGGCCACGTGATGTGGAGAACTGACTCTTTAGAAAAGACCCTGATGCTGGGAAAGACTGAAGGCAGGAGGAGAAGGGGACGACAGAGGACAAGATGGTTGGAAGGCATCACTGACTCAGTGGACATGAGTCTGAGCAGGCTCCGGGAACTGGTGAAGGACAGGGAGGCCTGGAGGGCTGCAGTCCATGGGGTCGCAGTCGGACACGACTGAGCGACTGAACACCAGAAGGCAGTCATAGAGTCATCACCATGGCAGCTGGCAGATGCTGGGCTCCTCGACCACGCTTGCCTCCTCTGTGTCCCTCTTACTCCAACGCCTGCTCCCACCTGGAGGAGATTCCCTCTTGAATTGTGCATTCACTGTTTTCTTGCTTTTTCTTTATGGGCTCCCCTATCAGTGAATGTCTAGCAAGACATTTCTTCATTTTGTCTCCTCTGAACATTAAATGGAGAAGTTCTGTATTTATCACTCTTTGGTTGATCCTTTGTGCGATACTATCTCAGGGAAGCCCCAGCGGTGGTTAAGGGAGCTGTACTTTTACATTCTGCTGTTGATGGGCATTTAGGTTGTTTTCAGACTTTTTTCATATTAAAAACTGTACTCAACCAAGGTGGAAGAGAGACCAGATTTACTTTCATGCTTGAAAATAAACCAAGAACACAAAGGAGAAGCAATTGATGAAACGATGCTTTTCAAAATAATGCTTTTCAAGAAGCTGGACCCCAGGCAACAAAGAGTGGTTTCTGCTCAGAGCTGATCTGGATTCCAAGAGAGCCCCAGATATGTGCCTGGGAGACTGCAGGCCTGGGAGACAGATTGAGGGGCAGGAGGTCAGGTGGAAACTGGCATCCCCTGAGTTGAGAAAGTAGAGTGAAGGTCTGAAGAGACCACTGCGTCTGAATTTCACCAGACACGGTGCCCTAAGAGATGAGAGGAGAGAGACGGGCAGAGAGGAACCTGGGGATTTACGGGGGTCCCTCAGGTACTTATCAGAGATAGACATTGAGCGAAGCACTTCCTGGAAGGGCTGGAGGGAGCCTCGCCTGACGCTCAGGGAGGGTCAGCGAGCTTGTGCATCACCGGCAGGACCCGACAGTCTCACAAATCTCGGCGCTGGACCTGGAGGTCTTGCCGCCTTAAGAAGAGGGCTGAGCAATCTGAGACCACGTGCGACTGTCCTGTGAACAAACCCTAAAGCAAAACGCCAGGTGCAGACTGTTCCCAAGTGTCTGGTCTGCAGCTCAGAAGAAAACTCGAGAACTGGGGACACACAAGCCCCTGGCCCCCAGCGAGATGACGTGCAGCGTCCAGTTAAAAAAGGTAAGTGCACGCAAGTGAAATAAAAAATATGACACATGGGAAGAAAAATCAATCAATAACCAGACAGTTTTAAAAAGAACAAAACTAGAAGCTAAAATTACCTGATTTTGAGACATTATAATGTTATAATCGAGGTGATATGATCCCAGTATAAACATATACAAATGGATCAATGGAACTGAATAAGGCCCTGGCATAAAGAGAGACAAGTGGTCAAAGGGGGCAGGGAAAGACCCTGCAAAGACAGTAACTGGTTTTTCCTAGAGGTGCAAAGATAGTTCAGTAGATTGAAAACAGTTTTCTCAACAGATGGTGTTGAATACACAACTGAATACACATCAACGCTGCCCAAATGAAAGTCTACCTGTAACTCACACCTGGTAGAAACGTCACCTCAAATGGGCCCCAGACCTAAGTGGAAGGTCTGAATGGAACCATGAAACTTTATAGGAAGGAGAAAATACTCACGCCTGGGTTTGGCAAACATTTCTTAGACCTAAAACCACAAGCATGATCTACAAAGGAAAATGTCATAAAAATTCATCAGAAACAAACCTTCCAGCCTCTGAGATATACTATTAGCAGTATGAGTAAGTGAGCCGCAGACCAGGAGAAAATACAAATCAGCTTCTCGTACAAAACCTGAATCCCTAACGTACAAAGAGCCCTCTCAAGTCAGTAATAAAAAACCCAGAATCTCACCAGAATGGACAGTAGATTTAACCAGACTTCACCAAGACTATATACAGATGGCAAATAACTACCTGAAAATGTGCTCAAGAACATCAGTCACTGGGGAGTATAGATTAAAGCCACAGTATATACCACCACACAAGATTAAAAACACTGATCTGGGCTTCCCTGGTGGATCAGGGGTAAAGAATCCGCCTGCCAGCACAGGAAACTTGGGTTTGATTCACCGTCTGGGAAGATGCCACATGCCACAGAGCAGCTAAGCCCGGAGCCGCGACCGCCGAGCCTGCGCTCCAGGGCCCGGAGCCCGGAGCTGCGACCACTGAGCCTGCGCTCCGGAGCCCGGAGCCCGGTGCCCGGAGCCGCGACCGCCGAGCCTGCGCTCCGGGGCCCGGAGCCCGGAGCTGCGACCACTGAGCCTGCGCTCCGGAGCCCAGAGCCCGGAGCCCGGAGCCCGGAGCCCGGAGCTGCGACCACTGAGCCTGCGCTCTAGGGCCAGGAGCCGTGACCACGGAGTCCACGTGCCCAGAGCCTGCGCATCACGACGGCGGGAGCCACCACAAGGAGAAGGGCGTGCGTCACGACGAGAGAGTACCCCCGCACGCCACCGCCAGAAAGAAGCCCCAGCAGCAGCCAATAAATGAATAATATGAAAAAAAGGGACTTCCCTATAGCTCAGATGGTAAAGAATCTGCCTGCAATGCAGGAGACCTGGGTTCGATCCCTGGGTCGGGAAGATCCCCTGGAGAAGAAAATGGCAACCCACTCCAGTATTCTTGCCTGGAGAATCCCATGGACAGAGGAGCCTGGTGCTACAGTCCATGGGGTCGTGAAGAGTCGGACACGACTGAGTGACTAACATTCACATATGAAAAAAACAGTGATCATAGTGAATGGTCAAGAAACAGAGGACACCCACACAGCAGGAGCCTAGTCAGCATTAAAAAGGATGGACCAGGGACGGGTGAAGCCACGTGGATGGTCTCAGAGTGATGGGACCGAAGGAGGGAAGCCAGAGGAAGAGGAGCGCGCAGCGTGAGAGTCCGTTCACATGAAATTCTGGGAAATGCAGTCTCACTCGCAGTGAAGGCGGACAGACCAGAGTGTGCTCGGGAGGGGAGGGAACAGGGCCGAGCAGGGGCGTAGGGACCCTGGGGCTCTGCGTTTGAACGCCGTCCCGATGGTGGATGAGTCCACGGGCAAGCACTGTCAAACTGCACCGCTTAAATTACTGCGTTTTAGTTAGACCCCGAGAAGCTGTCAACAGCTCGCACTCCTGGCTGGGTTGTCCCTTCTGCGGGGACCTTGCAGACTCATTTTCCTGAGAGTGGAATTGCTCGTTTAGCACTACTCCCTCTAACTTCGGATATTCGTGTCCTACTGCTTTAACAGATCGCCACAAACTCAGTGGCTCAATACACCACGCGTTCATTCCCTCACAGTCCTGGAGGTCGGGAGTTTAGGGTGCATCTTACTGGGTGAGGTCAAGGTGCGGGCAGGAACGCAGTCCTGGAGGTCCTCGTGGAGAACACGTTTTCTTGCCATTTTCAGCTTCTGGAAGCGCCTGTATCCCCGGATGCATGATCCTTTTCTTCATCTTCAAACCGGAGATGGCCAGGCCTGGGGTTCCCCCATCACTTCACACTGACTTTCTCCCGGCACTTCAGGACTCACCTGGGGAATCCAGGGTCGGTCGTCTCCCCATTTTAACGTCAGCTGACTCTCAACCTACAGTCCAACCTCTGTGCGAATCCCCCTCTGTCGTGACACAACCCACCGACAGTGTTTGGGGAATCGTCCGTGCACACGCCGAGGGGCCGTCACCCTGTTCGCCACACTTCATCAGGTGACAGCATTGGTCTCCATTCACTGGCTCAGTGAGTGAAAGCTCCCATTGCTTTGGACAGTCGTTTTTGTCAGTTGACTGAGTATGAAATGATATCCCATTTTGAGTTTCATTTGCCTTTCTTTAACTAATTAGGAAGAAAACAGATTTTTAAGAATTTATGAGCCCATCTCATTTTCTCTTTTGAATATGTGCATTGCAAATGTTTCTGTTGACTGTGTCATATTTTCAGAACATTTATACTTTTTCTTTGATGCAGGAAATTTTAATTTCATTATTGCCAACTTTATTCATCTTTGGAGTTTTCTGTCTTAAGAAATGCCATCATAACCCTAAATCATAAGATATTCTCCAGTCTTATTTCTGCATTTTGCCTTTTACATTTAAGATTTTATGTATCAGAAATGGATTTTTATGGATAGTATAGAGTGGGAGCTTAATGTAGTTAAATCTTACCCGTTGATGTTTGACTGCAGTTGCATGAAATCCTCAAAAACTGTTTCATATGAATGCGTCTTCATGCTTTTGGATCCTCCTGTGAAATAGCGCACACATCGTATCTGGTGAGCTGGTTTCATCTCACGGTCTGTAAAGAAGAGGCCCAGTCCTGCCCGCGGGCTCACCTTCTCCTGCTCTCCCACCTGCCCTTACAGGCGTGTGTTCACACAAGCACACACACACACAATTGCACACAGACACACAGTCACTCACACACACATGCACATCGCTCCATCTCTCCCCAACGCACATACATCCTTTCTGTTGCTTTTTCTTTCCCATGGTCAAAGTTTAAAACAGCCACGCCCATGCATACACAGACACACACAGACACACGATCCCCGTGGTCTCTGTCTCTCCTGAGATCTGGTGAAGGCACTTGGTCATGGGCGTCCAGAACTCTGCTAACAACCAGGCTGGAATATAGGCAGCTCGCAAGGACGCACAGGTCCTATAGTCTCTTTAACTCACATTCTTCAAGGGTCTGCGCTCCCTCGTGATGAATGCGGCGTCCTGACTCCCTGAGCCTGACCACTGCTTGACGATCAATCGTGAACTTCCTCAGTGCATTAAAGTCTCGTCTCTGAATTGGAAAGATATGCATTTTTCTTACAGACAAAATCCAAAGGAGTCTGCTATTGCTGCTGCTAAGTCGCTTCAGTCGTGTCCGACTCTGTGCAAGCCCATAGACGGCAGCCCACCAGGCTCCTCTGTCCCTGGGCTTCCTCGGGCAACAACACTGGAGTGGGTTGCCATTTCCTTCTCCAGTGCATAAAAGTGAAAAGTGAAAGTGAAGTCGCTCAGTCGTGTCCGACTCTTAGCGACCCCATGGACTGCAGCCCACCAGGCTCCTCCGTCCGTGGGATTTTCCAGGCAAGAGCACTGGAGTGGGGTGCCATTGCCTTCTCCGCCAAAGGAGTCTGGCTGTTGATAAAATTGTCTGGAGCTGAGCCCCTGGGCCCCCGTGCTGCGGCTGAGGGTTGAGCTGGTCATGGACCAGATGAAAGGGACAGTGCACCACCCTGTCACTGACCCCGACGGTCACCGTCACCTCCCAGCTGCAGCCAGGGTCCCTAGCTCTCCGTTAAGCTGATGGCACCGCTCCATTTACAGAACATGGAACGCTTGCCTAATTGGGCACAAGTGTCCAGGTTTCTGTAAATAAGCTTAAGTTCCACGCATCTTGCCTGTCACAGCATGGCCCAGGCCTGAAGCAGCAGCCACACCCGTCTGTACTTGAGATGCAGGTAATAATGCCATCAGCTCAGAAATGTGACCAAGGCGGGGTCCCCCAGGAGGACGCTGCCATTTCACGCTTCAGGTGTCTGCTCGGCTCATTCTGACAGGGACACCTTCGCCGCCCCTGATTACCTTTCTTACATTTATGATCCCCCCACACAGCTTGCGTGTGAGACAAATAAGCTGAAAGAGGGAGGAAGAGAAGGAGGAGGGAGGAGGGAGACCAGCTAGCAAATCTGTTCGTTTCCCTGGTCCTCCTCCCGGAGAGTTTGTTAGGGATTTCCCCCTAGCAGATGCCACCTTAGAAGGGGTCTCAGGTCCTGTGCGAACCTTCAGACTCCAGGACTCACCTGGATGCACCAGGTAACCATGACAACGCGTGACCCTCAGCCACCCCAGGTGGAGACGTGAGCTCTGTGACCCCCAGTGTGGACACCCTCGTGATTCCCTGAAATGATCCTGCAAGGTTTAACCTCACTCTGTGAATAGAGTGAGTGAGAAACAGCCTCGTGACTTGTCACTCGATGGCCTTGCTGGGGGCCGGCCCTAACTAACTCTGCCGTGGTGTCAGCCCAGGCCCCGATGCCCTTTGACCTCTCCAAGGGAAGGGTCTGCGCGTGGATCCTGCCGAGGTCCCGCCTCCTGCACGTGGAGCCCCTGCAGAGGCACACATGTCAACCGAGGTCTGATCCTTGCAGGCGCGTCGGGGCTCCGTGACTGGGGCCGGCCTTGCACTCGCGTCCCTGGTGTGGCCCTCCTGCGTGCCCCCCGCCGCCCCGTAATGCCGAGCCTCTGAAGGGGCTGTCTGGTGGGTCATCACAGCTCTTGTGTTGTCCTGGCCGAGCTTCGGTCCCTTCAGGACCTCGGGGCGTGGGGGCGGAGCGCGTCACGACTTCCCTGCTGTGGCCTCCCCAGGCAGCGGCTCTGTGACCTTGACTCCCATGCATGTGGGCCCTGAGGGCACTTAGGAACAGACGGGGCTGAGTGATGTCTCAGAAGGATGGCAGGGTCCGGGTACGGACTCTCCCCTTCAATGCTGGGGGGAGGACATCCCAACAACATCCCCCGGAAACTGAAAGCACCGCGGGCTGGAAATGTGCCTGATACCCCCGAGCTGCCCAGCGTCACAGCCTCGCCGGGGCCGGGGCCGCCTCCCACGGGCCCGGACACTCACATGCCCTGCAGGTGGGTGAAGCCGTGGCCGCAAAGCCCGTCTTGTGAGGACACGTTGAGTAGCTCACATAATGAATTTAATTCTCACTGTAAGTGGAAAACGGATGGTTGTCTGGGTCCAGAGTGGTTCTGAGTGTCGGTTGTTGACAGGCCGTGGCCCTGTGGATGCCCAGAGAGAGAGGACTGGAGCGTGGATGGCTAGCCTGGAAAAGATCCAGGTTCCAAGGGCAAGTATGGTTTCTGCTCGGTCCCTTTCACACCATCGTAGAGTCAAAGAACCGTAAGTTCAACCACCCTAATTTGGCACCATCAGTATTAGTGACGCACTAGTAATTTCACATAAGAAGACTGCGATCATTAAAAATACTGTCTTAAAAGCTGGATGTGCTGCTGGCCGTGGCTGTGGCACCTGGGCGCTGGCCGCTGGCCCCGGGAGGATGAGGCGCAGTCCCTGTAGGGGAGTGGCTGAGTGGTCGGTCCGTTACAGACGTGGTGCACACCGCCAAATGCAATCTCAAAACACACCTGTTGGGTTTGGACCTGGGAAAAAATTTCCAGTTTGTAGTAGAATCAGCTGGTTCTCAGGCGTTTCCTGAGACCAGATGGCAATCCAAAGGGGGCTAGAATTACTTGGGGGTGCGGTTTCAATTCCTTCCAGTCTGGTTGGAGATCTGTCGATGATAAACAACCACATGGGATTGTGATGTGGCAGCTCGCTTCCCAAACAGAAGCTGAACCACCTCTCCTGCCCCGGCCCGGCGGCCGCCCCCGCCCCCACCCCTCCTCACAGCTCCACTCCAGTTCCCGCAGGCTGCCTCCTCAGGGTGTCGAGGCACAGCCGGGGCAGACGCCCACCTGATTCTGCTCACGCAGCCCTGCACCCCAGAGTCAAAGTTCTTAATAACGTTTTCCAGAGAGCTGCTGCTTTTATGAATGTATGGAGAAAATACAGTGTGGGTTTCATATTGCATTATGAGCCTCTAAGGATTTTAAAATATGTTTATGCATGAATCTATAAAATGGGCAGACGCTGCAGTAAAGTTTCACTGTTGGATGTAAAGTCTGTTATAATAAGAGCTGTAAAGTTAGCCCTTAGTGGAGGGTTGGAAAATGGAGACAAGGAAATGCTCAAACTAAAAAGCAGCATCCCTCATGACCACAGAGGTAAGAATTCTAAAAGCAAATTTAACCAATTAATCCCAACGATATTTGAAGAGGATACCATGTACTTTTAAAAGTTAAAAACTTTAACCTTCTGATCATTTTCAGTCACTTCTCCCACCCTGACTCTTGTTTGTAGCCGTGACCAATGTATTCCCTGTATTTCTGAGCTTTTTGCTTTTAATTTTTTCAGATTCCACATAAGTGAAATTGTACAGTATTTGTCTTTCTCTGTTTGACTTATTTCACCTAGCCTAACACTTTCAGGTTCTATCCATGTTATCCCAATGGCATCACACGTCCTTTTTCAGGGCTGAGTAATGTTCCACTGTACATATGTGCCCCATCTTTCTTGCCCACTCATCCACTAGCAGACACAGGCGGCTCCCGTGCTTTGGCTATTGTAAACAGCGCTGATGTGAGCACTGGGGCTCATGTATCTTCTTGAGTTAGTTTTCTCATTTTCTTCAGATAAATACCCACAAGCTTCCTCATCTAAACGAGACCGCTTCTGGGATTAAGAAGACAGGTGTCACCCAAGGCTGTCCTGGCAGTCTGGACAGGTGGCCACCCTGGTCACGGCCAAAGTCTCAGCTCCCTCAGGTTCCCCAGGACGTCTGGGACTGCATTCACACAGGTCATCCCTTGTGACCTGCCTTCTGACCCCACACAACCTCGTGGGGCCCATGGCCCCCCACCTTCCAGGCTCCACCAAGACCCCAGAGAGGTGCCGGGGCTTCCCCGAGTCTGCGGCTCCTGGAAGGCTACAGCCAGTCCTCAGGGAGTGCTGGGGAGCAGTGTCCCTGCTGGATGTGCCCGGGGAGCACCTGCTGGTTTTCACACGTGGGCGTCTGTGACGCGGGAGTCCTCCTCCACCCTCACGTCCCTACTTTCTCATGCTCCCCTGTGGCTGGTGCGGCTGCCAACGGGGGCTCCCGACACAAGGGGAATCCCGACACAGCGGGAATCCTGACATGGGGGGGCTCCTGACATGGGGGGGTCCTAATACAGGGGGGCTTCTGACACAGGGGGGACTCCCGACACAGGGATGCTCCTGACAAAGTGCCGTCCTGCCCCTCCGGCCCCTGACGCCGCATGTGGACGGGGCAGCCCATCCCAGGAGCAGTGACCGGCACCCCCTCCCCGAGGGCCTGGCCCTGGCTGAGGTCACCGGCCTGCGTGCCCCCATCCCGGCTTTGCCCCTACCCTCCTCCCCACCCCGCATCAACAGTCTTCAAAGAATATTTCCCTGATTTGCAAATGGAAGCAAAGCTCTTTCCAAACAGAAGGTGATTTTGCTTGAGTATTTACTGGTGATTCCCAGCTTAAAATTAAACAGCAGGGGAATTCTCCATGGAGCCTGCATGGTTTCCATGGCAACCCTGGCCTGAGAAAGGACCAGCCACCCCGCGGCCCTCGGTGCTCCCGTCTGGGGGCCTTGGAGCACTGCCGGAGGCTGAAAAGGGGTGTGGGGCCCCGACATCAGTGTTTTATTTGGGTTCCTGACCCGAGGCCCTGCTTCCTGAGAGAGTTACGAAGGGGCTTCACGGCTTCCAGCATGCATGCACATCCTTGCAAGGCTGGTCTGCAGGGGTCGCGGCCCCGCTTCTGTTAGGAGCACGTCACCCTGAGCAGTAGCCCGGGTCGCCCTCCTCCAGGGCCTTTGGCACGCTGAGCACCACCTGCAGGCCCGGTGCCCTGATCCTCGTCTCAGATCCGTGTGCCAGGGTCCTGGGTGGGTGAGGGCCCCCAGGTCAGGAGCCCTGTCTGCTCTCTTGCCCCGCTTCACTTTTCTCTAAGATAACTGGAGGAAAAAAATAAATTGTGTCGCCCTCGAAAGAATTCAGATTCCAGCTCATGTTTCAGAAGTTAAGTAGAAATGTCCTCAGGGAGTGGGAGAGGTTGGGAGCCCTTCTCGGCCCCGTGGGACTCAGACCCCAGATATGTTTGACAGGTTGTGGAAGGCTGGGGGAGCTGCGAGGTGTTGACAAGCCTGAGCTGAACAGAGAGCCGTTGGGAAGGGGCTCGGGGTAACAGGGTGCTCTCCAGGGGACGCTCCGGTGGCGGGGGGCCACGGGGGATGCCTGCAGGGTGGAGGGATGCAGGCAGCCACACCCAGAGGGAGCCCCAGGCCAGACCAGAAGGAAGTGCGGGGCTCCCAGTGAATCTGTTAATTAATCGGCATCAGAGCGCCCACGAGTGCGCGGAGGGGCCCAGCCTGGCGGCCCTGCACCTCAGATGCTATTCCTGGACCGCGTGGGCTGGCGCTGGGCAGTGCTGGGTCCGCAGGAGCAGAGCCAGAGCCAGTCTGCCCCTTCCCCGTGGAGCCAGGCCAAGGCCCTGCTTCGACAACGGGAGCGGGAGCGGCGGTCTTCGTACAGGACGTCGGACGGGGAGACCCCGTGTTCTTTCCTCGGCTCTGCTGAGTCATTTCAAGATTTGAAATAATTGAGTTCTCCCCCCATTTAAGTGCTTGCTTTTTTTTTTATTTCTGCCTGAATCAGCCAAGAGTGTTACAGGTTTTCTGAGATGTGGGGCCTTCTGGTCAAACATCCTGTATCTAAATCCTGCCCACCTGCCCCCCCGCCCCCGACCCCGGTGCCCAGGTTGCAGGGGAAATTTTCTGCCAGGAACAGCTCACTGGTGAACCGATCTGGTGATGAGACGCACTGGGCCCTGAGAAATGGCAGCCGTGAAACAGAAGGAGGGTTCCCTGAAGTGGAGGGAAGGGACACTGGCTGGGACGGACGGCCTTGAAGAGGAAGTCAGCGGCCCCGCGGGGCTCAGGGCTGGACAGAGGGGCTCCGGCCAGAGTCAGTGGGGCCGCCTGGGAACATCTGCATGAACGCTCTTACTGACCGTGTTGCAAACGCCAGGTGTGACATCAGGGGAGTCTTTGTGACCTTTCACCCACTTGGTTAAAAGCAAAACCTGCATCTGGTCCCTGTTTGTCTAGTCTGATCATCACGTCATCTCATGGCTCCAACGACAACCTACCGTGGTCTACAGAGAAGATAAAATGAACGCACCTTCAAAGCTGTTTGTTTTATTCTTAAAGATCAGACGGAAATCAGAGGCCTGTACCCTCCAGCCCCGGCCCGCAGCTGCTTTTGAAAATGCCACGTTGGTTGGGATGCATCGTGTTGTTTGTGGCCTCCCTGGGGGCTCAGTGGTGAAGAGTCCGCCTGCCTTGCAGGAGACCCGGCTTTGATCCCTGGTCGGGAAGATGCCCCGGAGGAGGAAATGGCAACCCACTCCAGTATGCTTGCTGGGAGAATCCCATGAACAGAGGAGCCTGACGGGCTACAGTTCACTCTAGCTGTGCTGCATGTGCGGGGGGCTGGGGTGGGGGCTTCCCAGGCGGCGCTAGTGGCAAAGAGGCCGCCTGCCGCTTCTAGAGACGTAAGAGCCCTGGGCTCAACCCCTGAGTGGGGAAGACCCCCTGGAGGAGGAAACAGCTCCCCACTCCAGTATTCTTGCCTGGAGAATCCCCTGGACAGAGGAGCAGGGTGGGCCATGGTCCACAGAGTCACAAAGAGTTGGACACGACTGAAGTGACCGACTCAGCACGCACGTGCTGTGTGTGGACAGACCTCATGGTCTCCGGCTACGGGGCCTTCACACCTTCTCCCCCGCGTGGGGTGGAGACAGAGACTGGCTGGTTGTGGATGGACCGTGGGGCGGGGAAGCTGGCCCTGCTGGGACTGGGTGATGGTATCCCAGGCGCTGTCTGCTGAGAAGGCCACAAGCCAAGGGCCCGCAACCACGTGGCTGGAAGTGGGGGAGCCTTGAGGAGGTGAGAGTGATCAGCAGGGAGCGGAGCCTCAGTCCTAAGTCAGGAGGAAACAGATGATTCCTGAAACCCAGGGGAGCCTGGGGGCAGGTCCTTGTCTGGTAGATCCCTGATGGGAACTGGCTAAACTGGGCCTGGACTCCAACCTGTGGAACCGTGAGGCCCTGAGTTGGAGCTGAGTGAAGCCACTCAGCTGAGCGCAAAGGAAAGCAAACGTCCCCTCCAACCGCAGAGATTCGGCCCTGTGATGGAGACCACGTGGCTGGCCAAGTGAAACTGTCAATGCTTGTTATGCGTACTTTTGCAGGAAGTTTGCAAAACCCTAAACTCAGGTGCTTTTCTCTAAGCCCTGCTTGCGGGTCAACTGGGCCCCGGGGGTGTGTGACTGGGTTCAGGTCCTGGGACAGCCGGGCCTGCCCGTGGTGACTGTGGGGCTGGGAGTCAGAGCAGCGGCCCCGGGGGCACAGCCTGGCTGCTTTCGGGGCAAATCAGCAGTGAATCCGGGCGTTTTTCTCGGCTGCCACGTGTCCTCGGAGCTGACCGTGCACTGATGAGACTGGTGTGTCAGCGTCCAGGGGTCGGTCTGCAGATGCCCCGGTGAAGGCGGTCCGCCCGCCCTGCCTGAGTCCCCGGCTCTTCCTAGTGAGCTGCAGAGTGATGAGGACGAGCCGGGCGGAGGTCTGAGCGCTGACGGCCGTTAGGTGGGCAGTGAGATGTGAAGGGCAACCTCAAAGTTGGCAGCTCTGATTAGAACTTTCGTTCCCGCGGTGGAGGGAAGCAGCTTTGTTTTATGTCTTGACTGCTTGGCAGTAGCTTCGGGAGGCATATTTCATCCTCTGGAACTGCCCGGCTGTGACCCGGGGACGCTCACACCTGCCCTCGAGGCCACCGTCCCCGCCAGGCCCCCTAGCAGCTCCACGGGGACTTGCCTTGACACACAGCCTTCATCAACGAGACCTGACCCCTGGTTCTCTTACTTCTGAAAGTGTTAGTTGCTCAGGTGTGTCCGTCTCTCTGCGCCCCCTCCGTCCATGGGATTCTCCAGGCAAGAATACTGGTGTGGGTTGCCATTTCCTACTGCAGGGGATCTTCCTGACCCAGGGATTGAGCCCACGTCTCTTGTGTCTCCTGCTTTGGCAGGCAGATTCTTTACTGTCTGAGCTACCAGGGCAGCCTGTACATCCATACGTGGAAGCCACGGATGTGACTCTGTTCAGCGCCCAGGGCCTGGTGGTCAGCCTGCCTGGAGTCCCAGCTCGAGGCCCCGCCCCACGAGCCCGGCCAGGCCCCGCCTCCCTTCCGCGGTCACTGCTGTCCTCGGACAGCCTTGGTCCTGCAGCAGGAGGAGGTCCTGGCAGCCCGGCTGCTCCAGCCACTGGCCTCAGAGCAGAACTCGCTCCTGGTGGGGCGAGCCCGGCGTGGCGGGGGCCTCACTCCCCCAAGAGGCTCCAAGGAGAGTCCTTCCTGCCTGGCCGTGGCCACACACACCCCCTCCAGCCTCTGGGGAGTGGGCTTCGCCAGGTCATGCCCTGGGAGCCTTTCCCCCCCCGCACAGGGATGCTCCACCTCCAGGCACACGCTGGGCCCCGGCACATAGGGCTGGGACTTTAATTTTCTAGTTGAAAAGGGGCTTGAATTTCAAGTCAACCCCCTCGCAGTGTTCCGACGTCACAGTGAGGCTTGGGCGGTTTTGTTGTCATTCCATTCACCCCTGTGTGACCCGCGAGCTCCCTGGGGTCCCACCATGCAGGGGCTGCCTCGCTCCCGGGAGCCTCATCTCCTTGTCTCATTGCGCGGACTCGTCCTGTCCCCATGGGGCGTGGGGAGCACACGGGGGCACGTGGGGGTCGCAGACTTTCCCTGCAGCTCTCCCACAATCAGAGACTGCTGGGGTCTCCTCCTCTGATAAGGACACTAACCCTATGGGGCCAGACCCCACCATCACAACCACATTAACCTCGTCATCTCCTCAGGGACCCCACCTTGACATACGGTCACTCCAGGGCTCAGCACGAGAATCTCAGGGACACAATTACATCCCTGAAAATGACCTTTGCTCGGTTCCGTTCGAGTGTTTCTGGAGCTTCTCCTCTCCTCTGATCTTCTTCCCAAGCCAGTCACACTTTTCTCACCCAGGTGAGGACAGCCGATGGGCTTCCCGGCGGGCGGTCTGGAAGCCAGCTGTGAGTCGAGATGGAGCCACAAGGCTGTCTCGCCCCGGGACATGTGCTATTAACTCGGCAATTAATTTTCTCTTCGCACTAAATTCTTGTCCCCATCTCCTTAATAGGACTGATTATTCATCAATATTAAAGTGGCAAATTCATTATATTCTAATAATCTGACATCAAATATTAAATCTCATTATGTGATTGGCCAGGGATTTATGGCCACCATTAGTTAGCTCAGGTAAGCAGCTCGTGTCCCGTGGAGACGGGAAGGGGCAGGTGGGGGTCTTGCCTCCGAGTAAACTGGCCATCGGGGGTCATGAGGACCCTACGTGGTCTGCAGGCTGGAGGAAGTGGACCAGGGGGAAACACGCTCCCCCGGCACATTGCCCAAGTGTGGGGGACGCCCTGTCCTGGAGGCTGACCATCCATGTGGTGAGCGGGAGCGCAGGCTCTGACCCAGGAGGGCTTCCAGAAGCTTCCAGAGCACATCGTTTTCCTCCTGGGTTGTGTGCATGTCTTCCCCCAGGACCGTGGGCGCCCAGACGGACCGTCACCTCCCGGCCCGCACCCCAGCAGCAGCGGCAGGGAGGGAGAGGGGTGGGCAGGGAACGCTGTCCGTGGTAGGGGCCCCGCAGGCGGCCACGCCCAGCCCCCACCGCGTCCACTGTGCCTGTCCAGCGTCTCCGTCTCTCCCGCTGAGCCTCCCCTGGACTAAGATGTCCCGGCTCCGGTCTAGTCAGGGGCATGCATCCCGGGTGTGGGGTGACTTCACCCCATCCCCCAGCCTGAGAAGACGGCAGCCCAGGCGTCCAGGTGCAGCTCCTGAGAACCAGGCGGCCCTGTCCGAGGGCTGAGTGACGCATCCGGGGAGACCCTCGCAGACCGTGTGGAGACGGTCCAGGCCGTGGTGCTGGACCCCTAGTGAATCCTGCGGCCATGTGGCTGAGGGACACAGAACAACGTCGTCTTTTGGGACAGAGCTGACGTGACCCTGATGCTTGTCGGGGGTGGCAAGGGGCAGGTCCACCCTGCTGTGGGAGGAGAGGGATTACAGCCTTTCTGCAAACCGTCTGTTTCCCCAGGTGGACGGGGCCCCGGGGTGAGGAAGAATGGAGCTGGGGAGACACTCGCCTTCCCACAGCCGGGCAACCGGGAAGGGGAAGTGCCCTGTGACCTAGGTCCCCCGTCTCCGCATCTGCATCCTCCCACCCAGTCACACAGTCAGGGGGTGAGAAGTCTGCACCCATTCATGCTAACTCTGTCACCATTGTCGTGCTCAGACCAGGGAGGGGAAGGGGAGGGGGGAGGGGAGGAGGGGGGTAAGGGGGAGGAGGGGGGGAGGGAAGGGGGAGGAGGAGGGGGGGAAGGAGGGGTGGGGGAAGAGGAGGAGGGGAAGGAAAAGGAGAGAAAGCGCCCCTGAGCATCATGACTTCATGACTGGGGTTTTTAAGATCTTCCACAACTATCTGAAAAGCTCAGGGTTGGAAGAGTCTTCTTAACTTGAGCCCCAGTGCTCCTGGGCTTCTTTTTTTATCGGACACACACAGTGAGTGATTCTCTGGAATGAACCTTTGCACCAGAACCACAGTCACACACACCCCTGCCCTGAGGCCCCACTGAAGGCCTTCAGTGAACTTGGGGTGGAATCCAGCCCTGGGGGCTGTGGTCCAGGACCAGGACTCCCCTGTCCAGCCTGCGATCTGATCACCCCTGTGGAGTTGGGACCCGCCCCTGGGGCCTGACGCTCCGTCTCTAATTCCCAGCCTCTGTCCACCAGGTCAGGCTTGTCCCGTGGCCTTGGCTGGAGGGCTGCTCCTCCAGGCCCGTCTGTGTCTTCACGTGCTCTTGGGGGAAGCACACTTGCAGTGTTCATTCATTCATTTATTTATAGGAAGACCCCCCAAGGGCCTACATGTGCCCAACATTGCGTTGAGCTCTGGGGAGGGGTAGACAAGACTCAGACTCCGCTAACGATTTCTGGTGTGTCCTGGGTCACCCACCACATTCAGAGACTCCAAACTTTGACTGCCATACACCTCTGGAAACAAAAGTGCTAAAACAAAGCCACGCCTCTTAAATTCCGGTTCACTGGGTGTGTTTCTTGTTTTCAGGGAGGAGCTGAGAATAGCTGTGTTTGAAGAGGCGACACCTTCTGAGCAGCCAGGATCATCCTTATGGATGAGAGGGACTCACGTGCAGTGTCCCCCAGACTTTCCACCATCACTGCACGTCCTGAGGAGGAGAGGGAGCACAGACCCCTCTGAGTAGACACACCCCAGGGTTCCGGACCTGTAGACCAGCCCCGCCAGCAAGAGCGGTTGTTACTCAGTTGCAGAGTTGTGTCTGACTCTTTGCTGTCTCATGGACTGCAGCCTGCCAGGCCTCCCTGTCCTCCGCCGTCTCCTGGAGCATGCTCAAACTCACGACCATTGAGTCGGTGATGCCATCCAACCATCTCATCCTCTGCCACCCCCTTCCCCTCCTGCCCTCAGTCTTTCCCAGCGTCAGGGACTTTCCCAATAAGTTGGCTCTTTGCATCAGTTGGTCAAAGCATTGGAGTTTCAGCTTCAGCATCGGTCCTTCCAATGAACATTCAGGGTCCCAGGCAAGGAGCCTCCATCTTAAATGAGGTGCTGATGTGGTAAGCGGTCCCCGTGTTCCTCCAGGGCAGGCTGAATAATAACATTATTATTATAATTATTACTATTATCGGGAAAGCTGATAATAACTCAGGCTTTGCCATGGGGAGCACAGCTTCTTGGAGAAGATCCACCGTGAATCCCCAGCTAGCACACTGGAAGTGAGGAAATAGGGTTTGTCACGGAATTACCAGCATGAGGGAGCGGTGAGGCTGTGCACTGTCTGCCAGCCCTGCTGCTGGGAGCCGCGGGGGGCCTTGGTGTCACTCAGCTCTGGGAACAGAGACAGAGGTGGGGGTGGCTGCTGAGGGCCTGGGGAGGCTGAGCTAGCCCTGCCGCTGGGAGCTGCCCGGGGGCTGCACCCTGCAATGAGCCCCGCCCTGCAGTCCACTTCAGATGATGAGCTGTGAAAGGCAGCGCTCAGCGATCATGAAAAGAACGCGTAGAGAGAGAGGAAACACAGAAGTCAGCAGAGATGGAGTGCCTCCAGACCTTAACGGGTGATTTGAAGGAACTGGCTTTATTTCTCACGGGGACTGAGTGTTGAGGTCCTGTGGGCCAGGGACACCGTCGGAGCCCGACGCAGCTGGCTGGCAGGTGGAAAGAAAGCACCCTGAACAAAGGCGGATGAGGCCTCCCCCATCCCGCGGGGCAGAGCAGCTGTGCACACGTTCAGCCTGAAGCCCTGCCCCACTCTCGGTTCAGAGCGAGTGAACTTGAGGAAAACCGTCTCCGCATCAGCCCCTCCAGCTCCGAGGGAGCTGGGGAGGCCATGGCCCAGACGTCAGGTGAGGGGCGACCTGGCTGCCCCTCTGCTTGCAGGGCCCTGCTTTGCCTGACCCCTCTCCCTCCAGGGAAGAAAGAAGAAAGTGAAGTTGCTCAGTCGTGTCCAACTCTTTGTGACCCCATGGACTGTAGCCTACCAGGATCCTCCATCCATGGGATTTTCCAGGCAAGAGTACTGGAGTGGGGTGCCATTTCCTTCTCCTCCCTCCAGGGAGGCTGGTCCAAACTGAGAAGAAGGTGTATTTTCCTGCAGTAGCTCTCTGGGCCCCAGGCTTGCCTGCCCAGGATGGGAATCTGATCTCCCCTGAGGCTCTCGCCAGGACCTACCCTCCACTGCGCCTCAAGGCTCTGGAAACGTCTGATCCAAGGTTCTGGCTCGGTGTGAGGTGGAGGTAATTCCTTCAGCGAGTCTGTGTTCCGGCAGCGCCCCAGGGACACTGCGTGTGGCCCGGCGTGGACGCCTCTCTGCTTCCTCCCGCAGACCCCTGGTGCTTGCAGCATGTCCAGCCACCAAAGCTCACGGCCTTTTCTCCAAGCCAGTGAAGATCCAGCATCTCCACTCGGCCCTCAACGACCACCACAAAATGCCTCCTAAGCCTGGGTCCCCCTCCTACGCAAAGCCCTGAAGCTTCAGGTTTGGAGTCAGGCTCCCTAGGAAGCTTTGGGATGGGGGTTGAAGCCGCTCGGCAGACTATCCCCTGGGAATGTGCATTTTCACAGAACCATTGGGAAGAAATGGGCGTGTCCTCTCTGGGAAAGACTGAATACTCCCTGGTTGATGCAGAGAAGGTCCCCAGGCTCTCATAAGCCAAGTCCCTCAAATGTTCACTAAAAATTAGCTTGTTGTGCAAGAAATCTTAGGCTGTGCCAGGAATTAACAGAACACATTCCATCCAGGTGTGTGTGTCTGTGTGTGTGTGTCTGTGTGTGTGTGTCTGTGTGTCTGTGTGTGTCTGTGTCTGTGTGTGTGTGCATCTGTGTGTGTGTGTGTCTGTGTATGTGTGTGTCTGTGTCTGTGTGCGTCTGTGTGTGTGTGCATGCACACATATGTGTTTATGCTTGGGTAAGCATGTTTGCCATCAGAATACAGCAGTTTCAGCAATGGTTATGAATATGACTATTTTAAATATCAGGTTACTCAAAATAGCAGACAACAAACAGTATTAAGCAGCATATACTGTCAACATATTACTTTTAAAAATCTGAGTTCTTATCATGTGTGGCAATCATTTTCTGCTTTTTCATCTTTCAAGATCACAAAGTATTAAGTAGAACATTTTAGTCCCATAGCTGAGAGTGGTTATGATAACCCTAGTGTATCATCAGTTACTAAAGCAGACACGATCTTTGGAGAATTATTGAATAACATATTATGATTTTTATGTTGGATTTAGGAGATGTGATTTTTTTGTTTCAGTTGTTATATTTCAATTCGAGAATTTTTATTTGATTCTTTTCACTTTTCTTTATCCTTACTGATACTCTTTATTTGGTGAGACATAATTTTCATATTTTTAATCTTCTGAGACAAGTTTTCCGTTATTGCTCTGAACAAGATAACAGGTGGCCTAAAGTCTTTTTCCCGTAAGTCCAATGTCTGAGTTTCCTCAAGGGCAGTTTCTATTAACTGCTTTCCCCTCTGTTTCTTGTGTGCCTCATACTTTGTTGACAATTGAATATTTTAGATGAATGAATGTAACAAGTCTAGAATCAGGTTTCTCTCTCCCCTCCCGAAACATAGAGATTACAAGGTGTTAGTTGAGGGATTTTCTGCACTAATCCTGTGAGGTTTGCCTTCTTTACTGTATGCAGACACTGGGTTAGCTTGGAGAGCAGCTAATGACTGGATGGAGGGTCACTGATGTCCTTGCTGAGGGCTCGTCTGTGTGGGGCCCCCCTCCTCCGTCTAGGCGGGCAGGTGACAGCTCTTCCTCAGGCTTCTTCTGTGCAAAGCCTCCAGGTGAGCCCGAGGCAGAGGTCAGGGCGTTATCAAGCCCTGCACATGCATGCTGTCTCCTAGATTCCCAGGACTGCGCTGGAGCTTTTCAAATCTTCCTGCAGGCCATGTATCCCCCAGCTTTCCCTTTTCAGTTTTTGGCCAGTTTCCTGAAGGCGGCTGCGATGTTAAATAATTGCTGTTGATTGTTTTCAACAAATGTGCTAGACATAGGATTGTTTGAGCAGATTGAGCTCTAAGTCAAGTCACACAGACACATCTTCTGAGTGCAGCTTTTCAGAAATTGACATGGGGATCAAATTGTGACATTTCTCGGGGGATGGAGTTTTTGGAGTTTTAGGCCAGTTTTGTCCCTAGTGGCTGCTAGGTTTCTGGCGTCCACAGCTTTCAGTTGTAAGGCCATTGGTTTTAACTCTACCCAAGAGTTGGGCAGAGAAGGATGGGAGTAAATTAAAATTCCATGAAGTTTACTGTTTTTCCAGCATGTAACCAATTTTCTTGTATCAATACTCCTCAATAGCAATGTGGGTATTGCCCCAACATCGGCAGCAAAGCCAGAATGACCATCAGGGTCACTGCTAGGAGCCACAGACAAACCGCGGTCTTCTTGGGAGTAAGAGAGCTGCCTGCTAGTGTGCTGCTCAGCTCATAGAACAGATGAAAATTAGGTGAAAATGGAGATCTCACAAGTAGTTGGTGAGGTCAGCTCCACAGTGGAGAGTCACAACCCCTCCCCAGGAACACACGCCTTAGATCCGAAGTCCAGGGCCAGCTGCCTAGAGAGGCCTTCTCCTTGAGCAAGGATTCCAGGCCCATTTCAAGCTACCTTGGGAAATTCCCAAGAGATCTTCCAAAGGTCCTGTAGGTACTTCTCGGGCTATTTCTGCAACAAGGAGAAAAATATCTGTTCTTCTCAAAGACCGTTAGTGGGGGACTGTGTGGACTGTGTTAGTCACTCAGTCGTGTCCGACTCCTTGTGACCCCACAGACTGTAGCCTGCCAGGCTTCTCTGTCCATGGGATTCTCCAGGAAAGAACACTCATTCCCTTCTCCGGGGGAACTTCCCAATCCAGGGATCGAACCCTGGACTCCTGCCTCGCAGGCAAATTCCTTACCATTAAAGACTACAGGGACGTCTCTCTGGTGGGGGAATCTGAGTTTAAATAGATATAAATGGACTTGAAATGTCGTTGTGGTCTTCCAGCTGTGGTGGTGAGGGGCTGAGGTAGTTCATGTATGAAATGGAGTTGGTGCAGTTCCATCCTAGAGATGCTCAGAAGGTCCATGGGCCTCACTTCTTGATCTGTCCCAGTGTGACTGGTGGAAGAAGCCTTGGTTCTGTGAATCCAGTTACCTTGATTCTTCTTTCTTGAAGAACAAGGTGTCATGAAAGGAAGGACCTAGGGGGGCACCTGTGACTGCCGCCCCCTCAACCGAGATACAGGGCTGCTACCAGGAAGACCACGCTACAGCAGTAAGCCTGGGTCCAGGGGGACTGCAGAGATTAGGGCCCCATGCAGGCTCCCACGTGCTCACTCTCTGTTGTCAGCTGAAGCCGCGGGTCGTGGCAGGACCACGCAGTCCTCTCAACCGCAGCCCCAGATGCCGAGGTTCCCACCTCAGTGTTCACCGGAGCAGACCCACACCGCCTCTGGCAGCAGCCTCAGCATCTTCTCCAGCGAGAGCACTGCTTGCTGACAAGGGCATTTACTTGGCTCAGGGCTATAGATTTGGCAAATGCATCTTCTCTCCAATCTTCATCAGTAGGGAGGCTCAAGACACTCTGTCTTTACTAGACAAGCCTTTATTTTGTACTGTTTGGGGTCTTACACCTACTGTCAAAATAGATTCCATAAGTACTTTGACTCTCTGGAGTCTCTGTAGAACATCCACTCATTCTATCAAGTGGACCTGGAGAGTGGACTGTGCGTTTGGTTATAACGTGTTATTATTGTTGTTGATCCGCTGACGGATGCATGCGTCTGTGCTCAGTCCCTCAGCCGTGTCTGA
This sequence comes from Dama dama, assembly GCF_033118175.1. NCBI lineage: Eukaryota > Metazoa > Chordata > Mammalia > Artiodactyla > Cervidae > Dama > Dama dama. Next base: position 1,458,665 of record NC_083702.1, read on the forward strand.
CTCTGTGACCCCATGGACTGTAGCCGCCAGGCCCCTCTGTCCATGGGATTCTGCAGGCAAGAGTACTGGAGTGGGCTGCCATTTCCTCCTCCAGGGGGTCTTCCTAACTCAGGGATTGAACCCACGTCTCCTGAATTGGCAGGCAGATTCTTTACCACTGTGCCACCTAGGAAGCTTCTGTTGATGGACACTGATTTTAAATAAAATTTGTATCTATGTTCATAAATGATATTGGTGGTTTCAATCATTTTGCTATATCTTTACGCAATTTTGTTTTTGGAGTTATACTAATTACGTACAATTCAGAGGTGAATTATTCTTTTAAAATATTTTCTATGTTCTGGAATATTCTAAGTGACACAGATGAATCTTCTTCTACTTTAGTAGATTGGTTGAAATTCAGTTTGAATGCATCTAATCTTGGTGATTTTCTTTCACTTGTAGCTGTTTAATCAGTTTTCCAATTTTTTTTTTTACAGTAATTGGCCTATTCAAGTTTTTCCACTTCTTCCTAGATACATTTACTTAATTTTTTACATTTCTAAGAAATTATCTCTTTTTTCTCCTAAATTTGTAAATATGTTTCTACCGAGTTAGATGCATTATTACCTCATAATCCTAATTCTCTCGATTTTTCCTTCACGTGTGATGCTTCGCTCTTGACCTTCCATCCCCCCCCACTTCACTCTTTCTCTCCCCTTCTTTCTCTGTCTTTCTTCCCCGTAATTAGCTTCTAAAGGTTTAACTTCCAAGAATTGTATTTGGACTAAGCCATACTTTCCACCTGTTTGTTTACTATATCATTATTTTAACTTTCATGTTTATTAAATTCATTCCTCCTAATTTCTTTGAGTTCATTTTGTTATTTTCCTAATATGTTAAGCGGAGTACCAAATGCCTTCGTCTTTATTTTTCCTTGAAAATAATGAAATTCTTTAGAGGTAATGTGTTTTTTCTTTTAACAGACCATTTCCTGTGTCCAGCTGGTTTTGGCACAGAGCATTCTCCTTTCCAAAGTTTCTGAGTTGCTCCATCATTTGTTTCCTAACTCTTGGATCCAAGGACTGTCTTAAAGTAGATTTCTTATTGTTCAAGCCCATAAGATACTGCTGATCATCTCTGCATTATTGTTTCCAATTTTACTGTTTCCTTCAAATTATATCAGATTATATCAGACCAGCCAAGCTTTGACTTGCATTTCAATTTGTGTTGAAAGGTTTTATTCGAGGCCAAGCACATCATGATATTTGTCAACAGTTTCAGCGAGTAGCTCTCTGTCTGTGAGGGAGGCTGGTGTGCCAACCGCTCCCTGTGCGGGTGTGAACACTGTCACGCCTCGTAAATCTGCTCGATCACGTCTGGTGGTTGTTTGGTGAGATTCCCCCTCGTCTCTGTTCACTGTGGTTTTCCTCCTGTGCTTGGCCCACGCTGTTGTGAGGCGGGTGTGGGGGTGGCTCGCTGTGGGGCTGGTTTTACCAAGTCCCCCTGGGTTTCTAGCAGCTCTTGCAAGAATCACTCACATCCATAGGTGCTAGGGGCTTTCCAGAGCGTCTGCCGCGGTCCTCACAGGAGCCCCGTGCAGTGGGGGCCTCGTTACAGACAGGAAGATGGGGATTCACACCCAGCCCTCCCTAGTCCGCAGCCTCACGGCAGGATTCCTGGCGGATCCTCGCAAGCATGGCCACCCTTCTGAGGCACAGACTGAAAAGCCTGATTTCTTCGCCAAGTTTGCCCCTCATCATGAGAGTCCGTCCCTCTTCACGCCCCTGATGGTTCAGCTCTCACTGCTGATTGCCTTTGTCGAGGAACTTTTGCATAGTACATCTCTTCCTGCCGTTCTTAACTTACCAGCGTTCTGGTGGCTGTGTTTTCTGATGCCCAGGCTCCTCTCCTGTGGCCTCGAGGCTCTGCTTCCTTCCTTCGTTTCCAGCTCTAGCTTATTGCTTTGCTTCCTCTCGTGTCCACGAAACTTAGTTGCTCAAAACTGAAAGTGGTAGCTCCTTAACGGGGAAGATCGTCCAGTCATGTTAACGGGATGACTTACCCATTGGGGTTGATTGTTTGCTGCATGTGTTACATTTTCTATGCATTTTACTTAATTTATTTTGCAGGTTTGATCAAATTATTGTTTACTGCATTTCCCCCCTCCCCCCCAATAGTTACATTTTTTTGTCTGAAAGCTCTACTGCAAATTACATTTTCCTCTAGGGGATTTTTTTTTTCCCTGAAATGGGAATCCACGATGCTAATGTTTAACTCCGTGGGGCTCCTTCTCTTCTGCCCAGGGAGCTGACATGGTTCAGAACTGTATTTCCCTCCAAGACTTTTCTCCCACAAATGAGACTTTTCAGTTTTCCTTTCTCCTCCACTCCTCCTCAACCTTCTCGGTTACGCTGAGATGTGGAAAATCTTTTTACTTCTAGACTTTATTAGAATTTCCACTTTAGTTAGCAGTTGCGTTTCTATTCTTTTTAGCCTGCTGATACACTCACATATAAGAAGTGGCACTGGAACAAGGATGCTCACTGCTGCGTGGTTAGTAAAAGTTAATTACAAGAAACAACCTAGTGTCCGCCAATAGGAGCCTGATGAGGTAAATTAAGGGGCATTCACGAAACGGAACTCTACGCAGCTGTTAAACACAGCTAGGACGCTTTTTATATCCGCCACAGAAAGATCTTCAGTGGAGAAAGCCGAGTACGGCACAATGCGTGTAATGCGCGGCGATTTTATTTCCTTTGTACGGGCTGCCCGTGGCGTCCCCCTCACACGGGATGGTGAGCCTGCTTCTGGAAGGACACGCAGGCAGTGAGCTGTCTCCAGCCTCCCTGCAGAGGAGCTGGTGTTAGTTCTCTCCTTAATGCTCAGATCTGCTCATCCAGGGCCGACCTCAGTGTCCTGAGTCTTCCGCAGACGCAGCGAGTGGGTGGTATGGGCTGTGTGACCCACGTGTCCGCAGACTGCCTTTTTCTGCGCTGATGCAACCTTCTCTGTGCGGGCTTGGGTCCTGGCGTCTGGAGGCGCTCTGGTGTGGCCCGTGGGAAGCACAATCGAAGCGTGTGCTCTCACGGATTGTCGGAATTCTGCTCTTTCCACCCCAGAGTACACCGCTTTCCCGTCCCTGTTGTTTGGGGACGCTGCGGGGACAGCCTCAGGCCCGGCCCCGTGACCTTCCTGGGTCCTGAGCTCTCCAGGTCGGCCGTCTCCTTTCACAGCAACGGCCCCCTATCATTTATTCCACTGTGGCTTTTGTCCTGTTTTCTCCCATGGAATTCGAACGGCTCGGACCCTGGGTTTTCCGCCTCCGCTCCCAGTCCTCACCCTTCACCTGGTCTCCCTGGTTTCCTGGCTCCCAGCTCCTGCCTGAGGTTCGCACCTAGCAGCATGGATGTGGCATCCACACCGTTCGGCCCCATTTCATTTTCTTCTGTTTTTATTTTGAAAACCGCTCTCTTTCCTGGAGAGCCTTTTCCAGGTGCGGGCCCACTGTGCTTGTTTGCGCGGGAGATGTGTCCCTGTAAGTTTCCCTTCCCCCAAGGGTGGCCCTTTGCACGGGTCCTCTCATCCTTGGCTTCTGTCCTCGGCTCCCTTAGAAGGGCGAGGTGGGGATCACGCAGAGGTGGGGTGGAGGGTGGTGGAGCGCCGGCAGCTCCGGTGGGCAGGGACCCGCGTTCACACCACTGCCCTCTGCCCGCGGCTGGGTGGGGGCTGGGATGTCAGGACACACTTCTGGGTCTGACGCTGCCTGGCACTGGGAGTCTTGGTTCTGCCCGATGCCCTCTGCTGCCTCGATGGTCTCTCATAGCCGTTTCCAGACCCCAACTCAGCCCACCTCCCCGGGATCCCTGTCTCCCAGGGCCGAGCTCCCTCTGGGTCCTGAGGGCTCACAGCGCCGAGCTGACCCCCACCCAGTTCATTAGAGGAGGGCAGAGGAGAAATAGCCCGAGGCGGACACAGTGCCTCCACAGCCCTCCTGGGGTCCCCTCCCCGGGGCCCTGAGTGCTGGGGACCAGGGGCTGGCTGAGCCCTTCTGGCCTCGTCACGGGGTCCTCACGACACGACCGTCAACCGCCCTATGAGCTCCTGGCAGCCCCAGGTGGTGGAGGGGGTACCTGGACCCGGCTGAGTGGGTGAGGGGCGGCTTTCACAGTGTGGTCCCCGCCGTGTCCCGCACTCAGAACTTTCCAGGGGGACAGACAGGCACTTGCTGGCTCCCGTCAGGCCTCTTTGCTGGCTGCGGGCCTGAGAAAGACCACCGGGGCCTCCAAATGCATCTCGGTCGCTCTGCCAAGATGCATTTTATTACTGACCCAGAGCACAGCCCAGGTCCCTGAACAGAAGTCTTCAGCCATGCCGAGCTGATCCTTTATTGTTGCCATTAAACATTTATTAAATGCTGTGCGTCCAGCCAAACCAGGGAGATGGTAACACGGGGGTGAGTGAGTGCTTTCGACAAGTCACTCCATGAATCACCTTCTCTCTGCTGCCTGGGGTCGAGGGCGCAGCCCCTGGAGCCCTGGGCTGGGTTTTCGGGCTGTAGACAGTGTTTGGAGGGGCTTGAGTCTGGAGGGGCCCAGCGTGGCTGGGAAAGGGGGGCTTCGGGGACCCTGGGTGGAGGGAGAGAAGCGTGGGGACAGGAGTCGGGGGGCAGAATGTGGTGGATAGAGGGCTTGCGCTCAGGAGGAAGAAAGAAAGGGGAAAAGTGCCTTCTTGGGGCCCTGGCAGTGGACTGTGGGGCAGGGCTGGGATGGAGCCAGAGGCAGCGGAGGAGGGGGAGGGGAGGGAAAAGGGGCCGGAGCGGGGCAGGGAGCTGGTGGCTGTGCAGTCCACTCCGTCCCTCAGGGCCTGCCCCGCCGCAGGCACCCGGCTCTCCCTTCTCTGCAGTCCTGCCCCGACCTCCCGAGAGGCCGCGGACGGGTGGGCTTCCAGGCCACGGACCGTACGGATCGGCCCCGTTAGGAAAGGGGACCCACGTGCACCCTGGACCCGTCAGCCGAGGGCACCCAGGCCAGGCCTTCCGTCCCGGGCAGAGTCCAGCCTCCCCCAGCGGCTGCAGGCATGCACGGGGCAGTCACCTCAGCGTCAGGGCCTGGAGTCCTGGGCTGGAACGTACGGCCCGCGTGACCCCAGGGAAGGTCACCTCTGCCGTCCCGTCTCCTTCCACAGAGAGGAGATGCAGCTGGAACAGGAAAGGCGCTGGGGACCCACCACAGCATGCTCTCGTGTGTCCCTCCGGGCTGAGGACCCCGACATGGTGACCAGGCCACTTCCTGTCTCTCGTGTGTCCCTGCAGGCTGGGGGCCCTGACATGGTGACCAGGCCACTTCCTGTCTCTCGTGTGTCCCTGCAGGCTGGGGGCCCTGACATGGTGACCAGGCCACATCCTGTGCAGAGAGCTCCAAGCTGGCCTGGGTGGCCGACTGCATGGTGCCCCGGAGAGGCCCGGCTGAGGCAACACAGGGGCCCATCCCGGCCACGCTGTGCCGTCGTCCACGCGTATCAGGCGGGCCTCCCCAAACCCTGTGGGAGCCGGGGTCACCGTGCTGGCCCCACCGCCTCTGAGGGCTCAGCACCTTCTCCCTGGATGAAGCAGTGGACGTGCCTGGGCTCAAACAGCCCAGGGAATTCAGGCCTTCCAGGGGAGCCGCTGTTGGACCATCGTGGGGACCCAGCTCACCGCTCCGCCCTCTCACCTGGTGGCTGGTATGTCGTCCACGCCGTCAATACCACAGCTGAGCGGGGCAGCTCCGGGCCCGGGGCTGACCCTCCAAGGCCACTCAGACTCAGGTGGACTTAGCCTGGTTTGTGCCCATGAGTCACCAATGAATTATCTGACATCTACTGACATTAAAGTGAGTTGATGGCTCACACTTTCCTGTCTAAATTCCAGCAAGATTGAGTAGGTTCCGTGTGCCCAGCCACTTCATTTGGAATTTGTTCTGAATATTTTCTTTCTCCGCAGAGGTCACAGCATCACTGAACACACTGATGCCTGGATGAACTCCCCGGGGGGATCACGGGCATCTCTCTGGTGACCGGTGGTTCCTGTCATTCTACGGAAGGACCGGGAGTTGGGCACATCCCCCCGGGTCACCCATGGGAGCTGCCCGGGGCTCAGGGTACCTCCTTGCGGGAGAATCAGAGTGACCGCTCCCCTTAGACGCAACAGCGCTAAAGCCATCATTTTGCTGGGGAGGGGGTCAGAGGGTAGGTAGATTAAAAAAAATAACACTTCTTCCTTTAGAATAATTTTAGATTTAAAGAAAACGTGCAGAAAGGGCTCAGAAAGTCCTGCCCCTCTCTGCAGGTCCCCCTTCGCCACACCTCACACCCCCGCCGGGCACCTTGGACAGGGAGACACGGACGGACAGGGAGACATGGATGCAGGCGCGCCACTGTGAACCCAGCTCCAGGCTGCCTCACTTGCTCTCCGTTAACGCTCCACAGAGAGGCTTCTTCCCAGCTCGACTGGGACACAATTAATTGATGACCTCGTGTGAGTTTAAGGTGTGGGGCATGGTGGGTGGGTATACTTGTGACCTGCAAGGCCACGAGGACACAGCCTGAGCCGGCCCTTCACCCCGCCCCCCACGGCCTCCCCGCCCCCTCCTCCAGAGGCCCGCCCTGCCCACGTTGCCCCTTCTCAGGCCCAGCCTTGCCACCCCTTCCCCCACCGATTCCCCTCGAGTTAGGCACCCGGGAGCCCCCAGCTCATTCTCAGCAGGGCGGTGCCACCTCCTCCAGGAAGCCCTCCCTGAACTCATCCATCAGGCCAGGCTAGATGCCCCTTGGGGGTGCCCCCAGGACAGCAGGGTGCCCCCAGAGCTGCTGTGGCCAGGCAGCGGGACTGACAAGGGACACACGGACGCTCAGCTAAACAACCAGCCTCCATGTAGGCCTGCCCAGGACAGAGGGCGTCTCAGCCCAGTGTCCACCCCGAGGCCGGACCTGGGAAGGCAGCCTGCCGCGGCAGAGGCAACAGTGGCCACCGGGGGGCACTGTTGGCCAGCTCTCCCGTAGCTCGCGAGGTGCTGCTGCGGCTCTTGGGCTTCGATTGTCTGGGAGCTGCCAGAGACGCCTGACCGGTGCTCCGTGGGAGTCAAGGGCCAGGGAGCTGGAAGCTTCCAGAAACGCAGCTGGGGCCCCTCTGGGCTGCAAGCTGACTTACGGGGGGCGGTCGGCCAGGAGGACACGAGGGGGCTTCACGCTCCTTCCGGCTGCACCTGCCGGGACAGACCTGCCCCTGCGTCCCCCGACCCGCCGGAGCCACCTGCAGTCCTGAGACCCAGCCCCCGGGGCCCCTGCTCGCGGGGGAGGGGCAGAGAGACCCCCACCCCCTTGCCTCCCCCGGCATAGAGTGCAAGTCGCAGGGGTTGGTCCATGGAGCAGCGTGGCCGGCCGGGTCCCCACACTGCCTCCTCGGAGGGGGACCTGAGGCCTGAGCCCCGGTCTTCCCCACTCCCCCGCTTGTCTGGGCCATCTTCCCAGGGGGCCGTGCCCTTGACCGTGCCGCCCATCCCCTCCCGTGGATCCCGGTCCTGGTTCACTGTAAGGCTTCTTCCCCCTTTTTCCAAGTGAAATCACAGCATCCTTCCTCTCTGGGATGCAGACTTTAATTCTCCCAAACCTGGGACTCCGTCTGGCTGGCTCCTTCCTAATCGTCAGCAGGGAAGTCGGCTTCCCTCCCAGGGACCCTGTGCCTCTCGGGGCCCCTCAGCGCCGGATCCGGGAGCCCTCAGCATCGCCCTTCACGTCCAGAAGCCTCATGCCCGATGCAGCCACCACAGGACCCAGGCGGGCGAAGCCCCTTCTGGCCTCTCTGCAGCCCCAGCAGAGACGACGCCAAATCTGTAGAAAGTCAGTCCTAATTCCCCACGCGTCCTTGCTGAAATGGACCTCTCGGTGGGAAGGAATCGTTTTCATCCCAGCACGTCGGTGTGCCAAGCCGGCTCCCTCTCCAGGACGCCGCGCCCACAGGTCTCCCGTGAGCCGTTCTCTGGCCTCTTCTCTGCTGGGGCAAAGTGCTCTCAGCTCGCGGTTGCTAAAATAAACCTGCGTGGGCCGCTCCGTGCTGGGCGGCTTCCTCCCAGTAGCCTTGCCTCGCTCTCCAAACGACAAACCAGGCGCGGTCCTCACTGGCCGGTGACAAAGCAGGACCCAGAGAAGGCGGGTCGTCTGCCAGGGAGGAAGCCGAAGACCCGACGTGAGGCTGGGGAGGGCTCCCCACCTCGGGTGGACGGTGAGGGGCTCCCGGGCCCCTAGCCACTGCCTGGAGATGCACCTGCTCAGCGCCAGCCCCTGCCCCTTCCCCGCCCCTCCCCGCCCCTCCCCGCCCCTTCCCCGCCCCTCCCCGCCCCTTCCCCGCCCCTCCCCGCCCCTTCCCCGCCCCTCCCCGCCCCTTCCCCGCCACGCCCCGCCCCTCCCCGCCCCTTCCCCGCCCCTCCCCGCCACGCCCCTGCCCCGCCCATTCCCCGCCCCTCCCCCCCCCCCCCCCCCCCCCGCCATCGCCCCACCCCGCCCCTGCCCTGCCCCGCCCCTGCCCTGCCCCGCCCCCTGCCCCCATCTGCCCGCTGGGCCCTGAGGGCCCTGTTCCCGCTGCATGCCTTCTGAGACCCCGTCCCAGCCCGCACCGGCGGTGGCACCGTGTCCACAGGAGACGGGTGGCGGGGGAGGGGGGGATGCAGGAAGCTCAGGTGGGACCAGGGTCGTCCCCTGGGGACCCCCGACCGCAGTCCTTCTGTCCTTCGCGTGAGCCCTCCTGCCTCTGGGCCCACACCGCGCCTCCCCCAGGCCCCGCGGGGCCACCTTCCAAGAGTGACGATGTTTGGACAACTAGATGGACACAGAGCATTAGACAAAGGCTTATTCTTCTTACATTTGAATACTGGTGAACTCGCTTTTTAAAAAAGTGACACAAGATTTATTCTTATTGAGATCATTGTAATTTAAATGCTCTGGTTGTTGTGAGAATTAAATGAACAGTGACTGAAGTGTAATAAGCACTCAGCAAAAATTGTTGGTAAAAATTCAAACTTCATGGCAGCCTGTTTTGTGTTCTTCGAATCACCTGAGATTTTCTTTGGGACAAATAACAGTACTTTCATTGTTCTAGTGTTTTCCCATGGCATTCGTTATTATAATTTACATTACCTTTTACCTTTAATAGATAATCCTTAATAGTTTGAAATAAAATAACTTTTTGGGGAAAAATATAGAAAATATTTTTATCTCTTAAGCTTTCACTTGCATTTTTATGAAAATGTGTCTATAGTGTGTATAATTTCAATACACATTTTGTTATTGAAACCTTAAATTGATTATTTTTAGTTTAGCATAAAAGAGATGAATCTTGATTAAAATCTAGCGATTTTGATGAAATGTAAAGAGAAATACATGTATGAATTGTGCCTGTGTGTTTTTTTTTTTTTAAAGCCTATGTATTTCTTTATCTACACCAGGTCTTAGTTGAGGCATGAGGGAACTTCGGTCTTTGCTCCAGCCTGAAGGAGATTCCGTCTCGATGTGAGGGCTCCCGTCCTCTGACCAGGGATCAAACCCAGGCCCTGTGCTGGGACTGTGGAGTCTTGGCCACTGAACCACCAGGAAAGCCCCCGTTTTATTTAGTTACTCAGCTCCATGTCACAGCCCATCCAGAGGCTGCTGGGACAGGTGACACTTCGTCATCTTCGATATTTTAGAGACTTTTCCTCATATAGAAACCAAAGTTTTCCGCGTGTTTGAACTGTGCTGCTTGTGAGAATGGGGTGTGAGAATGGGGTGAGAACGGGGTGACTGTGTGTTTGCCGTGGGACCTGCAGCTTCAGGGATTGGTGTGAAGGGGGCGCCAGCTCCCCCCTCCTCGCCGGCTCTCCCCGACCCTGCTCCGGGTGGTTATCCTGGCCTGTTCCCCCCAGAACTTCCCCTTGTTTGTCACTGAAGGAATCCGCAACTGCAGGCGCCCGCATCTTGCCCTCCCTCCCTGGGAGCCCTGTGAGCCTGGAGCCTGGAAAGACCCCTGGAGACGCCAGAGTCCAGCGGCCCAGGTGTGAGGGAAAAAGTGAGCAGGAGGAACGCAGAGACCATGGGGAGCGCGAGAGGCCCGATGGGGCTGACCCGATGGGGCGGGTCGGAAGGGGCTGGCCTGATGGGGCTGGCTGAATGGGGCTGACCCGATGGGGCTGACCTGATGGGGCTGACCCGATGGGGCTGACCCGATGGGGCTGGTCCAGTGGGCTGACCTGATGGGGCTGGCTGAATGGGGCTGACCCGATGGGGCTGGCCCAGTGGGATGGGCCCACAGGCTGCTCCAGCCACCCCGCCCTGTCCCTGGGGGGGACGGGGCTCTCTGGGTGGGGGTGAGCTCCTCTGGGGGCCCCACCTGGTGGGCTGTGTCTTGCTTCAAGTCAAGTGTCTCCAGGGCACCTGTTCTTTCTTGTGAGCAGTTTCCAGGTTTTTTTCAGGGGCTGTTACTTGTTTATGTGAAAAGGAAGCAAAAGCAGATCATTAAAAGGATCTGCTTCTCCCTCCTTTCTTTGGAGATCCCAGAGCAAGTACCCCGACGGGACCCCCTCCTTCTCGTGCTCTCACACCCTCCTCAGAAGCTCGCCCAACCCCTGACTCCCCCGGGCCTCCCCGGGCCCCAGGCTTGGAGGCCGGGGCAGCTGAGGTTGTGTCGGTTGGGGGGAAGCCCCCTGCCCCGCATCGTGTCTTGGGTCTGTGACTCTCCTTCCTGGGAGGGTCCCCGGGGGCCCAGGTGGTGTTGGCTTGCTTATCTGGGTCTGCTTCAGGTTCGAGCCTCCCAGGACATAGGGGACTCAGCTGGGAGTCCCTTCTCACCCTCAGGAAGCCTTCCCTGAGGTTTTAGGGGGACAGCCCCCCATCAGGTGCTCCAGGAAGCCCCCAGGGGCAGTCTTTGTGCTCGAGCAACTGGCCATCACGTCCAGGGTGCTGGATGCCTCCTCTGCCTGGGTTCCCGGCTGGGACAGAGCTGGGGAGGGGGCTGCCCTGTCCCCACGCAGGCCTGGATTGACGCCTCCTTCCTGCGGGTCTCGCTCCATCTTTACCCCCTGACAGGAAGCGGATGGGGAGCCCGGCTGGGCAAAATGCGTCCCGAGGTCATCCCTCCTCCCTGACACACAGAGCCATGTAATCTGGAAGTTCATTTAGTTTGACCAGTTCTCGTCCGCTCGCCATCGCTGCGAAATTAACAGGAAAAGTTACAAATTGCTCGGAGACAGGGACCGTGGACCGTGGGCGCATTGCCTTATGCAGGTCTGATAAGTGGAAGGCATATTAAAAATGGAAGAGGCGGCTCTAGGTAGACCAGTCGGCCTGAAATTTTAACGCGCTGCAGCTTGGGGCAGAAGCTGCATCTGGAGGGAGGGGAGAGCTGGGCCAGGCGGCCAAAGGCCAGAGCCCTGAAGAAGGGGGAGCCGTATCTGTCTGCCCTGAGCCCTCCACCAGCCGCCTCAGGCCATCGGGGGCCACCGCTCCCCGGGTCCCCTCCTCCCCAGGGGACTCTGCAGGTGGGGCATTTGCCCAGGTCCTCTTAGTGCCTTAGAAGCCCTGGCAGATGTGAGGGGGGTTAAATGTTCCCTCTGTAAGCAGTCGAATTCATAGACGTAACAGAACATGATGCAGCACTGAATTCCTTGCAAGCACCCTTGTGGCCCATGCGAGAGTGTGTCTAGGGGGTCCTGGGTCCCCTCAGGACGGAGGCTGGCCTCTGGGTCTGGCTCAGCATGGCCTGTCCCTCGGGGAAGGTGCTGAAGGGCCAGCGGTGCCCGCCGCACGTCCCCTCTTCTGGGGACCCCTGCGCGGGCCTGTGGCTGTCTGAGCCCCGGAGGACAGCGGCTCTGCTCACGGCCACTGCTCCGCCCTCGGGCAGGCAGACACCCCGGGACGGTCCAGCCAGGAAGTGGCAGGGCCCCTCCATGCTCCTGCCCCGGGAGGGAAGGGACGGGGGTCGCCTCAGCGCTGCTCCGCGTTTCTACCTGCACATGACGCTGCCTGGGGGGTGGCAGACACGCAGAGTGAGGTGTGGGGAGGAGCCGTCAGGGGGCTGAAAGGCGGTGACCTGGCCATGCTGAGTGAGCCGCCTGACTGTGCGCCCCGCGTCAGAGACGGGGCCTGCGGTGGCCTGACTGTGTGCCCCGCATCAGAGACTGGGCCTGCGGTGGCCTGACTGTGCCCCCGCGTCAGAGGCTGGGCCTGCGGTCGCTGTGGAGGCTTCTCCGTCCCTCCCTGGGTCCTGCAGCCCCGTAGCCATGCCGTCCCTGAGGTCCTGTCACCGTGGGTCCCTCCTCACTGCCCCTCAGTCCACCTGGTGGGGCTCCTGCATCCCCTCCTCAGGGTGGGGGTCTTCACCACTTGCCTGGAGGGAGTGAGCCCCGCCCGGCCCCTCTGGCTCCTGAGCGCCTACCTGCAGCACCTCCTCCCTGGGGGGACTGCCTCTGTCTCTTCATCAGCGTGAGTCCCTCAGGGGAAGGGCGCTGTCCACCCCTCGAACGGGGAAGCATGCCATCCACCCCCTCGAAGGGGGAAGCACGCCATCCATGCCCCTCGGGTGGGGAAGGACGCCATCCACCTCCTCAGGTGGGGAAGGACACTGTCCACCCCCTTGGGCCCCGGGCCCCTCTGGTCCATAACGCTGCCCTGTCGGGGGCCACCAGAGGCCACCGTCGGACCTCTGGGGAGATGGGAAACAGTGGGGAGGGGCAGTCCAGCCCGCGCTGGGACGGGCTCGCCTGCTGTAGGGTCAGCAGGGCGCAGGAGTGCAGTGGGAAGGTGGGGAGGTGGTCAGCGGAAGTGCCGACTGTGTGGATGGGGGATGCAGGGAGCAGACTCATCCTGGATGCTCAGAAGGTGTGGGAAGTCAGACTTGCCGGGATGGATGTTCGTGTGGGGAACAAGAGGCCCCCAGGATTCTGCCGTTAGTACCCAGGGACTGATGGCCATCTACTGACCTGGGGAGGCCTGGGCGGGGCAGTGGGCTGGACTGTGGAAAGTAAGGCTCTGCTGGATCGTGCTGTGTGGTGGCTAGCTCATGTGACATCTTGCTGGGGCCAGGCGGTGCCCCGGTATTTGGTTGAACCTGATCCTGGGTGTGTCTGAGGGTGTGCTGGGGAGAGATTCGCTTCTGAACCAGAGGATGGAGTGAAGCGGGCGCCTGGCCAGCGTGGGGGCCTCGTCCTGCCTGCGAAGCCTGAGCAGAACAGCTGTGTGGCAGGGGCTTTGCTCCGTCTTCCTGGCTGGCCCGGAGCAGGGCGGGCTCCCTCTGGCCCAGCCTGGAATCCTGAGAACCCAGCTCGCAGACGGCAAGGGCTGGGGCTTCTCAATCCCACAGTCAACGAGCCCATTCCTTGCAGTAAATCACATCCATGGGTACATATCTTAGTTCTGCTTCTCTGCAGAGCCCTGACTGGTCTAACGTGTGTGTATTAGGTGCATGTGGGAGTCGACTGGGCCTCCCAGCAGAGACGGCCAGAGGCTCGGGGACACCTGAGCTTCTCTGGAGATGCCTGGGCCGGGGGAAGCATCAGGTGACGGGGCCAGGCTGATGGCTCTCACTGATCATTCGGGAGGTCGGGCCGGTGCAGGGAGGCTTGCTCTCTGTCTGCAGCCCTGAGTTCTGCAGTCTGGACGAGGAGGGTAGCGGGAGGCGGTGGACAGGGTGCGGGAGCCCTCCCGCCTGGTGCCTTCCCAGGAGCCGCGGGAGGAGACCTGGCCACGGCCCTCCGTGCCCGCTGACGCTCAGGTCCACGGAAGCTGTGCCCCCAAGCTGGCATTTGGCCCCAAGGGGCTGGCACCCAGAGGGCACCAGGCTTGTCTGTTCCGTAATCCATGGCTGAGCGGGTGCACGTTGGGTGCGACCCCAGGAGCCTCACAGCCCTTCCTCCGGGGTGGTCTGCGCCCACGGGGCTGGGATCCCCCAGTCTCAGACCCGATTCTGGGGCCCTCCTTCTGCTCCAGCTCCCTGTCCTGGCTCGTCTGCTTCCAAGTCCTCTGGACCCGCCTCTGGCTGCTGGTGGGGCTTCCTCCTCACACGCCTTCCTCCTGTGGACACTCGGGGTCCACGTTCCAGGTGTCCCTTCGGGAGCAATGTAGGGGGGTTACCTGAGCCAGGAGCGTGACTTCCCTCTCTCTTCCAGGCTCCTCTCGGCATCTCTGCGTCCCCGCAGAGGCGAGTGCGTTCAATGAGAGTGGGCCCCGCAGCAGATGGACGTGAAGGCCGGACGGCTCTCTCCTCTCCTGCTCCTCACTGCTCACGACAGCAGGGAGGTCCAGGCACATCCTGTGGAAAACACACCCACCAACTTGGTCTAACCACGCGCTTGCCAAACACACTGACCCCCACGCTCTCTGCTCTGGGGAAACTCGCTCGTGGCCAGAAACAGGGCAGGGCCTGTGGCCCTGACTGTGGGCTCCTCTTCGGAGCCCGTTCCTCGCCCGCAGGGACCATGCACGCGGGCGTCCGGGGACCTCGAGGCCTGGGATTCTGATCAGAGAACTCGGTGGACCTACAACCTTGGAGCAGCCAGGACAGGGTCCTCAAACCGCCCCTCCCTGCCTGGCCCCTGCCCCGGGGGGACTTCAGGCTGGGACCCTCCTCCCCGGGGGGGGGCCCTGGCTCAAGCGCCCAGCAGACCCTCACCTGCCCCCGGGGTCAGAGCTGATCAAAAGCAAGGCAGGGAGAGGCATCCTGCAATTACGAGGTTGAACAGCACAGCTGCAGGCGCCCGCAGACGAGGGGCCGCTTTGATCAATGATTCACGAGGTTTGTGAGGAAGGAGAGAGAACAAGTTCCCTCCCCACTAGGGTCTTGCTTGATGCAGTCAGTGGTGTCTGGAGGAGGCGGGCCGGCGGGTCGGGTCCTGGGGCCTCGGTGTGGGGAGGGGTCTTCTGGGCCTGCGGGGCGACGCGCCCTAGTGGGCGCAGGGCCCCGGAGCTGGGCCTGCCCCAGGCTCATCTCAGGCAGAGAGGCCGCGTGTGCCGAGCCCCGAGTCGGGACGCGGTGCTGCCTGGCTCGGTGACCGCGGCGCCCAGCGTGACGCGCTAAGGTGGTCAGCGCCTGGGGCCCCCCTCCTGCGGCTGGTCCCCAACATCCAGCTGCCTGGGCCCCGGTGGCCCCGCCCTCGGGTGAGCAAGAGGAATCCCTGACTCTGGGAGAATGCCGTGAAAGCCTGCGCTTCAGGATGTTTCTCTTTTGAATCACGTGTATCTGTATGAAACATTTAGTCTAAGGGTAGAAATAAGCTATGAAAGGAAGCGATGCTCTGTTGTGCAGGTGGGCCCTCGGGTGTCTTTGGCTCTGGGCAGAGGACACACAGGGTGAGGGCAGACTCGAGTTGCGCTGACCACACATGGTCTAGTGGCTTCTGCAGACATTCTGATCAGAAAGAAGCAGACTTTGTCTCCCTCGTCCGAGAAGCAGCAGGGTGTCTTGCCCTCTGGACCAGGACGGGGACTGTTGCCACCCTGGCCCGTGTGTCCATGTGTCCTGTGCCTCTGAGGACATCCCCTGAGCACCGAGGGTCCCTGCTGATTTGTCTCGTAGGCACGACCCGACACCCGGTCCAGCCCTCCTGACCTGGAAGCCTGGAGCCGCCCCAGGCAGGCGGGGACTTACACAGTCAGATCTGAGCCTCGGAGGCGCTGCAGTCGTGTGAGAATGAACGCTACGCAGGCCGTGTCCCTCGCTGCTGACCCTTTAGACCAGAACCTGGGACGGGGCAGAGGTGGGAGCCGGGCAGAAAGAAGTTCCCGATGGGAGCGTTTCCATCCTGCGTGGACGACCCCTTCCAGGAGACGGGCTCCACCCCACCGCCTGGACCCCGTGCTCTCTGCGCGGGTCCCGGAGACCGCTTCAGAGGAGAGGACGAGGAGAAGGGGAGGAGCCGGCGGGGCTCCAGGGTGGCGGGGTCGCGTCCTGATTCCCGGCACTGCCCAGACCCGGGAGGCTGGCTGAGTCCCGGGGGGAGGAGACCAGGGGTGCGGACTGAAGCCAACGTCCCCGTCACCCTGCCAGGCTCTGCAGTCAGGAGAGGCCCCAGGGTGCGGCTGGATGGCAGGGAACATGTCGTGCCGGTCCCTGCTTTATTCCGTCTGTCATTCTAGGGGCTGCAGAGCACTGAAGGTCAGTCCCCGGTGATTTGTGGGGGACACTGCACGCTTCCCCAGATGTCGGTCTAAGCCTCCTCTTTGCTTCCACGTCGGCTCAGTGAAATGGAAGACAGTCCCTTCTCAGCCGGAACTGCCCACCCTGGAGCCACGTGGACCAGCCGGGGTCTCTGGTCCTTCATGCCCACATCACGAGGAGACTAGTAAGAAACAGGCACTCTCTCTGCCTGCCTGACCCTGGGGAGCCCCCGGGCCGGCTGGAACCACCAATACTACCCACATGGGTTATGCCTCCATTGCCCACCAAGCTGGGCTGTCTGATGGGCAGTGGGGAGGATGGCAAGCTGTTGGCTTTCAGGGCTTGGAAGCCTCAGTGGCACCTCACAGGAGGCTCTGTGCACCCCGACAATCCCTCAGCCTCGCGGGGGGCCCTGTGCACCCTGACAGTCCCTCAGCCTCATGGGGGGCCCTGTGCACCCCGACAGTCCCTCAGCCTCCGTGCTGGACATCACCCTTCTTTCCTCTGAGCACCGCTGCTGTCTCCAGATGTAATTACTCCCTCACCTTCCTCCCCACAGTTATTCCAAAACCTGTTTCCTCTTATTTCCCAAAGGCCCCCTTGAAATCAACTTTCTCCACTTTCCAAATCGGCAGAGACAGAGAGAAAATGCATGTTTTTCTTCCTCGATTGAGATTGAATTGCTGCTTCTGCAGACACCGTTCCTGGACGCCTGGTCCCCTGCGTCCTCAGGATTTCAGAGGAGCCGACTGGGGGCAGGGGGAGGTGCCTCGGGGGGAAGGTCCTGACTCAACCGCACCTGCCTCCCTGGGCATCAGAGGAAGGGGGCAGGAATCTAGATCTAAATGAGGCGATTAGCAGTCAGAGTCCCCGCAAGGTGATGTGTGAGTTCCTGACAGAGTGTTCCGGAATTACATGCAGCGTCAGAGCTTACAGGGCAGATTCGCCTGCCCCAGCGCTGGGAGAAGGGGCTGAAACCCAGCTCTCCTGTCAGACGAAAAATGACTGAGGGGACGTGGGGACCCACCTGCCTGTCACCTCAGCATGGTTTGCGGTTAAAAAAAAAAACACTGGAAAATGACAAACTGCCCACATATAGGAATTGGGTAAATAAACAGTGGTGATACTATGCAGCCATGACAAAGACTGAGACAGAGAATAATCCCCAGATACACTGTCAAGTGAAAAAATTAACCTGCAGAAAGGCAGCGTAGTGGCAGCGTGAGTGTGCAGCAGGCTTGGGATCGGGGTTGGGGGGCTGCAGCAGGGGGCGGCCCGACCTGGTGACTTCAAGCAGCACGCGTTTGTTAGTTTATTATCTCACGGTTCTGTAGCTGGAGCTCCACCTGGTCCCACTGGGCTGAAACCAAGACATTGGCAGGTTTCCTCTCCTGACCCTGATGCCCTGGAGGTGAATCCAGATCTGTTCTGCCGCCTCGGGCTCCAGGAAGCTTCCTCACCTTCAGAGCCAGTACCAAAACCTAACCCTAACCCTGGAGATTTTCTATTGCAATTTTGGTTCCCACTGAATTTTTCTACAAAAACACATGCTTCTGGGAGAGCATTTGGCTTGATGGCTCCAGGCCCAGTGAATAGCTATTGAGTATAGTTTAAGTCTGGTGACATTTCATCTCTAATTTCTACATGTAGCTCCGCCTCCCCCCCCCCCAACTTTCTAAGGCCAGCAGCTTCTGGCAGGATGTGGTTCTATTTGGTCAGATCGAGTTATTAAGAAGCCGAGATGGAAGTTCCTGTTTCAAAGAGGGCACAGGCTGATTCAGCATGGCCCCGGCCAAGGTTGCATGGGGAAGGCAGGCAAGGACCCCTCACGCGACCAAGGGGAACTTGGTCCTTCCAAGGTGTGGCCCCAGTAGTGGGCTTGAAGACTCATCCCCCGTTTGATGCCGGCAATCGTTAAAACCACTGTGAAAACTAGAGAAGAAGATGCAAGATAGCCCCCGTTATATGAAGAAGATCTCCCCGAACTCTTGGGTTGCTCCTTGTGATTTGCAAAGGCTTTCGCCTCCATTTCTTCACTGACTCCAACCGCCGTCCTGAGAGATGAAGCCATGATGGAATTCGTCATACCCAATGTATGACAGTTCTCCAGAGCAGCAGAACCAGTAGGATATTTATATATAACCAATTTATTTCAAGGAATTGGCTTAGGAATCATGAGACACGCAAGCCCCGAATCTATGGGGCAGCTGCATTTTCTCCTCCTTGCACTCATCTACCTGGACTGCTGTAACAAAACACCATGGACTGGTTTTTAAGCAACGAAATTCATTTCTCATAGTGTTCTAGAGGGTGGAAGTCCAAGACGAGAGTGCTGGAGTGGCTGGGTTCTGGTTGGAGTCCTCTCCTGGAAGCCAGTCCCTCAGGCTGGCCACGATAGTTACTAGTGACGAGAGGGAAGGACTGTGGAGCCACGTCTGTGGGGGGAGACCTTCATGGTTGGCCCTGTAGGCTGTGCAGAAGGCGCTGACCCCCAGGGTGCCCCCGAGCTGGGGGCTCTGTCCATTCAGACTTGCTGTGGGTCTCCTTTGAGATGGAGTGCGGGACAATAAAAGTCAAGCTGAATGAGGTCAGTGAAGATAGCAGAGTACAAACCTCCCCAAATTCTCTCTTCCATAGAGCAATGAGAAAGTTGCAAAAGTTGTCAGGATCAATTTTTTTCAGAAACTTGAAATGAATCAAATCTTTTCAGCAATCTGGAGAACATTTACTCAATAAAACAACTGAATCTCAATCAGAACAGTAAGCTTTGGAGCATTTTATTTTGTCCTATTTTCATACTCTCTTTTTGCAGCTCCACAGTAGCCTTAAAAGCCAACAGCTTCCAATTACAGTGAAGCCCAGCAGGTGAGCACTCACCAGAAAGGGTAGAACAGGGTTGGAGCTCCTCCCAAGCCTTATCTGCAGAGGACTGTCGTGGCTGGGCTTGTCTGGTGGTTCCCCGGAGGACCCCACATGCAAGGTTGTCTGTATTTAACCTAACTCAGAGCTTGCACAATGCAAAGCGCCTTTTCCTGGAACATGTTTGTCAAAAACAATTGGAGGAAATAGATGACTTTGCAGCTACCTGGTGGTAGATGATAGCTGAGACAAACGTTAGACAAACTAAAAAGCGTTAAATCTGGGGAATGAGATGTCCACCAGCGTTATTCCTGAAGTCTTGGAAGTACCTGCATGTGTAGGGCAGAGGGGACACTTAGAAAGACCTGAGAAGACCCCGAACTCTCACCTCTGGCTGACCTTAAGGCTCTGCACAAGCAGGAAGTGGAGGCTGAGAGTTGTCAGCTGTCTGGCTGAGCATTGAAACTGTGTCCCAGTGTGCACATAGAACCCGTTCACAAAGACCGGGAGAGTTACGGATTCCAGTTGTTTTAGAAATCTCTGCCAAATTATTAGCTAATTGCTCAGCTAACCAAGCAGAAACCTTAGTGTCCAAACATGACAAAGAATACTAAATCTAGAGAATTAATTAGGAAAATACTAAATAAACAACAATGAAAGCAACAACGAGCAGAACAAACATCATCAAAGCCTGGGGAGGGTGGGGGAGAATCTCCTCCCAGAATTGCCACGTTGTATTACGTAAAGTGCCCAGTTTCAACAAAGATGATGAAATAAGCAAAACAAGAAAAAAGTATGAACCATATACAGGGAAAAAACCAATCAATAGAAATGGTCCCTGATGAAGCCCAGACTTTGGACTTAATAAACAAAGATTTAAAATTAGATATTTTAAATATGCTTAAACAAAGAGAAATCAAGTCTTAAAACTACAGGAAAGTTTGAGAATCATGTCTCACCAAATAGATAGCAACAGTAAAGATATAGGAACTATATAAAAAAAGAATGAAATGCAATTTCTGGAGTTGAAAAGTGCAATAGCTGAAGTGAGAATTTCACCAGAGTTGTTCAATAGCATATTTGAACAGGCAGAAGAAAGAATGAGGAAACTTAAAAGTAGGTTGGTTGAGATTACCCAATCTGAAGTGAAGAAAGAAAAAACATGAAGAAAGACTCAAAGACTTGTGGCACACCATGAAAATACTCATAATGGGAGTCCCAGAAGGAGAGAAGAGCAGTAAGGGTCAGAGAGAATATCTGATAAGATTATGGCTGAAAACTTCTCAAGTTTGATGAAAAACATTAATCTACAGAACTGACTTGAAAGATAATTGCATAAAGCAATAATTACCAATCTTTGTTGACAGCAATCAGTGTATAAAGGTATAAAGTGTGTGACTCTAAAAGCACAAAGGTGGGGAGACGGCTCATAGGAGCAGGCTTTTTAATTCTACTGAAATTGAACTGGTGTCATTCCGAACCAGAGTCGAGTAAGTTAAGATTTCTAATTGTAATCTTCAGGGCAACAACTGAGAAAACAACTCAAAACAATGGACTGAGAAAAGCAACATGGACTCTCACTCAACAATGGCAGAATGTACATCAGACGCTCTCTCTGCGTCTGGAACACGCTCCAACACAGACTGCCTCTTGGACCATGAAACAATCCTTTGTCTATTGATAAGTTTGGAATTGTGCAAAGTGTGTTCTCAAGCCACAGCATAATAAAGTTAGAAGTCAGTAACAAGGAAATGTGCAAAATTCACAATTATGTGGATATTAAATAGCACATCTTTAAATATCCAATGAGTTCAATGAAGGAATAGCAAGTGAAATCAGAAAATGTTTTGAGATGAATCAAAGCAAAAACTCAAATACTGAAACTTAAGGGATGTATCTTGCCCATTTCTTCAAAGATGTCTTCTAAGCACTGGCAGCTAAAGCAATATTTAGAGGAAAATTTATAGCTGCAAGTGTCTATATTGCAAGAAGAAAGATCTCAAGTCAATAATGTAATCTTCCACTTTAAGATGAGGTTATAACCAAAATAAGCAGAAGGAAGGAAATAGTATTAGAGAGAAATATGTGAAAAGGTAGAAAAATAATGGAGAAAAATCAATTAAGAATTATCTCCAAAATCTCCCCAACCGATTGACAGATTCAACGCAATTCCTGTCAGATCTCAGCTGATTTCTTTGAAGAAATAGACACCTGATTCTCAAATTCTTGTAAAAATTCAAGTTATCAGAAAATCCCAGTCAATCCTGACAAAGATGAACAAAGTTGAAAGACTAAAACTTACCAGTTTCTAAACTTACTATGAAGCTGCAATGATCAAGACTAAGCTTTATGATCTGTGAATTATATTTTGGAGAAAAAACATTTCAAGTTAATTGATGCTTTTGAGGTCTGATCATTTCTGCGATACCATGTCTGCGTGTGTGAGGGTTAATCCTTCTCATAATCAGCCACTCTGTGATGTCTGGCTTCCCAGGGGGCTCGGTGGTAAAGAACCCGCCTGCCGATGCAGGAGACATGAATTTGATCCTTGGCTCGGGAAGATCCCCTGGAGGAGGAAATGGCAACTCACTCCAGTATTCTTGCCTCACTCACACTTACCGGTTTATTATGTGGAAAGGATCGGATCAGGGACCCAGAGGAAGAGCCAGATCACGGGGTCTGGGAGGGTCCTGAGTGCAGGGGCGTCTGTCCTCATGGAGTTGGCGTGCATTCACCAGTCTAGCAGTTCCCTAAACTCCGAACCATTGGGATTCTGTGGAGGTTTCATCATGCAGGAGTGATCAATATTAACTCAGTCTCCAGCCCATCCTGGGGCTGAGGAGTGAGGGGCTGAAAGGTCAAGTTTCTAATCGCGGCTTGGTCTTTCTGATGATGAGCCCATGTCGGGAAGCCCACCCAGAGTTGCCTCACTAGAACAAGAAATGCTCTAATCACTCAGGAAATTCCGAGAGAATTCGGAGCCCTGTGCCAGCAAGCAGGGGCAGAGATCACAGGGGCTTTTCTATGATGTTCTATTATTTTACAGTATGTATTTTTTTGTTTTCCTAATGAAGGGTTCAAGCATGTGGATAATAAATCTGCAGTTCAGGGCTTGGCAGCTGCATTTAAGCTCTGGGCACTCTGTCTATATGAGCTGCCCAGGGAGGATGCTGGGGCCCAGGCACCTGTGTGCATAACAGATGCCCGCCCTCATCCAGTCTTGAGGACTTGGGTCTCTGGCCAGCCAACGGCCTCAGGAACAGTGACGGATGATCACAGCGTGGCGTGCACCCTTGTGAGGGCTTGGAGGCCCTGGTGGAAGGGAGGGGGGCCGTGGCAATTCCCTGGCTCCCGCCCCCCCACCCCCGTGGCCTGCAGCCCCTGTCTTGCTAATGGACAGCGATGCCTCCTTGATCTTAGTTCCTCATTTACGGCTGGAAAAGACACCTCTTTCTTTTCATATTGGACTTGCTTGAGGCCTGTAATTATTATGGGATGTTTTTCCAGAAAGTTTTTAGGGACAAAAAAAAAAGCCCTTTCACTAAAATGAATCACCCAATTTTCCATTCTCATGGTGAACATTTAATAAATGAAGCAATTTAGAATCCATTTAAAATGTTATTGATGAGGCAGGGCCACAGAAATCAGCCTGGGGATGTGATGGACTCTGTGGGCCAGCATTGGGTCGGGGTCCAGCCTGGCAGACCCAGAAATAAGCCCGTGCAGGATGCCTGGAGCAAGGAGACACTTGGAACATTAAAGAGAAAGTGAGGTTGTGGACAATTGAGGTTCAGGTCACCGTGTCTTCGCCTTCCACCACACAGCCCGCTCTCCACGTCTCCTCTCCCCAGGCCGGCAGAGAGCAAGCCTCTCGTATTTAATCTGGTTTTGTCATCCACACCCATAGCAGGTGTGGGTGTAACTTTATTAAGTGAATGTACTGATGTCCGACCACTTCCATGAGCCACCGTCTCTGGTCCCTCCTTTCAGCTCACGCACAGGCTCAGTACCACCCCGGCTCCGTCACACCAGCTACCCCGGAAACGCTGCCTGCACGTGCTGGGGTTGGGTCAGGTCAGCGCTGAGCCATCGCTCTAGAATGTCTGCTCATGACGTCAAGTAGGTGGGTCTGAATGGAGACCCTCCAGTCCCTCATGCTGGCATCTCTGCAGTTGTCTTGAGTACCTGACCATTTTTGTCTGCTGGTTGGAGCTGCCTTGCAATGCCTTGTCCTTGGCATGACCTTGGACTTGCTGGGGAGAGCCTGCCTGTCAGGGCCAAGAACCTTTGGGACAGCTCAAACCCCTGGAAGATCCTGAAAGTGGAAGTGATACTATCTCAGTCATGTTCAACTCTCTGCAACCCCAAGGACTGTAGCCCACCAGGCTCCTCTGTCCACGGGATTCTCCAGGCAAGAATTCTGGAGTGGGTAGCCATTCCCTTCTCCAAAGGAGATTCCCAACATAGAGACTGAACCCAGGTTTCCCATATTGCAGGCAGATTCGTTACTGTCTGGGACACCAGGAAAGTCTTGCAAGAAAGACTCCTATGTCCCTTAAAATACTTGAAAGTTTTAGGGAGAGGCAACAAGCTTCAGAGTGCTCACCCATGGAGGCAAATCTGGGTTGGTGATGAATTCCTGTCCTGCATGTGTTACTTCATTCCTGGAGAAGATCTCCTGGAGAAGGGATAGGCTGCCCACTCCAGTATTCTTGGGCTTCCCTTGTGACTCAGATGGTAAAGAATCTGCCTGCAATGTGGGAGAGCTGGGTTCAATCTCTGAGTTTGAAGATCCCCTGGAGGAGGGCATGGCAACCCACTCCAGTACGCTTGCCTGGTGAATCCGCATGGACAGAGGCGCCTGGAGGGCTACAGTCCCTGGGGTTGCAAAGAGTGGGTAATGACTGACCTACTAAGCACAGCGCAGCATACGGGTTAGGTCGTCGACCCTGGGAGCTGTCCTTGTATCAGGGCAGGGTTGGTGTCTGTACTTTGTCTTCAGCAAGATGGGCGGCCGGGTGGTGGGATCGCACCGTCCCTGCCAAGTGTGGGACTGGACTGGTCCTCATGTACGGTCCTGACCCACACGGTCCTCAGACAAATACCCGTGCATTGGCCCTGGATGGGGCTCAGAGGAAAGACCTCGAAATGGCTTGCTTTGAAAGTGAAGCAACCAGAAAGTGATGAAAAGTAAAGGAGAAAACGTAGGCTAGCTTTTGGGAGGCGGGGACCCCAAGGGTCAAACAGAACTGAACATCCCCTAGGAATTAGGAGCTAGGGAACTTCCCCTTTTATGTGGCAGATAAATTGGTAAGGTGGGGAAATCACTTGGGGAAACCAGAAAAATGACACAGTGTGTGAAGCAAGTAACAGTCAGCCCCGATCACTCTCACAAACATGGTCCTGCTGTTGGTTTCTGTTCAGTTTTTGTACTTTTATCATTTATGTGTTTGTGTGTTTGCTGCTTGTTCTTGTTTTCCTAGAGATTGAGCCGGTTTCCAGAGATCTCTGTTGTATAAGATGTGACTATACAAACCCTGGATAGAAAGAAGAGGGTCCATAGACAGGGAGACGACAGTGGGCTTTAACTCTCCAGGAGAGAAACAAATAAACCGCTGATCACAACAGGTAATGAACATGAAGAGCAAGCTCACTGAGGCCGTCTCTGTCACAAGCACCAGTGGAAATGGCTTGGCCTCCCCAGAGCAGGCAGGTGGGGCCGTGGGGGCGGGTCCCCGGCGGTGAGCTCCAGGCCCGGCCCACCCTCCCCTGCAGGCAGCACCTGTGGGACCCCACACCAACTCAAAAGGCAATTGTTTGAGATTAAAACTTCGCTCCATTGGTGAGAAGCTGCCTATGGTTTGGCTTAAACCCAGAAGCCTGTCATCCTTGAGACAGACATGGGTGGTCTGTTTAAGGCAGGACTTCTGTTTCCTGAGGTGGGTGGCGGATCAGTCCACCAAATGGGAGTCTCTTGGAGGCACATGGGATGGTTTTGGCAGCACGGGAGAATCATTTTTAAATTTCTATAATTTTATTTTCAGAAGGATTATAAAATATATAACTAGGTCATCCAACCTGCAACTTCACAGTGATCCAAGCTTCCCTTCGAAATAAAAGTATCCAAGGAAAACGTGAGTGATTTGAACGGGAAAATGTAAGTGTGACGACGCTAATGTGTGCAGGGCTCCCGGCCCCAAAGTGGGCTGCCTGGGACAGGTGTTCCTGGAGACTCCCAGAGCTGACCTACCAGGTAGAGCTGCCAGAGAGAGTCCAGTTTAATGCTGACAGGGTCAGCATTAAATGCGTTTTTATTTTAGTGTAGTTGAACTCAGACTCTCACTTCTGACTGCAATTAGCAGGCGAGCTGACTTCTGAGATGGTCCCGTTAGTGACGATAAAACTGGGCTGTCAGGGTGCAGGAGGATGAAGCCGTTGGTTAGTGATGGATCCAGCCACTGTGAACTGCAGGACGGTTTCCAATGAGGCAGGAACAAGGGTCTGCTGGCCTGAGCTCAGCCCTCACATTTCCTGAAAATTACGAGGGATTCATATGTGACTTTGCCAGAATGTTTTCATATAGGACTGTTGGCTTTGGAACAAAGTTTGTTCCAAAGTTTTTGGAAATCCTCTTGTTATTGACAAGAGGAATTAAGAGCCTTTTGACGAAAGTGAAAGAAAAGAGTGAAAAGGCTGGCTTAAAACTCAGCATTAAAAAAACTGAGATCATGGCGTCTGGTCATATTCAGTTCATTTCAGTTCTGTTCAGTCGCTCAGTTGTGTCCGACTCTCTGCAACCCCATGAACCACAGCACACCACACTTCCCCATCCATCACCAACTCCCGGAGCTTGTTCAAACTCATGTCCATCGAGTCAGTGATGCCATCCAACCATCTCATCCTCTGTCGCCCCCTTCTCCTCCCGCCTTCAATCTTGCCCAGCATCAGGGTCTTTTCAAATAAGTCAGTTCTTTGCATCAGGTGGCCAAAGTATTGGAGCTTCAGCTTGATCATCAGTCCTTCCAATGAACACCCAGGACTGATTTCCTTTAGGATGGACTGGTTGGATCTCCTTGCAGTCCAAGGGACTCTCAAGAGTCTTCTCCAACACCACAGTTCAAAAGCGTCAATTCTTCTGTGCTCAGCTTTCTTTATGGTCCAACTCTCACATCCATACATGACTACTGGAAAAACCATAGCTTTGACTAGACGGACCTTTGTTGGCAAAGTAACGTCTCTGCTTTTTAATATGTTTTCTATGTTGGTTACGGGTTTTTTCCAAGGAGCAAGTGTCTTTTAATTTCATGGCTGCAGTCACCATCTGCAGTGATTTTTGAGCCCAAGAAAATAAAGTCTGGACTGTTTCCACTGTTTCCCTATCTATTTGCTGTGAAGTCATGGGACCGATGTCATAATATTAGTTTTTTGAATGTTGAGTGTTAAGTCAACTTTTTCACACTCCTCTTTCACTTTCATCAAGAGGCTCTTTAGTTCCTCTTCGCTTTCTGCCATAAGGGTGTCATCTGCATATCTGAGGTTATTGATATTTTTCCCGTCAATCTTGATTCCAGCTTGTGCTTCATCCAGCCTGGCATTTCACATGATGTACTCTGCATATAAGTTAAATAAGCAGGGTGACAATATACAGCCTTGACGCACTCTTTTCCCAATTTGGAACCAGTCTGTTGTTCCACTTCTGGTCCTATTCAGTTCAGTTCAGTTCAGTTTAGTTTGGTCACTCAGTCGTGTCTGACTCTTTGTGACCCCATGAATCGCAGCACGCCAGGCCTCCCTGTCCATCACCAACTCCTGGAGTTTACTCAAACTCATGTCCATTGAGTCGGTGATGCCATCCAGCCATCTCCTCCCCTGTTGTCCCCTTCTCCTCCTGCCCCCAATCTCTCCCAGCATCAGGGTCTTTTCCAATGAGTTAACTCTTTGCCTGAGGTGCCAAAGTATTGGAGTTTCAGCTTCAGCATCAGTCCTTCCATCTGATCCTATTACTCCATGGCAAATAGATGGGGAAACAATGGAAATAGTGACAGACTTTACTTTCTTGGGCTCAAAAATCACTGCAGATGGTGACTGCAGCCATGATATTAAAAGAGGCTTGCTTCCTGGATGAAAAGCTATGACCAAATTAGACAGCATATTAAAAAGCAGAGACATTATTTTGCCAACAAAGGCCCATCCAGTCAAAGCAATGGTTTTTCCAGTAGTCATGTGTGGATGTGAAAGTTGGATCATAAAGAAAGCTGAGTGCTGAAGAATTGATGCATTTGAACTGTGGTGTTAGAGAAGACTCTTGAGAGTCCCTTGGACAGCAAGGAGATCCAGCAAGTTCATCCTAAAGGAAATCAGTCCTGAATGCTCATTGGAAGGACTGATGTTGAAGCTGAAGCTCCAATACTTTGGCCACCTGATGCAAAGAACTGACTCATTTGAAAAGACCCTGATGCTGGTCAAGATTGAAGGTGGGAGGAGAAGCAGGGGGACAGAGGATGAGATGGTTGGATGGCATCACTGACTTGATGGACGTGAGTTTGGGCAAGTTCCTGGGGTTGGTGATTGACAGGGAGGCCTGGCGTGCTGCCGTCCATGGGGTTGTGGAGAGTCAGATAGGACTGGGCAACTGAACTGAGCTGTTGACTTTGAGCTAATTTTTTTCCCCAACATGTGAACTGTAATCCTATTTAGATTTCAACTCTCAAATGTAATTGATAAATGAAGAGAGCCACCAATAGAACTTGAGTGGTTATGAATAATAATCTCAGAATGCCCATGTACATGGGAAAGTGGATCCGTCTGACTAACACTGACTATAATCACAGTCTCACAACTGCTGAAGGTTTCTGGTTTTCAGGGAGGCCTTCTTCTGTCTTAGGAGAGCAGCCTCGGGCCTGGATGGCGCCGTGCATAGTAACTCGAGTGTGTTCTGCAGACTGACAGGTGGGCACAAGTCGGCACTCTCTCCTCATGACGCGCCAAGTCAGAGTTTGTAATTTCAGGGTTTGGTGTAGATTTCTGCTCATGGTTGCTTCCCAACGCTAGGCTTGTTTACAGATGCCTCTGAATCTGCCTCTTCGGATGTGGGTGCATTATACACACGGAGATTAAATTATTATTCAGCAAGTCTTTAATGGCTCATCCAGCTGCTGTGTTTGGAGTGCATCTTCCCGTCTCAGCACATCTGGGCTTGGCCACGAGTCTGCTGTGGCCAGTTGAGCGTCAGAGGTGAGCAGACATGTTTGCTGACCCTGGAACCTCTGGGGTCCCCGGCTCCGGCTCCTGGTGGCTCTGTCCCTCTTCTCTGGGCCCAGTGTCGTCCCTCATGGAGCAGACATGAGCACTGGACAAGCCCATCGGTCAGTCTCAGTCGCCCTGTAGGTCGGTCAGCGTAGAATGATCACGTCTTACAGAAGCCGCCAAGCTTGAAGGGTGGCTTGTTACCCACCATTACCATGGCGATACTGACAGGTGCCTTCACATCAGCCTCGTTAGAACTGTGAGTAAAATTAGAGGACAATTAAAGAGTTTGTTCATGATTCAAAGTTTATTACATTTAAAATAAATATTCTAAGGCTGAAATTTCTTGTGTTCTCCGTAAACAATACATGTACTAAAACATATTCAGTTGGGACCACAGAAAAATCTAGAAGAAAATAAGAAAGATAAGAGTGGAAGACAAGAAAGGAGTGACTTTTCTCTGTAAAGACAGAATTTTAGAGCAGGCAGAGAGCTTAGATTTCATCTTGCCTAAGGGGACTGCAGAGGATGAGATGACTGGATGGGATCACCAACTTGATGCACGTGAGTTTAAGCAAGCTCCAAGAGATGGTGGAGGACAGGGAAGCCTGGCGTGCTGCAGTTCCTGGGGTCGCAAGGAGTCAGACACGACTTAGTGAGTGAACAAGAAAAACAGTTTGCATCGGAACCCACCATTTTCCTTGCAAAGCTGGTAATTGGGGTCCTTGATCTATTTTCAGTAGTCTACGGGCCTGAAGTAACTCCTATGCTCGCCTGTATTGAAGGGCAGGAATGGGCCCTTTTCAAGATCCTCTGGCTGGTCCCTCGGCCCAGGGGTCTTCCCACCAGACCCCATGTCCTTGCTATTGGTGCAAGGAGCTCGCATCTCCCCTGGGAGGGGAGCAGACAGAGAGGACACACGACTCACACTCTCTGGGGTCACTGGCTCTATGGCAGCTTCGCGGGTTGCTTCACACACGGCCGCCCAGCGTTTCTCAGCTGTGCCTCACACGAGCCCTTGGCAAGGACTTCCTGCTCACCGGACGCCCGGCCCCCGTGACTAGCCGAGACCGCGGCTGGTCCATCTGTTGGAGCAGCGGCCCTCGTACAGAGCGGGCTCTGGGGACAGCAGGCTGCCCCGTCGAGCACAGGCCCCTCATTCCTGCTGGGCCTTGGTCTGCTCATCCTCCGCGGTCCAGAGCCAGGTCAGCGTCCACACCGCGAGAAGTGCCCCCCTTCCCTGACGAGCAACTCCACCATCACGGGAGCACCGGGGGCTGGGGGCGGGGGCGGACGAGAGAGTGACGTCCAAGCCCCGATCCTGTGAAGCTCGGCCTCATGGAAACTCAAGGTGCCAGAGGAGGCACACACAGCGTGGAGCTGCCCTGAGGGTGCCCGGGGGGCCTGGCCTCCAGAGCCACGGCTCTGGGGTGGCCCTGCTCTTGGCTGGTCTAGGGGGACCTAGGGGCCCTTGCTTGTGTAAGTGCAGAGTGAGATGCTGGAGACGGCGATTAGGGGTCACTTGTACACACAGGGACACCATGGGATGTTCCGGAGGGGCTGTGGGCAGGGACCCCCCCCAGCAGGCACCCGAGGGCCCCGTCCTGCTGCCCCGGGAGCTCAGAGAGGAGGAGGCGTCCTCACTGCCCGGGCAGGCGGTTCTGACTCTTGGTTCCTTCTGTCCGTGCTTCTGCTGACAAGTCATCTCTAGTTGAGCCTCATTGTGATTGATGAGGCTGTTTGGGGTATTTGTGTAACCCTAGGACAGCAGCTGGATGATGCATATTTTGGGGGAATACTTCTGACTTAGACTGTCCCAATAATTTTATCGTAAGATGCACACACAACAGTTCAAATACAAACAATCCATTCATTCATTTATAAGACAGATCCGTGAACAACGTCGCCGAGTCTGCCTTCTCGGAGATGTTTCGTGTTATCTCTGAGTTCCAGTTCCTGGGAAGGGTCATGCAGGAGTGCGAGGCCTCCCTCTGTCCCCCAGGTGGCCCCGGTCAGCATGTCCATGGGCCCTCATGCGGCGGCTCAGACACAGGCCGGCATGTCAGAGCCAAGGGCCCCACGGGGCTCGCCCACTCTCAACGTCCCCCTGGGGGCCTCTTGGTCTGGTCTGACACCCCTGACCCCCATCACCTGCTGGCCCTGGACCTCTGGGCCCCCAACCCTGGGCACGTGCTTGCCCTCACCCCGCACAAAGGCAAACAGATGTCTCTGGGGTCTTCTGGAAGGTTTCCCAGAAAAGGGGTGTGTGTACTCCATGGGAACTACCACATAGCTTGTTTTAAATGATAAAGGTTAATTTCCAAGTATTTAATTCAACCAGGCCGGGTTCCTAGACCATCTTTGAAAGTGATGGAGACTCACCACAAGAAGGAGAAACGCACTAGAGTCTGGAAAACAAGCTGCCAATCTGTTTCACTGAGTGTTTCACCTGATGTGCCAGAGCAGGAAAGTAGGGGAACCCCTTCAACTGCCTGCTTCTCGGGGAAGCCCCTCCCTTGGCCCGGGGACCCCCACAGGCTCCAAGAGAGGCTCCTCACTGGTCTCAGGGTCTCCGTGAGAGGAGACAGGCTCTCTGGGGGCAGGTGGCTGCTGCATTTTCAGCTGCCCATGTGCTCTGTAGTTTGAGACGAAAGGGCCACACAAGGGCAGCGGGAGGCGTTGGCTTGGTGACCAGGTTCATGGGGCAGCTGGGAGACTCGTTGACCAGTGTGCTCTGATGGGTGGGATCGGGGGGCACCGCCCGCAGACACATGGGGGTCCCAGAGGAGCAGAGACCTGGAGCCTGGCCGTGGGCAGGGGTGGACACGAAAAGTCCGACCGGCTGGGGAGAGGGGGTGCGCCCGGGGCTCAGTCGCTGGACTTGCTCTGCCGGGGGGTGT
Source organism: Dama dama (assembly GCF_033118175.1). Lineage (NCBI taxonomy): Eukaryota > Metazoa > Chordata > Mammalia > Artiodactyla > Cervidae > Dama > Dama dama. The sequence continues at coordinate 1,489,808 of NC_083702.1, forward strand.
GCGGAGGAACTGCAGGGAAAACCGGGTGGAGTGGATGGTATCCAATTAAACTCAGGAAGGAGCAGTCACCCCTGCTCTGGATCCTGAGCAAATCCCAACAGGATTAACGATTTTGCTGTAAACAGAGAAATCAGAAAAAAAGACAGGGCTGTCGGTACAACCTTGGTGGTGGCAATTCAGTGTTAAGAACGGAGCCAGAGGCAGAAAACAGTGAATCTTTCTGCCTGTTGACTGAAAACAGTGAATATGACTCTGCTTACAAATAAGTAAAGTTTGAAGAGCCCTAAAATAATCCGACTGCCGATAGCGAGGAGGAAACGGCTTCGCCACAGCTGGGAAGGTGTTAACACGGAGAAGACACGCCCGGCCCGACTCAGAAGCAGGGGGCGCGTTTCAGTGCTCTAACGGAAAAGCAGAAAGGCTGGCAGAGGGCCCTCCGCCCTCACTCATTCGCTCACCCAGGCGCCGGGGCCAGCACTGGCACGTCGCACCCGCCTCACCGGAGCCTGTTCCCTGGAGAAGGGTGGGGAGCAGGTCCCACAGTGGACTCTCTGAAAATCCTTTGACTGTGCTGGGGGTTGAGGGCCAAACAAACACCTCGTGAGCAGACCCCACCTCTGAGCGGGTGGGTGGAGAGAGGGCTGGGCGGGGGGCGGTGGGCAGGGGGGTGAGAGCTCCCAGCACCAAGAGGTCTGAGCAGAGACCCTAGGGGCTGAGCTGGGGCCGCTGGTGAGCCTGGAGCAGAAGCGGGGAGAGCCCAGAGAGGGGGCCTGGATGGGAAGCGGGCTGGGTCTGTCCCGGCTGGGAGGCGCCTCCCTGACTGCTGCGCTGAAGGGTGGGAAGTACTAACCTCTCAGTCGTGTCTGACTCTCTGTGACCCCATGGACTGTAGCCCACCGGCCTCCTCTGTCCGTGGAATTCTCCAGGCAAGAAGACTGGAGTGGGTTGCTGTTCCCTTCTCCAGGGGATCTTCCAGACCCAGGGATCAAACCCAAGTCTCCTGCATCACAGGCAGATTCTTCACCGTCTGAGCCACTAGGGAAGCCCTGAAGGGCTGGGAGCCCCACAAAGACCGCGACTGCACCAGCCCTGGGGAGCGGTCAACCATCATGCCACCACTTTCCTCCTATTTTCTTTCAAACTCAGCAATGGCGTGCCTTTCAGAAAAGTGCAGACTCACACAGTGCTGTTTAAATTCACATTATTTTCAGGGAGGAGATCTGAAAATGTGCAAGGAAAGTCTTAAAAATCTCAGGCCATTAGCAGTTCTCCTTATGTGATGCTCAAGACGTTCTATCCTGAGGAAGTATTGATGGATCTTCTAATGGCTTCTGCAATGATGAGGCTGTAAGAATGTTCATCGCACTGTTGTTTATATTAATGGAAATTAAAACCACCTGAGGATTCTATTAGACTCATTCATGAACCTGTATTCATAAAGTGGAATATGGGCCCGTATAAACGTGACGTGGGGGACTATATTTCACAGGATGGAAGGCAGGCCTGCTTGTGAAGATGGAAAATGGCTTATGAAATGATGTGTAATGGAAAAAGCTAATGAGGGTGGGATCGTTTTCACTTGGAGGTCCAGCCTCGTTTCACGTGCCGCAGGAGGGGAAGCGGGAGAGGATGGTGAAGCCTGGACGGCAGTTCCCAATGGAGGCACCCAGCGGGAGGGCCCAGTCATGGTGCAGTCACTGGAACTGTGTTCATCAGCCCAGGCCTGTCCCAGCTTCTGCCCTAAGTTTCGTTCCGGCTTCCCAGTCAGGACCTGCAAGAGGAAAGCAAATCTCCCCCTGCCCAGTCCCCTCGGATGCCCTGCTGATGAGCATTCAGGAGTAGAAGAGGGAGCCAAAGGGACAAGCCTGTCTTCTCCTCTGTTGACGAAATAAAACCTGGGATCTGAGCCCTAATTCAAACCCAGAAATCAGAAGGAGAAACAGACTCTGCCTAAAGGACAACATTTGACAGGAGATTTTGAAAGAGCTGTAGGGAAAAGAGAGAAAGAGGTCAGGAACCCAAATAAACTCACAGCCGTGCAGACCAGGCAGCTGAAGGCTCCGTCCCTGACACACACATACCGCCAAGGACACTCGTCGATGTTGTAAACAGAAGGGACGCTATAAAAAGGAAACAAGACGATGGAAAGCATCTCATTAGATCCATGAGGCCATCAGCTCTAAAGACGGATGGTTAACTGTCATCAGTTCCTGCTAGTTCTGGAGCTGGTAAACCAAATCCCCCAGACTCGTTCAACCACTTCCCCGGAATAAGCATGCCATACAAGTAGGAAGTGTTCTAGATAACCCGTAGGTTTCCTCTGCCTCCCAGACCTTGACTGTGACCCTGGGGGCCTTGGTATAAGGCATCCTGGGCAGTTAAGCCCAGGGGTTCATCCAAACATTGCCTTGTTTCCTGGGTCCTAGATTGATAGACAAAGACGACCAAATAAAGTGGAGGCCAGGTTGTTGGGTTTAGGAAGGGATGTGGGTAGGATGGAGGTGAACGTGCATGTGAAAGGACAGAGCAAGGACCCGCCGGGGGAATGTTCTGTTTCCTGACCAGGTTGGTGTTCACGTGTTGACTCTGATAGACTCAGCTCCTCAAGGTGCAGCCGCCGTGTGTGGAGGGAGCCCCAGGAGAGGGTGCGAGCGTCGCCCTGTATATGTCTTACAACTCCAGGTGAATCTACAGTTAACTTCCAGCAAAAAAATTAAAGAATGAGCAGTCACGTTGACCAAGAAGATCCACCTTTGGATTTTATTAATACAGAACGGTTTTATTTTTAAATTTTAAAAAATTTTATGTATTTTTGGCTGCGCTGGGTCTTCTTCGCTTTGAGCGGGCTTCTCTCTAGTTGCGGCGAATGGGGGCTGCTTTTTAGCTGTGTTGCCAGGGCGTCTCATTGTGGCGACTTCTCTCGTTGCAGAGCACAGGCCTGGTCGCTCCACGGCCTGTGGGATCTTCCCAGCAGGGATTGAACCCATGTCTCCTGCATTGACAGGCGGATTCTTTATCACTGAGCCACCAGGGAAGCCTCCACCTTTGGATTAAAAATAATTATTTATTTAATTCAAGTATCGCTGATTTACAACGCTGTGTTAGTTCTGCTGTACAACCCAGTCGCTCAGTTGCACACACGTCTGTGAGTCGCTCGGTCGTGTCTGCCTCTCTGTGACCCCGTGGACTGTGGCCCACCAGGCTCCTCTGTCCACGGGATCCTCCAGACAAGAACACGGGAGTGGGGAGCAATTCGCTTTTCCAGGGGATCTTCCTGAGCTGGGGATCAAACCTGGGTCTCCCTCACTGCAGGCGATTCTTTGCCATCTGAGCCGCCAGGACTACTTAGACACATTCTTTTCATATTCTCTCCCACAGTGCTTTATCCCAGGAGACTGGATGTACTTCCCTGTGCTGGACAGTAGGACCACACTGTGTGTCCATTCTAGATGTCATAGTTTACATTTACTAACCCCAAAGTCCTAATCTTCCCCTCCCGACCCCGTCTCTGGATTTCTGCAGCCCCTCTGCTCCAGGCCAGGGCGGTGTCTCACGGCCTCGCTGGGTGAGAAAGTGCCTGAGGAGGTGCAGGGCGCCTGGGAGAGCCCCGAGAGGGACGGGGCAAAGGCAGCGCTCTGGGCCGACCTGGGGGAGCCGGCCTCATTCCTGCTCTGGCCCTCCCTTGTTTGTCCCCTTAAATCAGAGGCACCAGAAGTCTGGACCTTCTCCCCTGTGATGTAGCGAGGGCTCTGGGAAGGGGTGTGGGGTGAACGAAACAGCCGAGAAGGAGCGTCCCAGCAGGCCGGACGCAATGTGCCCTGGAGCCAGGGTGTCGTGGGTGGGGTCCAGCACCCACTGCCTGGGGTGCCAGGAAGAAAGGGGAGAGTGTCCCCCCAGGTGGCTCGACACCCCCCCCCCCCTCAGCGGTGGCCCAGCGCACGCCCTGGAGGTGGCCCATTGCACCGAGGAGTAAGTCCACCCCGGCTCCAGAGACCAGCACAGGAGGTGGGGGGGGAGGTTCCTGGAGCCCCACTCCTGTCGGGGCCAAGGTTACCTGCAGCTCTGCATGGGGAGGGCTGCTGGCTCCAGAGAAAAGACAAAATGAATGAAGTGGCCCCCAGCAGAGGGTCACACAGTTGCCAGGAGCTTAAGCCTCTCTTAAGTGTTACTGTGTCTTCAGGATCAAGGTTAGTATACAACTGCAGACAAGAATACCACCTGCCGTACTGCTGAACAAAGGATGCTGCGGCCGCCCAGGATGGTGAGCCCGGGGGGGGACGCAGGGTGAGACGACGCAGGGCACCAGCCCGGGAGAGGAGACGCAGGTCAGAGGAGTAAAGCAACTAGACCTCAATGAAAGTGAAGGAAAATCTGCTTTGCGTCTGCATCTCCCCTGCGGGATGGCGGACTCTGACGGTAGGACCACAGTTCCGCTGAGTCTCCCCTGTGGGACGCAGACTCTGACGGTAGGACCACAGTTCCGCTGCGTCTCCCCTGAGGGATGGCGGACTCTGATATTAGGACCACAGTTCCGCTGCGTCTCCCCTGCGGGACGGCGGACTCTGATGCTAGGCCCACGGCCCCGCTGCGTCTCCCCTGAGGGATGGCGGACTCTGATATTAGGACCACAGTTCCGCTGCGTCTCCCCTGTGGGACGGTGGACTCTGATGCTAGGACCACGGCTCCGCTGCGTCTCCCCTGCAGGACGGCGGACTCTGATGTTAGGACCACAGCTCCATCAGATGCGCAGGGCTCTGAAACAGATGGGTGTCCGGGAGGCGTCACGGTCCTGTGTGGACTGGAGGAACGAGTGAACTGGAGGAAAAATGAATGGCGGCCCTGGGCTGCATATCAGGAAGCCTCCCAGGCCGACGTGCAGCCAGCCAGACAGTGTTGACACCTGAGCCATCCGTCTGCCTCCTGCAACGCCCCAGCCAGGGCTGACGGCGGGGGCGGAAGGAGCCCAGACGGGCCCCTGAGACCCGCGGGCCGGCAGGTGTAACTGGCGGCGGGTAATTGGGCCCCGTGCTCAGGGCTCCGTCATCAATTCTTGTAAATGTCACTTTGCACTCTGCTTTTTCCTGGACCCAATGTTGTTTTCCCCCTGAGCAGCATTTGGGAATTCAGAGATTTCCTATGCATTTGATTTAACATCCCACACCTGCAGATCCTGATTAAGCCTGACATTGTCTTTATAGAGTGAGTTGTTAATAGAGGTGAAAAACTGTTTTCACAATGATTCCTTCTCACATCCCATGAGGTGGCTGGGAAGAAGTGCCCTTGTTAAGATGAGGGCTTTGCTTCCAGTCTTCTGCAGGGTGACATACAACACAAGATCCGGGAGGCTGCCTTGGTAATTACGGATACTTAGATCGCATCACAGAGATGTGGAATTACGCCTGATTAACTGTGGAATCTATTTAAGAACATCACAGATTTTTAAGTGACATTTAAGATAGTCCTAGGATGTTGGCGCTGAGTGAGAGAACAGAATTGTGCTGTCTTGACTCATATGTAGCTATTTCCTGAATGTATAAAAGAAAAAAATCCTTTCACATAAACTAGAGAGCCGGGCCCACAGGTCGGCGCCGCTTTGAGTTGGGACTAGAAACGATCCCCCAGCTTTGTCAGGGTCACGGGCCTCTTCAGTGCCGGGGGTGTCTCTCCAGGCATGATGACGGCAGCATGAGCAGCCCCCGGGGCCGTCTGTGGCCCTGAACCTTTCGGGGGGCAGGCAGGCATGGCCCCACTCCTAAGGCAGACCCCAGCCGCGGTGCCGAGTAAGACGCGGCTCCAAGACTCGTGCCCCAAATGGAGGCAAAATCGCTCTCTGCTCTGTGATGAGAGTCGAGGCTAATTTTATCCCCCCCGTGCGCCAGGGCACTCGGAATTTTTCATGAGAAAGTAATGACTTCCAGGAATGAAATAAACTCTATACACATTTTCATGGGAAATGGATCATTTCTGGAAAATAATTAAAATGAATCAGATGAAGTCTTTTCTGGCCATGAGATAGAAACAGATCATCTATAACCATGGGAGAGGACTTTGGGGGCCGACTGATGACTGTGCTTGGGCTATTAATAAACCCTCTTAACAGTGCCAGAAACGGACGATTTCCTTGTTGTCTTAGCGCCCCGAGCCCTGCTCGTCTCAAGACCTCGGGGCTGACCACGCTGGCAGGGGAAAACGCTTGAGCAGCGTGTGACAGAGGGTGGCTAACCAGAAAGAGACAGCTCTTTGCTGGAAACTTGTTGGGAATCTCGACAACGTGTGACTCCTCACGAGGAAACCACGCCGTCTTCCCCTTCAGAGCCATCGGCGGCGGGGCTGTGTTTGGGCGCGTCTGGCGCCTCCGGGGGCAGGCGGGCTGTTGGCAGAGGGCGAGGCTGGGCTGGGGCTCCCATCTGAGACAGCGTCTGCCTGCCCGTGCCCCAAGCAGCTGCTCCATGTTTCTTGTTGGGATTCCTGGGACACCGGGAACTCTGACACAGAGCGTGGGGCCACCTGGCGGCAGAGGGATGCCCGCTGAGGGCAGGGGCTGCCCCAAGGGACTAGGGCCGGACACTTGGGGTACGGATGGGAGGATTTTCTGGGGGGACCCCCAGCTTGAGGCTCGGTGGCCATACTGACGCCTGTATGTTTCTTCACGTCTTACCCCACCCCCCCCCCACCAGTTCCCATAGTTTTCATTGTAATCCACTGCTGTGATTTTTTATTTGGATTTTTCCTCGCAAATCACTGGTGGCTCAGCACGGTGCCCTGCAGCCCAGGGTCCAGGCTCACAGGCCCTTGGCCTGTGGTTCCGCTGCAAAGCCTGGGGCTACACCTCCTTGTCTGAAGCTCATCTATACGGTTGAGAGGTTTGTGACTTTTTCCTCATATTCTAGGGTAACATTCTCCTTTATTGCTGTTCTTTTTTGCTTCCAGGTGAAATTTCAAATTGGCGCATTAAGCTCCAGGACGATTCCTGCTGGGAGCTGTCCAGGTCCTCCCCCCTTCCCTCATGCACCCCCACTGGACTCCTGCTTTACTCTGGGCCCTGGGCCTCTCTAGCTTCCAGGACTCCAGTGGAAGTCTGGAGACAGTGAGCTTCCTCCCGGAACTGTGACCGCGCTCACATCTATTCCCCCCTGCCGCGGCTCAGGTGGCTGAACCCCACTGACCGGGTGGTGTAGACAGCAGGTGCTTATTTCTCAGTTCCGGGGGATGGGAGCCCAAGATCAGGATGCCGGCAGATCCAGTGTCTAGAGGACCCCATCTTCCTGGCAGGACGGCGGCCACCGTCTCCACGTGTCCCCACAGATGGACAGAGATGGGTCTGGGCTCTCTCCTCCTCATATAAGGGCTCTAATCCCACCAGAGGCCCCACCCCGGTGACCTCACTGAACCCCCTAATTCCAGCCCATCGGAGGACGGGGCTGCGACAGATGGACTTGGGGGGAGGCAGACATTCTTCGCACACCCTGTTCCCTCCCTTTGGCTTCATCTTCTGCAGCATGATGCCTTTCTTCACAGAACTCTTGCTACTTCTTTTTAGAAAGCATTTTAATTATAGTTGGAGAGTCGTTGCTTTACACGGTTGTGCTGCTTTCTGCCGTGCAGCGACGTGAGTCCCTCTGAGCACTCAGACGCCGCTCCCTCTCGGACCCCCCTCTCCCCTCGTCCTGCTGCTCCGGGCCAGCGCAGAGCACGGAGCTCCCGGTGCTACCAGCAGCCTCCCCGAGCGTCGGCTGTACCCACCGCTGCGCGTACACGTCCGTGCTCCTCTCTGAACTCGTCCTACCCTCCCCGTCCCCCCCTGTGCACACACGTCCGTTCTCCTCGTCGGCGTCTCTGTTTTGCCTACTGATACACACTTAGTTTTGAGACTATTGCCAAAGTAAAAAGCGATGGCAGCTATTAATGTCTAAGAGGGCTCTGCCTATGTTTTCCTTTAAGCGTTTCAGAGTGTCCGGCCTTACCTTTAGGTCTTTGATCCACACGAACCTGTTTGCAAAGCAGAAATGAGAAACACAGACGCAGAGGACAAGCGTGGACGCCGGGGGGTGGGGGGTGGGAGGACCTGGGAGCCGGGGTTGACATACACCCCATCACGTGTGAAACAGGACGAAGGGGAACCTACTGCATACAGCAGTGGGAATGCTTGTCCGTGAACTGTGGCGACTTAAATGGGAAGGAAATTCAAGAAGGAGGGGATGTGTGTGCACGTGCGGCTGGTTCACTTTGCTTTATAGCAGACTGACACGGCCGTGTAAGGCAACTATACTCCAATAAAAATTTGTTTAAAGACGCGATTACATTTCCTAACGTATTTTGGCTTGATTAGAGAGCTATTGATTACACGTGCTGATACAGAGGGCCAAGCTTTCTCATTACTTCTGGTCATTTCACAATTTTCCTATTGAATTTCCAGGTGACGAAACGTCTTGTTTCCAAACACAGATCCTTTTTTCTGATGCTCATTTCCTTCTGTGTCTTGTCCCTAACAGGGCAGGGCAGAGAGAGTGTGTCTGGGTTCTGGACACCGATCCAGCTCCGGGAATGTGTTCACCCCACAGTCGCTGGGCCTCAGCCCCAGATTCTCATCTCGGGGAGGGGGGTTCCTTACTGTCCTTGTGTCAGAGGTCATTAGATCCCTGCCCGGGGGGCCCCAGGAGAGGAGCGGGGACACGTGGTGCAAAGGACCAGTCACATGTGACCCTCCGCTTTCTTGCTTGAATAAGGGTCCTGGAGGACGGGGAAGGACACAGGGAGCTTGGTGGGCTGGCTCGAGGCTGAGAACAGCTCTGAAGTGCTGCTCCAGAGAGGGGTCTCTCCGAGCCCTTTGAGAACACAGCCTGTCAGACTGAGGAAGTCTCCCCCTCCAGTTCCTGTTTGCTCTGTTTTTTAAGCAGGAATTAGTGTGGAGTTTTGTCAACTGCTTCTTCCCTGTGGCTCCTGTCTGATGATGGGGAGAATTCCATTAACGGGTTTTATTAATGGGACTCATCTGTGAATCTACCCAGAGGGTGCCGGCAAAGAGCTTTCTGGTGAGAGTGTGGGGGAGGGACCCATTGAAGGGAGCCACCTGCAGGGACGCCCTGAGACAGAAGGAAAGAAAAAGGACACCCCTTCTTCTACCCCCGAGAATGACCAGGTTTCAGAAGAGCCAGCCTGTGAGGCTTTACAGGTGAGCTCTGAGCAGAAGCGCATGGTCAGGGATCCCCAGGAAGCTTGTGACTGGGCAGCTTCACAAGGTACCTGCCTCTCGGGAAGCTGGCAGAGTTTGGGGCACCTGACAAGGGAAGCTGAAGCCCTAAGGAGTGGCTGGAGACCTGAGTGTTAGCCGGACTCTGCTGGCCCAGAGCAGAGTCTTCAGAGGAGCAGAGCAATCAGCCCAGGGCCACGGGGCCCCAGACCTTCCGCCCACCCCCATTCCTGCCCTGTCCTCACTGGACTGAGCTCTGCTGGTGAAAGGACAGGGGCTGAGTTGGGTGGCCGCACAGAGGACCCCCAGGTAGAAGAGGCCGAGGGCGTATCTGGAGAGGCTGGTGGAAGATGCCCAGCCCGCCCGAGAGATGGCTGTGTTTTCAAAGGAGAAGGGGATGTTTCCATAAAATCCAGAAGAGATGTGTGGCTTTAATCCAACTTTCAGTGGTCAGCGTGTTCGTGGGAGGAGAGCGGGCAAGCAGGGCTCCTTATGTGCTCGCATCATAAGACCGAGCCTTGCGGATGCAGACAGTGCCAGTGCAGGGTCTGACTGAGATGAGTCCGTCTGCACACACGCTTCAGGACCGGAGGGTGTGCGCAGAGGCTCCTTCTGCCCAGAAGGTGGTTATTGTCCAGCCCCTCAGTCGTGTCCGACTCTTTGTAACCCCGTGGACTGTAGCACCCCAGGCTTCCCTGTTCTTCACCAGTTCCTGGAGTTTGCTCTCATGTCCCTTGAATCGGTGATGCCACCCAACCGTCTCATCCTCTGTCGTCCCCTTCTCTTGCCCTCACTTCTTCCCAGAATCAGGGTCTTTTCCAATGAGTCAGCTCTTCGCATCAGGTGGCCAAAGTATTGGAGTTTCAGTTTCAGCATCAGTCCTTCCAATGAATATTCAGCACTGATTTCCTTAAGGATTTACTAGTTTGATCTTGCAGTCTAAGGGACTCTCAACAGTCTTCTCCAACACCACAGTTCAAAAACATCAGTTCTTCAATGCTCAGCCTTCTTTATGGTCCAACTCTCACATCCATACATGGCTACTGGAAAAACCATAGCTTTGACATTATGGACCTTTGTCGGCAAAATGATGCCTCTGCTTTTTAATATGCTGTCTAGGTTTGTCATAGCTTTTCTGCCCAGAATTTCGAAGCCGCAAAACCTCCCTCTTTCGGCTGACCTCCTGTTGGCCCTACAGGCCTCAGTCCAGGGTACCCCATGGCTCTGTCAAGTTGACGCAAAAAATCAACCATCACGGGCCTTTCCAGTTTCCTCTGTTATAACTGAAAACACCCCTGTGGCACCCTAACCATCTCCTTGGTGACCGTTCACTCACTGCCTCGGGTGGGAGACATGCTGACCGGGGCAGCGGGAGGCGCTGGCAGACTCGGCCCAGAAGCTGCTTGCTCTCCAGCAGGGACGTACGTTGCGGGCACCGTTTCCATTTCAGCGGAGCCGCCCGGCAGCCGACGCCAGGCTCTGGGTGCAGCTGCCCTCCCCCGTCTGTGCCCGAGGCCGTGGCCACTGGAGAGCAGGCCGTGCTCTGAGCCTGCAAGGCGAACCGGAGAAAGGCGGCTTCCTCCCAGTGGCACTGGTTATGATTCTCCATCCAAGTCAGCATCCGACCTCGGAGAAGGCCCTTTATCTTTTTGGGTCTCCGTCAGCCCCTCTCTGGGCTGAGGGGGCAGACCACTGGTTCCAGGCTCCTCACCAGCGTGGCCACGCCAGGAGGATACACAGCTCTCCCCGTGGGGACTGTGGCCCAGTAGGCAGTGATGTCCGTCCTAGAGTGGGAGCCCTGGATCAGAGAGCCCCGAGCCCCTTCCTGCTTCAGCATTGCCTGTCCCTAATTGATCACTGCAGACACATGGATGGGGTAACTTGCATGAACTTATGGATCAGATATACCTTCCCGGTGGGTACTCGGTGCAGGAGAGGCAGCGGGCAGCAGGATGGTCGCACTTTCATATATTTGGGCAGAATCAGTCTGTTCTGGTCATTAGGAACGTGGGCAGGTACTCGTGTTCTGCTCTGGGTGCTGAGGTGGGGCTTGGTAGCCAGAGGTTGAGGTTCTGGCAGGAACCGTGCTGTTTCCCCAGGCTCACTGTCTTCTTTCCCCCTCTTCTCCTTCTTTTTGCCTCTCTACTCCTTCCCTCCCTCCCTCCTCTCTGCCCCTTTCCTTGTGGAGTATCTCACAGAGGAGAGAATAACCTCCTGGACTCTCTCTGCCCATCGCCCAGCTCCAAAGCTCACCAACACGCTGATTTCCTCCACCATCAACACTGGATCAGATGTTACGTGTATCATATGATGCAATGTGTAGACTAGCTCATAAGCAGCTGTCACAGTCTACTTGAATTCACTCACATTCCCATCTTGACTGACTCATTTGACAGAAATAATACATTTGCACGACAATACCTATTTTGACATGTGATTATGCCTAAACAATACGCACCTTATATTAAGTCTTTCTGTTAACAAGCAGTATGAGAACTGCAACTTTTCTTTGTTCCTTACTTTTATGGCAACATGTATTGGATAAGTCTGGATACTTGAGTAATATGTACAGACTAAAAATTGCAAAGATAGCATAGAGAAGAGGACAGTATTTTAAGAACAGAAAAATAGAGAAGCATTTTGAAATATGCTGACACCCAGATTGATGGCTCCTTGTTCCTGCTATTTCAATTCAATTCATATTTATGACAGGGTGAAGATGATCCCATGATGTGACTGAACACTATGGTATTTATATGTATATTTGTCTCCCTCCTACTCCTTCATAAACCTGCAGCATTTTAATCATTCTCCAGCCACAGGTGAAACAGGTGAGCCCGGACTTTCCTGCTTCCTGCACGGTAGTAGAGGTTGCTATGGTCACTTTCAGTTGAAAACATAATTTTTTGGTCAAAAAATGAAATGACCATTCCCTGAATTTGATTTTATATCAAATTTTTCTCCTACTAAAGTAAGTCAGAAAAAGACTGGAAAGGGAACAAAAATCACATAGGACAAATAGACAGCAATTTGCAAGATGATAGACATAGAGAATGGCAATATTCACATTAAATATAAATGATGTAAATGTTCTAATTAAAATGTGGAAATAGGTTAGTTTAAAAAGACTCAAATATATGCTATTCATAAGAAATTCAAATAAAGAGACATTAAGTTCAAATGAAAATACTTAACAAGTATATCCCATGCTCACCTTCACATATAATTGACTATAATAAATATTAGATAGGCCTGTTCTAGAGTCACAAATGTTACCAGGGATAGACTGTCACTTCACAATGATGGTAAAAGGGTAAACTCACCCAGGTCACGCAAACCCTAAACTCCTACACACCCATAAGCTTGAAAATATATAAAGCAAAAAAAGATATGATAAAGTTAAAAATTAATTCTAGTCTGAGATTTAAAAATTGCTCTCTCAATAATTGACAGCATAAGCAGACAGAAAATAATTATATATAAGACCAAAATTCTATCAACAAACTTGAAATAATTGACATTTGTAAAATCCTCTACCTAGCAACAAGAAGACACAGTTTCCTTTAAAATGGAATGTTTACCAGACAGACCATTACGGTCATAAAAGTCACAGTATCCTGAAAAGCATTTAGGTCATACAAAGTTGTTTCTGAATACAATAGAACTAAATTAGAAATCAATAAAAGAAAAAATTTTGAAAAATCCCCCAATATTTAAAAACTAACATATTCCTAAATAACCAGCAATTCAAAAAATTAAGAAATATAAAAAATATTTAGAATTGACAGAAAACTGAAATATAATAGATCAAAATTTGTTTGATGCTATTAAAGTAGTTACTGGGGGCTCAGATGGTAAAGATCTGCCTGCAGTCTGGGATACCTGGGTTAGATCTCTGGGTCAGGAAGATCCCCTGGTGAAGGCAATGGCTACCAACTCCAGTATTCTTGGTGGAGAATTCCATGCACAGAGGAGCCTGGTGGTCTACAGTCCATGGGATCACAAAGAATCGGACACGATGGAGCTATTAACACTTCCACTTGCTATAGCAGTGAATGGTTATATTAGGGAAAAAAATATCTTAATCAAGGTCTCTTGGAGACTAAAATAAAATCAAATTAAACCAAAATTAAGTAGAAGAAAATAAATCATAAACTAAGAGCAGAAACCAATGAAAAATGAAATGGACACACAGTAGAGAAAATCAACAAAACCAAAATCTGCTTTTTTGTAAAGATTTAAATATTGATAAATCTCTTGTAGGGAAGACTCCAAGTTCAGATGACTTTACCAGTGAATCTATCAAACATTTTAGGAAGCGATAGGGCCCCTTCTACAGGCACTCGTCCTTGCAACTGGAAAGAAGGGAGTGTTCCTCACGTCATTTCACAGGGCCAGGGGTAGTACGATGCAAAACAAAGCCAAAAACACACAGAGCCATCACAAGGAATCCTGAGAACGTGAGTATAAAAATTCTCAACGAATTTTAGCAGGTTTGACCTCAACAAAGCATGAAGAAACAAATAAATCATTACCAAGTGGGATTTATCTCAGGAATGCCAAGCTTCTTTTAACATCTGAAAATCCATTAAGGTAACCAAGCATGTTAGAAATCCAGAAGAGGAAAAACACACAATCTTCTCAATAGGTGCAAGCAAATGAACAGAGCCCTCGATAAAGTCAATATGGCTCCATGATAAAGATTCTCAGTAAAGTAGGGTTAGACGGGACTTCCTCAACCTGACTGAGGGCATCAATGGCGGGTGAACATCGTACTCGATGGTGAAAGACTGAACGTTCCCCGCTAAGGATGAGGCAAGAGTGCTTGTTCTCACATCGCTATTCATCAGAGCGGTGGAGTTTCTGACCGGTACTATGTTTCTACATAAAATAGGGCAAGAAAGCATCCAGAAGTACATAGTATCTAGATTTAAGATACTAGGTACATAGTGTCTAGAAGGAAGGAAACAAAACGATCTCTATTCAGAGATAGCATGATAATCTATTTAGAAAATCCAGAGACTTGCCTGGTGGTGTAGTGGTTAGGAGACCGTACTCTCAACGCAGGGGCCCTAGATTCACTCCCTGGTCAGAGAACTAGACTCCACCTGCCACGATTAAGAGTTCGCATCCTGCAAGGAAGGTCAAAGACCTTGAGTGCTACAACTAGACCCAGTGTGTGCGCGTGTGCTCAATCGCTTCAGTTGTGTCTGACTCCACGACTCTATGGACGGTAGCCCGCCAGGCTCCTCTGTTCATGGGCATCTCCAAGCAAGAATAGTGGAGTGAGTCGCCCTGCCGTCCTCCAGGGGGTCTTCCTGACCCAGGGATTGAACCCATGTCTCTATGTCTCCTGCATTGGCAGGCATGTTCTTTAACACTAGTGCCACATGGGAAGCCCAAGACCCAGCGCAGCCAAGTAAATAAATAAACAAATCAAACAAACAAAAAAGAAAATCCAGTGGAATATACATAACAGCTACTAGAAATCATAAGAGTTTAGCATTATTTCAGGATAATGTATATACTTGTAACTAGCAATCAGAAAAATACAAAAAAATCAATATTCTTTACAATAGTACAAGAAAATGAAATGCTTATAGACATCTCTGATGACAGATGTAGAAGACCTGGACACAGACATCCATAAATCATCACTTGGAGAAACCACGAAAGAACTGAATGAATAGAGATTTCATGCGTCCAAAGACTCGGTACTGTTGGGATATAATTCTCCCCAATTGATCTGTAGATTCAACACAATCCCAATCAAAATTTCATCTAGCATTTGTGCATAAATTAATAAACTGATTCAAAAATTCACATGAAATTTCAAAGAGCCTAGACTAACTGAAAAACTGAGCAAAAGAACAAAATTGGAAGACTTATCTACCTGATTTTATGACTAAAAAGCCATAGAGGTGAAAAGACAGGTGGTTAAAAAACAGATAAATATGTGAATGATGGAATAGAAAGTTCAGAGATAGATCTATATGTGCATGAACAGCTGATCTGGAGAGCTGCAAAAGCAATTCAGTAAAGAAAAGATGGTCTTTTCCCCACATTGTGCTGGGACATTCAGATATAAATATGAAAAAAAAAAATCCAAACTTTAACCATACCTCTCACCATATGCAAAAATTAATTCAGAGTGAGTCATAATCCTAAATACAAAATCTAAACTCTAGCACTGCAAGTCATCTACATAGAAAAGATCTTTGAGACCTCGGTTTAGGCAAATAATTCATAGATATGCCACCAAAATTAATATCTATAAAACAAAAAATTGATATATTAGACTTCTTCTAATTTAAAAACTCCTGGTCTTCAAAAGACTATTAATAGAGTAAAAGGACAAGTGACAGACTGGGAGAAAGAAGTCTTTATAAAGCATAAATTTAATAAAGGATGTGTGTCCAGAATTTATAAAGAACTCTCAAAGCTCATTAAGAAAATAACCAAGTAAAAAATGGACAAAATATACAAACAGTCCATTCAGCAAAGGCGTATGGGTACCAAATAAGTGCCTAAAAAAACGGTCATCAGGGAAATGAAGATAAAGAGTGACGAGACATGACCGTGCGTCTGTCAGAATTAAGAACTGACCCGACTCGGGGGTGGGGTGGGGGGACTAGAGGGCTTGTGCGATGCTGGTGGGGACACGGCTGCTTGAAATGCTGGCCATTTCTTAAAGCAGATTAATAGATTCTTCAGTGCCCTTGTCCACTTCAGGCCTCTTGTCCTGGGAGGACATCTCTCCTCGCCCGGTCTCCATGGACGTGAAGGCTGTCCAGAGGGTAAGGTCCCATCATGGGCATCGTGGGGAGACAGTTGCAAAAATGACACCGCAAGAGCCAGCACGCACGGAGGTGGGGGGGTCTGTGTCTCCCTACTGGGGCCCTTGTGGTCAACCTGGATGCCCACATTTTCTTCCGGCTGCAGGACCTGGTCTTAGGGCCAGTCCTGTGAACTTCCAGGGCACACTGACCATTCTTAGAGACTCCGTTAATCATATGAGCAAAACGCTCTAGGAAAACCCTGCAGAGTGTTAAGCTGTGTTGCCGGGTCCCGAGTCAGGCTGAGGGTGACTGTTCCATCCCTTATTCTCTGGGCATTCTCCCTTTCAGAGGAGCCGTTAACTTGGGGCTGCCGGTAACACCTTAAAATATTTCTCTTTTTAATCTCCTGAACCTTGACCATGTAGCCCCAGTCAGTGTCTGTGCTTCTGGAGGAGGGTCTCGTGGGCACTGCCACATCCGAGCCAATGACACGGGGGCACCTGATCCTAAAGCACCTCCTTAAAACCTTTTTATTTTGGGGGGGTTATAGCCGATTAACCATGTTGTGGCAGTTCCGGGTGACCAGCGAAGGGACGCAGACACACATATACGAGGATCCATTCTGCCCCAGACTCCCCTCCCATCCCGGCTGGCACGTGACGTTGAGCAGAGTTCCCTTGCTCTACAGCAGGTCCTCGCTGGTTCTCCATTCTAAAGACAGCAGTGTGCATACGTCCCTCCCAATCTCCCTGACTACCCCGTCCCCACCTTCCCTCCCGGCAGCCACAGGTTCATTTTCTGACTGTGAGTCCCTTTCCGTTTTGTAAGCTCGTTTGTGTCATTTCTTCTTTGTCGAGTTGAGCTGCTCACATCTTTCTGCCCAAGTCTCCTCCCTGAAACTCTCACCATCACGAAATGCAGACTTAGTACAAACTCTATTCACCCCCTCTTCTTTCATGGGCTGCTTTATCCTTCTCAAGGGTGATAAAATGGTGGATTAATCAGATGTTTTGACTCAGAGAAGAGTCGCACGGCTGCGTATCTATTTCCTGAGTCCAAGTTCCTAATTAGCATGAGACTTTTTTGCAGTCCAGTAAAGATAATCAAAACGATGTCTGTTTAAACGGAGAATGCTTTCTCAGTCAACCATAATTTGATCAGATTTCAGAGAGGATTTTTTTTGTCCATACTTGTGGAAATGTGAAATAACTAAGCAGTTAAAATTCATGATCTACACTTTTGTGTCATTATTATTGCATTAGCATGAAATTATACTTCTAGTTAGTCATAATTATACTCATAATTATTCAATTTATCACTATAGGTCCTCCTGGAAGTTTTATTGGAGGATTTATTAACATTAATAAATTGTTTTTCTTCATCTCCATATTATGAATTCTTCTCATGTGTGATATGATCTATTATCCATAAAATTATAACAGACCCCAAGTATCAGTGGCTTCTCAGCATGCAAGGGGAGTCTTTGTCACTCGGTCCAGTGTGTGACCCAACCGTCAGGGTCCCGGGGAACTAGCTTAACGCCACCAAAGCTGCTGCAGTCGGAAGGCTGTCCAGCTGCAGAGAAGCTCGAAGTGGATGGGACTGGATGTTTCCTCCCAGGCCACTGGCATCTGGAGCCACCGTCTGTTGCTCACAGGAGGTGGAGGCAGCGAACACGCAACCAGCTGGCCCTTCTGCCTTCAGATATACCCCGCCAGACACAGTGCTGCTTCCACATCTTGCTCAGACTAGCTTGCCCCCTTTAACACTCCTCCTTGGTCCCTTTCCACTAGGCCGTCACTGACCACTGGCCATCTGCCATTTCCTCTCTCTCTTTGAATTCTTGGGGCACCTTCCTTTCTTTCTTTTTTTCTGAAGACTTACTTTTTGGATGTGGATCATATTTAAAGTCTGTGTTGAGTTTGTTACAATATTGTTTCTGCTTTACATTTTGGGTTTTTGGCCACGAGGCATGTGGGATCTTAGCCCTCCAACAGGGATGGAGCCCACATCCTCTGCACGGGAAGGTGAAGTCTTAGCCCCTGGACCACAAGGGAAGTCCTGCTTCCTGTCTTTTAATCAATAGAACTTAATCACAAAGCTTTGGAGTGTTTGTAACCACTGGTGAGTGTTATGGACTGAATATTCATGTCCTTCCAAATTCACACTTGGCGGCCCTAACCCCCAGCGTGACAGTGTTTGGAGATGGCGGCTCAGAAAGTAACTAAGGCTTAATGAGGCCGCAAGGGTGGGGCCCTGATCCAACAGGGTTAGTGTCCTTATCAGAAGGCACCAGGGGGTCCATGCCCATGACCACAGAGCAAGATGACCCCATCCACCACCAGAGCGGAGAGCCTGCCTCAGAACAGACCCTCGGCCTTGGACAGCCAACCTCTGAAACCGTGAGAGAATGAATTCCTGTCATTTAAGGCACCCGGTCTGTGGTGTTCTGGCTGGAGCTGACTAATACAGTGAGGAGCTGGGTAGGAGTCACTAGTATTTGGGCTTCCCAGGTGTTTCAGTGGGTGGAGAATCTGCCTGCAGTGCAGGAGACCTGGATTTGATCCCTGGCTCAGGAAGATCCCCTGGAGAAGGAAATGGCAACCCCCTCCAGTATTCTTGCCTGGAGAATCCCATGGACAGAGGAGCCTGGCGGGCTGCAGTCCACGGGGTCACAGAGAGTCGGACACGGCTGAGCGGCTGAGCAACTCAGCACGCATGCAGACTAGTATCTGTGAACTCCTGTGCTGCATGCTACGTGGTGATGTGCACAGACCGCTCTGCCCTAAGGTTGTGTGAAGCATTTTATTTAATCCTCGTAGTCCTTCTATGCGGGAAGTTCTATCATCGTCCCCCTTCCCAGATAAGACACCCAGGACAGGGCCTAGTGGCCCGGGCAGCAGCTGGTGGAGCAGGCGAGGACCCATGCCAGCCTCTTCGCAGCTTCCACACATGCGTTTTGTCTGCACATCCCCACAACAGGCTGTGCTCCCCCAGATCTGGGCTGGCCCAGCTCTTGCGTCTGGTTGACTCTGCACCAAGGCAGGCGCTGATGCACAGAAGCCCGGGGCCTTGCTGTCGACCATCCCCCCCACTGCATTGTCATCCCAGGGCCCCTCCCTCCCTGGTCTGGGGTTGAAGGGACCTTGAGCAGTTTCGGGGTCTCCCTCCGAGTGACAGGGGGTGACGTGCCCCAGCCCTCAGCTCATGCCCCTGTTAGGCTCTTGGTTCTGAGACGGGAGTGGGGACTGACTGGGCGCCCGTCAGGGGCCCTGGGCAGTGCCGCATGCTGAAGCTGTGTGGTCCAGGGGCCTCTGGTCTTGGGACATGACAGCTTGAAGGGGCGCAGCCGGTGTGAGTCCATCACAGAGCAAAGACGTCAGGCAGGGTGAGGGGCGCCCGTGCTAGGATGCTGGGGGCTCCTGAAGAAGCCTCGGATCTCTCAGGGGTCAGGGCTTCTGTCTGTACTGCCCACCAGCAAGGGCTCAGGCAGGGTGCACCCCACCGAGGGGTCAGCAAGTGCATGGGGGGTGCCCGGGGGTGGCGGAGTTGACGAGATGTCCTTCCCTTGGGTTCTGATCAACGGAGAATCCTGGGCCTCGCGGCCATCAGACAGGGAAGCTTCCAGCTCCATCTACTCTCCATCCACCCCTGCTCCCCTTCCCCAAATGAGGACAAGGGGGCTGGAAGCTCCACCAGCCCCGGCTCAGCTCTGGCCTGGCCTAGAGAACCCTCCTGTCGGCGCTAGCTAAGGATCCCTCATCCGTTCCTCAGGAAATTATTCCATAATTCATTTTGCTGCAGGAATAGTATCACTCTGCATTTATTTACATAGCTGCGGGTAAGGAGGTAAATAAAAATAATGAATATCCATTAAACAAAAATACATAACGAGCAACCCCTCCCCTGGCTGTTCCTTGGGGCTCCGCTCCTGTGGGGGAGGGTTCCATTTCTTGCCCGCCTGGCCTGAGCATCGTGGTGGGCTCTGAGGAGGCCCCCACCTTCGGTGAGCTGAGCTGCCTGCTGGGTCCTGCTTGGGGGCCCTTGGGGCTCAGGTCAGCTCTGCCAATGGGGTTGAAAGCCCCCTATCCATCCAGCCCAGCCCAAGGGGCTTGTCCAGCACGGCCCAGGGCACCCGCCCCTGTGGATGGTTCTGGAGAGCATCCACAGCTCTGAGCACAGAACGGGCAGAGTCTGGGGTTGAGGAGCCGGGCTGGCCGCGGCAATACGATCAGCGGAGCCCTCGACCCGCCGGCCCCTGCCTTCCCGTGCCCCCCCAGGTGAGTCTGCAGGACCCGAGCCTGGTGGCAGGCGGAGCGCAGAGGGCCAGGAGCTCCGTGTCCACCGCCTGTCTGAGCACAGGCTCCCACGGCAGGGCAGGTCCTGGGGAGGGAGCGGGTCGGCCCACCTCACACAGCACGTGCGCTCCACACATCTGCCCCACGCGGTCAGCGACTGCTGAGCCACTGGCTCCTGGGGACACAGGGCCGGCCGGGTTCCGGCAGCCTCCGCCCCCAGCATCCCAACCCTGGTCAGTGCAAAAGACTCCTTGGTCCGTATATACTGTCGACGCATTAATGCTGGACTCAGCTGACACTGCAACTCACGCCTGACCCAAGGGTCGTCCAATCCAGCCCTTGTGCAGTGGGCCACGCTGCCCACAGGCCAACAGGCCCCTCCCACCCCCAGCATCACTCACTACTTCCCCAGGTGGACGAGCTGGCCAAGGTGCCCCGTCTTGCTGCCCCTCACTCTGGCGCAAGGGCCTTGGGGCTTCGCCTGCCAAAGCCTCACTCTGGAGTTGTGCCTGCCCCACAACTGATGACCTAGCCCAGAGCAGAGATGGGCTGGGAGTCTAACTCCAGTTTATCCCCTCAGCCTCACGCTGGGGGAAAGATGCATTGGACATCTTGGAATCCTAAATGGACAGGCCAGCAGAGTCTAATTGGAGTCGTCATGGTTTAAATACAAAGCTTTTAATTCATTTCAAACGTGCAGGGTCCGAGAATCACATGAAAATAAAGGCAAACTCAACTGTGTTGCCAAAAACGGCACCACCATATTCATTACATGATTAATTTAATACTCGGATTTACAGTTGTCCACCAATTGTGAGTTGCTTTAAAACACATCCCAAATTGAAAATGCATTTCAAATATTGATGCATTATCACAGATCAGGGCAAAGTAATCCCAGCTGCACTTAACAAGCAGAGCGAGCCTCTTAATGGCGGATTTCGCCAGATAATGTGCGCAGAGCCCCGCTGATGGCGAGGTACCCGGCCTCCTCCACAGGGCCTCATCTCCAAGCCTTCAATAAAGAATTTAAAGGGCCAAGAGCTTTAAGGGTGGTTGTGGAGAGATGGGTGGCATTCATTACTTCTTACTTAATTTTTCTCCTAAATGTGGAATGTGAGGTGCAGACCACTTTTAAATTACATTCTTACATGATAAACCAGCAGCCCAGAAATACGCGTGCTGTAATTGAATCGAGATGAAAACGTTAATGCAGAAGCGATGACCAGCAGGCAGCTATTTCGGGATGTCGCAGAAGAGGACGGGGAGGGAGCCTTGGGCCCCGTTTTCATCCCAGTAACAAATGGGCTAATTTGGGGATGGCGCTCATGACCATTCCTATCCCAGCCTGATGCAGCTGTCAACGCCCTGGCCAGGAGGCCGTTCTATCTGCACCTCCAGCAGGACAGCGATTCTCTAGCACTTGGGGACCCCTGGGCACCGGGAAGGGCCTTGGCCCCCCGACCCTGAACAAGGCGTCTCTGAATTCACACCAGGTCCTGTGAGGCGCCGTGACCACCCCTGGAAGGGCTGGCAGGCCACTGGGGCATCCTGGGTGGAAACCAGGAGAAAAGCTACATCCTTCTCGTAAGACCGGTTCCTGGCATGACGGGTAGGAAGATATATGCGTGCGTGCTAAGTCACTCAGTTGTGTATAGCTCTGTGAAACCCTATGGACCGCAGCCCGCCAGGCTCCTCTGTCCATGGTCTTCTCCAGGCAAGAACACTGGAGTGGATTGCCATGCCCCCCTCCAGGGGATCTTCCCGACCCAGGGATTGAATCCGGGTCTCTTGTGTCTCCTGCATTGGCAGGCTAGTTCTTCACCACTAGCGCCACCTGGGAAGCTTGGATATATTTACACATACATATAAAATGCACATATTGGCTATAATTATCTGGATTTCTACTGTAATCTTTATTGAAATTTCTTGTACTAAATGGGAGACCTCTGAGGTAAAATGATAATATTTCTCAATTCATAGAATATGGAGGGTTCAAGGTGGAAAGGCTTTATGAAACTGAAGACCAAGACGGAATCAGACACAGGTGATTAAATTTCCCTCTGGGGTTCAGAGCATCCTACGTCTTATCGGCTGGTCTTTACAAAGCTGAGCACAGCTGTGAAACCGAAGTCCTAGGACCTCTGGCCGAGCCCGGGGAGCCTGTGGATGTGCTGGGGTCTCTGCTGCACCCCCGAGGCCGGGATAAGTTGCCAGCAGTGAAGGCCTGTCTGACCTGGGGCTGGGCTGCCGGGCGGGTGGGCTGCTCCCGTCCCAGCCACGGCCCTGCCCCTCTGTGGGAGCTCAGCTCCCTGACAGCGTGCCCACAGTGGGTCCCCATGATTCAGTAAATGACCCATAGACCTTCCAGAGGGCAGGGCCTGGGTGGTGAGCCCTGGGCCCCGATGCCTCACAGACACACCCGGACGTCCGGGCTCTCCCCGGAGCCGTCAAGCTGACGCATGAGATTAACCATCACTGCCCCCCCGCCCCACACCGCGAGGGTGCAGGAAGGCAGGGCCAGGGCCCGGGGCCCCTTCCTCTGAGTGTACCTGGTGCATCTGTGTGGCCTTCGTAGGGTCGCCCCTTGCCAAGCACGAGTGTCCCTGGAGTAGGGGGTTTTCCCGACTTGGAGCAAGAGGACAAAGTTCCAGAGGCTCAGAGAGGGAGGCCGAGAGGCCATCGGTCGGTCACGGGCCGGGGGATGGACCGGGTGCCCTTGCAGGCCTACCTGCAGCTGCAGGAGCTGGATTCGGCCAACAGCCCAGGGGTGTGGAGGAGGGCTCCCTGCAGACAAGGGCTGGCCCTGACACCCGGATTTCCGCCCTGTGAGGCTGACCTGGTAGCTGATGGTTTTCAGGGGCTAGTTTGCAGCGGCGGAAACCAATGCCCTCTGCCTCCCCTTGGTGCTGGAGAGGGAGCCGGGTGTGGGCATGGCCAGCAGGACAGCTCTGGAAGGTTCCAGCAGGATCCCCAGAGGCCCTGCCTGGAGGGTGCAGCTGGGAGGGGGCTCCGGGATCTGAGGCCCGTCCTCGCTTCCTGTGTCCCTTTTCCCAGAGACCGGACGTGGCCGGGCTGCCCCCGGACCTCACACCTGCGGCGGCCACCTGGGGGTGGCAGAAAGGGCGGCCTGGTCCCTGCCGGGCCTCTGAGAGGCTGGCCCAGGCACATTGACCCCTCTCCGAAGGGGATGAAGGTGATGCTCACGGTGTGTTGGGGACCCCTGGAGCCCCCAGCTGTGCAGCAGGCCAGCCGTAGGGACGGGGCCAGGCCGCCCCCCGGGTCCTCGTTGTCTGCAGGCCTGTCCCAGCCCATGGCACGGGCTCTCCCTGTGGGGACCGGGTCGGGCCAGTGGGTCCAGGGTGGAGGGCCCACCCTGTGTGGGGAGCATGCGGGGAGCCCGCCTGCTGACTGGCCAGGCTGAGCAGGAGGAGCTCACCACTCGGTCCCTGACAGCCCCCAACAGGGCTGGGCTGCAAGGGCCCGGCAACCCCAGTGCCCTGACAGGGTCCAGCTGGGGGCCGGCACCCTGAGGGGCCTTGCCCGCGTTCGAGTGTGATGGACGGAGGCTGGGAGGGAAGGTGCCCCGAGGGGAAGGCGCAGGGAGGGCAGAGCCCGCTCCGCAGAGACCCTGCAGGCCTGTCTATGTGGAAGTCTGTGAGCAGCCCTGCGGCTCCTTCTCATTCCTGCCCTCCACCATGTTCGTGCGTTGGAGTCCTAACCCCCACCTCAGGAGGTGACTGTGTTTAAAGACAGGGGCTGGAAAGAGGTGCTGGGGTAGGATGAGGTCACTAAAACGAGAACTGCGAGAGGATAAATTTCTTTTGTTCAACCTGCCCAGTTTGTGGGACTTTGTTATGACAACCTCAGAAAACTGGTATGACAGCATCTGGCTCAGATGATAAAGAATCTGCCTACAATGCAAGAGACCCAGGTTCCTGGGTCGGGAACATCCTCTGGAGAAGGAATTGGCAACCCACTCCAGTATTCTTGCCTGGAGAATCCCAAGGACAGAGAAGCCTGGCGGGCTACAGTCCATGGGGTTGCAAAGAGTCAGACACGACTGAGCATCTGAGCACCTAAAAGAAAACCAAAAAACAGTCAAATGAGCAAGGATGCAAAACGCACGGACTTACAAATCCCTGATTCCACCTAAAGCGCCACCGCAGGCCGGGGGGCCGGGCAGGGACGTCAAAGCCTCGCTGTGGAGTATGCCGTGTCACGGTGATTTGGAGCTGTTTGTCCTTTGGGTGTGTGATTTACCGCCCTGTCATCAAGGTTCTCACGTTTTTATAGATGTGGTGAGATGTTTGCCCCATCGCCTCTCACTTCGCTCCTCATTTAAGTCAAAATTTAGTCTCATCTGAGGATAAGCCCCGATAAAGGCAATTAGCATAACAATTCGTGAACGGCAACAGGTCAAACCCCAGCGTCTGGAGAGTCCCTGACACACCCGTCTTCTCTGGGACGTGCGCCTGTGTTTAATCAGAGAACCGTAAGAATAGCTTGACTTGTCACACAGTCATTAGAATATTCAGAACTGAATCCTTTGTAGGTTTTAAAATTCATGAAGTCCTCTGCATTTGCAGTCCCTGAATAGGAATGGGCAGGGGAGAAGAGTCCAGAAGAGCGGGGTAGAAAGTGCTGGACTTTCTAGGGCCTGCCACTGGGCCCTGGTCCCCATCCACCGGGACTGTGGAGAGCCTCTCCCAGGCTGGCCGGCCTCAGCTTCTGCTGGACGAGCAGGGCTGGCATGCGGGCGACAGTTGGTGTGAGACCAGGAGGGATCTCACAGGGCCCCAGTCCAGGGGCAAGCCAGGATGTCACCTGTATCGGTCAGCTTCCCCGAGACACAGGGCCAGTGCGGTGTAGATGCAGAGACAGATGTGGTTACAGCTGGAGACCCAGATGCAGTTAGAGCTACACAGATGTAGACACAGTTCTAGATACAGGTGTGGATACAGGTGTAGAGACAGACACAGATTCACATGTAGAGTCAGATCAGCGACCCTGGTGGCTCAGCGGTGAGGAACCCGCCTGCAGCACCGGAGACACGAGGCTCACGTTCGATCCCGGGGTCGGGAAGGTCCCCTGGAGGAGGGCATGGGCAACACACTGCAGGATTCTTGCCTGGAGAATCCCCCTGGACAGAGGAGCCTGGTGGGCTACAGTCCAGGGGGTTGGAAAGAGTCTGACACAAGCTAATAGCTAAGCACAGCTCAGCAGCACACACACAGCTGCAGACACAGACAGAGATACAGATGCATCACAGATGCAGACACATATAGACATAGGACGGATACATATAAAGACACAAATACAGATATGGATACTTTACAGACATACATAGACATAGGACAGATAACATACATGGATGCATCACAGATACAGACACATATAGACATAAGACAGATACATATATAGACACAAATACAGATATGGAGACGGATACATCACAGATGCAGACATATATAGACATAGGACAGATTCAGAGACGGATACATCACAGATGCAGACATATATAGACAGAGGACAGATACAGAGATGGATGCAGCACAGATACAGACATATAGACATAGGACAGATACAGAGATGGATACATTACAGATACAGATATAGCCGTAGATACAAATATAGACACAGTACAGATACAGATAAGGACACATCACAGATGTAGATATAGCTGTGGGTATAGATACAGACATAGACACAGATGTAGTTATACATACAGTTATATATACACTTTCATATACATGTATATTTACTGTAGGAATTACCTCAAACCACCACGGAGGCTGAGAAGCCCCGGCACCTGCCCTCTTTCAGTGGAGACCCAGCATACCAGAGGTGTGGCCCCAGGCCCGCGGCAGGAGAGGACCCATGTCCCGGCTCCGACAGTCAGGCTGAGAGCTCCCACTCCCTTTCTCCACCCGTGTACTGTTCTGTTCAGTGGGTTGGCGGACCTCCTCCCAGCACACACGCACGCACACACACGTTGACACATGCACACACATGCACACACCACACAGGCACACTCAGGGCTGAGGCTTAACCACACCTCTGGGCGCCTCGTGACTCAGACAAGTCCACACATGAGAGGAACCGTCACAGCACTGGGCCCCGGGAGGAGGGCCTGAAGAGCCGGCTCAGTGCCAGCCTCACCCGCTGACCTGCTCTTGCTTGCCCCCTCCTCCTGGAGCTGCCCCCTGCCCGGGCCTGGGGGAGAGAGACAGGCTGAAGAGGACACTGAGGATGCTCTGAGACCCCCCACAAGGTGCACGAATGAGGCCAGCCCAGCACGTGTTCCCCAAAGCGGAGGGGAGACTGAGGAGCTGTCCCAGCCACATCCACAGGAAGTGGCCCTCCACGCACACCGTCCTCCGCCCCGCGCGTCCAAACCCTGCCCTCCGGGTCGTGGAGCCAGAGCCCCCACTGTGTGGCGTGATGGGGGCAGAAGTGAGAGTGACGGCTGGGTCTCGGGGAGGACCTGGTGGGGTTGGCGGGTCGGCGGAGGGGATGCCGGCCAGGCAGCCGTGGGCGGGCTGGGGTCAGAGGAGACGGGGCATCCAGGGCGTTGACAGCCAGGCTGACCAGGTCAGGAACAGGCGCCACTTACTTCATTTAAGCCTGTTCCTTTTTCATCGATTAAAGTGTTCTGTCTGTCACCCTGATCTTGGTTTTGCTGTAGAAGGTGATGCTGCTTCTGGTAATTCAGGTGTGGGATCCATTTGTGATTTCATGTTTCCCAGTGTTCACGCCCTCTGACAGCTTCCCTCCCTCAGAGCGTTTTGGGGAGCGAAGCCGAGCTCACCGTCCTGGCTGGGGCAGTGGCACAGGGCCGCGGGCGCTCTGCTTCCAGACTCCTTCCTGGGACCATCCGCGGGGTTGCGTACAACGCATATTTTGTACACAAATGTACTTGTGTATCTTTTTTGTGAGGGTGACACTGAGAGCAGAAGACGGCTGTGAACAGGCAGTGGCAGGACCGTCTGGACGGCCCTCCCAGAACCTCCGATCCAGACCCTGGGGCTGTGCCCGGCCTCTGACCTGGAGGCCTTCCTGTCGGCCTCTGGCTCCTCCCTCGCTGGGCTCCTCCCCACTCATCCTCGCTTTGACTCTCGCAGGGGAATTACAGGACATCCCCCTCCATCCCCTAGGTCTCAACTCACTTGTTTTGGGATTTGAAGTATGGAGAACTACAAACTTCCAGTGGAATGCCAAGAGGAAACGCCATTCCTAGGTCTGCAGTCACCTCTGGGCCTCTTGGCTCTGGAGAGGAAGTCTCTACGCGGGTGGAGATGTCCTGGCATCCACTTACCACCCTCACGGGTGCTGCTCCCCATGGGGTCGGCTCCCCCCACACAGGACGAGCTCCTTTCCTCCCATGGCCGGCTGCCCTCCCCCATGGGGCCAGATGCCCCCCCATCAGGGGGCCGGCCCCCCCTGAGGCCCCCCCGCGCTGTCTCCAGGCGAGAATCTTGCCGCTTGGCGGTCATGGCACCAGCACCCCTGGACTCCCAGCTTTCCTGAGGTGCTCCGTGTTCCCCAACATTCCCCATCGACCCCGCCAACCATTCAACATCCAACCTTTACAAAGCACTGTGCTTCCCAGAGCAGAGGCAGATGCCTGGATGCAGGAACTTGCCCGGCGCCCCCAGAGGGCCAAGGAGACCCCAGTGCCTGGACACGCCCTATAACCCTCCTCGGACCCCTGCCTCTCTGCTCAGGGGAACTCAGGAAGTCCCCTGCTCCCCACCAGGAAGCCTGAGAGTTCCCCAGGGCTTGCTGTTGCTCAGTCGTGTCTGACTCTGTGACCCCAGAAACTGTAGCCCACCAGGCTCCTCTGTCCCTCGGATTCTCCAGGCAAGAATCCTGGAGTGGGTTGCCATGCCCTTCTCCAGGGGACCTTCCTGATCCAGGGATCGAACCCGCGTCTCTTACGTCTCCTGCATTGGCAGGTGGGCTCTGTACCACAGCGCCACCTGGGAAGCCCTGAGGGCTCAGCTTCTGTTAATGGCTCAGCAGACCCGCCGGCCTGGCCTGCCAGGGGCTCCGGAGACCCCAGTAAGTGTGAAGCTGGGTGTGCGAGCCCCATTGGTGAGAGACACACTGTTTACACAGTGCCTGGTGGAGGGGAGGATGCTCGGGCGGTCCTGCTGGAATGTCATTTTAGTCCCCTCGGTCCACAGGAAGGAATGCCGAGCAGACAGGCTGGAGGGGACGGTGATCCCAGGGTCTGAGAAGAGGCGACCCCAGCTCACTGTCCGCGTCACCCGCCACGAGTAGTCTGCACTGACTGTGCCTTTCATACGCTGGGTGAGGGGCGTGGTGAGTCAGCCCACACCACCGCCCCCTCCAGCTTTCATTTGTGCAGATGATTAAGTAGGAACCAGATCCTGACCCTCCTGGTCTCAGGAGGTGGTGGGCAGGCCTGGGCGCGCCAGGCGGGTCCATCCCCTGCAGGACGCCCGATCCTCCTCTCACTGTGCTCACGCGGGTTCCTGGAGGAGGACGCCTTCAGACACTGTGATGCCGGCGAGCGAGAGTGATAGGGCGGCTTCTGTGTTCTCGGCACAGCGGCTGACTTCCGGAGCCCTGGGTGCAGACCCGGGGGAGGAGACCCAGGCCCTGTGTCCACATCATCTCAGCTCCGAAGTTGCTGACACAGCTGACCACGTGGAGACGCAGCGGCTCTGACGCTGTCCGCGACGACGCCTGGACCCCCCTGCCCTGCCCTCCCAGGGGTCCTCCAGCTCCTGGTGGCTTCTCCCCACTTCCTCCCACTGACACGCTTTCCGTGGTCACCTCCTGCAGCCAGGGCTCCTCGGAGCAGCCTTTGGGAAACACCGCCAGGCCCTGAGCTTGCCCGCACACGGCTCCTCTCTGAAAGCCTGCGGGCCCTCTCTGTCTCCAGCAGCAGCGCAGGGCGGCGGGGGGCGGGCGGTGTTGGGGCTCTGGCCGCCTGGATCCAGGTCAGCCCTCCTGGTGCCTGGCCTGTCTCTCTGTCTCTCTGTCTCTCTTTTAAAATTTATTTACTTTTGGCTGTGCTGAGTCTTAGTTGCCATTCACGGGCTTTTCTCGAGTTGTTGAGGGTGGGAGCTCTTTCTAGTCGAGGTCTAGTGTCCTCTTTGCAGTGGCTTCTCTTGTCATGGAGCAGGGGCTCCAGGGTGCGTGGGCTTCAGTGGTTGTGGCTCCTGGGTTGTAGAGAACTGGCTCAGTAGTTGTGGCCCATGGGCTTTGCAGCCCCTCAGCATGTGAGAGCGTCCCAAATCAGGGCCTGAGCCCACGTGCCCTGCATCGGCCGGTGGATTCTTCTCCACTGAGCCCTCAGGGAAGCCCTCCCTCTGTCTCTTGGTGTTGCTGGGTGTGAGCGGGTCTGCTGCTCTGCCTGTGTGAGCACCAGCTGACCGTCACCGGCTTGGAGTCTGGGCGTCACCCGTGAGCAGCTGGGAGCAGAGGACAAGCCCATGAGGCCGTGTTCCAGCTTCTGTGGGTCACGAAGGGTGACGTTTTAAGGACAGCTTCTGCGGGCACGTCCTCCAGCGAGGAACCCTGGCCTTGGAGCCTTGCCCGGCGCTGGCCGTGGTCCTGGCCGGCTGCTGCCCTGAGCTGACTGAGGAGGCTGGGTGGTGGAGTTCTGCCTGTTAGGACAGCACCTGGCCTCTCCTAAATGCCCCTCAGAGTTGCTCAAGCTGACTGGGAGCTGACATGTTTTTGGCAAAAAGTTCCAGCCACTACAGAGGCCTTTCTCAACAGGGGCAGCCAGTCAGTGCCCCAGACGGTTGCTCACTGGCCCCAGCTCTCCTCCCTGAAGATGCTCCACCCCCACCCCAGCCTGTGCCCCGAATCTAGCTTCTCTGCCACCAGGAGTTGGGGTGGCTTCCCCCAAGGAGGAGGGAGGGGCAGGCTCCTCCAAGCTGGGCGCTTGGCCCTGACGGCTCCCCACAGCCCTGCCTGGCACGACAGCGGCTGGTGGGGGGCTCCCACATGGCTGAGCGCTGGAGGTCAGACAGTTAACCAACTTCTGACTCAGACATCATCTCACCTTCTATCTGAGTGGTTTTGAAGGACTGACTTTCATTCACGTTAGGGAACTGCGTGCTTTTCTGAGAAGGTGCTAGATGCTGAGGCTTTTCCTGAATAAGCAAAGCAGGAGGCATAGCTGACGTTTCTGGGCGGTTCTGGAGCTGGGCTTCCTTCCCGGACCGTGTCGGCGGCGAGGCGGGAGAATGCGGGGGGCTCGGGGGTCACCACTCCCGCCCGGTGACAAATGCAGGACAGAGGACACAGTATCCCAGAGGACAGCACCGTCTGCCCCCACTTCCCCCATGCCTCTGTGAAGCAACAAGCTGTGGAGAGCCCTGGGGGTTCTGGGTGGTCCAGCCCTGCAGGGGACATTGTCCGGCTGTGTGTGGATGCAGGGGTCAGCTGGACACTGCTGTGCTTCCGGTTACCACCCTAACCCAGGTGCCTCACAGTCCTTGACAAAGAGGCTGGGAAGGGTGGGTCTCCACCTCTTAGTTGACAAAGGAGAGCATGGGAGAGATGGTGTGAGAAAAGAAAGACTGATGTGGGGCTGGGACAATGAGGCGGGTGAAGAAAAGTCACACAACTCAGCTGAAGACCACAGCATCCGCACACCATGCCCATTGCTTCTTGTGTATAAAATACAATTGCACATGTTTAAATTTTATACAATTCATTAAAGCAAAGGTGGGAAGTGCTTTCTGATAATTAAAATTCAGACAAGCCCATTCTCGGGTTTGAGGCCATGAATAAAAGTGACACTTTGCCGATTGCACCTTGCCAGGTCACTGTTTACCCGCAGCCGACAACACCTCTCAGGTAATTGATTGCTCCTTGCCGGGGAAAAACAAATGCAGGATGAGCTGAGTTTATTGCTACTTATTACGCTTCACTTTAACATGGAAATTGGGGCTCCAAATGAGACAACAAGTTAACCCAGAGGTGGTGGAAATAAACAGAATCTTTTCAGAAGAGAGTCCAGGTTTGCTGAGCCCCACTCTGGGCAGGGGAGGTCCTTGTAGCTCAGCCCCCTGTTCTCACAGCAGAGGCCGGGAGCTGTCCATCCCTGCGGTGCTGAAGGGCTGGGCAGGTCTCCCTCCGCCTGAGCCCTGCCCCCTCCAGGGGACCCCGCTTCTTTGCCTTGGCTGACCCCCACCCTGACCTTGCCTGATGTGGTCAGAAGGGTCAGACCTTGGGTCTCCTTGGGCTTCTGACCCTGAGGAGATCTGAGTGGGCAGCTGGATACACCTGGTCCTAGGAAGGGTGAGCCCAATCTCCATCCATTGTTCTGTCCATGGCGTCCATCTAGCTGGCACCCGGCCCCACCTGCTCTCACCTCTGGGCGTGGAAGAGCGGAGACTCGGTGGTGAGCTTTGAGGAAAGTCCTCGGCCTGCCCCTCACCTGGCCTGAGCTTTGCAGGGATGAGGGCTCGTCTCAGGGTGCAGGCAGGAGAGGCCTGGCACCCAGGGCTCCTCACTCAGGAACAGGCCGGGGCTCCCGCTCTGAGCTGCTGCTGTCCCACCTGGGGTGGAACAAACTGCCTCTCACAATGCAACCAAGCATGAAGCCATCGGGCCACGAAGCCAGAGTGGTGTCCGGAGATGACCGGTGCGACTGAGGGGACAGAGCGGGCTCTCCTTCTTCTGAGCCAGGGGTCGAGGAAGGACTCAGCTGCAGGTAAGGGACAGCTGAGTGGAGGCTAGGAGGATGGCGGGGGGCGCTCCAGGCAGAGGAAGAGTGAGGGCAGAGCCTGCCCAGAGCATTTGGGGGACAGTAACGAGGTCCCCACACCCTGGGGATCCATTCATTCACCGAAAGAATGCTGTGCCAAACAGTTATTTCACACAGCTTGTAAGAAACATCTCTATATATCTGATATGAGGACATGTCCTTACCTGCAGATGGAAAGGCTTGCAATCCATTTGCTGTTAGACCACTAACAGCTCTGGGAAGCTGCTAAGAAGCCCTGGAAACACCAGAGTTACCGATCTGTTAAACAATTCCCTGCATTCACCATATACTGGGCATAAGTTCCATTCCGTGAAAGAACACTGTCATGAATTTGCCTTGCAAGTAGCTTGTTTAAAACATCTCACTGTTTGTATGGAAACGATTTCAGTGTAAGCATTTCTAAAAGGCTTTTTCTTCTGTTCATAGACACAACAGTGAACTGAGAGCAGCTTAAAAGCAGCTTCTAGAAACTCAAGTGCAGCGTCTGTGGCAGATCTGTGAGGCAATGCACTGGACACATCACGCGGTGAATTGAGGGGTGAGGGGGGCTTCAGAGGACAGTGAGGGTGGTGCAGATGCAGACCCGATGCAGAGGGGCCGGAGAGAGCTGAGCGGGAAGTCCAGGCCGGCCGTCAGGGTCCTGGGCTTCCCGCACAGACTGCTCCTTTTATGTCAAGTGGGATGAGAGCCTCTGGAGGGTTCTGAGCTAAGTACTGGGCTTAAATGTTGTGTTCAAGACAGGCTTCAGGTGCGGGGGGCAGAGTTAGGCATCCAGGAGGGGAGCAAGTCCATTGGTTCAGGAAAAGGTTTGACCAGGTGATCCTCAGAGGGGGTTGAGATGTGCTTGGATTCCAGATGTACATCTAAGGCAGAGCTAAACAGAGCCAGCTGATGGATCAGATGTGGAGGGTGTGTGTGTGTGTGTGTGTGTGTGTGTGTGTGAGAGAGAGAGAGAGAGAGAGGAATGCTCCAAGCCTTTTCCCCTGAGAACCTGGAAGGGGAGTAGCTGAGAGAGTGATGACTTAGGTGATGAATTAGACTCTGTAGGGGCAGTTTGATGGTGGAAAGTGGGGAGAGGGCCTTGAGACTCTGAAATTTAGTTTTCAGCATTTTTTAAGGAGAGAACCCAGCAGAGGTGCTTACACATCGTTTAGAGAACCACCCAGATTTGAGGGGAGCGGCTGGGCTGGACACGTGCATGGAGGGTAATAGGCCCAGCAGATATGATACGTAAAGCTGAGAGATGGGTCAGGTCCCTAGAGAGTGGCTGGGTGGGCAGAGAGAACGCCTATCCCATCCATGGTCCCCATTGTCAGCAGGCTGAAGTCCAGGACTGAGAGTGATGGTGTCTGACTCCAATCCTGAGAACCTTTGGCTTCACTGTTCCTTCCCAGATCACCTGCTCCAGAGACTCCTAGGACCAATTTATATGTAGGTGCCTGAGCAGATTGAATCAGGTCTTTACAGATGTGGCCTGGGAATCTGAATTCTTTTTTTAAAAAGCCCCCATTCCCATCCTCTTGTTTCTGCTGAATGCTGTGCTAATTACAGTTTGAGAAGCACCCCTCTAGAGGCAGGGCAGACTATTCAGGCTGGAGGCTGGCAACTCCTTGAAGCCGGCCGCCCCACCCCCCCCTCCACTGAACTCAGGGCATCTGAAAAATGACCCCTTTTGCACAGAAGTGACAACCCCTCAGATCGAAAAGACACTTTCCCACCATTTTACCCAGCTTCTCAGAATCCCCCAGGGGGTTGGAGGAAGTACTCACCTTCCATCACAGGAGTAGACAGTGGGATCTGCTAATCTGGACCGGGGCAGAGGAGGGGAGAGGACCGCGTGCATGGAGGGTGCACACAGCAAGGACAGGAGGGCTGCTCTCAGCAGTCGGCTGGCCCCCCGCGGAGGACGCAGAGGGAGTGTCTCATCTGAGATGGCGAGTGCATTTTGGTGGGGAGGGTGAGTTTGAGCCCAAAGCACTTTCCCTCGACTGTAACTTCAGCCTGAGATTCATGCCTTTGATGATGTCTTTTCTTCTGTGTTGGGAAGGAAAACTCTCTAGAGGAACAAAACAATCATCTTAATAGTTTTTTTTTTTTAAGTAACACCTTTATGAACATAAAACTCACATACTGTACAATTCACCCATTTAAACTATGAAGTTCAAAGTTTTTGGTACATGCACATTATACAACCATTACTACAATCAATTTTGAACATTTCAATCATCCTCAAAGAAACCTCACAGCCATTAGCAACCACGTTCCATTCTACCAGCACTCCTCCCAGATCTAGATCACTAATCTACATTCTGCCCATCTAGACATTTCATATAAATGCAATTGTGTTATGTGGCCTTTCATGATTGACTTCTTTCACATAGGATGAGCTTTTGAAGGTTCCTTGATGCTGTAGAGTGCGTCAGCATATCGTTTCTATTTATATAGCTTGAATAATAGCCCACTGTATGGATATACTGCATCTTATTTATTTGTTCAATAATTGGTGGACATTTTCCCTCTTTGGGGCTATTATAAATAATGTTTCTGTGAACATTTGTCTGCAGGTTTTCATTTCTCTTGAGTAGGTACCCAGGAGTGGAGATGTGGTCAGATGGTATTATGATGCTTAACATTTAGAGGAAATTCTAGAGTAGCTACATTTTACATTTTCATTTCTGTTTATTTTCATCAACAAGGCCTGAGGGTTGCAATTTCCCCACAACCTCACCAACACTTGCTATCATCTGTCTTTTTATTGTAGTCATCCTGGTGGGTGTGAAGTTGTATTTCATTGTGTTTTGATTTGCATTTCCCTGGTAACTAATGGTACCAAGTATATTTTCATCTGCGTATTGGCTATTTAGATGTCTTTTATGGGGAAATGTCTATTCAAATACTTGGCCTATTTTAATTTGAGTTGTCTTTTTGTTCTTGAGTTTTAAGAGTCTTTTTTGTATTCTAGGCAAAAATTTCTTACTATATGTGTAACCTAGAAAAAATTCTCCCAGGCTGAGGATTGGCTTTTTACTTTTCTTGATGGTTTCTCGATGGTGTTTTTGAAGCACAAAAGCTTTAAATTTTGATGATCTTTTTCCTTTTCTCTTTTGGTTTGTTTTGTTTCTTATGCTTTGAGTGCATTATCTAAGAAACTGTTGCCTGACCTAATTGAGGTCACAAAAATTTATGCTTATATTCTTTTCTGAGAGCTTTATAATTTTGATACTAAATTTAACTATTAGCTCCATTTTGAATTAATTTTTTAATATTATGTAAGGTAGGTTGCAAATTACTTCACTTGGGCCGTTTATTGAAAAGATTATTTCTCCCATTGAATTGTCTTGGCACCCATGTCAAAATTCAATTGACCAGAAAAGCTTATTTTCTGGGTTCTATTTTATTTTATTTGACTCTATTCTATTAAATCCCAACTGGTTCTACTGAACTATCTGTCAATCCTTATGTAAACGCTACACTATACTGTCTTAATTGCAGTAGCCTAGTAGAAAGTTTTAAAATCAGGAAGTATGAGTCCTCCAATTTTGTTTTTCTTTTTCATGATTATTTGACTGTTCTTGAATTTCTATATGAATTTTAGGATCAGCATATGGGCTTCGCTGGTGGCTCAGCTGGTAAAGAATCCACCTGCAATGTGGGAGACCTGGGTTTGATCACTGGGTTGGGAAGATCCCCTGGAGAAGGGAAAGGCTATCCACTCCAGTATTCTGACCTGGAGAATTCCATGGACCATATAGTCCATGGGGTCACAAAGAGTTAGACATGACTGAGCGACTTTCACAAATTCCTACAAAGAAGTCAGCTGAGATTTTTGTTAAGACTTGCATTAAATCTGTATACCAGTTTGGCAAATATTGCCATGTTAACACTTGTAAATCTTCTGATCCATGATCATGGGGCATCTTTCTATTTATTTGGGTGTTTGATTTTTTTTAAACACTATTTTTTAGTTTTAAATATATGTTTTGAATTTCTCTTGCTAACTTTATTCCTATATATTTTATTATTTTCATGCTACTGTATAGAGCTGATTTTTTAATTTCAACTTTAGATTGTTCACAAGTGTATAGAAACAAAATTTATTGTCTATATTGATCTTGTGTCCTAGAACTTGCTGAATTTGCTTTGTTAGTTCTAATAACTATAATAACTTTGTGGGTTTCTTAGGATTTTTTATACACAGTGTCATGCTGTCTGCAAATAGAGATAGATTATTCTTCCCTTCCAAGATTCAGACCTTGTATTTATTTTTCTAGCCTAATTGCCCTGGGTAGAACCTCCAGCACATAACTAAACTATAGGATGGGAATGGACATTCTTGTCTTATTTCTGAACTTAAGGGAAAAACATCCAGTCTTTCACCATTAAGTGTGATGTTAGCTGTGAGTTTTCTTGTAACTTCCCTTTATCAGGCTGAGTAAGTTACTTTTATTCCTAGCGTGCTGTAATCTTCTTTTCTTTTACCATGAAATGTTGTTGAGCTTTATTATACATAATTTTTTGTATATATTAAAGCTATCTTGAGGTTTCTGTTTTTCATCTTATTGATCAGTTTAGTTAAGTCACTTAGTCGTGTCTGACTTTTTGTGATCCCATGGACTGCAGCATGCCAGGCCTCCCTGATCATCACCAACTCCCGGAGTTTCCCCAAACTCATGTCCATTGAGTCAGTGATGCCATCAAACCATCTCATCCTCTGTCATCCCCTTCTCCTCCCACCTTCAACCTTTCCCAGCATCTAGGTCTTTTCCAATGAGTCAGTTCTTCGCATCATCAGCTTCAGCATCAGTCCTTCCAGTGAACACCCAGGACTGATTTCCCTGAGGATGGACTGGTTGGATCTCCTTGCTGTCCAAGGGACTCTCAAGAGTCTTCTCCAACACCACAGTTCAAAAGCATCAATTCTTTGGCACTCAGCTTTCTTTATAGTCCAACTCTCACATCCATATATGACCACTGGAAAAACCATAGCCTTGACTAGATGGACCTTTGTTTGCAAAGTAATGTCTTTGTTTTTTAATATGCTGTCTAGGTTGGCCATAACTTTTCTTCCAAGGTGTAAGCATCTTCTAATTTCATGACTGCAGTCACCATCTGCAGTGATTTTGGAGCCCCCCAAAATAAGGTCTGTCACTGTTTCCACTGTTCACCCATCTATTTGCCATGAAGTGATGGGACTGGACGCCATGATCTTAGTTTTCTGAATGTTGAGCTTTAAACCAACTTTTTCACTCTCCTCTTTCACTTTCATCAAGAGGCTCTTCAGTTCTTCTTCACTTTCTGCCATAAGGGTGGTGTCATCCGCATATCTGAGGTTATTGATATTTCTCCTGGCAATCTTGATTCCAGCTTGTGCTTCATCCAGCCCAGCGTTTCTCATGATGATCTTATTGATATAGTGCATTATATTAACTTATATTTGGATGTTCAAGCAACCTTGCATTTTCAGGAACCCTTTTTGTATGCTGCTGTGTTCAGTTTGCTGAACAGAGTTCCCTGTGCTGGACAGCAGGCCTTGTTACCACCCTCTTCTCTACCGATCCAGGCCTGCTCAGGAGGATTTTGTTGAGGATTTTTACATGTATGTTCAAAAGGAATGTTGGCCTGTAGTTTCTGGTGATGTCTTTGGTACCAAAGTGATACAGGCCTCCTGGAAAGACTTGGGATGTCCCATCTTGTACCTTTTAAAGGAATCTATGAAGAATCTGTATTAATTGTTCTTAAAATACTTGATAGAATTGACCAGTGAAGACATCTGGTCTACCAAGTTTCTTTCTTGGAAGTTTTTTTTTTTCCTTCTAAGAAAGACCTTTTAATTGTGGTAAAATACACATAACAAGTAATGCTCAAAATTCTCCAATCCAGGCTTCAGCAATATGTGAACTGTAAACTTCCAGATGTTCAAATTGGTTTTAGAAAAGGTAGAGGAACCAGAGATCAAATTGCCAACATTCACTGGATCATCAAAAAAGGAAGAGAGTTCCAGAAAAACATCTGTTTCTGCTTTATTGACTATGCCAAAGCTGTTTACTGTGTGGATCACAATAAACTGTGGAAAATTCTGAAAGAGATGGGAATACCAGACCACCTGACCTGCCTCTTGAGAAATCTGTATGCAGGTCAGGAAGCAACAGTTACAACTGGACGTGGAACAACAGACTGGTTCTAAATAGGAAAAGGAGTACGTCAAGGCTGTATATTGTCACCCTGCTTATTTAACTTATATGCAGAATACATCATGAGAAATTCTGGGCTGGAGGAAGCACAAGCTGGAATCAAGATTGCCAGGAGAAATATCAATAACCTTAGACATGCAGATGACACCACCCTTATGGCAGAAAGTGAAGAACTAAAGAGCCTCTTGATGAATGTGAAAGAGGAGAGGGAAAAAGTTGGCTTAAAGCTCAACATTCAGAAAACTAAGATCATGGCATCTGGTACCATCACTTCATGGCAGATAGATGGGGAAACAGTGGAAACAGTGGCTGACTTTATTTTTAGGCTCCAAAATCATTGCAGATGGTGACTGCAGCCATGAAATTAGAAGATGCTTACTCCTTGGAAGGAAAGTTATGACCATCTTAGACAGCATATTAAAAAGCAGAGGCATTATTTTGTCAACAAAGGTCCATCTAGTCAAGGCCATGGTTTTTTCCAGTAGTCATGCATGGATGTGAGAGTTGGACTATAAAGAAAGCTGAGCGCCAAAGAACTGATGCTTCTGAACTGTGGTGTTGGAGAAGACTCTTGAGAGCCCCTTGGATTGCAAAGATATCCAACCAGTCCATCCTAAAGGAAATCAGTCCTGGGTATTTATTGGAGGGACTGATGTTGAAGCTGAAACTCTATATTTTGGCCTCTGATGCAAATAGCTGACTCATTTGAAAAGACCCTGATGCTGGGAAAGATTGAGGGCAGGAGGAGAAGGGGACAGCAGAGGATGAGATGGTTATATGGCATCACTGGCTCAGTGGACATGAGTTTGGGGAAACTCTGGGAGTTGGTGATGGACAGGGAGGCCTAGTGTGCTGCAGTCCATGTGATCATGAAGAGTCAGACACGACTGAGCGACTGAACTGAACTGAACACGTAACAAAAGTTGCCATCTTAGCCATTTTTAAATGCACAGTTCAGTAGTGTTAAGCAGCAGTGAGCCTCACTGTGGCCCATGGAGGGAGGCCAGGAGGCATGGTGGATACATCTTGATGGACAGAGAGGCTGGCACACCAGTAGCACCAACGTGGGGACGGTCCGCTTCCTCCTGAGCAGGCCTGGATCGGTAGAGAAGAGGGTGGTAACAAGGCCTGCTGTCCAGCACAGGGAACTCTGTTCAGTGATGTGACAGCCTGGATGAGTCGGGGCTTCTGGGGAGAATGGAGACACACATGTGTATGGCTGATTCCGTTTGGTGTTCACTTGAAACTATTACGGCATTCCTAATTGGCTATGCCCCAACACAAAACAAAAAGTTAAAAAAAAAGCCAGAGAGAAGCAGGTGGTCCTGCTGACCAGGTGACCCTGGGCCCTGCTCAGGCACAGTTGCTTGGCTGTCTCAGTCCCTGTGGTGGGAGTGGCCACCCCATCCCTCCGAGGTCCACTCCCACACCAGTGATGATGAGAATGGCTCTGGATGTTGGCCAGTGCCCTCTTTCCAGAGGGGGCGTGGCTTGTCTCCTGAGAACCCCGAGGATTAGAGCTGTAGTTGACACATGTCAGGTTTACACACTCTCCCAACATCCGGCTCAGTGTCTAGAACAAGCAGTTAGTGGCTGAGAGTAAATAAACTTGTGGGTGGATGAACATGAGTGAGGCAGCTGGGACTAGTTGAAGAGCCTCATCCGGCCCCAGGATCGGCATAAACCCTGGGCCTGGAATAGTAACAGTTATGTGCAGCGTGTGGGAGCAGAATGAGTGTATCCCAGGTAGAGTACTGGACCAGACTGCGCTCACTGGCTCATGGTCTTGCCAAATCCCTTCAGCTAGCACCTCTGTTTCCTTGTGTATAAAATGAGGTCCATTGTCTCCTCTTTGCTGGGCTCTTGTAGGAGTGAGAGTGTGTGAACACTCACAGCAGGGTCACACTGAGTGTGGGTGTGAACACTCACAGTGGTGTCACACTTGGGGGGTGTGAACACTCACAGTGGAGTCACACTTGTGGGGGGTGTGAACACTCACAGCAGGGTCACACTGAGTGTGGGTGTGAACACTCACAGTGGTGTCACACTTGGGGGGTGTGAACACTCACAGTGGAGTCACACTTGTGGGGGGTTTGAACACTCAAAGCAGCGTCACACTTGTGGGGGGTGTGAACACTCACAGCGGTGTCACACTTGTGTGGGGGTGTGAACACTCACAGTGGTGTCCCACTTGGGGGTGTGAACACTCACAGCGGCGTCACACTTGCGGGGGGTGTAAACACTCACCACGGTGTCACACTTGTGGGGGGTGTGAACACTCACAGTGGTGTCACACTTGGGGGTGTGAACACTCACAGCAGCGTCACACTTGTGGGAGGTGTGAACACTCACAGTGGTGTCACACTTGGGGGTGTGTGAACACTCACAGCGGTGTCACACTTGCGGGGTGTGAACACTCACAGTGGTGTCACACTTGGGGGCATGAACACTCACAATGGTGTCACACTTGCAGGGGGCTGTGAACACTCACAGCGGCGTCACACTTGTGGGGGGTGTGAACACTCACAGTGGTGTCACACTTGGGGGTGTGAACACTCACAATGGTGTCACACTTGCGGGGGGTGTGAACACTCACAGTGGTGTCACACTTGTGGGTGTGAACACTCACAATGGTGTCACACTTGCGGGGGGGTGTGAACACTCACAGTGGTGTCACACTTGCGGGGGGTGTGAACACTCACAGTGGTGTCACACTTGGGGGTGTGAACACTCACAGCGGCATCACACTTGTGGGGGGTGTGAACACTCACAGCAGGGTCACACTGAGTGTGGGTGTGAGCACTCACAGCGGTGTCACACTTGGGGGGTGTGAACACTCACAGCAGCATCACACTTGGGGGGTGTGAACACTCACAGCGGCATCACACTTGTGTGGGGGTGTGAACACTCACAGTGGTGTCACACTTGTGGGGGTGTGAACACTCACAGCGGTGTCACACTTGTGTGGGGGTGTGAACACTCACAGTGGCGTCACACTTGTGTGGGTGTGTGAACACTCACAGTGGTGTCACACTTGTGGGGGTGTGAACACTCACAGTGGTGTCACAGTTGCGGGGGGTGTGAACACTCACAGCGGCGTCACACTTGTGTGGGGGTGTGAACACTCACAGCAGTGTCACACTTGTGTGGGGGTGTGAACACTCACAGCGGCGTCACACTTGTGGTGGGGTGTGAACACTCACAGTGGTGTCACACTTGTGGGGGGGTGTGAACACTCACAGTGGTGTCACACTTGTGGGGGATGTGAACACTCACAGTGGCGTCACACTTGTGGGGGGTTGTGAACACTCACAGTGGTGTCACACTTGGGGGGTGTGAACACTCACAGTGGAGTCACACTTGTGGGGGATGTGAACACTCACAGTGGCGTCACACTTGTGGGGGGTTGTGAACACTCACAGTGGTGTCACACTTGGGGGGTGTGAACACTCACAGCGGCGTCACACTTGGGGGGTGTGAACACTCACAGCGGCGTCACACTTGGGGGGGTGTGAACACTCACAGTGGTGTCACACTTGCGGGGGATGTGAACACTCACAGTGGTGTCACACTCTGCTCCACATTTGCCTGATTATTGACAGTTACCCTGGTTACACGGGGGCACCCTTATGTCTTGTGCAAGAATCACAAATTTCACTTGTGTCACTCTATTCCAGAGTTTTGAGGGAAGGAAAATTTCTTTGGTGTGTTGAGATGTATTATCATTTCCTCCCAAGTTTAGTTAAGCTAAAAATTAAACCTTGATATTGACTAACATAGGTTAAAGGCCCTGCCAAATAGTCTACACAGGCTTTGTACTTGTTCCTCACTAAATCCATAAAGAATTGAGCCAGCAAAGCCCCGGGTACTGTGCAGGGCTTGAGGATGACAATGGTGAGGACCCAGCACGTCCCACCCTCCCACCCCCAGCTCACAGATCCTCGGGGAAGCAGAAATCTCACTCCACTGACAAGGTACTGTGACAAAAGCAGGGACAGAAACACTGTGGTGCGTCCCTTGAGTCTTCTCAGAAACCACAAGTTGTCTGAGGTTAAGAAAATGTAGACAATATCCTACTGCATTAAAATATACACCATATATGGCACTAGATATCAAGATTGAATTGTCTTTCAGAAAAATATCTTGACTGTTCCTGCATCTCTGCTCATTCTAGGGAAGTATGAGTGCAAATACATCAGATCTGGGAGGAGAGTCGTGGTGTGGAAGGCAGCATGTTGCCTTCCCAATGAGGGGGCAAGGACTCCAGTTGGCAGGGCCCTTCTCCCTCACACATGTGCTCCAGGGGCTCTGAACGGCCACGGGCATCCAGCCCAGAAAAGCTCAGCTCCTTTCAGATGGGT
The DNA here is from genome assembly GCF_033118175.1 of Dama dama. Lineage (NCBI taxonomy): Eukaryota > Metazoa > Chordata > Mammalia > Artiodactyla > Cervidae > Dama > Dama dama. Next base: position 1,532,382 of record NC_083702.1, read on the forward strand.
TGGGCAGATGAGCATTTAAGATGCTGCAATATTCTGGTAATTTATTAATGATATCGCATAGCAGGTGTTGGCAGCGTTTCTGTGGGGATGATTTTTTTTTTTTTTTTAACAAGAGTAGAGCCTGTTTCCTTCCAAAGTTGATAGCTTAAAATAAAAATGGGAGAGGAAATGATTCCAGGGAAGAAGCAAACCTGCCTTCCCAAGTAAGGGGATTTTCTAGAGGCAAAAGTATAATGGGAGAATATGGGAGAGAAGGGACTCTTCTCTCTCCAGAAAGTCAGCTGGGGACAGGAAGGGTCTGTGCAAAAGTGAGGGGGCAGTGCTTGTCAGGCAGAGCCTGGGATTCATTTTGTAGCTGCATGCTGAGTGCCTCTGCATGTGGGGCACTGCTCTGGGGCCCCATGGTAAAATGGACAAAGTCGCTGGCCTGGTAGGTGTTTCATTTTAGTGAGGGAGTTAATGAGTCATTTTCAAGTCATGAATTGAGCTGAGCGCTCTGGATGCAGAGAGGAAATTACAGAGGGCCCCCACAGCCATGCTTAGGCTTGGTTCAGTTCAGTTCAGTTCAGTTGCTCAGTCATGTCCAATTCTTTGCGACTCCATGAACCACAGCAGGTACAGGTATATCCTTGTTCATTGGGCTGTGCTTAGCATGTGGCAAGCACAGTTTTCCAATCATTTGTGACCATTAGTTTATTTGGTCTTCATAAACATCTTGTGCAATCATACCTCATCACCATGGATCATAGAGCATCACATAACCCCCACAGGTTCACTGCTGGGAGTGGTGGTCCTCAGATTGGAACCCAGATGCCAGGTGCCAGGGCTAATGCTCTGTCAATGGAGAAACTCAGAGAGTGGCACAGAGGGGGTCACTGCTGGTGATGACTTGTGATGGGCTTTCTTGGCAACCGGGGAGGTGAGATCACAGCAAGGCCTGGAAGGATGGGGGGCCCTGGAGGCTGAGTCAGAGGCATCTGGGAGGGTGAGTGATGGACAGATGGTGAATAGTGGAGAAATCCATGAGCGACCCCCTAGTGGACAGACAAGGGTGTTCTGAACACCCGCACCACGGGCTCTGGGATTCTGTTCAGCACCTGCCCTGCTCAGGGTGCTTTCAGCACCTCGGACAGCTCCCAACCCACTGCGGCTCCCAGGACAGTTTACTGTCTCCCGAAGGCAGACGCGATCAGGATTCTGTCTTTGCAATATCTCCCACAACCCTGACCTTTAGTCCACTCAATTCTCACAACAGCCCTGTTTGAAAGCATCAATTTTTCAGCATTCAGCCTTCTTTATTATTTTATTAACACCATTTTATTTTGTAAACCTCTTTAGATAAAGAGCAATCATTTTGCTGACAAAGGTTCATGTAGTCAAAGCTATGGTTTTTCCAGTAGTCATGTACTAATGTGAGAGTTGGACCATAAAGAAGGCTGAATTCTGAAAAACTGATGCTTTCAAACTATGGTGCTAGAGAAGACTGTTGAGAGCCCTTTGGACTGCAAGGAGATAAAACTGCAAGGAAATAAACCCTGAATATTCTTTGGAAGAATTGATGCTGAAGTTGAAGCTCTAATACTTTGGTCAACTGTTGTGAAGAGCTGACTCATTAGAAAATACCCTGATGCTGGGAATGATTGCAGGCAAAAGGAGGAGAGGGTGGCAGAGGATGAGATGGTTAGAGAGCAGCATAGACTCAACGGACATGAATTTGAGCAAACTCTGGAAGATGGTGGAGAAGGAAATGGCAACCTGCTCCAGTATTCTTACCTGGGAAATCCCACGGACAGAAGCGCCTGGCAGGCTAGAGTCCATAGGATTGCAAAGACTTGGACAAGACCGCGTGACTGAACAACAGCAGCAAAATTAAGAACAATGGACAAGAACACACGTGGTAAACATTTAAGAGACAAAAGTTTGGGGCATGCACATTGCTTTTATTCCAACTTTGGAAAAGTTAAAATAGAGTCTTAAATGAAATCTGCACCCACAATTCTTGCTGTTGTGGATGGGATGGACATACCCTTGGGGACTCCCAGGGCCCTGAGTGGGAGCTCCCTGCCTCTACTGTGTCCCTCTTGCCTGACAGAATCTTCCATCAAGATGCAGAAAAACAGAGGAAGAAGAACTTTGAGATGGGAGGTGGACACGGGGCAAAGGGGCGGGGTGGAGACAGGATGGATTACGGGGCAGAGAGCATCTCAGGGTCAGGGTTTGGGTGCTCGGTCTCAGGGTGTTTTAATGTCCTCTCCTCAATCACAATTCCAGAACTGGGATGCATTCCATGGGGCAGGCCCTTTGGAGTGGCTGAGGGGCCCCCAGAGGGGCCAGACCCCTGAGAAGCATTCACACAGAGGGAGGCTGGAGAGCAGAGGCCTCAGTGTTGAGGCCACTGGTTCCAGGGTCTGGACTGACACCAGAGCCCAGAGCGGAACTCTGGGAGTTACTATGGGAAGGCAAGGGGCCCGGGCATCCAGAAGGGACCCAGGACCTCGCGGTGCCCTGGATGGCGGCTGTCACCTGCATGTGTCTGGTCTTCCCCTCGTGGGGTCACTTGTGCAGAGATCAGCCTGGAATAGCTCCCTCTTCTCCCTCCAAGCTGACTGTGGCCACAAACCACAGCCACGTTGCTTACCTGAGGCTTTTCCTAAGTGGGATGGCTTTGAACAAGGGCCCTTAAGTCCCCGATATCCCCAGGTTTGCTCATCGTTGGCCAGAATCTTTAGTTACAGCCCAGAGAAGCCAGCAAGCCTGGCTCTGCAGCCTTGGGGTTTGGGAGCTGACAGACAATTTTTGGTTACCAGGCAACTGCTGATTTTTCATAACCAACAAGTACAATGCCACACATGATACATTCATCAGATAATAATGCAGCTCTCCCATATCACCACACACTGATCAAACCCCAGAGAGCTGCTTGGCACAGACTTGAGAGCCTGGGAGTTTGAGGAAAGCAAGACCCAAGAGACACAACTCAGGAGGAAGAGGGTCCCGGGAGGGGATGGGGGATGTCCTGCCGCCGGCTAGGCCCAGGGGCTGAGCCTCCATGTGGCGGGGCTCTCTGCAGGGCCAGCGTCAGCTGACCGGAGGCCTGAGAGCACTGGAATCATAACATCCCCGGGTCAGCCTCAGATGGCGGCTCTGCTTTTGCGAGAGCCCGTCTGTCCGGAGAACCTCTTCTCTCTCCTCCTGCTTCTGGGAGAAGAAAATCACATCACCTTTGGGGTACAGAGTCTCCTCCAGGCAAGGAGAACCACAGTTTGTGATGCCGATGCTTGGTTACTTGAAGGATGAGTGAGCTCCCCTTGACGGCCGGCAGCTCACTGGTAGTGGCTTGGCTGGAGGCTGAGGAATTTGGCCTGTTTTACATCTGGACGGAATTGGGTTGTCAGAGTGGCCACTGGTCCAGGAGCAGGGGAGACCACTGTGGACGGCATCCTCACTGCAGCCTGCTGACCATACAGCTGGCCACTCCCTGGAGCGCCCACCTCTGTGCGGGTGTCCAGGGCCTGGCCGGCTGTGCATCACGTTTCCTCCTGATCCTTGACGGGCTGTGGGGAAGAAAGAGCGGCACCTCCCCCGGGAGGAGGCCCTGCTGCCCGCCCGGCACCTGCGGTTCCTCTCTAAGAACAGTGGCGTTCTCAGGCTGCCCCAGGCATCTCTCCTAATCACCAGTGTGCCCAGGCTGTTCCCAAGCAGCCAGATGATGCTGCGGACGCCTTGCTATTTATAACCTCTGCTAACATTTACACCGGCTGCCCCTGGGGATTCCATGGCTGCTTCTGGTAAATTCCTTCTGGAGAGACGACAGGGCAGTGGAGGGAAGTGAATACACCCAGGCTGTCGTAAACACTCAAGCGTCACCCACACCGGAACCCTCTGTGAGTGTTGTCTGTTTCTCATAGAGTCCTTCGTGCCCGTCTCCCTGAGGGGGAGCTGTTGCTGAACTTCTTGGTCAACACGAGTCGGGCGTTTCCATGTAGAGAAACGGACATCAGTGGATGCTGAGGCTTAACGGAGGTGGTGCCTGCCCAGGGGCTCGGGTCACGGCCTGCTGCATAGCCCCAGGTGCTCCAGACCCTTCGTGCTGGAGGTGCCGGGCTTACTGAGGACACAGGGGCTGAGGACCTTTGCTGAAGCTTGAGAGCCACTTTGTGACGCGTGACATCACAAGGGGATAAGTGGATTCTGCTCAGCAGGCATTTATGGAGCCCTGCTCACAGGTGATGGGGGAATCAAAGGTGACTCAGATCCTGGTCCTCCCTGGCTGTCTCAGTCAGCGCAGGCTGTGTAAGAAGCAGCACGGGCATTTATTGTCTCCCGTTCTGGAGGTCGGAGATGGAGCTGCTGCAGGGCTGGTTCCTCCTGAGGCCTCTCTCCCGGGGAAGAGGACACTGCCTCCTCCCCGGGTCCCCACACGGTCCTCCCGCATGTGTGTCCTGATCTCTTCCTTAAGGACCCCAGTCGTGCTGGACTGGGGCCCACCCTGGTGACCTTATTTAGCTAGGTCACCTCGGGTCAGGGCTTTGACGTGGGTTTGGGGGCACAGTCCCAGCACTGGGTGGCAGTCACCCCCTTCCCCAGCTTGCCATCCTCAGGGGTGACTCCGTGGCCCCACCGTGACCCTTCTCTCCTGCTGAGCTCTGGACGCCTCCCCTCTCCTCTCATCCTATGGCCTCCTGTCTACCCTGCCTCGGCCCCGGCTCCAAGGACGGTGACAGGAGCCCGTCAGCCCAGAAACAGCCTTGATTCCTTCCGACTTGGCGCCCAGCTGCACAGGGAGCCGGGCTCCCCATCCCCAGCCTTGGCCTTCCTCGTCCTCTGGACTGAGCTATGTCCCCAGAGGCAGGGGTCGAGGTCCCGCCGCTGTGACCACATCTGGAGAAGAGCCTTTATAAGCTTTCCTTCCTGAGCGCATCTGAGAAAAATACCCGGGAAGCGGCTGGTGTCCACTTACGAGTGACCTCGGGACCCTCACCGCTCGCCCAGCGCTGACCTTCACGCTGTGTCCAGAGGGAAAGAGACAGGAGGCAAGGGGGCCGGCACGCCCCTCCTCACCCTCCGCGGCCTTTCCAGACCTGTAAAGCTGCCGCAGCGTCGTGAGGCTGAACTCATCTCCAGCAACACCTTGTCTTAGGCCGAACGAAAGTCACTTTGGGAAGTTCGCTTTGACAGCCGGGGAAGAAGGGCCGGGATCAATACGCAAAGCCGGCTGTGGGCCGCGCCACGGTGACCGGCCCGCCAGCGGTCAATAGCACACAATTAAGATAAGAAAAACCTAGCGCCAGCAGAGACCTCCGGGTCCAGCGGCCCAGCCCCGCATCGAGCAGAGCAGGAGATGAGTCCCCGCCGGGGCAGCGGTCTGGCCGAGGTCGCCGTCACCACGCTCAGAGGCGCACCCTTCCCGGGGCAGCCGGCTCACGCGCCGAGTCCGCCAGGCTCCGTCCGCCCGGCGAGCCCTTGCTGCCTCGCCGCTACCGCACACTCCTGTTGACGGACCGATTCAGGAAGAAGGCACTTCCGGCGGCTCTAGATCCATAGCCGCAGACAGACGTGGGCAGAGCGGCCCTTCTCCTCCTCGGGAGGGGCCTGAGGGCCTGGGCGCTGTCCCGGGCCTCGCAGAGCACGCAGGCCCCCGCGCGGGGAGCTCTGCCGGACACGCACGCTGCGGCGGCGGGGCGGGTGTTTCCCCCACTTGCAAGCTCTCTGGTTTATTGCCGATCTGCCCCGGCACGCACGCGGAAGAGGCATTCTGGCGCCTGAGGGCTTCCGGCTCATCAGGTCTGCTTGGAGCAGAGCTGGGTGTGTCTGACGCCAGCGGTACCCCCGGCGTGTGCATTTCATCCATCATAAACGAGGCCCCTGGAGCTTAATCACCTGTGATTCCCTGTGACACCAGAGCAGGGTGAATTGAATATTGTTGCTTTTGTTCGGGGAGATAGCAGAGGCTGAAGCGACTGTCAGCAGCTGATAATGACTCAAATCGGGCTCCTGTGAAATGGAAATGTCTGGAGAGACAGAGGAGGCAGCTGGGGAGGGCAGGCCTGGGCAGGAGGAGGAGAGCCGGTGTAAACAGAGGGCCAGTGACGGGCGCCCCCCTGGAGTTCGCACCGAGCTGACTTTCAGAGGCGGGCCCCACCCCCCGGGGATCACCGGCTCCTTTCCCTGCGGGATGACTCTGTTTGATCACATTTTACCGCAGTGACAGCAAACAGAAGCTTGTAAAACCCGCAGCACAAGGTGATTTATTATCTCAGATCAACTCCCCCCTCCCTCCCTCGGCATTTTGAGAAGCCTGGTGGCTAGAGACTTCAGCTACCCTGCAGCAGAGACGCGTCTGGGCGATCAGCAGCAAAGGGGCCCCGGGTGCCCGGGGTGGGGGGCAGGGGCCGAGGCTCCAGGCTGCCCTTTGGGGGTAAAGCTTGGGCATCTTTGCTTTCTTAGGGGCTCATCGTCATGGAGCTCATGCAGACCACATGAACTGCAAGTTACACAAACAGGAAAAGAACAGAAGGAGTGTGGTGGCAGCAGGGAAGACTTGCCCGGCATCACCTGCCAGGGAGAGGCGGGTCTGAGACCTGCTTAATCCTGCCTCTGAGGATGGGGCGCAGCGTGTGTCTGAGCCCCGCCTGGCACCCCTGTGTGGCCACGAGGAAGCAGACGGCTCAGAAAGGGTCGGCCAGAGATGTGTGGTTGGTGGGTGCGTCCTGCAGGGATCCGGGAAACTCTGGGGCTGCCCCCACAGAGTGGGGGCAAGGGGGAGGGCCTTGTGAGCTGCAGGGACGCAGACTCAGGAGGGTGCCCGGGGCCGGTGAGGCCTGACCTTCCAGGCACAGAGTCTTGGGCCCGCTCCGTCCGTCCCATCCTGCTGTGGATCTCTGGGGGGCCAGGCAGACCGAGGCCCTGAGGCCAGGCTGCGTGCTCAACCGTCTCAGAGTCTAGAGCTCGGACGGGGGAGGCACACCAGACCAGAGGCCCCCGCGAAGCCCCGTCGGGGTCTCTCCTGCTCCACTGGGGGCCCCAGGACGGGGGCTGGCGGTGCCTGTGTGGACCTGCCTTTGCAATTTCAGGCATCAGTCTAGGTGGCCCCGTCTGCTCTCACGTAAACACGCATCCGTTTGTGCTTTTGGAAATTACATGGAGAGAAGGTCTCTGGAGCTGGTGAAGCTTGGAGGGCGGCAGGGTGACCAGCAGTGACCTTCGGTAAAGGGTCAGCCCTGGTTCCGGGGATACACGCCCACGCACGGACAGGGCGGGGGTGGGGAGGGGCCCTCAGGACAAGTCACTGCAGGCTGGATGCTCGGAAACCGCAGAGGCTGACTTCTGCAGTTCTGGGGGCTGGGCGTCCGGGACCAGGTGCTGGCAGGTCGGGTTCTGGTGAGCGTGCCCATCCAGGCTGCAGGGGGCTTTCACTCCGGCTCCTCTCACGGGACAGCCCTCGGGCCTTTTATAAGCTCCTTGTGGGGGGACTCAGAGCCCGACTTGCCTAAGGCGACGTGGCCGTTTGCCGTTTATATTCTGAAGATTATTTGTGATAGATTGTGTGATCCTATTAGTACAGGACCAAGTAGACCTCAAGCAAACAAAAAGGAAAACCATGATTATTTCACAATGATGGGAAACAGAATCTGTAAAAGTGAAAAAAAATTACACAAAGGATGATCAAATATCAAAACACAGAGAACAACTGGAGGAGCCACCTGGAGAAATGAATGTCAGTGAAACTGTAGTAACGCCCTTGGCATCTGAGCGTGACGTGCAGGGCAAGTAAACGTTTATGTCACGTCACAGGCGTGATCCTCTGACTCGTGCCCCTGAATGTGTGAGGATCCGTGTTTACACGCGGACACGTGAAGACACAGGCTCCCACCCGCAGTCACAGCAGGTGCGGCCAGATGCCGACAGAACACGCAGAGAAGTGTAGACCCGGCCACAGCAATCATAGGCGGTACCCAAACAGATTCACCATCGTGTCTGACACTCAGTAGAGTAAACCAGAAGTCAGTTATGATCCCAGAGACGGCAGACGGACTGAACTCTGGTCTCTGGGATGTGGGGTATCAGTGACGTTTGCTTATGGCGCTGGCCGAGTAGATTTTGCCATTGTCGCTTTTGTGTCCAGACTCCAGCTCTTCTGAACAGTTATCCTGACGACACTCCAGACATGACATGAGGCCAAAGCAATGCTTTCTGAGCATCCACAGCCTTAAAGCAGCATGGGTGTTGTTTCAACCAAGGAAGTTAGGAAAATAATGGAATATCCTGAATAACGCATGAGCAATCACCATTAGGGAAAAATAAGAAGAAATATATGAATTGGAAAAGAGTAGACTTTATAAACATCCCTCATGCTGTATAGTTCAGAAATTAAAAATTTTAAATTCTTAAGGAGTCTAACCAGAAAGGGTCCTAAAGCATAATCACAGCCTAGACGAGGGTTGCATTTGTACACTTAGGCTGGATGCGGCGGTGAATGCAAACCGATAAACTGGAAGACAGACCTCTGGTTAGTGGCTGCGATGTCAGAGAAACGTGTGCTCAGGTCGATTCTAAGAGGGGAGCCCCCAGGCTTCTAAGCGCCCACCCCCCCAGGCTCAGGAGAAGATGACTGACTGAGGGTCTTGTCTCAGGCTGGAATTCTAGAGAGCAGGGAAACACCTCGTTAAACCTGCCAGTCGGATGACGGGAACGCCAGAGTCCAGCGAGTGGACAGTGATGGGCTTGTTGGACTGAATGATGAATAAACAGGTGAATGAATGACTTCGGAAATGTCCAGAGCTAACACTGATGCGTGGCTCTCAAACCAGCACCCAAATGAGTGCTTCTGTGCTTCTGGAAGGCTCAGCTGCCGTGGAAGGCGTCTTTTTCATTTTTCCTGAAAGACTGTTATCTGGTGGGTACTGAGCGCATCCTTGTTCTCAGGAGACCCTCTCGGAGGAGCCCACTGCTCAGGTGTGAACTCCTGACAGCCGGGGGCAGTGGCAGGGAGGTCCACCGTCCCATCCCGACAACTTCTGCCTGGCACCCCATGTCATGGCCTGCGACTGGCTGGGCCTCCACTGCCCGTGGACGACGCACAAGCCTGCCTTCCCGAGCACTGGGGCCTGAGCTTTCTCATCTCCCCCTCTGGCTGCTCAGACGACGGCCCAGCTACAGTCATCCGGCCGCCCAGGAGAGCCGTGGGCACCGCACACATGGGCCACGCGTCTGCCTGGGGACCCCCACCCTCCAGCCAGGAGCGTGCTTCCCGGGCGCGTCCGCCAGCCCCAGGCCCGCCTGCCCGCGGCACGCCCAGGCCTGCACGTCCACACTCAGGGGCTGCGTTTCCCCTGTTTGTCGTCTCTGTCGGCTCCTGGGGCCCATCTTCTCCGGCCGAGGGCTGAGCGGGGGCTGAGTCAGGGAGATAAGGAGAATACCTCCCTCCTCTGTCTTTGTGCTTTCATTTAATGATAAAGGAAATGGTCTCCGACAGGACTCCAGAGGGAACAGCCAACAAAGCCCAGCCTGGATCAGCAGCTCGGACAGGAAGCGCTCCTAGGGAGGTCGCGCGGCTGGGCGGCTTGATGGAGGCTGTGCTGGGGGGACAGGCGTGGCTGCAGGAGAGAGGCCTGGGGTGAACGGGGTGGGGGGATGTCCCCAGTGACCCCCAGCTCCCGTCTCAGAGAGGACGGTCCTGCTGCTCTGAAGTGCCCAGACACCCTTGTCATGTCCTGGGGTCTGCACCAGAGCTGTGACTGACCACGTGGGGTCCTGGCAGTGCAGGGCTTTCTAGGTCAGGATGAGGAGGCTTCTGGAAGAATCTCGGGGGCCGCTGATAGTGTCCCAGGTACAACCAGAGATGCTCTGGATGCCCCGTTCCTGGAGACGGTGATGGGGCAGGATCCATAGTTCCCCACCCTGTCTCAGGCTGACAGGCTCGCAGCTCATCACCTCCAAATTTCCACAGTGGACAGATGCCCCTTCACTGCTGCTCATCTGATAGGGCGAAAGCTGTTCTTGAGTGTGAGGCTCATGCCCCTCTCACCTGGAGGGAATTGCTGTCCCCGCCTCCTCACCTCCTCCTCCCATCCCGGCCACGGTGCCTCCTGGATCCGGACACAGATGTCTCCAGAGCCCCCGTGTCCCTGCCTGCTTCCCTCCCCTCCGGAGAAGCTGGAAAGTAGAGGGACCCTTCACAAAGTCCTGGGCCAACCGTCTTCCTCTCTGCTCACGGTGCTCCGGCAGCCTCTGTCCGGTCTGGAACCATGGACCTCCCCTCCCGGCCCTCCCACCTCTTCAGCCTCAGCGCCGGCCACTCAGCCTCTCTGCTCGAGGCGTCTGTGCTCACGGATCTGCCCACACATGCTGTTTCCTGTCTCCAGAAGCCAGCGGTCTAGGGGAGACTAGATTCCTGCAAACTGAGCTGGGCAGCCCCAGGCTCAGTTGAAGGAGCCCATCGGCCCCCGGCGGGCCCCAGAGGGCAGCCCTGGGCATCCCCTGAATGTGAGCAGCGGCGGAGGAGGTGGACGTGGATGAGGCCGGGCCACTGCCCCAGAGGCTGACCAACAGGCTCGGATAAAGGAGGGGGAGGTGATGGAGTCGTCCCTGGTCAGAGGTCTGGGTGAGGCCGGAGCCAAGCTGGCTCAGACAAGCTGCGTGGGTCAGAGGCTTCCCAGCGTGGGTGCCTCCCATGGGCACAAGAGGTGGGGGGTGCGTGCCCCCCAGCTCCCCACTAAAGCGCCGAGCACGTGGAGCTGAGGCAGCGCTCCGGGTCCAGGCTTCCTCCTGGGGCTGGAGGGAAGGACAGCAGCGGTCAGGGCCAGCACCCAGCTCAGGGGCGCCCAAGACCTCCCCCTGGGAGATGGGGCTGCGGGTGGGGCCCCAGGACGCGGGGACCCCGCCCTGTAAGTAGGAGGAGGGCTGGGGCAGCAGGGGCTGCCGGGCCGGACGGTCCACCATCCTAGGAGACTGGGCTTCCGGTGCTGGCTCCCCCCGAGCCCCGGGGAGTGTGCCGTGACATCCGTCTAAGAGAAAAAAAACACGAGTTTGCAGAACACTGGTCCACGTCTCCCACAGAGTGCGGGCAGATGCCATCCAGACGGGCACGCGGCGGGAGGCTGCGTCTTAGGAGCAGGCAGGACAGCGAGGCCCTGGCTGGCCTGGTGCCTCGGCTGACCCAGGCCGCAGGGCCCCGAGGGCCAGATATGTTAACAAGGCAGAGAGGCCACCGCCGCTGGTTCCTGCGGGGCCGGGGGAGGGAGGCCGTCAGCAAGGAGCCAGCTCAGGCACCTGCGACCCGCCAGCTGGCCTCGGCCAGACGCTGTACATCCCCACTCTGTGTCCGCAGCTGCAGGACAGCGGCCTCTGGCTAACGAGCTGCTGGAATGTTGCCGCCAGTGGACGCACAGACCAGGTGTGGGGGCTGAGCCGGGCCGTGCCTGGGAGAGAGTGTGCGTGGCTGCCTTCGAGCCCATCAGCAGGTCAGACCTGGGAGTCACACCACCAGGGACACCCTCCAGGCCTGCCCTCCCTGCCCTGACAGTTTGCTTTGACCTTGATGCGGAGAGCTGACTCATTGGAAAAGACCCTGATGCTGGGAAGGATTGCGGGCGGAAGGAGAAGGGGATGACAGAGGATGAGATGGTTGGATGGCATCACCGACTCGATGGACATGAGTTCAAGCAAGGTCCAGGAGATAGTGATGGACAGGGAGGCCTGGCGTGGCTGCAGTCCATGGGGTCCTGAAGAGCTGGACATGACTGAGCGGCTGAACACAACAACAAATCCCTTTTTAAACAAAAGAAAGGGAATGCACTTGCTTCTGGATGGAAGGTCTTCACGGGCAGATCTGGAGGCGGTGGCTGTGACCCCTGACCTCACTGCTCAGCTGCCCGCCTCGCTCTGCTCAGTGCGTGAAGGGGCCACCCCGGCCGCAGCTGGCCTATGGTTCCCGTGTCCACACAAGGTAGTGTGTTGGAGCCTTGGCCCCAAGGTGATGCTGTCAGGAGGCGGGGCCTCTGGAAGTGATCAGGGTCGTTGAGAGGGCCCGTGATGGGACCAGGGCTTCCTAAGAAGAGGAGGGACCGCAGCCCCCGCCCCCAGTTGAGGACGTTGAGGAAGGCAGCGTCTACACCCAGGAGAGACTGTCTCAGGGGCAGCATCGCCAGGCACCTTGATCTCAGGCTCCCTGTGGCCCGAGCAGCCTGAGACGGCATCTCTCCTCTATCCTGTCTGCTTGTCCAGCTGCTACCTGAACGCACGCGTGCATGGTGGCCGGGACTCCTGGCGCGCCTCACCCGGAGCACGGCTCCCCGCACGGCAGAGCAGGGAAGAAGGCAAACACCGCCGGGGAACAGAGGCTGGAAGTGCTGGTGTGCAGGAGGGCATGCCCTGGAGACCCCTCCCCGCTGAAACCACCCACCCACTGCTGGGGGCTCCAGGGTGCTTTCAAGTCAGTTCGGTCCCTTTGCTTGAAGCAGATCTGAGAGCAGTTAGCATCTCCGATGTTGCTGCCTGCTGCTGAGAACAAACGCCAACCCGTGCAAAATTCTGCCTTCAAAGGCTCATGGGGGCGGCCGTGGCCCCAGGCTCCTCCCGGGCCTGTGGCTTTTCTCCTCTGAGCTGTCCCTTGGCTGGTGAAGGCCATGCCCGGGGGAGCGGGTTTCCCGGCGGACCCGGTGCTGAGAGGACGGGGAGCTGCCAGGCCGGCTGCATCGGGGCGGGGGGCAGGGGGGGCGGGTGGCGTCCGCTGGCCGGCGTGTAGCTCAGTCCCCACCCCTCGTGTGGGGTGTGGGCGTCTGGCTGTGGGGCTGCCCCCGCCAGTAGGAGGCCCATCTGCCCGGGACAGCGGGAGCCTGGCTGGGGCTCCGGGGCTGCCCCCCTGAATTCCCGGCTGGGCAACATCCCCAGAAGCAAGACTGAAAAGGGGTCGGGGGGTGGGGTGGTTTTGAAGGAAGGTCCAGTGAGAGGTCCACGTCAAGGACAGCGTGGCCTCGGAGTGGTCCCAGCCCACATACAGGCTCCTGACCTGGCTTCTCCCGCCCCTCTGCCTCCACCGTCTGACCGGGACGAGAGCCTGCCTGGGAGGCCCACGTGGAACCCTGGCCGTGGTCGTGGGGTCTCCCCCATCCCCTCCCCAGCTCTCCCGACACTCGCAGTGTGGGGTCACACCCTCTCTGAGAGCTGGGGGCCTGCACACCTTCTGCCTTCTCAGGGCTGGGACCCTCTCCTCCCCCTGAGGCCCCCAGCAAGCCCCTCCAAGCCCCTCATGGCTGCTCCCAAGCTGCCTCCTCCCAGAAGCCCCCCGTCTGGTCAGGGCAGCCCTGAGCGCCCGTAGAGGAGGGGGCAGCCCTGTCTCACCGCCGTGTCCCCCGGGTGCCCACAGCGCCTGGCGCTCAGGCGCTCTGTCAGGGTGCCCGGTCAGCACCTCTTCCGTGGCTGTGGGTTCACTGACCTTCCAGTAGTCAGACCGGACTTCTCTGGGAGGAGGGGCCTGCTGACCCCGCAGAGATCTCTGAAGGCCTGGGTCTGAGGGAGGCCGGTGACACAGCCTCTGAGCTGCCCGGGGGCCTGGGCCAAGCCCTTGCTCTGTGCTGACCTGGCTGGTGGGCCCAGGACAGCCGTTGCCTCAGGGTCCCACCTGCACAGGTTGGCACGGGACTGGTTCCCATCCAGCCGGCCACCCCTGGAAGGGTCTGCCGCCCTCACCATGGAGGAGAGAGGGGCAAGCCGAGGCCAGGGCCGCCCACACGGTAACCCAGAGGGAGGCAGGTCTGCCCTGCACAAGGTTGGCTGTGCCCGGGCCCCCAGCCGTGGCTTAAACAGCAGATGTTCACTGTCTCAGGGCTTTGGGGCCCAAGGCTTTCGCCCTGAGTGACTCGGGCCAGCCCCCGGCCTGTGAGTGGCCAGGACGTGTAGCCCACTGTGAGGGGCTGCGTGATCCACCTGCTGTGTCTTTCAGGGGCTGGCCAGGCAGGGAGGCTGACAGGGGAGAGGGAGGAGGGCAGAGCTCCTCACCTGCCCGGTCCTGGGGATGGGAGGCCCTGGCCTCAGGCAGGGCCAGACAAGGGGGCTCCAAGCCTGCACATCCCTGCCCCTCAGTGGCCCCCAGCACCCCCCAGTGCCCCTGGGAGTGGGAGAACCAGCCCCACAGGGTCCCCGGGGCTCTGAGCTTCACCCAACAGTGAAGGTGGCCAGGAGGTCCCAGGACGTCAGGCCATCGATAGTGGGGTCCTAGCAGGTGGCTGGGGCAGAGGGGGACCTTGGGAGCTGGTGGGGGCCCGGCCCCTGTGGGGGTGCAAGCTGGAAGCAAGGCCAGGGGTCCTCTCTATGAGTCCTGAGGTCCCCGGTGGGCAGATGGGAGGGGCAGCCACTGCTGGGAGGGGAGGCAGAGGTAATGGGCTGCAGTGGCCCCTGGAAGTGGCCTAATTAATGGCTGGAAATGCTCAGACGGTGGGCATTAAACAAACTTATAAAATACCAAACCAAAAACCATGCTGAGCTTCCAAAGTGACTCAAATGCGTAGCAAATAAAAGTCTAAAATTATCGAAAACCTTTTAAGAAGATTACTCTGGAGACCCGGTCAGACCACTTCAGCTCTTCGTAAAGATATTACAGCATTTTTTTTTTTTTTAAAACATCAGGGTTTTTAACAAGAAAACATTTGGCAGCATTTTCCCCCCACTGAGCTCATCATTCTAGATCACTTTTGAAATGGAAGGCTGATTTTTTAATAATTTACCAAGCAGCTGAAGAATAGACGTGTCCCTTTCACAATATGGCATATCCAGCTCTGTGGGGAGGCTCCTACATGGGGGCCGACCCCTCGGGGGCCCGCCTGCCCGTCAGCGCTGAGTGGGGGCCGCCCAGCCCACACCCGCCACACGAGATCTCCGCAGAAATGCCTGACCCCTGGGAATAGGAGCTGCTCTTGACGGGAGGGTACAGCCTCACCCATGCTCTACCGAAGGGTGACAGGCGGGGGGCTGCTCCTTGACCTTGGTGGGCTCAAGGGCAAAGGGCTTGGGGAAGGCCAGCCAGGGTGGGCTCCCGAGCCCCTGGCCCAGAGGGCGCTGGGCCCCCCGTGTGCACTCCCCGAGGCTGTGGCACCTTTGGGGCCAGTGAATCTGGGGGAAGACCAGAATATTCCATCTAAACGTGCCTGTTCTCCATCTCACCCATGGGATTTGATCCCCTGCAAATCTGGGGAACAAGCTGGGTTTCTCTCTCTACTTTGTAGTGAATGATTCTATCTGTATTGTCCTTTTTCCGAAAACTACGTGTGTTAGTTGCTCATCATGTCTGACTCTTTGCGACCCCATGGACTGGAGCTCACCAGGCTCCTCTGTCCATGGGATTTTCCAGGCAAGAATATGGGAGTGGGTAGCCATTCCCTTCTCCAGGGGTTTTTCTGGACCCAAGAATTGAACCTGGGTCTTCTGCACGGCGGGTGGCTTCTTCACCATCTGAGCCGCCAGAGAAGCCCAAAGGTGCATCGTTGAAAAGGAAAAGAGAGCCGGCACTGAAGACTGTTTATTTGAGCGCAGCGGCTGCCTGTGGGCCCCTGGGGATGCGCTGGATGGAATCAGGTGCCCCTGTCAGTCACCTCCCCTCCATGGGACACAGCCTGCATGGCCGGGCCCACGCAGGCCTCACAAAAGGAAAGTCAAAGTGAATGTCGGGTTGGAAAGAAAGAAATACAGCGACTGTTTCTGATGACATGAACGCAGACCTGGAAAATCCAGAAAGATCTGCAAACTGTTCAGTTTAACTAGTGGTTTCACTGCAGTCACTGGACACAAGGCCGTTTCTTTAGAAGAGCAGGCAGACAGACAGGATTGTCTAGGGCGCTGCTAGCCCTGAGGATCAGAGCCTGGGACCAAGTCTGAGAGTCTGGGCCGTGCAGATGGCACAGCGGCTGCCCCGCTGAGGACCCCGAGGGGCAGCCAGATGGAAAGCCGAGCCCACGGGAGGCTCGCCCCAGTGACGCAGGCCAGCTCTCCCTCATGCAACACACACGTTCTGGTCCAGCCTCCACGGTACGCTGGGGAGCTTCCTCCCCCAGAGGCTGATAAGCGGGTTCTGAATTGCCTGACGATCTACCGACTGGAAGGACAGAGCTGAGGGTGGCCCTGCAGACGCTGGGGCCACACGCCTGCGCTATTACATCATCATCACCGTGAACCTGAAGGAAAGAGACGGCATAACCTCGGGGCAAAGACGCACACCTCGACCAGTGGGTCGCGAGCGAGCCCAGAAGCGGACGCGTTTATGGCGAAAGTGGAAGTGAAGTCGTTCAGTCGTGTCCGACTCTCTGCGACCCCATGGACTGTAGCCCACCAGGCTCCTCCATCCATGGGATTCTCCAGGCGAGAACACTGGAGTGGGTTGCCGTTTCCTTCTCCAGGGGATCTTCCCGACCCAGGGATCAAACCCAGGTCTCCTGCATTGCAGACAGAAGCTTGACCGTCTGAGCCACCAGGGAAGCCCATTTCTTCGTTTATGGAGAAAAAAATCACCATTGCAGCAGACAGGGCAGTCTTCAGTAAAAGGTCATTCACTGCACACACAGTTTCATCTTGTCCTGCCCCAGGTAGTTTACTGGGAACGAAAGAGGGGGCGGGTGGCTTCCTGGAGCTCAGAGGGATGTGACTCGGTAGCTTGGGAAACCCTGCAGGTGGCATCCCCTTGCTTGGATGAGGACAGTCACGCTCACACCACTCTCCCAGTTCACAAGCCTGGGGTCCCTGGGGAAGTGCCCGTTGTGATGTTTGACACCAACTCTCGCCCCAGCTACTGAGTCTGTGCAGAGACACGGGCCTTCGAGGAGAACTGGGGCGACCAGCCCCTTCCCTCTGATTTGAAGACTCAGGTGAGAACCCAGGGGCTGTACCGTCCAGGACTGCGCTTCTTGGGGAGGTGAGCCAGGAGGAGCCAGTTAGGTGTGGGGACCTCTGACCCCTTCTTTCTCTAACAAGTCATCTCCCAGCTTTCTTATTTATGTATGCACATGTGAATTGATCTGCGTTTCTTTTCTAAGCTTTCCTCCATGCTTTGCTAGCATCCTCTGAAGGGCGCTCTGCCGTGGGGTAGGGAAAGATGGCGGAAACCGCACCCTGCCCCTTCCTTCTCTCCTCTTTCTGTCCCCCAAAGTCCAACTGCACCCGCCTCCTCCAGGATGCCATCGGATGACCCAGACCACGGGCGCCGCTGTGCCTCAGCAGAGTGCCCGTGCCACTGGCTGGGCAAGGCGTGGACGCTGCCCAGGACGTCTAACCATGCCCACTGGGGCATCTCCTCAAGCAGGGAGGGGTCCTCAACCCAGCACCCAGGCGGCCGTAGTCCTGCCCAAGGCCTGGCTGTGGGGTCAGCCGTCACAGAGGGGCTGGGCTGGCTTCAGCGTGGACGGTGGGCGGGAACCAGGTCCCCACGGGAAGGTGGGGGCGTCCGAGTCTGTGCGCTCAGATGGCGGTTTGTCAGAAGCCCACATCTGGTGCTGGTGAGGCCAGAGAGTGTCATGCCCGGCGGCCTGGGCCCCCCCTCCTGACCCCCCTCGAGCTAGTGGGCTTCGAGTCCCCTGCGCCCCACCCCTCCAGACGCTGCTCCCTGCCCAAGGCCTTGCCAAGCTCGGTCTGCCCTCCCTCCAGCACGGCCCTGCCCATGTGTCCAGCTGCACTCTGGCTGCTGGTCAGTAAACAGTGCCAACGTGGGGGGTCAGGCAACCAGCACTGGAGGGTCCAGAGGGAAGAAGGGGGATGGCCTTGGGGCCAGAGGGACCCGCGTGGTCTGGCTTAGTGCTTGGCTGGGATGTGAGTGCCCTGCCTCCTGCCTCCAGCTCCCTTCCTGCCTGGGCTGTGGCAGCTCCAGGGTTGGCCTCGGTGGACAATCAGGATGCCCCACAAGGGAGGCAGCACCCCCGGTCCGCTAGGGGGTCAGGAGCCTTGCCGGGTGCCGGGTGCCGGGTGCAAGCTGAGGTCTGTCTAAGCCCGAGTTTCCACGTTGGATGTTCATTCCACCATCTGAGCATTGTCCGGGCCTGGCCTCACTTGGAAACCTGTTATGATCCCTTAAGTTTGCAGGCAAATGGCCCGGCCTGTGGGTTACACCGGGGGATCCCTGCTGCGCGGGTGGCCTTGTACACACGCAGGAAAGGACAAGCTGGTGCTGTGAGTGTGGGTCCTTCGTCCAAAACTCTGGTCCTAACTCGTGGCCATATGGCAAAGGGTTGGCTTCCAGCCTGCCAGGCCCAGAGGGTGAGTCCTTCAAGGCCACAGCTGCTGGGGGGACCACAGCTGGGTGAGGCCATCAGTTGCTGAGAAGGCAGAGCCCGGCCTGAGCCCTGCTGGCTGTGAGGGACTCAGGCAGCCTGCCTCCTCCCCTCCTTTGGGGTGTCTCTGTGCTGACACCCCCAGCCAGAGAGAGCAGGAGAAAGGAGCTTTGTGGGCGTGTGGCCTCAGGCAGGGCCCTCTCTCCAGGATGGGGTGCTGTCTGTGGGGGCCAGGGCTCTCTCTGGGGGTGGATCCATAAGCAGGAGGGGGCCTGCTCCATCACGAGCCTCCAGGCAGCCTCCCCTGAGGCCCCACGTTTTCTCACAAGACACAGCACGACACGGGGAGACGTGTGGCCCCCATCCCAGATAAGCCTGCCTGCTCCCGGAAGGTCCAAGAAGACAAATGCATGGCTTTACATCGAGAGTGCTGTGGGTGACCCCAGGGGTTGCGTGATCCGCTCTCGGACATGGGAGGAGCTGCCAGGCACGCAGAAGGGATCCCAGAGAAGCCCCCGCAGCAGGTCCGAGGATTGTTCCCTGAGGGATGGAAGCAGGGTTCTGGAAGTAGCTTCCTGGGGAACTTGGAGAGGCAGCGGGAGCCCTGGATCAAGTCCCGGACACTGCGTGGAGCTGGGTGATCCTTGGAGCCGAGGCTGTTCTGTCTTCACCCGGAAATGTGTGAGGGCCTCACCTTGGAAGGCTCCAGCCTGCATCTCTGCTTTGTCGGTCTGGAGCGTGTCCTGTGTCCTGGGCCCTAAGACCTACACGTTTGCACCTGATCAACATGAGGCTGTGCTCCGTCTTTGTCACTTGTCTTAAATAGCATTTTCTGTTTTTCAGTCCAAAGCAAATTTTGAAAGTCTCAGCAAAGAGAAGTACAAATATTCACTCATAGTCTTCAAACACTGAAAAATACGTGATACATACATGCATACATACATATACACAGAGACACATCCATATCTGCATACATAGAGAGGTGCGTCTATCTACATCTATTTAACCTGTCAGCAACATCTGCTAATCTATAGTCTCTCCTCTTACCAGTCTCTCTCTCTGTCTCTACCCAACTGCTCACACATCTTTCCTGGGGAGGGGCGGAGCCTGGGGAAGGGGCAGGATCTCTGAAAGGAGCGGGGTCTGTGAAAGGGGCGGGGCCTGTGAAAGGGGCGGGGGTCTGTGGAAGGGGCGGAGCCTGGGGAAGGGGCAGGATCTATGAAAGGAGCGGGGTCTGTGGAAGGGGCGGGGCCTGTGGAAGGGGCAGAGCCTGGGGAAGGGGCAGGATCTATGAAAGGAGCCGGGTCTGTGGGAGGGGTGGGGCCTGTAGAATGGGCGGGGCCTGTAGAAGGGGCGGGGTCTGTGAAAGGGGCGGGGCCTGTGAAAGGGGCGGGGGTCTGTGGAAGGGGCGGAGCCTGGGGAAGGGGCAGGATCTATGAAAGGAGCGGGGTCTGTGGAAGGGGCGGGGCCTGTGGAAGGGGCGGGGCCTGGGGAAGGGGCAGAGCCTGGGGAAGGGGCGGGGTCTGTGGAAGGGGAGGGGGCCTTGGGCGGGGCAGAGTGGGGGTCGGGTCTGCGGGTTGCAGGCAGACAGGTGAACAGGTCGGTGGGAGAAGGTGAGGGTGGCATGGTTGAGAGAACAGCACTGAAACGTGTACATTACCAGACGTAGAACAGACGACCAGCGCAAGTTCGATGCCTAAAGGAGGCACCCAAAGCTGGTGCTCTGGGACAGCCCAGTGGGATGGGGTGTGGAGGGAGGGGGTTTCACGATGTGTATTCAGGGTATGTATGTGTCCGATTCAAGTTGATGTATGGCAAAAACCATCACATTGTAATTATCCTCCAATTAAAATAAATAAATTAAAAAAAAGAACATACAGGAAATGGTGCCTCAGTAGGCAGAGCCAGGGTCCCCGCCTGTGCCTTGCCCCCCGGGGCTCCTGGCGGCCACAGAGTGGGCTGTTGGGCCCCATTCTGCCCCCACTCTGTTCCCTCGCCCCCTCCCCGGGTTTCTGCTTTCCTTGGCGCCCCTTCTGGAGGCTTCAGGCTTGACCCCAGCCCTCTGTGCATCTTCCCTGTGCGGGGGTGGGAGCCCCTGGGAGCCCCTCCCTGCCCACCTCGCCTCTGTCCTTGGTGTCCAAACAAGGGGGGGCCCCTGTCTGTTCTCACTCATATGGAGAGGCTGCTGCAGCCTGAGGGGTCCAGTGCTGGCCCCAAACCTGGACACACACCCGCCTTCCATCTTCTCATCTGAAAACCCAGCGATCGTCCCCACAGGGGGGCCCCATCCTGGCCCCTGGACTCTCTTCATGTTGGGGAAGCCTGGACTCCAATGCCCTGTAGCAACATCAGTGTTCAAAATCCACACGTGCTCACACTGGGGGCCCCTGCCAGCCCACTGGGCGGCCCTCGGAGCCCCGTGGGAGACTTCCAGGACAGGGCTGACCCTCTGCGGACCTGATGCCCTGATGGCGACCCGGAGGGTGAACCCGCCTCCTGCCACAGACACTCAGACGGGAGGAGACCGCTGCCCAAAACCAGGCGGGGGGAGAGGATGACCCCACTGGGCTGGGGAGGGGCCTGCAGCCCGGGGGTCCTGCCCCGGGCCTGGCCTCGTGAAGGGGTGACGGAGGGGCCAGGAGGGTGAGCCCCTCTGGTCTGGGGGGTGTCCACGTTGGCTCCCCCGGCTGCCCAGCAGCTCACCACCTGGAGGCAGCACTCTGGGAGCACGCGTCTGGGAGGAGGCTCAGCAATTAGCAGCCGCTGCAGCGTGTTATCCTGTTACAACCGAGCACAGAAGTTTCTGAGCTTTGGCTTCCAGCATGTCATGTCAGACAAGACCTGGATTCACTCCCGAAATTTTTAATCTTCCGGGCAGAGCAGCCGCGCCTCCTAACACGATGGGCAGCTCATTGTCGGCTGCGGCGGCTTCGCTGCCCTCGCCCGGCAGAGCGACAAAGCCGGGCGGCGTCTGGACGGTGTCCAGTCCAAATCCCATTCTCGGGGCCTGGAGGGTCACACTCTGCTCTGCACACCCACGGTTCGAGAGGCTGCGTGTTTAGCAAAATGAGGCCAGAGGATTTACAGCTTCAGTGGCAAGGGCCATAAATACAGAGGCTGCTGTAGCTCAGTTCCTGGTATCATGCCTGCCGAGCTCCTGAAATAGTAAGTCCCGTCCAGGAATCGCCGTGCACTCTGCCCAGGCTGGCCTACCATGCTCCTGTGTGTGCCCGCTTCTCAGCAAACCAACTCCTGGTCCCTGGAGAGCCCACGGCCCCACCTCCAGGAAAGGGCTCTGGGCACTTGCTGGGACTCCTCTTCCAACCATTTTCCCTGCGGTATTTTTGTAGAGCTGTGATCCTGTCTTTACAGAATTTAATTCTCTGTGTTTCCAGCTAGTAGTAAAGTCTGACCTTTTTTGGTTGTAGCTGAGCTCCTAGCCATCCTTTTCCAGGACTGTGTAGTATTTCATTGCATGGATGTCTCATCCTTTACAGAGCCATCCCCTTGTCATGAGTGACATTTCAGTAGCCATATCTGTGCATGGAAGTCTTAAAATTAACATTTTGTTTCAAAACAGTTTTAGACTTACAGGAAAAATTGTGAGTACAGAGTTCCCCTGTACGCCACCTGGTTTCCCCTGTTATTAACATGCTGCACTAATAAGGTACACTTGTTACAGTTAATGAACAATGTTTATACAGTGGTTAACCAAAGAAGCCCGTGTATTACTTTTGTTACCAAACCTGGGTTCCTGCCAGAGCAAAGCCCACCCACCGACCCCAGGTGGTGGTGAAGGTCAAGTGCAGCGTTTATTGCTGGGCCAAGAAGGAGAAGGGCAGCTCATGCTCAGAAGACCCAGACTCCCCAGGGCTTTCAGAAGGGCTCTTAAAGACCTGGTGAGGGAGAGGGTCAGCTCCTGGACAGTGCTCTGATTGGGTGGTGGGAAGGTAACTGGTGATGTCTCAGGAATCTTGGACATCAGCCTGCTGGTTCCAGCAGGTCTGGGGTCTACGTGTTGCTGGGCAGCATGCAGTTAACTTCTCTACTTGGAGGGGGTTTCAGTATCTGCAAAACAGCTCAAGGACATAGCTCAGGATATTATCTAGAGGCCTTGTGTGTGTGTGCTAAGTCGCTTCAGTCGTGTCTGACTCTTTGCGACCCCATGGACTGTAGCCCACCAGGCTCCTCTGTCCATGGGATTCTCCAGACCAGAATACTGGAGCGGGTTGCCATGCCCTCCTCCAGGGGATTTTCGCGATGCAGGGATCCAACCCTTGTCTCTTATGTCTCCTGCACTGGCAGCTGGGTTCTTTACCACTAGCGCCACCTGGGAAGGAGGAATTAAAGGCCCGTGACTTCGTTTTTATGGATGGACTACTGTAATTTTGTTTGGCTTTTCCTTTGTTTCTGCATTTTCTCCCTCCTTTGATTAAATTTGCTCTTTGGAACTCAGGGAAGGCCTGGGAGGCTGAAGTTCTTCTACAACAAGAGGTAAGGGGGACATGGGGTGGGGGCAGTTCCTGCCCCCGGGAAGGCCCCGAGGGCCCTGCTTGTTTCATCGAATGCCTCCCTGCTGTCTTTTCCTGCCCAGGACCCCATCCGGGTCCCTGTCACATGTAGGGGACATGTCTCCTTAGGCTCCTCCGAGCCGTGACTCTTCCTCAGACGTCTCTTGTTGATTTTGATGGCCTCGGCAGTGTTGGGGAGCCCTGGACCGAGGAGCGGGGCAGGGCCATGGCAACTCACACCTGGTGCCTGAGAGGCCCTCGCAGGCACCGTGACCGCCAGCCAGGAGGTGTCTCAGTCAAAATAAATCCATGGGGAGGAAACAGCACTTTTTTTATTAAACAAAAGGTCAGGGAACGTAGGTGACGTGACTACTTAGTCGAGGCTGCAGCTCTGCTAACACAGAGAAACTTCAGGAGACGCACCTGATGAGAACCGCCCTTGCCAGTTGGATTCGGCCCCTGCGTGCAGGAACCGGGCGGCCTGCCACCTGAGCGCTGTCCCCCAACGTGGTCAGTAAGTTACGCACAGAATGTGAGGCTGTTCCATTATTCAGGATCCCTTCCTATTTTTCCTGCTGAAGTGCAGCCTGGGGCCTCTGACCTCTGGCCAACCCCAGCCCCATGCCCCTCCCCAGCTCAGGTCACAGGTCACGTTTGAAATTCCAGCCAAGTCCAGAGGTGGTTGTGTTCCATTGGCTGGAGCCCACCTTGACGGTGGTCCCCGGTTTGGAAGCAGGGGCCTGAGTGCTGGCCCCTCTCACACCTGAGCATCTGCCAGATGACACCCAAGGCTGGCGCTGAGTGGCGAGGGCTTGGCAGTCACAGTGGGTGGGGCTTCCCACTGGCCCTTCGAGGGACACTCTGGGGGCCCACCCACCTGGGCAGCTGGACATCCTTGACCTTTTGAAGACCACCTGGGCTCTGGGATCAGGAAGTCCTGGCCTCAGCCCTCCCTGGGTCCCTCGAGGGGCAGATGGATGGGGAGGTAGTCCAAACTCTGTGACCCCAGGTCCCTTGTCTGTGTGGACAGCAGCCTCTCTTGTCTGGTTACCGTGATGTCTACCTGACGTGGTGGCCAAACAGGACCAGGCAGGACCCGACGGTCAGCTCGTTTCCCATTGACCACCAGCCCCCCAGTTCCTGCTCTGGTCTTACCCCCCAAGCCTCTGCATCCCTCAAGTTGGCCTATCAGCCAGGTTAACCTGGGAGGCCCTGTGGCAGGTGGGAGGCCCACGGGCCCACCCTGGGATGTTCTCTGTCTGTCCAGGACAGAAGCACGTGGAGACCCCAGTGACCAAGCCATGAGGTAGGTACCATCCTGGTCAATGAGCTGGTTCCCACAGCAGTTCCCTCAGGTATTTTGAGGCCCTGCTCAGCCACATGTGGTCCAGGCATGTAACACACATCGCACCGTTCCACCTAAGCCTCACGGCTACTTTGCGAGGCAGTTAGGGCTCTTCCCGAATTTCAGGTCCAGAAACTGAGGCTTCAAGTCTGAGGCGGTGGGACCAGGAATCCAGGGCAGGGGTACCACTGCCTGTAGAGTTTGTGTGTCCACACGGTGGGTGTGACCCCCCTCTCCCTTGGGGTGGAGAGCATGTGCTTTGATCTGGGAATGTTCTACAAGAAAGGGACCCTCCTCTCACCAGGAAGCTGCAGGGGACGGTCCTCGGGTTTGGAGAGGGAGCACACGGGCTGTGTCCCACCCTGGGGGTGCAGCTGCAGATCTGATACTGCCGGCGGAGCAGCCTCTGCTGTGAGCCCAGGTGGGCGTGCTCATTGGCCACACAGCTGCTTGGTTGGGAGGCTCGTGGGCCCCCAGGTTCAGCACAAACCCGGCTGCATTTCCTCATTTCAAAGGTTGCCTCTTGTCATGTAGAGCCAACATCAGAGTACACGGGAGACAAGGCAGACACAGTCCCTGAGCTCATGCACATACAGCCCAAGGAGAGTCAGCCACCTCCCCATGAAATCAGCAGCTCTTTCTGTGCCCCACTCCCGCCGAGGGTCTGCGTCCTCCACTCTTCCAAGCCCAGCACTGGAGCCGTCCGGTGTCCACTCACCTGGGCCCCGATGGGTCTCTGCAAGTCTCTCCGCCGCCCCCCGCCATCCTGCCACCTGGTCCCGGGCACCACCTCCTCTCCCAGACTTCTCAACCCCTCGTCCCAGCAAACTCACTCCAGCACCCTGGAGAGCTCCACAGCAGGGTCGGGAGTCGGGGCACCAGGCGGAGGCAGCAGAATGGTCCTCTCAGTCCCCAGACCTTAGGTGGGGGCCCCCGATGTGAGGTCTAGAGAAAACTGGGGGATCCAGAGCATTCCAAACCACAAGGCCCTTGGGTGGCTGGAGGCTGACAGTGAGGAGGCACCAGGGAGGGAGTGAGGGAAGAGGGAAGGAAGCAGGGAGGAGGGATGAGGGAGAAGGGGAGGGAGGGAGGGAGGAAGAGAGGATGGGTGTGTGTATGTATGTGCATGGGTGGTGGAAGGGTGGGTGGATGGAAGTGTGGATGGATGGATGAGTGGATGGATGGGTGGATGGATGGGTGGATGGGTGGGTGGATGGGTGGGTGGCTGGGTGGATGGGTGGGTGGATGGATGGGTGGATGGGTGGGTGGATGGATGGGTGGATGGGTGGGTGGATGGATGGATGAGTGGATGGATGGGTGGATGGATGGGTGGATGGGTGGGTGGATGGGTGAATGGCTGGGTGGTGGATGGGTGGGTGGATGGATGGATGAGTGGATGGGTGGGTGGATGAGAGGAGAGGATGTGTGGATGAATGGGTGGATGAGAGGATGGGTGGATGGATGGGTGGGTGGATGGATGAGTGGATGGATGGGTAGATGGGTGGGTGAATGGATGGTGGATGGATGGATGGGTGGATGGATGGTTGGGAGAAAGGATGGATGGGTGGGTGGATGGATGGGTGGATGGATGGATGATGGGTGGATGGATGGGTGGATGGATGGATGGGTGGATGGATGGGTGGATGGATGGATGAATGGGTGGATGGATGGGTAGGTGAATGGATGGGTGGATGGATGGATGATGGGTGGATGGATGGATGAGTGGATGGATGGGTGGATGGATGGGTGGATGGGTGGGTGGATGGGTGGATGGATGGGTGGTGGATGGGTGGGTGGATGGATGGGTGGTGGATGGGTGGGTGGATGAGAGGAGAGGATGTGTGGATGAATGGGTGGATGAGAGGATGGGTGGATGGATGGGTGGGTGGATGGATGGATGAACGGGTGGATGGGTGGGTGGGTGGATGGATGGGTGGATGGATGGATGATGGGTGGATGGATGGATGGGTGAATGGGTGGATGGATGGGTAGGTGAATGGATGGGTGGATGGATGGATGATGGGTGGATGGATGGATGAGTGGATGGATGGATGGGTGGATGGATGGGTGGATGGATGGGTGGATGAACAGGTGGATGGATGGATGAGTGGATGGATGGGTAGATGGGTGGGTGAATGGATGGTGGATGGATGGATGGGTGGATGGATGGTTGGGAGAAAGGATGGATGGGTGGGTGGATGGATGGGTGGGTGGATGGATGGATGAACGGGTGGATGGGTGGGTGGGTGGATGGATGGGTGGATGGATGGATGATGGGTGGATGGATGGGTGGATGGATGGATGGGTGAATGGGTGGATGGATGGGTAGGTGAATGGATGGATGGATGGGTGGATGGATGGGTGGATGGATGGATGGATGAACAGGTGGATGGATGGATGAGCTAACAATAAAATTTGGGGAATGAATGAAGGCCAGCCACACAGCCCACCTTTCCTATACTGACCTTCCATACGTTGGTATGTTTTGTCATGATCCAAGTTAAATGGGTTTCAATCGATCTCTCCTACTCTTTTGGCCTTAGAAACAACAATTGATAAAAAACCTCTCAGTAAGCAGATTATTTTTCATGGCTTTTCCTGGAACTTTTGATTCTGTGAACAGACAGGTCTTGGGC
Organism: Dama dama; assembly: GCF_033118175.1. NCBI lineage: Eukaryota > Metazoa > Chordata > Mammalia > Artiodactyla > Cervidae > Dama > Dama dama. The sequence goes on from NC_083702.1 coordinate 1,559,122, forward strand.
ACCCTGGGCACGGTCTGCCTGCCTTCTGGATCCTGAGAGTGAGGACCCAGCACACTTTGCTGTCTTCACTGCTTGCCAAGCACTTTGCATTGGGGCCCCTCTCCTGGTGCCGATGGGTGATGCTGAAGACCTGAGGGTGTGTCTCACTTGGGAAGAAGCAGCTTGTCCAGGCCGTGGGCACAGCGGGGGCAGCTGGAGCCTCAGGCTTCATTGAGATCCAGGTGATGAAGGGCTGGCTTCCCAGGGATGGGGTGGGGATGCCGGCCAGCCGTGAGCCAGCTCACCAGCCAGCCACCTCCTCAGCTTGCATTCATTTACTCAAAAACTACCCACAATGCAAATGGGAACTTTAAGTTGGAGCCAAAGCAGGTACCTGGGTTTGGACGCAGGCCAGACTGTTCTAAGCAGCAGCTGGGAACAAAGGGCTGGGTGTGAGATGCTGCCACGGCCGCCCCTGCAGGGATGCAGTGGGAGCCGCATGCTGGACGGCAGGGAAAATTAGTTGTTTACGGTCATTTAGGCTGGGAATGATTCTTTAAAAAAATCTGCCCTTGTTTCGTTTGTCTGTGAATAGATGTTGGTGAGACAGTGGACACCTTCCTCCAGGTGCACCAAACGAATCCTTTTATTGGAAAGGGCCCGCGGGAGATGGAGATGATTAATGGTTGGCAAACACAAACTTGGAAGGGTGAGGACCGGGACCTGCTTAGCATGGAGCTAACAGGACGGAGAAATAAATTAATGTCCTCAATTACAAAGGGGCTTGTGATATAGAAAACTTGTCAACAGACCTCCCTGGAGGAGGAGGAGGACGGACCTTTACAAAGTCATCCATCACTCCAAGGGCATCCTGGACATGGGAAAGGGCCGTGGGTGACCTCGGCCTCAGAGCTGAGGCTGCGGAGGGTGTGGGGACACGCCTGGCCAAGTGGAAAGGGCAGCAGGGGCCCCCGCCACAGTCAGAGCTGCTCTTGACCCTTGCAGGGCATCATGGCCGAGAATCTTGGAGGGAGGGGCCTCCCCGAAGGCACCTGGACATTGCCCCTGGCCTGCTGGTTCTCCCCTGGGGTTTGGACAGGTGGCCAGTCACGGCCAGAGGGAGAGCGGCCGTCTGGCCCCCACATCTGCCTGACTCTGCTCCTGTGGTGTAGCTGCCCCGGGACTCCCTAGACTAGCCCGTGCTCCCCTCAGGGCTGTAAGAACCACAGTTGGCAGAGAGTTGAGCCCTATTAGCCTGCGCTTCCCCCCACCTGCTCAATTCCACTGGAATCAGAGATTGGATTTCTTAATGACAGAAGAATTAAGTAATAGGCCTGAGCAGGGCTGCAGGCAGCCGTGTGAAGCCATGTGCAAAATTGATATTTCAACAAGCCTGATAACGTATTAGGGCACTGGCCGACCCGCGTCGCAGTGTCCGGCGATAAATCTCCCATCAAACGCCCGCGGGTGCCCGTCAGCCACACTCACACGTGCGCTGGCCCTTTGAGAAGCCCGTCGATCTGTCCCCGACGTGTCCTGGGAGCTAGACATCGGTGTGCAGGGGGCTCAGTCGCCCCGAGGGCCCCGCTGCCCCACCAGGCCACGCAGACCGCAGTGATGTTGCTGGACGCGGCTCCTTGCGGGGGCCCTGCCGACGACCCGGGGCGGGGGCGCCCTGGCTCCGTACACAAGGTCATCGGAAGCCTGTCTCCCTCTTTGATTTGCAGCCTCCAGTGAAGTGCGGGGCCCAAGACAAGATGCTCGGCGACATTTTTATGAAGATCAATGTTATTAGGGACTGAATTCTTGTCCGAAATAATTTGTATAAAATATAGTCACATTAGATGAGAATCTGCGCTGAATTATCGGCTAATGGGGGTGTTGAGTTGAGAGGTGCCTCTGGCCTCGTTTCAGGGATAATTGAGGATGACGTCTTCTGCCTTGGCCTGCGAGGCTCTGAGTACAGGGGGATCTCGGGCTCTGTCCAGGGGCGTCCGAGAGGCAGGGTGCTCCACTCTGCCCCCCATGGGTGCTCAGGACCCCACTAAGGTCACAAGCACCCCACCTCCGTGGACCCTCCCCCCGCCAGAAAGCACCTGGGGCTTGTGCTTGCAGAGGCTGCCAAGACCCCCAGCAGTGACCCCAGCCCTCGCTGGAGCTTTCCACCAGCTGAACCGCGGTGACACGTGTCCCTTTAGCCCTGAGCTGCTCCCCCGCTCCACGGCAGACGCCTCCCGAGAAGCGAGCCCCCTCGGGAGGTGCCCCCTGGGGGCACTGCCCCCCGGTTCTGCAGAGGGCAGAGAAGAGGGAGGGGGAGATGGCTGAGGATGGTGAGCTTGCTGTGACCCCTCCTGCCTTCCTGGGGGGCTCAGGCTCCCGCTCCCTGGGGTCCTTCTGGGCCACAGGTTCCCCCGGGGACAGTGAGTGGGCAGGGTCAGTGAGGGTGGTGTCCACCTGAGTGTCCCCTGAGACCTCGACCCCAATGCTGAGCCCACCCCCTTCCTGGAGTCCAGCAAAGGGGATCCCTGGGGTCCATCCAGCCAGTGGGGCGGGGAGCCTGGCGGTCCCGGGGGCCTTGGCCGTGCCTTGGCTCTGGGGCTCCCCTGCGGGGCCCGTGTCCCCTTTGCAGGCAGACTCCTCCTGGATGCTGGGGTCCCACTCTGGGCCCGGCCCCCTGATCACAGCCACTGTCCCAGCGCCCGGAATCTGAGGCTGGTGGTCAGGGTGGGGCTGGGGGCAGAGGACGCCCCCCACCCTCTGCCGTCTGGGTACCCCCTGACCCCGGGCTCCTGGCTTGTGCCTGGGCTCACCCTGGGGCCGCTGAGCTGAGGTCGCTCGGGGCTAAAGCCTCAGGATGAGCAGCCTCCCTCCCCCCGCAAACGCCCCCAACTCCTGTCAGGGCCGAGGGCAGCACGCAGGTCCAGGGTGCCAGGGCGAGGCCCTGAAGGTGGAGCTGAGGCCACTGGCCGGCTGACTCGAGGCTCGTGGGCAGTGAGTGGCCCTCCCCTGGGGGAGGCCTTGAGGGCTGAGTCTCCCTGGGACCCAGGGAGAGAAACCGGCCAGGCCCTGGGACGTAAGGTCACGGGGATGCAAAACCACCAGCAGCTGGGGGCAGAGCTGCCCGGGGGGAGGGTGGGTGTGTAGACACAGCCCCCTCCCCTGGAGCCCACAGTGGGGGCTCGGGGCTCTGTGCCTGCTCCCCAGTCAGCACCTGTCAAGACCCCCGCCCCGCCCCCCGACAGGAGGGCCCGGCCAGGGGGCTCCTGAGGCCGGAGGGCCCCGTGTCTGCATCCAGACGCTTGACTTGGCAGCAGTGGCTCTGAAAGCAGTCGCAGCACTTGCCTGGGGGCGGGGGCGGCCGAGTTACACGGAGCCCTGTCAGCCGCTCGCTGTTTGGCCTCACGCATACACGGCCTCGACGCATCTCTTACCAAGATACAGGACGCAGGGCAGAGCGCTCGTGCTCCAGCCCCGAGGCGTCCGGTCCGGGGGCCCTGAGTCTGCCCACGGTGCCGTGCATCCGCTCTACCATCGTCTCCGGAGCTCCTTCCTCGAGTCACACAGAACCTTGCATCAGTTTTAAAGGAGAAATGAGAGTTGCTGTGAAAGAGAAGAGCAGCCCTTGGCCCCTGAAGCGGGTGGGTGTTGGCGCTCCCAGGAGACACAGGGACCCCTGTGCACTGAAGGACTCCTCTGAGCCACTTCACGCTCAGCCGTCCGGCTTTGACGGGGGACTTCACCCCGGCGTTCGGTCACATGTGGGCTCGTGACCCGAGGCGGCTGGTGAGGACCAGGCCGTGGTCCCTGCAGGCAGCCTCCCCTTCCCTACACGGGCTTGATGTTTGGGGGAGCCCGCCTGTCTGGGCTCAGCAACTGAGTCTCAGGCTGGCCTGGCCCATGTGGGGGCTCTTCTGTAGGACAGTCAGCATGTGGACAGCAGTCCTTGGGGGCCAGTGGTGAGCTTCCTGGGGCTGCCAGTTAATTACTGTGGGGCCGTACAGGAGATCAGTCTTGAATGTTCAGTGGAAGGACTAATGCTGAAGCTGAAGCCTCCAATACTTTGGCCACCTGATGCAAAAAACTGACTCACTGGAAAAGACCCTGATGCTGGGAAAGACTGAAGGCAGAAGAAGGGGAGGACAGAGGATGAGATGGTTGGATGGCATCACCAACTCGATGGACATGGGTTTGAGTAAGCTCTAGGAGATGGTGAAGGACAGGGAAGCCTGGTGTGCCGCGGTTCACGGGGTCGCAAAGAGTCGGACACGGCCGAGCGACTGAACTGAACTGCGGGCTTAGGATGCCAGACACTCGCCCTCTCACCGTCAGGAGCCCGGAAGCCTGAAGCTGGGGGCAGAGGGGAAGATGCCCCTGGTGGCCCTGGGGTCCTGGTCTCGAGGCCGCGTGGTCCGTCTCTGCCCTGTCTCCTCTGGGCTGCCTCCTCCAGAGAGGCCACCTGCCCCCTCTGAGCCTGAGTCTCCCTTCTGTCCCCAGCGTGGCCCCATGTGGCCTCCATCTGCAGCACCGTCCTGGCAGTAGCTGGGGGAGGAGATGACCGCTGAGCCTGAGACCCTGCACCTCGCCCATGGTCCAGGGCAGCCTCTCCTCTGCTGGGACCTGCCTGCCCCTTCTTGGGGGGCCTGGGCTCGGGGAACATCCAGGAGCCAGAGGTCCCTCGGTGCCCAGGGGCCGGGCAGCTGGAAGCAGGTGAGACGGGCGTTTCTGGGGGCAGAAGCCCGCACTCAGCAAGCGTCCGGGGGCACCAGGCTCTGCAGCGGTCTGCGGCCACCCCGCCGGTGACCTTTCTGGCCTTCCGGCCCCTGCTGCTGTCTCCCCTGATTGATGAAGCCATAGCTCACCCTGCTCCCCTGCTCAGGCGACGCATTCTGCCACATAATGGAATGTGAGCACTGTCTAATTTCCAAATTAAAACTCAGACGGATGGCTGTGCTCCTGACGGCACGGAAGGGTGGGGGTGTGAGGACCTGCGGGGGGCTCGGCCGAGGAGCTCAGCCTGGGGTCGGCCTCGCGGGGCCTGTGACCTTCCTTCCTTCAGGCTTCGACCACAGTTTCCAGATCTGTGAGAGCGGACGCCGAGGGCAGGAGGCGGAGGCCGCCCCATGAGCCACGGACCCACCGCCTGTGTCCCTGGCCTGGTCCCTGCTCCAGGTTCCAGGCTGTACTGGGCGCTGCACTTGGGAACCAGTCCTCCTGGGGTCAGGGTCAGGGCCCAGCCGCCCACTCCTGAGTACCCTGTACCCCAATGGCCTCCCCGACGACCTGACCCTCCCTGAGAGAGGAGGGGTCGGGGACTGGCAGCACATGGTCAGCTTCACCCGGACAGCAGCGGGCATGTGGGCAGAGCCCTCGGGGGGTGAGGCCACGGAGCTCGGGCACAGCCTCCCAGGCCAGCGGCCCCTGGGGTGACGAGCCGGAGCTGGGCCGGGGAGGAGAGTACAGGGAGCCCGTGTCCCGCCCAGCCCCCCAGCTGCCCCCGCCGGATGTGTGCGGAGAGCGGGGGAGGAAGCCGGCTGCGTTGGGTTGCCCCATTACTCCCTGCTGTTCTCTGCCCCATGTCCCCTCTGGCGGCCGACCGTCAGGCAGCAGGGCTGATGGGGCAGATGGCCCTCTGTGCCCCCAGGACGTGGGGTCCAGGCCATATCGCACCAGCGGGGCTCAGCCTCAGGCCCTAACGGTCCGCAGGCCCCAGGCTCCTCCTCCTCCAGGCCGCCCTCCGCCCTCTCCTTCCCCACCCTGGGGCCCTTCAGACCTGCTCCCCGCACCCCTCGGCTCCCCTAGTTCCACACCAAAGCCTCCTCCGCCAGAGGATGTGCTGACACTCCCTGAGGCCCCCCACGGTCCTGTCTGACTGCAGATCTGGCTGAGTCCCTGGTCCCCTCCTGCCCCGACCAGGGCGGCACCGTGTGGCTGGTCCCCACTCCCCACCGTTCCCCCCAGTGACCCATGCCTGGCTCCCAGGAGACCCACAGGAAGCGCTGGTCTCACGTTTCAGGGTTGACAGGGCTCAGTTGCTCCTGCCGTGTCTGAGTCTCTGTGACCCCATGGATTGCAGCCCGCTCGGCTCCTCCGTCCTCGGGAGAGGGCTGCCGTTTCCTCCTCCAGGGGATCCTCCTGACCCAGGGATGGAACCTGTATCTCTTATGTCTCCTGCATTGGCAGGTGGACTCTTTCCAGCCAGCGCCACCTGGAAAGCCCAGGGTTAAAGGTCTCTGTACTGATCTGTGACTGTGTATTGATCCTGGACTGTGACAAGCAGCTGCTGCTGACCCACTGTGTGCAGACAAGGGGCCGGTGGAAAGACGGGACAGGAGGCCCCCACTGTCACCACGGGTACATCCCAGACGAGGCCTCCCCGTCTGGGTCTCTGCTTCCAGCCTCACACTCCGGGGTGTCCTTGTCTCTAAATGTGGGGGTGGGAGTCCCGACCCGGGAGGGTCAGAGAATGACGGCTGGATGGGGGCGGCACAGGCCGTGTGCCTCGTTGTCCTAGAAAGGTTCCCTGAACCCTGGGCTGGGTGCGGTGGGTGACGGTGCTGGGGAGCCAGGCCCCCCGAGGGCCCGTGACTGCAGGCCGCTGCTCAGGACGCCGAGGCTCAGCGGGAAGACGTGCAAGCCCCCCTGCAGTGTGGCGTCCCTGGCGGGGCTCTGCAGGCCCAATTCATCATCTCCGGGCGAGTTTGTAACAGGAAATAAAGCTGTAAATTGTGCTGAGTTACTGTTGTCAGCAGGGGCCTGCGCCCCAGATGCTAACCGGTCCTGCCGGCTCTCACCCCCCGCAGATGGCGGGGACCAGGGGACGTGCGGGCTCCCGGGCTCCATCCCCGCCTCACAGGCTGGAGGTGAGATTGCGGGTCCCTCCGGCGGCACAGGAGGACCGCCTGTGGGTGAAGCAGTGTCTGTGCCCGGCAGGCTGTGGGGGGTTCTGTGTGCCCCCAGGGGAAGTGGGTCGGAGGCTGGAGGTAGAGGGGGACGCATGCAAAGTCCCCAGAGACCAAGAGGTCACATGGACGGCCCGGAGATCCGGACCCGACACCAGGAACTCTGGTGGGAGCCAGCAAGGGAGAGCCTGGGGGGAAGGGCCCGGATCACAGCCGGCCCTGGGGCGTGCGGGGCTCCCGGCGGTGCGGGTGGGGGTCCTGACTCTCCCGCTTGGGAGGCTCAGGGGACAGTCCTCTGTGCACTTTCTCCCTGGCCAGCCAGGTGGCTCCTTGGCAGGAGTTGCCCTCTGGGATCCTCTCTCCACATCCCAGCTGGAGGCTCAGCAGTGCGCATGGGAGACTTTTCACATCTGTGTCCAGCATCACATGGTTGGACAGAGAGAGGGGCTGGGCTGGAGGGGGTCTTCCCAGACGCGTGGTCCTCTTCGTTCAGCGCTCAGAGCAGTAACACATGAGGGGTCTCCCGCACGTCCTTAAAGGGGCTCAGCTTCTTCCCTGGAGAGAGCTGGGCCCCGGGAGACTCCGGGGGGGCTGGACGCAGGTGGTTTCTTATGTACTGAGCGGCCTCCCTCAGCGCTGCACGGCCGTCGGAGGTTAAACAGGATTCTCCATGGCCTCCTCCTTAAAATGGTCCCCACGGCCGCACACACGGGGAGAAGGAAGCAATTATCCGCTTGCCCCCCGTCTGCTCGCCCCAAGGCGCCAGGCGGCGGGGAGGCAGGGAGGCAGGTGCGACTCTGCACGCCAAGCACGTCCCCCCACCCCCCTCCCCGCACCCAAATCGCTGTTGGTGTAAACAAAAAATGTAGGGATTTATTAAATCCATCATTTCTCAATTTGCTCCTGCACATTGCCGGTAATTAGCTGCGTGCCGCCTGACATCTGCATTTGCTGCCGTGCGCGTCCCCACCGCCTGCCGTGGTCCCCGGCGAGCTGGGAAAACACTCGGGCGGGGCAGGACAGGGCCGCGGGCACCATGCCACCCAGGCACCTCGGGGAGGTCGGTCCTGTCCCCGAAGCTAAAGGACAAGCCAGGAAGAGCCGGGCTGGAGGACGACGGCCCTCGGGCTGGACGCGGCTTTCTCCACCCGCGGCGGGGAAGTGACCCTGCCCCACTGCGTCCCGGGACCCCGACTCCAGCCTGGGAGGCGGCCCTGTCCCCCATGTCGGCCGCCCGATGATGCACAGACGGCTCTAAGAACTGCCCAGGGGCCTGGAGTTTTGAACTTTAACGATGGGGTGGCCAGGCCAGAGCCAGCCCAGCAGAGGTGGACCCCGCCTCTCCCGCTGCGGCGGTCGTTCTCAGGAGAGCTGGGGGACGCGTTCTGCCACCCTTATTCCTGACCTCCCTCCTCCCCAGGGGGACGCTGCCTCCTCACGGCCACGTCACATGATCACATGACCCGGGACCAGGCACCTCTGTTGTCCCGCGCCCAGGCCTCGGGCTCCGCCCCTCCTGCGGGACATGGACCTGGCCCGGCCTGGGTGGGGGTGCCCGTGCGAGTCACCGCAGCAGCCCTGCTTGACCCCGAGCCCCACGGCGGGGCTGGATCCACGAGGGTGCTCAGCCTGAACCGCCCTGGGGTGGGTCGTCCAGGGCCCGCGTGGACACAGGGTCTCCCACTGCCTCCCCTGCCTGCTGGTGGGGGCCCATGGCCCCGGCCTTGGGACGGTTTCCTGTCTTCAGTTGTGAGCTCCTGGTAGAGACGCAGGGTCTGTCACCAAGACCTGGACGTCCAGGGGCTCAGGCGGCCAGGGCTCAGCGCCAGGGCGCATCTCAGACGCTCTGACTCACAGGGGGACCTGGGGATGCCCTGACGCCGAGTCCTGCTGGAGCCCCAAAGCTGCCAGCTCTCCTCCGATTTCCTTTTCTTCTTCTTTTAAAGATTCCTCTTTGTTTGCGTGTGTGTTTGAGGGGCCCGTCTTTTGTATTCTGCCTCTCTGGCCAGCCCTCGTTTGGGTTGTTCTTAGGCCTGGAGTCTGGGTCTCCTGCATTGCAGGCAGGCGCTTTGCCCTCTGAGCCACCAGGGAAGCCCCAGCTCTATAGCTTAGGCCTCTGCGTGCGGGCCACAAAGTGTGTGTGCACGTCGGGGTAGCAGAGAAGCCGAGAGCAGCCCCAAGTGCTGGCGCCGGTTCCTGCCTGCCCAGCAGAGCGGAGAGACCCCCGCGCCCACACACCCCCTGCCCGGACCCTGCTTCCCGGTGGGCGCGCGCAGCCCTGGGCCTGGCCGAGGAGCTCTCTCCACGAGGTGCCAGCTCTGCCCGCCTCGCAGTCCGGGTGCTGCGTGTCTGCGTGCTGGAGCCTTGCATACCCTGGCTGACCCCACCTCACCTTCAGATGCCATCCCTAACCCGTCCAGGCGGGGCCCCCGGCTCGACCCTGAGGTCGCCGTTCTTCACATAGCTGACCGCCGCCCCCTGCCTGGAAGCCGGAACTTCCTCGGGGCCTGGGGTCCTGGGCGCCCGTGCTCTGGCTGGTGGATGACTGACTCTGGTTTTGTGACCTGATCAGAGTGTGTGGATTTCCCTGTAGAAAGGAGCTTCCCTCCAGTCCCCATGGGGGCTGCGGGAGGCCCATCCCCTGATGCAGCCTTGGACGCGAGCATCGGCCCTGGGAGGGACATGGAGCCGTTCCCATGGCGGGGGATCCCAGGGAGCAGGAGCATCCCCGGCACTTGCCCCCAGGTCAGCAGATGTGAATGGGGTTCCCCTGCCGGGACAGAGGGGCTGGCACAGCGGGGGCAGAGCTGGACGCTGGCATGGCCCAGGATGGGGCTGGACCGTGGCAGGCTGGCCTGGGGGGAGGTGCTCAGAGCCGCCCTGCCTGCTCCAGCCAGACGGGGGTGGGTGAAAACCATCGGCAGGAGCTCTGGGGTCTTCGGAGACAAGGTGCAGGCTGCAGGTAATTGCCTCCAGCCTCGGACGCTCCTCCTGGCTCCCCTCCCTCCGCCCCATCTTTGTTACTATGGCAGCAGGAATGGGCCATTTTCTCCTGCTTCTTGAAGTCTGCTTTCCATTTCTAAATCAAGTCCCCATCTCGCCGTGAGCTCCTGTCCATGAGGACGTGCTTCTGACCTGCTTGGGTCCCTGGACATCCAGGCACAGTCAGGATGACCCCCCACAGCCAGCCCCCCAACCTTGCTCCCCCGGGGGCCCTTCCCTTCTCAGGCCTCAGCTTCTGGGGGCTGAAGGGACAAGGTGGGTCAGCAACGGGGACCTCGTCCCCCAGCTTCCCCCATGCTGGGGTCCGGGCCTGAGGCTCCACACCCACCTTGTGTCCCCAGCTCGGGTCCATCTGGGATCCCGTTTGCCAAGCACCTGGTGTCCGAGCTTCATGATGCTGAGGGTACACCCGGCCCCTCACTCACCTTTCCCTGGACGGGGCTCACAGTGTCCTGCCCAGACACCCCTCACACCCTGGCCACGTTTGTGTCCCCAGAAGCCTGGCTCCATGGTTTCCCTCTGCCCAGAGGCCACCTCTGCCTCCAGGCCCTCATCCCACGGGACCTGCCCAAACCACAGACGTCAGCTCCTGCCCTCCCCACCTCTGTATCCCTCACCCACTCTCCACCAGGACTCTTGGGAGCCCAGACCCTGGTCCGGCATCCTTCCTCTGGATGACCTCTCTCTGATCAAATGGGCGGCAGCTGCCTTCAGGCGCCCAGTGTGGACCCCAGGCCAGCTCCTGAGGAGCCTAGGATGACAATGGTTAAGTCAGCAGATGGACAAGGGCCCCTGAGTTCTGAGCCTGCCCGTATAAGGAACCCAGCAGAGCTGTAATTATCCAAGACCCTTGTTTTTGATGCAGCTATTTTGCAGAAGCTTTGATACTTTGTAAGTATACAGGTAGGAAAGCAGCAGATTTTAGCATAACGGCTCCACCAGGCAAAGTTGTAGATGATGCCCAAGGTCCCATCCCTGCCCCCAGTGTACACCGTTTGAATCATCTCTTCCCATGTGTGTGTGTGCGTGTGTGTGTGCGCATGCATGTGTGTGTGTGAGGGGAGGGCCAGAATACTGTGGGGGGTCCCCCCAGTGATTGATTTCTGACAAGCTGACTTGAGTTGATCAAAGGGAGGTGACCTGGGCTGGCCTGATCAGGTGGCCACTTAAAAGAAGGTGAAGCCGCAGATGCTCAGCAGGCCCGCGAAGGGAGGGAGGCCTACGGCCAGGCCCTGAGCAAACCCTGGCCCGCAGCCAGCGCGAGAGAAGGGACTGGGCTCTATATTCACAAGGAGCTGAGCTCTGCGATCCCTGACGGGACCCAGAGCAGATCCCAGGTTTCAGGTGGACCACAGCCTGCTGACACATCGCCTTCAGCCTCTTGAGACCCCAGCAGAGACCCTGGCCTTGTGACCTAGGAAGTCGTGGGTAGTAAGTGTGCTAATGAAGTCACTGTGTTTGTGGAGGTTCCTTACACAGCATGCAAAACCAGTGTAGCGTCTGTTTAACAAGGTGACCTGCTTTGAAAGTACATGTTTAGGAGACATGTGTGCTCCTGAATCACACTTATCTTAATTAAATTTGATTTTTCAAAACATAAATATAAAAATAGCTCTTAATTACAAAGTATCAACTCATATAAATATAAGCATATTTATATATACCCACTGGTATGCAGGTCAAGAAGCAACAGAACTGGACGTGGAACAACAGACTGGTTCCAGATAGGAAAAGGAGTATGTCAAGGCTGTATATTGTCATCCTTCTTATTTAACTTATATGCAGAGTACATCATGAGAAAAGCTGGGCTGGATGAAACACAAGCTGGATCAAGATTGCCAGGAGAAATATTAATAACCTCAGATGCACAGATGACCCACCCTTATGTCAGAAAGCAAAGAAGAAATAAACAGCCTCTTGATGAAAGTGAAAGAGGAGAGGGAAAAAGTTGCCTTAAAACTCAACATTCAGAAACTAAGATCATGGCATCTGGTCCTATCACTTCATGGCAAATGGATGGGGAAACAATGGAAACAGTGACAGGCTTTATTTTCTTGGTCTACAAAACCACTGCAGATGGTGATTGCAGCCATGAAATTAAAAGACACTTGCTCCTTGGAAGAAAATCTATGACCAAACTAGACAGCATATTAAAAAGCAGAGAAATTACTTTGCCAACAAAGGTCCATCTAGTCAAGGCCATGGTATTTCCAGTAGTCGTGTGTGGATATGAGAGTTGAACAATAAAGAAAGCTGAGTGCCGAAGAACTGTTGCTTTTGAACTGTGGTGCTGGAGAAGACTCTTGAGAGTTCCTTGGACTGCAAGGAGATCCAACCAGTCCATCGTAAAGGAAATCAGTCCTGAATATTCATTGGAAGGACTGATGTTGAAGCTGAAACTACAATACTTTGACCACTTCATGTGAAGAGCTGACTCATTTGAAAAGACCGTGATGCTGGGAAAGGTTGAAGGCGGGAGGAGAAGAGGATGACAGGGTGAGATGGTTGGACGGCATCACCAACTTGATGAACATGAGTTTGGATAAACTCCAGGAGCTGGTGTGAAGGATGAGGAAGCCTGGCATGCTGCAGTCCATGGGGTCGCAAACAGTCTGACATGACTGAGAGACTGACCTGAACTCTTTTTTCTTAATTTTGAAGTTAAGGGGAGTTTTTGAAAGGCAGGGTACTTTTTTTTTTTTTACTGCAAACTGAAATCATTAAAGGAAAATTGGGGAAGAAAAAGAAAATTTGAAGATGTAGAGAAATAGAAGACAACATTTCGCTAATTCAATTAATGTCACAGTTAACTTTTGAGTCATGTTTGACATGTACCTTCTGCAATGAAAATATTTTCGTCCATTTACAGTCTACTATCTCTTTTTAAAATCAAAGTATGTTTTTGCACCCCATGTTCATTGCAGTTTTACAATATCAAAGGCATGGAAGCCATGCAAACGTCCATCGACAGATGAATGGATAAAGAAGATGTGGTATATATGTACAACGGAATATTACTCAGCCAGGAAAAGAGCAGAATAATGCCATTTGCAGCAACATGAATGGTTCTAGAGATCACTCGGCGCCTGACAGCAGCTGCAGCTCATTCGAGCAGGGACGGGAGTCAAAGGCACACTGCGTGTGGAATCCAAAAAATGAACTTACTGACAAAGCAGAAATAGACCCACAGACGTAGAAAGCGAATGCACGGCTACCAAAAGCGAAAGGGGAGGAGGGATCCCGGCGCCTCCACAACCTTGTCAGCGTTCCCTGTCCTTGTCATCGAGCCATTCTCGTGACTCACGATTTTAAGTTTAATTTTTCTAATTGGTATTAATTCTGAGCACCTGGCTGTATGCGCCTCAACTGTGTGGATATCTTCCTTTCTGAAGAGCTTGTAGGGCCTTTTGTCTGTAATTTCAAATGGACTGTCTTTTCACACAGACGTGCAGGCTTCCTTCGAATGGTGTGAGTGTGTTCCCTTCATCCTGAGTAGACTGAAAATCTGTCCAGAGCTTGTGGGAGATGGTTCACATTTTTAATGAGAGGAACAGAGTTCTTTTTGAAAAATAAAGTCCAGTTTATCAACTACAAAGAAACTTGCATGATCACATTACCTACAAATAAAGATATTTTTACTTCCTTTATTTCAATTTCTATGTATCTTTTCTTTTCTTTCTCTGTTGAGGATTTCCAGGATACAGAATTTTAGTGTTCTGTTTAAGAAACTGTTGCCTACCAAAGGTCATAACAATATCCTGTAAGTTTTCTTCTGAAAAATGGATAGATTTTGCTTTTATGTTTAGGAAATCGGTCCTTTATATAAACAGTGTGAGGTAGAAACAAGATTCGTCCTCTCCAAAGGGATCAAATCCTATAAAACAAAGACGTCCGCTTCCTCCGTGGTGTCCTGTGGTTTGTCGGCGTCAGGGGACCCACAGGTGTTGTCTGTCGGTCCCTTAGTCCTAGTTGCCCACACTGCCTGGTGCCCGCAGCACAGCGGTTTTACGGAAAGTCCTGGAGTCTGGGGGGTCTGCCCCCAGAGGTGGTCTTTGTCCCTCTGTATCCTTTGATCGTCTCTATCAATTTTAACATCAGTTTGTACATTTTGATAAGAAATGGCAATGGAAGGTGAGATGGGCTTGGAGTGAATCTATGGTTCAATGCAAGGGGGCCTGGCAACACGGAGTCTCCCCTTCACGAGCACACTTCATCCCCATGTGCTCAGACCCTCTCTAATTCCTCCCGGCCACATTTCGTGGTTTTCAATGCAGATGTCATGTACATCTGTCATCAAGTATTTGATTTGCTGGTGCTGTTATAAATGGTATTTTAAAAATTCAGTTCTTAATTACTTGTTATTATCATGTGGAAATATCATATGCACTTTGCTAAATTTACTAGTTAATTCTAATGATTTGTTTGTAGATTCCTTTAGTTTCTTCTTGTACATAATCATATTATTGACAAATAAAGATGTTTGCATTTCCTTATTTTCAATTTCATTTCTTTCTTTTACTTGCACTGTTGAGGATCTCCAGGACAATGTTTATTATTATTATGTTATTTTAGATTTATTTTATTGAAGTATAGTTGACTTACAATGTTGTGCTCATCTCTACTCTAAAGCAACGACTTGTGGAAACTCACGACTCAGTTATTCATGAACATACACTCTCTCTCCTGTTCTTTCCCGTCACATTTATCGCAGGACGTTGACTATATTCATAGCCCCCTGCGCTCTGCACTAGCCCCTTGTCCTTCGCTAGCCTGTATGTAACAGGACAGCATCTAAACGTAAGTGGTGATGGTGGAACACTGATTCTCATGCCTGATTTGAGGGGGAAATCGTTCGTGTTTGACCAGCAAGTGGGCTTCCCTGGGGGCTCAGCTGGTGAAGAAGCTGCCTGCCATGCAGAAGATCCTGGTTCCATTCCTGGGTCGGGAAGATCCCCTGGAGAAGGGAAAGGCTACCCACGCCAGGATTCTTGGGCTTCCCTGGGGGCTCAGCTGGTAAAGAATCTGCCTGCAATGCAGGAGACCTGGCTTCCGTCTCTGGGTTGGGAAGATCCCCTGGAGAGGGGAACGGCTAACCATTCCCGTATTCTGGCCTGGAGAATCCCACGGACTGTATAATCTGTGGGGTCACAAAGAGTCGGACACGACTGAGTGATTTTCACTTTCATTTTCATAATCTCTGCAGCTGATTTTTTAGTAGCTGCGGTTTGTGATATTAAAGAAGTTCTCTTTCTAGTTTGTTCCTACTTTTTGTCATATAGACTGAATTTCACTGAGCAAGTTTTTATGAAATACTAGCACAGTCTTTTGGAGAAGAAAATGGCAACCCACTCCAGTATTCTTGCCTGGAGAATCTCACGGAGGAAGGAGCCTGGTAGGCTACAGTCCACGGGGTCACAAAGAGTCGGACATGACTGAGCTACTTCACTTTCACTTTTCAGTACCATCTTTGGTTTTCTTTTTTATTCTGTTAAGGTAGTGAATTACATGGGTTGATTTTTTAAAATATTAAACCAATCTTTCATTCCCGGGATAAAGTTAACTTGGTAGAAATATATGATCCTTTAAACATGCCCCTGATCTTGAGAACTTTGTCTCCCACCTTACCACTCTCCATAGGCGTGAGCCACAGCCTTGTTCAGCTGCAAGGATGGGAGATTGGGGTTCTCCCTTCTACACGATGTGGGGAAGGGGAGGACTTTGTCCCACCAAGACCCACAGGGGAGAATCCCATCAGAGTTACAGATATTGGAAGCAAAAGTCAAATAAAAGATAAGTGTCCTCTCCCTGAGAAACAGAATCAAGTGTTTACACCACATCAGCTTTCTGTATTTTGTGGATATTTAGGTTATTTCAATTTTTATACTTTAAATAGAGCTTTGAATAAAGACTAAGCTGGCTCTAGAGTTATAACCTTAGTATTTATTACTGGGGTAAAATGACTCAGGCAAAAGGTATGAATGTTCTAGAACTTTACCACGATGCCTCCCCACTAAGCATGATGTGAAGTGGCCACCTGCCTATCATCAGACCTGCACGGGGTGCTCATGCGCGTGAACGCCCGCGCCCACAGGTGAGACACAGAAGCAGAAGCCCCTCTCTGCCCTGAGGCCATGTTTCCTGTCCAAGGGACCACTGCCACGAGCGGGTTGACGCGTTGCCTTTCTTCTGGATGATGCTCTCATCTGTATGTGATTATCAACCCCTGCCCAGATTCTCCATGGATGGAACACTTGGCTTATTTTTTGGCTTTTACTGTCGATCTTCATTTCATATACAGATTGCATTTTACGTTTTTGTGTCTTCTGACCATTTCTTCAATTCTCATTTCCTGGATCCCGACTCAGTGGAGGAAGCAAAGCATGAGTGTCATGAGTGGCCCAGCAGCGCCCCAGGAGCACGTGTGAAGACGCCCAGGTCGGGGAGGTCTTTCTGTAGGAGTGGGTGGAGCTGAGGCTGGATGGCCGGGCACACGGGCGTGAAGACAGGAGGAGCCAGGCCATCAGCAGGCGAGCAGCACCTGAGCGAAGGTGCAAAGGCCAGGATGGGGCGTTCGGGCATCTCACGCCCGCGGCCTGTGGCTGGAGGGATCATGGAGGGTCCCCTGGGGACAATGAAATACACGTTTCCATGTTAGAAAGTCACTGAGGAGGCAAGACACGAGGGATGGAGACCAGTGGGGTGCTGCTGTGGGCAGAGTCACTGTGGACACGATCACCACCAGGGAGGGGTGATCAAGGTGAAGAGCAGGTGGGAGGCAAAATTGGCAGGACCAGGGGAGGAAGGGAGCCTCTTTAATCAGCTTCCGGTCCGAGCAGCAGGGAGGCGGTGGTTCCGTCCTCCAAGGCGGACCGGTTGCAAAGGGTCAAACGGGTGGAGCTTTTGCTCTGTCCCAGAGGAGAGAGGAAGGCGGCTTGGGCCAGCGCTAAGCGTGGAAATGGAGAGGAATCACTGCTGTTGGGATGTGTGAAGGAGGTGAAACAGAGAAGACTCACTGATGGATGGGGTCGGGGAGCGATGCAGCATCAGGATGCTGACACGGTTGCCAGACAGAGGGATGAACGGCATCACGGAAACACCTGCAAGACGGAAGAGCCCCCCAAGATCCCTCATGTTGTCTCAGATGATGGTTTTAGTTCTTGGCTCATGACCTACAGTGAGCATCATGACAGGGATGGTCCCGTGGCCCGCAAGCAGGTCCCGAGTGCCACCAAGACTTGGGAGTAGGGACCGCGTCCCCGAGGGGCTGCCTTGGGGCTCAGATACGCTGTGAGTGTGCGCTGGCGTGTTCTGGCATCAGAGCATGGACCGCGGGTTCTGCAAGCACCCGCCCGTCCTCTGCTTCTGCTGTTTGTGATTCCAGAGGTGAGGCTGCAGGACCGGAGCAGCTGGAGAGGGTCTGCGCTGATGGGAAGGCACACGCAGCCATCAACAAACAGCAAAGTCGCATGGCTTCTTCCCACGGTGTCCCTGCAAACAAGTTTTTCAAGAGGACAGAAACACCCAGGCCGGCACGGTAGGCTTCCCTCTTGCGGAGATGACTTGCGTCTGACAAACACTTGAGCTGAGAAGTGTCTTCGCCTCCATCTGAGAAGCGTCAGCCTGGCTGGATGGGCTGTGGTGGGGGGTGGGGTGGGTGCATCTGTGCCAAGAAAATGGTTCAGTGTAATCCGAGGCATAACAGGAGTGTGGATGATACATCTTCTCCTGTCAAGACATGGTCTTGGTGCTATTTTTGAAGGAAGCTGAGGAATTAAAGAAAAACCTGAGAGGAAATTCTGAACGATAACAAAATTGGACTCAAATCAAAGCCTCTCCGAGGCTGGGAAGTTAATTATATCATCTGAGTTGTGTAGTCGGCAGAGACCGAGAAGGTAAAGTCTGTTTTCCCTTCCAGAGCGGATCTCAGGCAGCCAACTCAACCGGGACTACTGGTACAGGCTAATAGTTCTTTTTTTCTTGACAAAACTGGGCAAATTAAACAAAAAAATGCATGGAATCTCATGACTCCTTGCAGACACTGCTTGCTGCCAAGATGAATCTGATCATGGCCCCCACCCTCGGGGATCACACGTCCCTGAGATTGAGACATGAGGTCTAGGCCGTCCACTGTCAGGGACTCTGAGACGCAGTGGCCCAGAATCAGAGGCACCAAGGGCAGGGGAGTCAAGAGGGCCTTCCTGGAGGAGGTGTCCCCAGAGTCAGCTTGGGGGCAGAGGGCACTGGAGGGCCCAGAGGGAGGTGAGGCAGAGTGGGGACCGCACAACACAATGAAGTGGCCCCTTGCCTGCTCCCTGCAGGGCATCACAGAGACAGGGGAAGTTGTTCTGGGTCCATGACGGGGAACGGGGTCAGCGTCCAGGCATGTGCGGCCAGGTTCTGGGAGCTGCGCTGTGGCCCCAGTCCTGAGCGGTGCCTGTGGTCCACTAGTCAAGCCCCTGACCGCCCCTCTCCAGGGGCAGTCCACTGGTGCGCTGAGAGGCTGCAGGAAACCCTCACCAACCCTGAGGCCGGTCACTGCCTCCGGACCTGCATCCCGGGGGCTGGACTAGACAGCGCCTCGGGGGACGGGGTGAGAGGCGGGATCTGGGCCCAGGGCTCTGCAGGCCTCCCTGAAGCCCAGCCTGGGGCGCGCCCACAGCTGCGGGGAGTTCTGGGGGCCAGGTGCTGCCTGGGGCCTCAGCCAGCAAGGGCTTGTTGGCCGTTTGCCTCCTGCTCGTTTATACCTGTGTCCTTGCATGTGCACACACATGTATACACACACACACCTAACACATGCTTATACACACACACCTAATACAACACACATATGTATGCATACATGCACACACACATATACCTAACACACATGTACACACATACCCAATACAACACACACATGTATGCACACATGTGTACACACACCTAACACACATGTATACACACATACCTAATACAACACACATGCATGCACACACGTGTATACACACATATCTAACACAGATGTATACACACACCTAATACAACACACTTGCATGCACACATGTGTATACACACATACCTAACACACAAGTACACACATACCTAGTGCAACACACACATGCATGCGCACATATGTGCATGCACACATAACACACACTCATGCATAACATGCATAAGTACACACACGTGCATATACACACATATAGATATACACATAGATACAAATATAGATACACACATAACACACACATATAAACACAAACACATAAACACAAACATGCACAAATATACACATGCATAACACACATATAACACACACAACACACACATGTACACATATATACACATGCATAAACAAACATAGATACACACATAATACACATGCATACACACATAATCACACATAAGACAGACACATGCACACCCATAACACACATATATAACATATACACACATGCACACATACATAAACACATACATACATATACACACATACAGATACATAGATATATAAAATATACACATAACATATATATAAACACATACAAATGCATTAACACCATATACGCACAAATATACACATACACATACACACATGTCGATACACACATATAAATACACACATAATACATAAACACAAATGCATAAATACACACATGCACAAATACACACGTACACATACATAATATATGCACACACAGAGATACATAACATACACACATACACACATAATACACACATATAGATGCACACATAAACACATACAGATACATAACACACACACATAACAGACACATACACACAGACACACACATAATACACATGTATAGCATATACACACATGCACACATACATAACACATAAATGCTACACAAATAACACACATATACACACATACATAAACACACATATACACATACACACACATACTGAGCTGCCAGATTGTGTACAAACTGTGAGTGTGAAAGCTCACATACATGTCTATCTCTCCCTCTACCCACTCACGCTACCCACCCCTCCTTCTTACCTCCCATCCGCCCACCGTCCTTCCGCTCGCCCACCGTCCACGCCTCTGTCTCCCTGTCTGTGGTCCTGCTGCAGCCGGGAAAGACAGCGGGAGAGCTGCGGGACCTGGGGTCTCCCCCGAGCCCTCCAGGCCTCGGGCCCTGAGTGCACGTCTCACCCGCTGGCTCTCCTCCTTCCTCTCTCTGCCCTGGAGGTTACCATCACAGGCTGCACCCGCCTGCTTGTCCACAGCTGACCCGGGAGGGCCGGGCCCCTGTGCTGACACAGCGCCGGCCGGCAAGGGGGGCGGGGGGCGCTCAGACAGGCCCGCTGGGTGCAGGGCTGGGGGACACTTGGATGACGGAGGCCCTTCCCGCCTCCTCCTTCCACCACCCCGCTGAGCGTCGAGGCTCAGCGTCCCAGCTGTGCCAGAGCTCTGGGCCCAGCACCCCCAGGCACGACCCCCTCCTCCTGGTGAGCCTGAGGAGTCCGACGCAGAGGCTGAGGATGGGTTTCTGTGTGTCCACTGGAACTGTCTGGACAGGAGGGAGGAGTTTTTTAAGAAAAAAGGGGCTGAAGTGACCTCACTGTGAACAGATTTGTTTTCATGGATAAAACTTAGATGCGATGGTTCTCCAAGCTAGAAGTGGCTTTGGACTTAATCGCCACATGGGCTTGTTGTGCCCACGAAAGGCGGTGGTCCCTGGATCCAAGGGGGTGAGCGGGGCCCGTGAGGTGCTCCTGACACTGATGCTTTGGCCCATGTGCCCCACGCTCCCTGCTGGCTCCTCGGTGGCAGTGTGGACACGCGGCCCTGAGGCACGGTCATCAGTCCCCCCGTGAGGCCCGCAGGGATGGAGACTTGTGGTCAGGAAGGGGCGAGTTCCACCCCCAATGCCCCTTGTGGGGGAGCCGCCGGGGCTCACTCTGTGCCCCAGGAAGTGGGGACATGGCGGGTAACTGGGGTCCAGCCTACCTTCCTCATCTCCCTCTGGACTCTGGCCACTGCTGGGCTCACCCAGAACCTCCTCCAGGACGGGGTCCCTCCACCGCGAGGGGCTGCAGGGCAGGGTCGTGGGTCCCAGGTGAGCCCGCCTCGGGCTGGGACTCAGGGTCTCCAGGTCGCTGGGGAGAGGGCAGCCGTGGGAGGGGCAGTGGGTGGGGACACTCTGGAGACCAGATCACCTGTCCAGGTGGGCCTGGGTGCAGAGACGTCACTTGCCTGGGAGGCTGCCCCCCCGCCTCAGGCGGGGACCCTGCAGCAGGCAGAAACCCTGGAACCTTCTCTCCCTGGAAGGAGGGCGAGTCTGTGTCTCCCCTCCCAGATCACCAACACCTGCCTCAGGAGAGCCTGGGGGGACGTCTTCCATGGGCCCTCCCCTGGGCTAGACCCAGCGTCACCCCACAGCCAGCTCACACACTCATTCATTCATTCTGCCAAATCTGCCTTCAGTCAACGCAGAATGTATTGGTGGGGCTGGGGTAGGGGTCCGGTCAGGGCAGCCCGTGTCTGAACATCCCGGTCTGTGCTGGGGACTGGGAGCCAACAGTGGAGACACGCTCTGCCCAGCGGGATGCGCTGCAGGGGCCCCCACGGCAGGCATCCCCTCACTTTGCTCCTGGGGCCCCCCGCGCTCTGTAGATTCACAGCCTCACCAGCACATGAGAGGCGCACGCTGGCCTTGGGCCTAATCTCCAGCGGGGTAGACAGAGTCCAGAGGAGCAGATGGGCTGCTTCAGGCCCAGGTTGTCGAGGGGGGTTGGGGGTTGCGGGGAGGCCGGCGCGCCGTGAGGAGAGCTCTGAGAGCGCCAGGCTGGTGAGCCCTCGGCCCGCAGAGGTCCTGCCCTCAGCCCCAGGGAGCCCAGGATGCAGCCTCTCTGCTGTTTTGGGGACCTCCCTGTCTCTGGCGGCACCCCTCCCAGCGCCTCAACCACACAGGATCTGTGGTCATGGCTGGGCCGGGAGAGAAGGGTCCGGGGGGAGTGGGGGGCAGAAAGGGGGGCTGGGGTTGGGGCAGAGCATTAGGGCGAGAGCGAGGGCAGTCCTGGCAGGAAGGGGATGAGGCAGGAGGGGTGACGGACCATTCGTGCAGCGTGGGCTCGGCCCGGGGGCTGCAGGCCGGGAGGACGCTGGGGACGGGGCGCAGGGGGCCTGGGGCAGGCGCGCACGGCCCCCTCCCCGCCCCTGCCTCCTGCCCATCCCCTCGCCCCCTTGGCCAGGACGGCCCCTTCCACTGTTCCCGGGGTGGAAGGCTTCCCAGGGCTGAGCACCCCTCTCCCCGACAGCTTCTGCAGGTGGGCAGACAGACACTCCATCGGCTCCGAGGGGACGGAGGAGCTGGGAAGACAGATGGAGCTGGAACAAAAAGACAGTGAGAGCACTCAGGGGTCAAGTGCACTAGGAACGCGGCTTCCTGGAAACGCAAAGCAAGGTTTTCTTACTAACAGCCCATCAGACAGACAGCAGGGCCCCGCGGAGCCTCGGGGGTTGTCCTAGGAGACACCATGCAGGAAACAGTGAAAAAGCTAGGAAGAAAGTCTCAGGTGAAAAATCTGACTCCGATTTAGGAGACCGAACAGTCAGGTGGTGAGAGGTTCCAGGGGAGGAGCAGAGTCAGTAATTAAATAAGAGGCAATACCTCCGCCGACGAGGAGCTGGCTGGCTGGCTCATTCTCACTGAGTCCCAGGTGGGACTCTGAAGAGAGGGTAAACACTTGTACGTGTTCTGGAAAAGTTCCTGGAATCCGAGGATAAATGGAGCATCTCGGAGGCTCACAGAAAACCGGGGGTAGGTGGGGGCAGGGGCCTCAGAGTCATAGCTGGGGGGAACGGCTGACTGATAGGGACTGATGTCTGCACCCCCTACAGACGGAGCCCCAGGAACCGCGAGGGCCCCATGCGGAGCGGGGACGGGGGAGGGGAAATGGGAGAAAGGACTCCGGCCCACAGCACTGAGCTGGGGTGAAGGCCCCACGGAGATAATAGTTACAAGTAAAATAATTACAAGATAATAACTACATGCTCAGTCATGTCCAGCTCTTTGCAGCCCCATGGACTGCAGCAAGCAGTCCTCCCTGTCCTTCACCATCTCCCAGAGTTTGCTCAAATTCATGTCCATTGAGTCAATGATGCCATCCAACCATCTCATCCTCTGTCATCCCCTTCTCCTGCCTTCAATCTTTCCCAGCATCAGGGTCTTTTCCAAGTCGGCTCTTTGTATCAGGTGGGCAAAGTATTGGAGCTTCAGCTTCAGCATCAGTCCTTCTAATGAACATTCAGGACTAATTTCCTTTAGGATGGACTGGTTGGATCTCCTTGCAGTCCAAGGGACTCTTAAGAGTCTTCTCTAAGACCACAGTTTGAAAGCATCAGTTACAAGCTTAACAAATTATAATTTTCATTTTATTCAATTATTGTATTACTTACAAATATCATTATTTAATTACAACAATAAGGAAAAGCACAGAAGAAACCAGGATTATAAATAAAGGTGAAGAAAGGGGGGAAAATCAAGTCTGTCCTGTGTTTACGTTAAATGTTAGCAGACTGAACTCTCCTCTGAAAAAGTCAGGGGAAAACAGGAACCCAAACCAAAAACTAGTGACCTGCAGTTTGCATGAAACATATTCAAGAAAAACCAATGCTGAACAGAAATTCCTGGTAAATACAAATGTAAAAAAAAAAAAAATCAGACATCCATATTAATATCCATGTGCTGCGTGGAATTTTTAGAATTTGAGATAAAAAGTAGTAAACAGTCACAGACATATTATGAGATTTAATTATAAGAAGTGCAATTTCTGAATAAATTTTAAGTCTCAAACTTCTATGTATCAAAAACTCTGCAGCAGCAAAATAAATAAATACAGCAGAAAATGATTACAGATAAGAGATCTGAATAAAGGAGACTGTGAGTGAGAAATTCCATCTTTCCAAAACTGAGTACACATCTTGGATGAAGACTAAAACAGACCAAAAATTGAATTACACCATAAATTAACTGAATTCAGCAGATATATACTGAAGCTTTATTAACAGCCTGCTTTTTCATGTTTGGGGATTATCTTGAAAATCAATCATGTATTTCACAGCCGATGTCGGGAAGTGTACAAGTTGTGATGTCATAGGCCTTTTGTCCAGTCCTAAACCAGTGGGGTTAAAATCAGGTAATGAGGGGCTTCCAAGGTGGCACTAGTGGCAAAGAATCTGCCTGCCAATGCAGGAGACATAGATGTGGGTTCGATCCCTGGGTCGGGAAGATCCCCTGGAAGAGGGTATGGCAACCCACTCCAGTATTCTCGCCTGGAGAATCCCATGGACAGAGGAGCCTGGTGGGTTACAGTCCATGGGGTCGCAAAGAGTCGGACATGACTGAGTGACTAACACATGCTATGTAATTCAATATTCTTAGGGAATAAGCCAAGTGAACAGACCACAAAACACAGTCCTATCCCCCCTCAACAAAACCCCTTCTCACCAAATAGAACAGGCTCAGCTCAGATGCCCGAGACCCCCCAGTGCCGTCCAATGCATGGCGGGGCAGCCAGCGGGCAGCCAGCTTCCGCCCAGACACTCCGTCCTGCCCCAGGGGCTCCGCCCAGAGACTCCGTCCTGCCCCAAGGGCTCTGCCCAGATACTGCGGGATCTCCAGGGGCTGAGGCCCAGATCTCTGCAGCCTGCAAGTGGCTGCCCTCTGACCATGCAATGGCTCGGGGTGGGCGTCTGGGTATGTCAGCCCATCCTCTGGAGAAGTCCGCCAAAGACCACCAAGGCCCGGAAGTGGGACATTTGCTGAGAACCCTGGGGTCCTGGGCACCTCCTCCATGCACACAGAGATTGAAGATAGAAGGAGGAGGGGAGGTGGGGGACACCGCAGTCCTGGATGGACAGGTGCTGTGACCTGGGGTCCCTGGGCATGGGAGGAGCCATAGCGGGCGGGGGTGGGGTGGGGAGGAGGGGTGCAGGGGTCAGAGCAGTGTGATATAAAACATGAGCCACCGAGGAAACACTTGCCTTTGAGAATCCTGAAATCCCGAAGTGGATTTATTAACTGCCATCAGTCTAATAACTGCTTTGTAACACAGGATTGCAAACAGATGTGAACCATCAACCTCAGCCCACAAAGCAATCAGAGACCTGGGAAACTTGCTTAAAAATACCACTTTCAGTAAGGCCCTAGGGTCAAATGGTTTTGCAGCTGAAATCTACTTAATCACTGGTTATTAATCACCACCATGTCATAGAAAACAGTAAGAAATGCCAGATTACACGTTTCAAAACAAGGGTAATGCCCACGCCTTAAAAAATAGTATACTAATTGTGATATCGATGTCAAAAATTCTAAGCGATGGGTTAGCAAATAGAATATGGAACTGCATGGAAAGACTAGAACAATGTAACAACGCAGGGTTTATTGTAGAAACTAAATATCATTTAATGTCAGACTACTCATCAGATTCACCCATTCTGTGGAGAAATTAGAGGAAAAATAAAATTTTATCCAAAAGGCTTCTAAAGAATTTTATTAGATCTGAAAGCATCCTTAATAATTGCTCTATAATATACAAATTCAAAGAAATTTAAAAATGCAATTGAAAGTACTTACCAAAAGCAATGGCAAATATGATTTTAACAGAAAAACCTTAAAATCGCTTCAATAAACGTCAGGAGACAGTTATTAGTCCTGGTAGTCACGTTGCTTTGTGAGTGTGTTTAGTGTGAACACGTGAGGAGAAGCATGTTTGTGCTCAGCTGCTATGTCACGGTCGACTCTTGGCCACCCGTGGACTGTATCCCACAGGCTCCTCTGTCCATGGGAGTCTCCAGGCAAGAATGCTGGAGCGGGTTGCCATTCCCGTCTCCAGGGGATCTTCCCGACCCAGGGATCAGACCCACATCTCCTCTGTCTCCTGCTTTGGCAGGCAGATTCTTTACCACTGCGCCACCTGGGAAGCCCAGAAGTACGTCTTAGGAGAGCTTTAAGCAACAGGAAAGGAGAACTCTGAACAACAGCAGCAACAAAAAAAAAATGCTTGCTGGTTTTACAATTGCCTGCTTAGAAAACCAAGAAAATAGACAAATATCTTCTAGAATGAAGGCAAGCTAATGACATGAATTGATTATACACGCAGGCCTCTACAAATGGCTAACTTATCGGATTCAGAATTTAATAGAAAATAAAAACTCCTCAGGAATCTATTCAGAAAAAGTATCACAGGGCCGGCAGGAAAGAAGATTAAAATTTTGTGGAAAGACAGAAAAGATTTGGGGCTCCTGGTCCTGGGTCTGGGTGGAGTAGTCATCTACAGCCTGTCTATCCCTCTAAACACTATTCTAAAAGCCCGGCACGGTGCCTGGAGCCCACCTGAAGACTCTGGACGTCCGCGTCCGCAGGCAGCCTGGGGAAGGAAGCCAGGATTCAGAGGACGGCCGAGACAGCGCGAGTCCTCTCCCCGACGCCGTGTGTCCTTCGGGGTCTCCAGGCCTGAACCCAGTGCAGGTGGGAAGCAGACGACGCTCGGGTGCTGACGGAGGGCCCAGCAGATCCTGTAATTCTTCTTCAAGGATGGGGCGGGGTCGCCTAGCCTTAGAGAAGCAAGGACAAGGCTGAGGCTTCTTCCCACTTTGGTTCTGAAGGTGGGACAGCCAGAGGCGTGTGCGGCCTCAGGCCTCAGGGCTGAGTGCACACGGGACTGCCAGGAACCAGCAAGGACTGGAGACCCTGCAGAAGGAGATGGAATTAAAATGGCTCAAATAACTCCAAGGAAGGAGGAAAGGAGAAACAGGAAAGAAAGCTGGAACAAACAGAAAACAAATAATAAAATGGTGGATATACATCTACAAACATAAATACTTTTTTGAATGGCAAATTGTTTAAACAGCCTGGCAGACATTACTGAAATGGATAGGAAAGTTTGACCCAACTCTACATGATCCACAAGCAATTCACGTGAAACAAAATGCCACATTCAGTTCTGAAGTGAAAGGATGGAGAACGTGTGACATGGAAGCGAACCAAAAGAAAATCGAACAAAGTCGTTTCATTAGCGTCAAACAAGGCAGACTTCAAAGGAGGCAGAAGCAAGACGGGAGTGAAGAGGGGCCTCACGTGGGACAGCAGGTCACCTTACCAGGAGGAAATGACGGTGGCATGAAACGTGTGTGCACCTGAAAATATGCCTCGAGATAAACAGAACTAAGAGGGCAAATGGACTCATTCACAGCTTTAACTGAAAGCGTCAGCATCCCCTTCTCGGGAGGGTGACGACAAATCTTGTACTCAGAGCATTGGAAGGACTGAAGGAGACCTGAGTCCCAGCATCAGCCAACTGGGCTTGGCCGGCGGATGCTGAAGAGACCCCTCCCCGCAGCAGAACACACACTCCCTTCCACGGTGCGCGGAGTGTTCGCCACGACAGACCACGTCCTGGCTTACGAAACAAGCCTTGACACGATATAAATAGAGGCAAACACACCAGGTATGCTCTCTGACCATAAAGGGATTAAAGTTTCAGTAGCAGAAAAGTAATAGGAAGGTATCAGAATGCTTGGAAACTAAATAACCCACTTCTAAGTAATCTGTAGGTCAGGAGACAGCCCCAGTGGAAGTTTGAAAACATTTGAACTGAACAAATGTGAAAATACTTCATATCACAATTTGTAGAATATAGCTAAAGGAGCTCTTAGGAGGAGATTTATGGAATTAATCACTTATACTGAGAAGGAAATGAGTAATGTTAATGTTTTTACTTTAAGAAATTATAAAAAAAATGAGTAAAGGAATCAAAAGCAATAAAATGAAGGAAATAAAAAGAATAAGTGATATTTCAGTATTCTGGCAATAAACAACCAATATCCAAAATTAATAAAACAATGCCATTTACAATAGCTTAAAAATGAGAAACTTAGGGAAAAAGCCAACAAAACATGTATAGAATCTTTGTGCTGAAAATTGCAAAATGCTGATGATAGTAATCAAAGAAGATCTAGTAAACAGAGAGACATATCATGTCAATGGATTGAACGTTTCAGAAAAGTGCCAGATTTCCCTGAATTTATCTATCAATTTAAATTAAGTCCAGTTAAAACTCCAGTAGAATTGTTTTGTAGACATATAGAAGCTGATTCTAAAATTTACTTAGAAAGACAAAGAAACTTGAACTAGCCTAAACAAAACAAAATTAACTTGGCAGTGTTGTACTGACATATTGTAAGGCCAGCTTCAAGCCGCAGTAAACAGGACCTTATATTCATAAATGCGTAGATCCATGGGCCACCTGGTGTGCAGAGCCCACTCGTCGTAAAGACTCTCATGCAGGAAGTGACTGAGGGCAAAAGGAGCAGGGGGCGGTAGTGGATGAAACGTTAGCTGGCATCACTGACTCGGTGGACATGGA
This sequence comes from Dama dama, assembly GCF_033118175.1. Taxonomy (NCBI): domain Eukaryota; kingdom Metazoa; phylum Chordata; class Mammalia; order Artiodactyla; family Cervidae; genus Dama; species Dama dama. Next base: position 1,587,384 of record NC_083702.1, read on the forward strand.
TTTGAACAGACTCCGGGAGACAGTGAAGGACAGGAAAGCCTGGCATACTGGGGGCCGTAGGGTCGCAAAGAGCAGGACACAGCCTCACCCTAAACGACGACAACAGTGGACCAGAACACAGAACCCAGAAAAAGACTTATCAGAGGTGGCCAAGTGACTTTTAACAAGGTCACAAAGACAATTCAGTGAAAGAGAATAGTCTTTCCACAAAAGATGTTGGAAAACTGGATCTCCATTTACCGAGAAAGTCAACTATGGCTTAAATCTCACTGCTTATGCAAAAGCTAACCCCAAACGAGCCTCAGTTCTAAATGTAATTGTAAGTTACACAATTTTTGAAAGAAAGCATTGCAGGAAATCTTATGACCTGGCAGCAAGAGCACATACATAAATGGAAAAAAAACACTAAATATTGGAAATGATCAAGTTAATACTTGTACTTACAGGTATTCACCCGAGAGAGATGGAACTCACTGTCTGTGTAAAGAGTGTGCGTTAATGTTAATGCTAACTCTATTCACAGCCAAACACGGGAAGCGATCCAAACGTCTTTTGGCAGGAGCCCTGGGCTCCGCACTGGATGCAGCTGAGCGATAGGATAGCAGCACGGACCAGGACAGAATCCGTGCCACGGAACTGCCCCGTGGGGGAGGACTCGGCGTGAACCCGAATAGAGCACTGTCACACACACCAGGAGTTGGGACCTCCAAGGGACTGTGTGGGTGAAAGGAACCCGCCTCGACAGGCTGCCCGGCGGTGGTTCTCTCTTCATGACGTCCGGCAGGCAGGCCCACGGGGCTGGAGAACAGGGGAGTGGCTGCCTGCTCAGGAGCTGGACGGGGCGTGCCTGACCAGGGGCCTCCCAGGAGGGACATGGAGGGGATGGAATTCCCTCCCGGCTAGACCGACTGGATCCAGACACGTGTCAAAACTCGTGACTGTCCACACGCCTTCTCGAGTCCATTGTACCGTCTGGGAACTTTAGAAAGAACAAAAGAAAACAGAAGCACTGGCCCACAAACTGTTTTTAAAAAGTCTAAACAAATCGAAAGGAGAGCAAGCTCTCCATAGAATAGTTCAATATCATCTCATTACATAAATTAATAACTTAATTAAAATGTCAGTAAACCAAAAAGTGGGGCTTCTCAGATAGCTCAGCAGTAAAGAATCTGCCTGAAATGTGGATTTAGGTTCAATTCCTGAGTTGGGACGATCTCCTGGAGGAGGGCATGGCAACCCACTCCAGCATTCTTGCCTGGAGAACCCCATGGACAGAGGAGCCTGGCGTGGGGTCCCAAAGAGTCAGACATGGCTGAAGGGACTTGGCACACACTCAAACCAAAAAGCCCTGTCGAAAGTGATGCATTTAAAAATAGAATGATAACTGAAGGAGTGTCAAGGAAATAAGACACAGAAATTGATGAACTTGAAAATCACGAATCAAATGGCAGTTCTTAGAGAAGCTCATTAGGACTACAAATTTCATCAAGACGGATGAAGACGAAGGGGCTAAACCACAGTATACATTTAGGAGTGAAAAAAAGATCATAACTTCAAGAAGCAGCCAAGATTAAAAAGATAATAGTATGAATAATTTAGCACCAATAAATTTTAAAAATTAGGTGAAATAGACAAATTACAAGAAAGACAACAGATCTAATTGAAGCAGAGAAAAGAAAAAAAACATTAATTCTCATATTGCCATTTAGGGAACAGAGATGAAAAATTTTTCCATCAAAGAAAGCACAACACGCAACTTTTTAAAAGACAAATCCTACCAAATTTTTGTGGAACAAAATACAAATTTTCCATCCCATACACAGTGGGCATTCACTAAATCATTTTAAGAGGCTTATATGATCTTAATAGTAGAAAAACTCTGATCTCAAAGAAATCATGAGAAAAATATGAACAGGACAAAGCCACCCATAAATGTGGACACAAAGATCTAAATTAATAACAAGAAGAATGCAATAGCATATGAAAAAGAAAATGTTACTTATTAAATTGGGCTTATCCAGGGATGAAAGAGAATTTTAGCTGTAGAAATCAGCTTTTGTACTTCTTCCAATGAATAAATTAAAGGAGCAAAATGACACCTTTTCTCAATTGATTCAGTTAAAATGTCTGATAAAGTTAAATATTTAAATAATAAAAGCATCTAATAATATTAAAAATTATAGTACCAGCAATAATCTAAGAAAACATATTCTTGGAGAATATATTCTTGGAGAAAATTATAAAATCTCTGAAAAAATTAATAAGAGCTAAAACTCAGGAAAGATAAACCATATACATAGACTGTGGGATATTATTATAAAAATACTGATTTCCCTGGAACTAAATTATAAAAATAGATTCAATTTCAGTGAAAATCCTGGAAAATTTTTCTATTCTTTCTTTTTCTTTTCTTTGTAAGGAGAAGAGTCCTGACCAATTGCTTTTAATGGAACCAAATAGAGTCTAGAAATATAACCCGTGTGTGTCTCTTAATAAAAGGAAGAAATAGAAATGTCAGATATTTCAACAAATAATCCTGGTTATTCTCATCCCCAAAACAGTGGAGTTTGATCCCAATTCATACCGTGGACAAAAATGAATTCTGTTTGAATTAAAGACCAAAATATCAAAGAGAAACTAGCCCATTTTAGGAGTCAATACAGGGGACTAATTTTATGCCCTTGGGGTAGGAAAGTATTTCTTAAACAAAACAGAAAAAGCAACAATGAAGAAGCAAGAGACTGACAATTTTAACTCTGATGAAACAAAGCAGCTGCTCCCACATAGTCAGGGAGGAGACAAGCTGCAAAGGCGGCGAAAATCCTCGCAAGACACAGGCCCGCTGGTGCATTCGTGCTCAGACCGTGAGCGCCTCCACACGCAGGAAGGCGAGAGGACGGTGGGCAAAGCACAGGCAGGGAAAGCCTGGAGGATGCACACACAGGTGCACACACGCCTGAGACAACACTCACCATTCTACAAAAGCAGGAAAGTGCACAGTGAGATCAGATCCCAACACACACGCATGCACTCACAGGCCCACACACGCGTGCAACACAGGTGCACATGTGTGCACTCACAGGCGCACACAGGCTCAAGACGACACTCACCATTCTACAAAAGCAGGAAAGTGCACAGTGAGATCAGATCCCAACACACACGCGTGCACTCACAGGCCCACACACGCATGCACTCACAGGTCCACACACACGTGCACACACAGGCCCACACACGTGTGCACTCACAGGTACACACACGCTCAAGACGACATTCACCATTCTACAAAAGCAAGAAATCACACAGTGAGATCAGATCCCAACACACACGCATGCAGTCACAGGTCCACTCACGTGCACTCACAGGTGCACACGCGTGCAACACAGGCACACACAAGGCACTCACACATGTGCAACACAGGTGCACACATGCGTGCACACACGGGCTCACATGCATGCAACACAGGTACACACACGCATGCACTCATAGGCACACACACGCCCGAGACGACACTCACCATTCCACAAAAGCAGGAAAGCGCACAGTGAGATCAGATCCCAACACACACGCGTGCACTCACAGGTGCACACATGCATGCACACACAGGCTCACACATGCGTGCAACACAGGTGCACATGCGTGCACATACAGGCTCACACACACATGCAACACAGGTGCACACATGCGTGCACTCATAGGCGCACACATGCCTGAGACAACACTCACCATTCTACAAAAGCAGGAAAGTGCACAGTGAGATCAGATCCCAACACACACGTGTGCAACACAGGTGCACACATGCATGCACACACAGGAGCACACACACCTGAGATGACACTCATCATTCTACAAAAGCAGGAAAGCGCACAGTGAGATCAGATCCTAACACACACGTGTGCACTCACAGGCGCACACACGCGTGCACTCACAGGCACCCACACGTGCACACACAGGTGCACCCACGCATGCACTCACAGGTGCACATGCGCGTGCACACAGAGGCACATGGCCACGCACACCAAGAGGCACCTGTGGGCACAAGTAAGTAGGTGGAGCTCCCTTAGGCTGCGGAGAGGAGGGAGGCGTCAGCTCCCCGAGCCAGCCTGCCTTCGCTGAGCGCCTCGATCACGCGTCTCCTGCAGGCTGGCAGGCCCACTTCTCAGACTGGAGCATCCAAACTGCGCAGTGTTCACATGTACAGCTAGAGACGCACGCGGGAACTCTCACAGCTGTGCTGTTCGTGGCACGAACATCCGAGAGGCTTTCATTGCTGCCGGCAGGAGGCGGATGTCTCACATGGAGCACACCCATAAACGTACCATCACACTGTGCTGAAAATTAGTGAATTTCAGCTGCGCATCGAACACGGATGGTTCTCAAAAGCAAGCTCTTGGAAGAACAACAAAATAAGGCATAGAGTACATTCAGTATTATTCCATTTACAGAAAGTTCAAAACAAGGTAAATCTAAATTATATGTTATTTACAGATGTGAGTTACGTGTGTCAAACAACCTTATCTCAAACGCGAGATGATTAAGGCAACACTTAGGATAGATTTTATATTTGTAAAGAGGCAGCAGCAGCTATGATCACCAAGGGCTTCGGAAGGCGTGACAAGCTGGGAATGTCCTCTTTCTGGGCCTGGAGGTGGGCGCAGTGCAATGTGACATCATGACTGGTGCTCAGCTCTGAACGCCCCTGAGCAGAGGCGGAGCCTCAGAGGAGAGGACGTTCTGAGCCCCCGGGCTGGAGAAGGAGTGGAGGGCGATGAGGCTGCAGGGAGGATGTGGAGCCGAGGGAGGAGGAGGGTCCAGGGCCGGGGCCACCACCTGGGTTAACACCCCACCGTGGGGGTCGTCCCAGTGCAAACGTAGCCAGACCCAGTTTTCCTGAGTTAAAACCATGATGGTTTATTTAGACACACGAGGGGGAGTCAGATCAAGCCTCATGGTCCAGCTGTCCTGGCTGGTATGGAGCCTGGTCACTGCCTCCACCGGCCAGACAGCGCCCCGGTCACCCGTGCTCCTGCGAGGGGCCCGGGGCAGGCGGGATGAGGACAGTTTGGGGCAAACACCGAGTGTCACACCCAGAGCTTGGCGGGCACCCACTGTCCTCACTGCTGGCGGAGAGGCAGGGGGCTGGTCCGGGTGGTGGAGGGCAGCCGCCCACACCGTCTCCTTCCACGGCACCTTCTGGAATCGTGCTCAGAGCTGCGCTGAGGGAGCCGCCCCGCAGGTCTCACCGGGGGCTGTGGGCCGTTCTCTCAGTTCCCCGAGGTGCTTGGAGGCAGCAGGGAGACGGTCAGCAGGGGTCCCTGGGGTTGCCTGGCTGGACCTGGCCGCAGAGGCAGAACAGTGGGAGCAGGCTGGTCTAAGGACGGCCTGCTGGCTGCACTTCGAGATAGGGGGTGGGGGGGCCCAGGAGGCCCGTGGTGGGGGCCACAGGTCACCTGGGGGACGAGGGCTGCGGGTCTCGTCCATGTGCCTGCGTCCTGGTCACTGGGGACTTGGGGGGGGGGGGCCGCAGAGCAGGCTGTGACTTAAGATGGGGGAGCCCAGGAGGCCCGGGGTGGGGGCCACAGGCCACCTGGGGGACGAGGGCTGCTGGTCTCATCCATGTGCCCGCGTCCTGGTCCCTGGGGACTCACGGGGGTGCCACGGAGCTGGCTGTGCCTCGAGACGGGGGAGCCCAGGAGGCCCGGGGTGGGGGCCACAGGCCACCTGGGGGACGAGGGCTGCGGGTCTCGTCCATGTGCCCACGTCCTGGTCCCTGGGGACTCACGGGGGTGCCGCAGAGCTGGCTGTGTGCACAGTCAGGAAGCCCAGGCATGCGTGTGCACACCTGTGTGGGCCTGTGCCCTGCCTGGACTCACGCCTGCAGACGTGGGCTGGAGAGGCAGATACACCCTAAAAATAAGAGGTGCAATGCCCGCACCCCGAGTGCTCACAGCCCTGTGAGCCTCTCGCCTCCCACAGCTCTCCTCCGGGACCTGGCCCTTGCCTCTGCAAAACGCAGCCTCCAGGGACATGGGCCCTACCCAGGCCCCCATGTGGGCCCGTTTCGGCAGATGTCTCACTCCAGTTCACCAAGTTATCTTGAAGCTGAGGAGCCCACCTCACCCTGATCGATCAGGACTGACTGGGAAGAGGAGAGAAATCCTGTCGCTTGCCGCTGGCTCTTTTTCTGAGACGTGGATGCAGCGGGTGTATCTGGGCGGCCGAGGCAGGTCTCCCGGCAACAGGTGGCCTGAGACGCTTGGCACATCCTGGTTTGGTGCTTATTCAATGGCAAACCTGCTTCCTTTCTCGAGAACCTATTTGGAGAGGTTTTCTGGGTTGGGGAAGATTTTTATTTTTTTTTTAAAAATTTCCGCAACAACCTGGGTGCTTGTGTGTGTGCACACACGTGTGTGCCCATGTGTAAGTGAGTGTGCACACGAGGGCAGGTTAAGGGTGAAGCAGCCACGCTGGCCCCCCCCACACCCTCACTGGCTTGGTGCCTCGGTCATGGGAGGAAGGCGGCGCTGGCAGCCTCGGGGGCCCACGTGGGGAGCAGGTTTTCAGGGGAGGCTGGCAGGTGAGGCCCAGCTTGCCCAGAAGCTCCTGGAAGGCGAGCCAGGGAGAGACTCCAGCGCCTGACGTCTGCGCCAGCCCTGGCCCTGACCCAGCGCTCTCAGGACTGAGTATTGTTAAATGAACTCTTGAGAGCGTGCCCTCAAACACAATGCGTTTTATTGTGAACGTCTCACTGTTTGCTTATATTCATTCAGCTTAGAGTATTCAGAGGCTCAAGAAAAGCAATTTCAAAATAGATCAGGGGAAAAAAAAAAACAAAACGATAGCCCTGATCCTGGGCCTGAGAGGATAAAAGGGAAGAAGGCCAAGGAAAGCAAGAATAAAGACCTCAGAAGCAGCTCTGAATTCACGGCGCTGTTTGTAGCCACAGTCAGGGTTTCGGGAGAAATCACCACTTATTTCACGCGCACAAGTAAGACTCAAGAGAAACCTAGCAGGTGTGTCGGTGTTCACGGCCAAGGGAGGCTTTCGGTCATATTTGCTTCTGGTTCTTACTATGAGACCTGTTTTTGGAGTGAACAAACTCCTGTGAAGCTGACTCCTATTCTTTTGCTCTGAGTTTTATACTCCACTACGTCTCTACAAACAATTTTTGTTATCTCTTAATGCTTCATGTTTTAAAATAACTTCTTTGGGACTTCCTCTTTCGTTAAATGTCACATGTCAGTTTGGTTGCTTTAATCCCACTGTGCTGTATCTCACATATCGATAAACAGCCCTTTATTCATCCATCTTGCATTTCTTCCCAGCTATTCTTGGTCGTTGTTGTTGAGTCGCTCAGTCGTGTCCGACTCTTTGCGACCCCGTGGACTGCAGCACGTCAGGCTCACTGTCCTTCATTATCTCCCAGAGTTGGTGCAGATTCATGATCATTGAGCCAGTGGTACCATCCAGCCATCTCATCATCTGCCGTCCCCTTCTCTTCCTGACCTCAATCTTTCCCAGCATCAGCGTCTTTTCTAATGAGTCAGCTCTTTACATCAGGTAGCCGACTTACTAGAGCTTCAGCTTCAGCATCAGTCCTTCCAATGAATATTCGAGGTTGATTCCCTTTAGGATGGACTGGTATTTATGCCAGAAGCAATCCTGTTTGTCTGTGACAATACTTTTAGATCAGTGGTCTTCAAGTTTTTAGTTCTTCTTCCTCTGGAATTACTTCAAAAATTTATGAAATGTCTCCAAAGTTTTCAAGTCGAAATCCAGATTTGTTACTGTGCATCTAATAACTACATAGAATGTAAACGAAGATGCTGGATTTTGCTCACAGGCAACCTCAGAGACACTATGGTTTGGTTCCAGACTGTTGCAATTAAGTGAATATTAAAATGAACTGAGTCACATGAATTCTTTTGCTTCCCAGTGTATATAAAAGTTACATTTACACTATACTGTAGCCTATTAGGAATTTTGTAATAGCATTAAGGCTAAAAAAAAAACCCTGTATATTCTTTAATTAAAAACACTTTATTGCTGAAAAATGCTAACCGTGGTCTCATAGTGCAGGGTGGCCACTAGCCTTCAACTAATTAACAAAAGCAGTGTCTGTGAAGCACAATAAAGCAGAGCCCAATATAAAGAGGAGTGCCTGTGTGTGCTCTCAGCGTGCCTTCTCAGAGCCTCGCTGGCCATTTGTTGGGTTTAAGGAAAATATCATAATTGGCAAGGGCAGTCATCATTCTCCAACTTACCAGGCAAATCAAACTAAGCTTATGTCAGAAAAACCTGACTTCAAGTCAAATTTTCAAGGCAAACTTCCAACGTATGGGTTCTGATTCTAAGATGGGTCGTCTGAAAAGGATGGAGGCAGATGGACATGGAGACGGAACTTGGGGTGAAGATGGACAAGGAGACGGAGGGGAGGAGACTGAAGCCTGCCATCTTTGTCACCTGGGGGTGGATAAAGTGTTGGCACTTTAAAGGTTTCTTCCCGCCGCTCTCAGAGGAATCCACCACAGTGAGACTGAGCCTCACGCTGGATGGGGCTCCTGGTCTGCTTTGTTGGGAAGCAGCTGCGACAGGAAAGGAGGAGGGTGTCCTCACCAGGCGGCCGGCTCCGCGTCAGCGGGGACGACGAACGTATGTACGGACGGACCAGGACCCCCACTGACAGTGTGCTGAGGATCTAAGGGTGGGAGATGCACACAGAGGAAAAATAAATAACAAATGCAGAGACTGGAAGGGAAGGGAGACCACTGGTCACATGATTGCATATCTAAAGAACCTTTAATGAAAGTGTTATCAAAATCCCAGCAAGACTTTTAATAGATACCAAGAATGTTATTTCAAAACGGATAAGAAAAACCAAGCAACAAGTAACATAGCTAAAAGCATTTTGAAAAAGAAGAGGGAAATGGAAGGAATGAGGTGATCCGACTTCAAGGCTGTAGTCACAGTCATGAGACTGTGGTCCCCACAGACAGACAGACGCATAGTTAAGGGGACTGAACAGACAACCTGGGAAGAGACCCAGCAAAGTGCCCCCAACTTATTCCCGACACAGGAACCAAAGCAGAGTCCAAGAGGGAGGTTTCCCTTTGTAACAAGTGTGCTGAACCAGTGAATGGCTAGATACCCAAAATGAACTTGACTGAAAATACACATTCTGTACAAAATTAACCTCAAATGAATGGCAACCCATCTCAGAATCTCCATGGACAGAGGAGCCTGGCGGGCTAAGGTCCACGGGGTCGCAAAGAGCTGGGCATGACTGAGAGACTAGGAACACAGCAGCCCAAACGCATTGTGGATTTACCAGCAAAGTGTGAACCGTAAAACTTTCAGGGAAAAGAAGATAAAGTATCTGGAACACAGGACTAGCTTCCTAGGCAAATGAGTTCTTCGATTGACACCAAAAATACAATTATAAAAAAAAAATTGACAAATTGGATGTCTTCAAGATTTACAATTTCACAACTCGAAACACCCTGTTAAGAGGATGAAACCATTAGTTACGGACTGGGAGAAAATATTTGTAAATCACGTACCTAACGAAGAACTAGCGTCTAGAATATAACTAACTCTTAAAGCTCAACACTAAAACACAAACCAATCAAGTCAGAATGTTGGCAAAGACATGAAGAGACCTTTCACCGGAAAGGATGTGCAGATGCCAAGTAAGCACATGAAAGGGTTTTCAACATGATTAAGCAGAAGGGAAACGCAAGTTAAAACCACGGTGAGATGCCGGATCTGTCAGAGTGGCTGAAGACCTCCAAAGTGCTGTGGACGCCGAGAATCCCGGGCAGACGGCTGCTGTTCGTTCGGGACGGGGCAGCCTCTCCGGGAAGCAGCATGGCGGTCTCCGTGTCTTTTCTATTGCGGCTCAGTTGGTTTACACTGTCAGATTAGTTTCAGGGGTACAGCATCGCGATTCAAATATTTTACTGCTTACAGTCCAGCCCCAGTGTCCCCGCAGCTGAAGGAGCTCCGGAGCAGGGCTCCCACCAGCGCCCGTGCCCCCCGGGGGCGCTGCAGCTGGCCCTGCCCTGGCCGCTCCCGGAGACCCTGCAGGACCAGCAGCTGGGTCTGGCCCCAGCTCTCATCAAATTACTGCTTCTGCCCTGCGTCCCGGAATGTGGAAGATTTGTGTGCATCCTTCAAGCATGGGGTCTCTAGTTCCTACAACCCCACGACTTTCTTGAAAGTAAACTCTGCTGGGTTCAGAGACAAACATTCTGGGGGCTCAACTTCCCAGTGCAGGACCCCAGGGCTGAGGAGCCCAGTGTGGAGCTCAGACCCCTTGGTCAGAGGGAAGAACCTCTGTAATCGTGATTATTCTCTGGATTTGTGGTCACTCACCCAGGGCCCTGGGACTTGACTCTACCATGACTCCACCCCTCCTACCCGCTTTGCTGTGGTTCCTTCCTTATACCTTTAGTTGTAGAAGATCTGTACCGGTAGCTTCCAATCTTTTTCATCAACAGTTGTTCTGTAAATAGTGTATTTGTTGTGTGTCCATGAGAGGAGGTGAATTCAGTGTCTTTCTACTCCACCATCTTGGAAACTCAGCTTCATTAAAGAACTGGATGTACAATTATCCTAGATAATTATCTAGATAATTATCAAGATTGCATCCCTGGACATTTATCCCAGAGAAATAAAGACTTCACACCTAAATCTATACACAAATGGTCACAGAAACTCTATTACAATTGCCAAAAACCCAAATGCCTCTCTACCTTGTTGAGGTCATGGGCAAAGCTGAAGGGCTTTTGGGATCAAGCCAGAAGAGCAAATCAGAGTTCCCTCATTCAACCACTTCCTTGAACTCATCAAGATGCAAGTGAGAACGCTTGGGGTCCGGTCTCACCTCAATAATACTGGGCACGAGCATTTGATGACATCATAACCCCTCTGGGATCAGCTTCCTCGTCTGTGAAACGGTCTGTGTGTGTGCTCAGTTGCCCAGGCACGTGTGACTCTGTGCGACCCATGGACTGCAGCCTGCCAGGCTCCTCTGTCCATGGGATCTCCCAGGCAAGAATGCTGGGGTGGGTTGCCATTTCCTCCTCCAGGGGATCTCCCCAACCCAGGGATCCAACCCTCATCTCATTCTCCTCCTGCTTTGGCAGTCAGATTCTTTACCACTGAGCTACTGGGAAGCCCCGAATGGTGCTAATATTGCTTAAGTCTCAGAAGTGAAGATAACCGGTAAGCAAGTCTATTGTGAACTTAGAAGGGTCCCGTGTCTGCAGCTTCCTTCCTCAGGGTGAGGACGACGCCATGGCCCTTGGAGGCTGCGTCCCTGGACACAGGATGCGTCACGTGAGGCTTGCTTTGCCTTTTCAGAGCTTCTTTCCACTCGTGGCTCCCGCCCATCCCCTGGCCCATCACTGTCCCCATCTCAGACCTGCCAATCCCAACTGCTAGCTTGACCTTTGTTAAAAGTCTTCGGAGCCTTCCTTGACCTTCTCTCACCTATTGCCCGCCCATCTAATCTATCAGAAAACTCAGGTCAACTCTGCCTTCAACATACATCGAGGTTCAGGCTGTTTCTCACTCCTCTGTCCTTGCACCCCACCCAGGGCCCCCCGTTCTTGTCTGGAGAGTCACGGGCCTCCTGACTGCGGTCCACAGCCCCTTCCTTGAGACCGGGTGACCCTCAGCATTTTGTTCCCTGTAATGGCAGAAAGAGTCCCCCTTCCAAGTCCCGAAGCTCCCCACCCGCCCGCAGGAGGTACCCTGGCTCTGTTGAGTGGAGCCCTGGGGGTCGTCAGCTGGCCTCTGTGAATAGAACGTCCCGGGAGGACTGGCCTCTTTTCAGAAGAAGCGACGTCTGTGTTCCTTGAGGCCAGGTTGATGGTCTAACTTCATCCCACGTCATTCCCGTGTTCGGGCTGTTAGTCTGGATTTACGGAGTAGTGAGGAGGTGTCCGGGGACATTTGCAGGTGGCAGCCACGAGGGTGGAGACATCCCACCCCCGTGTCTTATCTGCAGCATGGCGGGGCTGCGGGTGCCCTGGGGTGGACGGAGGACGGACTGGAGCAGACGCCAGGCTGAGCGCAGGCCCGAGGGGCGGGGGGCGCAGTGTAGCTCATCCGCTCCGCCGTGTCCGACTCCTTACGTCCCCAAATCTGAGGGGCGGGGGTGGAGGGGGGTAACGGCCATGTTCCTGCAGCTGTCCGCGTGGGGCCTGCCTGGGTGGGGAGCAGCCGGACTCCAGCTGGGAGCAGGGGGCCAGGAAGGGTCACTGGAGGGACTGCGTGATTCAGCCGGAGCCTCACTGCACCTGACCTGACTCCTCGGGGGACGGAGCAGCAGGGCCCTCGGGACCCAGGTCAGGGGGTGGCGGCACCTCTCCTGGGCGGGTCCTCAGCCTGGTCCCGGCAGCTGCCCTGCGTCCCTCCCTGGGCAGCTCTCTCTGCGGTCAGAGCCAGGCTTCCCACAGAGGAGTCACAACATGGCAGGCTGTACTCGTTATCCCCCTGACGTCACAGCGGGGGCCAGGCCTCGGGGAGCCCCGGCTGAGCCGCAGCTGGGCCCCCCCATCCCACGTCCCTGCGGCCGGAATGCCTGGTCCCACAGCACCTGCCGAGTCTCAGCGGGCCCCGCCCCCCCGGCCCGGGCTCGCTCCTTGCAGGTGGTGCATCTGTCTGGAGCTCCCAGGGCCGAGAGGACAGGCAGGTGCCGCCTACCACCTGCGTCTCACCTGAGATGCTGAGGCTCTGAAGCGCCCAGCTGATAACACCCCATTTTGGATGCCGATGACATGTCCTGCTGGGATGGGGTGCAGAGGCAGGCAGGACAGGCCCCCCAAACCGCCCAAAGCAAATGGGGTTCAGCGTGTGGCAGATCAGAGAAGCCTGGTCACCTGGCTCCCAGCCTGTCCACGAGTGTGCATGCACACACGTGTCATACACACACATGTGAATGCTCCCAGACATTCACACTACAGGCCCTCACCCGTGTGCACACACAGATTCACACTCACAGGGCATGGAGCTTGCATTCCAAAGAAGAAGGCGTGAGACGGAGGAGGGAGAGGAAAGGAGGTCTGTCCCCGAGAGGCCCCAGGACACCAGACATTAGAGGACAGAGAGACGGAAGTCAAGGAAACTTCTGGGACCCAGACTCACGGAAGACAGAACTGTGAGGCCGGCGCGTTCCTACAGGGGCCAGATCCAGGACAAGGCGAGGGGGGGCCTAATCACTCCAGGCAGGGAGCACCTCCTAATGGTCACTGCATGTGGCCAGTGTCCCGCCGCTGGACTCGGGGGTGCCGGGCATGGGGGCCCTGGACTCAAGGGGAGAGCGAGCTGGATGCTGGCGGGTGGGCTGCAGTCTCTGCGTTTGGTCCAGATGGCAGGTGCCGGGGGTTAAGGGGGGTCCAGCTCAGATCGCCCCCAGCAGTCTTGCAGCCAGCCAGGGAGGAGGCCCGGCGCTCCCGGCCTGGTGACTGTCCTTGTCCTGCGCTCATGGAGTATGCATGCGGCCCGCGCCCGCCACTTAGCAGGCATTTGCGAGGCCGATTGAAAAATCCACGTGTGCGGCTTCTCTGTGAATCTTCATTTTCCCCTTTGCTCGTGGGGGCCCCTGGGGGCAGAGAGTCTGCATTGATTACGGACGTCTGGGCGCGGGGGACGGTTTCAAGGTCAGGAGAGCCTGCCCGCCGCCCCGTCTCCCTGGGATCGTCGCGAGAGTCAATCTCCGGGCCTCAGATCCCCACTTGGGAGCTCTCTCAAGCATGAACTATCAAATTATTGTCAATTCCGGCTGATTTTCTAACAGGCGATGGGAAAAATTTGCCATCGACTTCATATGTGACTTTTACCCACTTTCTTATTTATTCAGAAATAACAGGGAAAGGTCAAGAGCCTGGCACATGCCGTTAGCTCTTTGCTGTTTATTGAGTTTTTATGCTTCGTTTAAAGCTGAATTACTGGGGCATCAAGTGAAAACGCATTTATGCCCTTCAGAAAGCTCTGTACACAAAAATTAAATTGTATTATGAGAAGCAGAGAGGGCTGTCTGGGAAGTTCAGAGGGGTAGACTAGGAGGTGAGCGTCCGGGAGGGCACGTTCTAATTGTCCACCTGGTCACCATGTGTGAGCTGCGCCTTTGCATTCACCACCTCCTCTTTCTCCCCTCCGGCGGCGTGTCCCCGAGGAGCCCCACTTAGAGGGGCTGGCAGGCTGGACACTAAATAAGAGGGCGGGGGGCCACAGCAGAGGCCCAGAGCCGTTCTCAGGCTCACCAGACTCTGGACGGATGTCAGCCCGGGCCCGCCCACGGGTGCCCTTCTGTGGGCCGGGAAGGGGGTGTCTCTGAGAGCAGGCACCCCAGAGGCAACCCTGGTGATTCCAGCTGAACCAGGAAACCTGGGGCGCAGATGGGCTCCCAGGGGAACATGGCTCTGGGCAAGGGGTCAGCCAGGACTGATCTGCAGGGAGGCCAAGTAAAGTGTGATTTTACCCCGAACTGGTGTTTGGGAGGAGAGGATCAACTTCTGATGGCCTCTGAAAGTGAGAGAGGAGACAGTCCCTCCCACCGAGGGGGTTGGGGTGTAGACGGTTTGTGAGCCCCCGCCCAGCCCAGCCCCAGCCCACAGCCCTGGGGCAGCCAGCTCCCTCTGGCTCTGATGGGGAGGGGCCAGCAGGGGCCCTGGGGCGTCCCCTGGGGCGTCCCAGCCGCCTCGGCCTGGCCGGGAGGATGCTGACTCAGACTCATCATCACATCGTCAACTCTGCTTCTGTTTCAAGAGCCCTGAATGCAGTCACCTGAGCCCCTGGGCACCAAAGCCCATCTCCAGAGGGGACGAGCCCCCCTCTGCTGGGCGACCGGGCCCCACTGTCCTGGTGGGTGTTTGCTGCACCATCCCTGGTTCTGTATGTGAAACATTTAGAAATGTAAGCAAAGTTAACGCCCAAACAGGCCCATCCCATCTGCATGGCCTGCCTCATCCTCCTTGGTCGGCTAGAAGGGACCTCAAAGACACACCCAGCCAGACAGTGCAACTTTATTTTTCTTTCCAGGAAAGCTTACTGTCTCCCAATAATAGGGTGCCTCTGAAGCTGAAGCACTTTTCCAGCCAGGGCAAGGCTATAGCTCCAAGGCTCACTGTTGGGTGTAATGGCAGGAAATGACCTGCTGCTAATGAACCGTCCTGGCTCTGAGAGGCTGGCTCCCTCGTGGGGCTTCAGTCGATGGAGCACGCTCCGACCCTCGCTGGGGAAGTAACAGGTCCCAGTCTGGCCTTTCCAAGGAGCTGTGACTTGGGGTGGTTGGGCCGTGTCTGCCCTGCGCTCACGCCCTGGAGCAGAGACTGGCTTGTGTGAGATGCTTGGTCCCTGGTTCCTCAGAGGCTGATGAGGTGACGAGTTCTCCCCCTTACCTGGCGGACTGTACAGGTGTGAACACGGCGGGCAGAATCGCATTTAATCCTGGGATTGTGATGACTAACTAGACATTCAAGACAGCCCCCTTTCAGACAGGGAAGCGGTTATTCACACACATAAAACTCTGGCTCATGCTGTGCACACAGCAAGCTCAGCAGGAAGATGTAGGACGATTGGGGATACTGCTGCTGACGACAACGGGGACGAAGGTGACGATGGTGATGATGAGGAGGGGGAGGAGGAGGACTTCATTTCTGCCATCTTGGATTCCACTGGTGGGAGGATGAGTCCCTGAGTTCATCACTTCACGCCCATTCAGACATTATTAAAACTGGCCTTGCTTCTCTTGGGCTTCCTTGTGGCTCAGCAGGTGAAGAATATGCCTGCAATGCGGGAGACCTGGGTTTAATCCCTGGGTCGGGAAGATCCCCAGGAGAAGGGAACAGCTACCTAAGTCAGCATTCTGGCCTGGAGAATTCCATGGACTGTATAGTCCATGGGGTCGCGCAGAGTCGGACACGACTGAGCAACTTTTCATTTGCTTCCCTTGAGGAGATTCTGACACGCGAGACTGTGGCCTTGACATTCACCTAGTTTGTTTAAATTAAAAACTGAGTCCATGTCACCTGATGTCAAACCAGACAAAGATAGTATAAAAAATAAGAAAGAAAACCAGAGACCAATGTGTCTCTTTAACTTGGGTGTAAGTCTTCCACAAACACCAGCAAATTGAATCCAGTGGTGTGTAAGGAGAGCTATGCAAGGATGCAAGGCTGGTTCGATATTCAAAAATCGATCAGTGTAATCCCCACAAGGCAGACTGAAGAAGAAAAATCATATGAGCACATCAATTGCTACATAATTGCATTTAACAAAATGTAACACCTGCTCAACTCATCCACCTTCTTCCTTTTTCCTCCCTCCCCCCTCCTCTCCCCTCCCCCTCTCCTCCCCTCCCCCTCCCCTCCCCTCCCCCCTTCCTCATCCCCCCCCCCAACCCCGCCTCGGCACCCTGACATCCCGGCATCTCCCGGGAGCCACAGGCTCCCGCCTCAGCCTCTCCAGGTCCCATCACTCTGCCCTCCCCCAGGGGGAGGTTGTAAACCTCCCCTTTGCTCTGTTATCCTGGGAGGACTTCCTGCCATCCGGTAGTCAGTATAGCTTTCATCAGACATTTTCCGTCTTTCCTCTAGACTCTTACGTCCTCGAGGGCAGAGTCGGGGGGGTTTTGCCCCGCATTCCCAGTGCTAGGAAGGTGCCTCACAGAGTGAGCGCCGCCTGCATAGTTGAGCGTCCGCAGGCGTGGTCACTGGCTTGCTTCCTTGCTTTAGTCCACCCCACACGCCCAGAGAGCTTTCTCTTAAAGGTGTCAGAGCTTCACAGCAGAAACGTTCCACCCTGCCGAGGCTGTGGCTGGTGTCTGTTAAGAGCGGCCTCCGATCAGGAGACAGCTTCTCCTGGAGGAGCTGGGCGATCACTCTCCCGCTCTGTGCTGTGGATTTTAATTATGCGGCTTTAACTCGTGTGTCAGGGAGGAGAGGACGGGAGGGACGGGCAGGCACTGTCCTCCCGTCCTTTCAGAGGGCAGGTAACCTCCTCTCGGCCGACGCCGCTCGACAAGGGGAAGCTGACGGGTGCAGAGTTGAAACGGGAGGGGCTGCGGCTTCAGCCTGTTGACCCCCTTTGGTTCCTTGTGAGGCAGATGCGCCCGGAGCAGGATCAGGGCAGCGGTGACGGGGGACTGACTGCCGCTTCAAGGACGGGGGACAGGCTGTGGACCCTGGTGTCAGCTGGCCTGCAGGTGGGACGCAGGCTGGCGGCCCCTCTTTGAACCCGCCCTTAGCAGACAGATGCTGGGGTCAGGGGCGCCTGCGTACCCCACCCTCCACTTCCCTGCCCTTTGTAGCCCGCCCAGCACTGACCCTCCACATGCGCCCAGGGTCCCGTCACCTCGCCGGGGTCCTCCCCACACTCATCCCCCTCACACAGGCCTGGGGATCTGCCCCGTGTGTGGAGTCTGGGACCCTGCTCGGCAGGAATGGGGAGGAGCAGAAGCAGGGGGCCTCCTGCCCACAGAGGATGGAGAGCAGTGAGGAGGCCGCTCACCACACCCGGTGCGGAGTGCAGGGGGCCCTGTGTGCAGGCCTGAACTGGGCTCCCATCACAGGCTACGGTGGGCACGCGGCGGCCTTGATATCAGGCCCCCTCCCCACTTCCCACCAGCCCATCTGTGAGAGACCTCGCTGGTTGGGCCTCACCTGTGTGAGGTTTGGGGACCAAGTTCTTGCTCTCTCTCTGGGTTTAGGTCAAGAACTGTTATTTCATCCCAGAGCTGCCGCCAGAGGGAAAGAACCACGTACCATGTTTTATGAAATGGCTGAACTGCTGGATCAAACTGATCCTGAAGCTGTTTACTCAGAATGTTTTACTTTTCTGGGATGACACCTTCCTGATAGTTTTGTTGGGATTTCAGTAACTTGGAAAGTCAAGTGTCCTTCTCATTACACGAGGTTCTGGCCGGGAACCCGTGTTCCCTCTGTGGCTGTCGTGGCCTCATCCTGGGATTCTACCATGATTGAGGAGAAGATGGGTGAGGATTTCTCAGTCAGGTCCTGGCTCACTGCACTGGAAGCCTGTTTATTGATTCAATGGTCACTTTACTGCAGTGCTGGGCTTCTGAGACATTTCTTGTATACCTTGCTTTGTTGTTGTTGTTTTTATTGGGTGATTAGATTTTATTAGCACTGCCCAAAGGAAACTGCTCCTCTCTGTCGTGTGAAGCGAGTGTCTCGTGAACACCGGTCTCCGGACGGGCCTCTCTCCTGGATGACTCCCTTGTCCAGGGTCAACTTCGACCCCCACCGCTTGCAGGGCCATCAAGCTGACATCTTCACACATGTTCCAAGGGCTCCTGTTAAGGCAGGCTTTCTTCTTACACGTGTATTTTGCATTTGCTGTGATTACTTTGCTGTTTTACCGTCTCTGTGGGCAGCGCTGACACTGAAGCCTGCCCCGGGCCCTCCTGTGACACAGTCAAGCCTTGGACACGGTTCTCTGCCTGGGGCCTGGCCTCCCGCCCCATGTGCAGAGCGGGCAGGGGCGCTGTGGCCCCCAGGCCCCGAGGCCCCTGTGTCCCCCGTCCTGTCCCCCGCCTCCTCCTCGTCACCCATCACACTGCTGGCCAGGCTCCTGGGACGCAGCGGCTGCCCTTGGGGCCCAGCTAGACGGCAGGCTGACCTGTGTGTCTCTGGGGCCCCCTCTGTCCGCCCCTGCTTGCAGGGGGCCACTGTCTGGCTCCTCTCACTCCTGTGTGGGTGTTCAGGCTTTGCGAATAACTCGCCTCGTCTGTTACCCGCTTTCAAAGGTGCCCACGGTGGCTTCATGGACAGCAGTCCCTAAGGAGACACACACGCACTCACAGCGCGGCCCCTGCGTCTCACACACATGCCGGGGAGCGTGTTTCAGAGGGAGTGTGGGGGGCGCGGGATGGAACCGAGCTGTTCCCGGCAGTGGAGAGCAGCGCGTGAATGCGGCTGCACCTGGTCCTCACTTCAGACTCTCGGGGGAACGCAGCCTTTGCTGCAGACCCTCGCCGGGACCGCAAGCCCCGAAGGCTAGTTTGGCCCCAGGGGCTCCCGGTCGGCCCCTGACCTGTTCCTGCTGCTGCCCTTGGGTTCTGGGAGCCCAGCTCCTGCCCGGCGTCCTGTCTCTGCCCACCCCGCAGCTCTCACCCTGGGATGGCTCGGCCCACGCCCAGCCGGGGGCGGCTGACCGCTTTGGCTGCCATGCGGGCAGAGGACGCTGATCTCTGGGGCAAATCTGGGGAGAACCAGACTCTGATGCGCAGAGTGACTCAGGCGGGAGCAGTCGTGAGCCACTCCGGGTGGGTTGTACAGACAGAAAAGGGGGCCCGAGGGGGAGGCTCAGGGGTCTGCAAGCAGAGGAGGGGTCCGGGGCAGGCGGAGGTCTGGGGGCAGGGCAGGGGCCCCGGGGCTGGGGCCGTGCTCTGCTGGCCCAGAGAAACTGGCCCTGACCCTCCTTGCTGCTGCTAAGTCGCTTCAGTCGTGTCCGACTCTGTGTGACCCCATAGACGGCAGCCCACCAAAGCTCCCCCATCCCTGGGATTCTCCAGGCAAGAACCCTGGAGTGGGTTGCCATTTCCTTCTCCAATGCATGAAAGTGACAAGTGAAAGTAAAGTCGCTCAGTCGTGTCCGACTCTTAGAGACCCCATGGACTGCAGCCTACCAGGCTCCTCCGTCCATGGGATTTTCCAGGGGAGGGTCCTGGAGTGGGGTGCCATTGTCTTCTCCATGACCCTCCTCAGGCCCGTGAGAAAACAGATGCTGGGGTGAGGTGTGAGTGCAGAGGAGCTGTGCTGACGATGAGGCTCCAGGTCTGACGGTTGGAGGAGCTGTCAGAGGCGGGCTTCGGCCTGGCCAGGGGACAGCGGCTGCGGCCCTTCCTGTTTCAGCCCGGAGGAGGCCCGGCACTGCTCGCTGTGGGATGCGGGCAGGTCCCAAGGGCCCCTGTAAATGAGCCATGGGGCCAGCTGGGGAGGGTCCTCCGGGCAGAGAAGGCTCACGCCTGCCCTGGAGGGTGCCTTCCATAGCCGCGCCCTTGAGGACACAGTCCTGCCATTTCCTGAGTATCCACTCTGTCCTCGCACGCCTCCCGGCTCCGGGACTGGGGCAGAAACTAGGCAGCCGAGGCCCTGCTGGACGCAGCTGGACTCCAAGCGGGGAAGGACCGACCATGTGATCGGATGTCTGGCAGTGACACCCGGTCTGGGAAGAGAGTAAAGCAGGATCAGGGAAGGGGCGGCCAGCGCTGCTCTGATGAGATGCCCGGGGCGGAGCTGGGCCGGGCGGGGAGACGCTGGGGGCGAGGGCGAGCTGAGCCCAGGAGGCTCTCATGTTGCTCAGAAGCCCTGGAGGAGCCATGGGGGACGCGGGACTCGGGGAAAGCGGGAGATGGGGGGTCAGGGGTCCTGGGGCTGGACTGGGGGGCAGCAGCTGGACACGGGTCTGCACGTGATAGGTAGAGCCGGGAGGAGCTGAGCTCCAGGGGGAGTGGGCGTGGGGGGAGAAGAAAAAATGCGGAGTTTGCACCTGGATGATGGGTCTCGGGGGACAGAATGCAGGGAGAGGCACCCTGGGGGCGGGAAGGGGGGAGGCAGAGAAGGGGGCCCTGGGGGCAGGATGGGGGGAGGAAGGGGTGGGATGGGGGGACACAGGACGGAGGTGCCTTTAACGGCAGGACGGACCCAGAGCCTGTGTTCTGGGAGCCCCACAGAGCCGCTGTGGATCCAGCTTTTCTTTTTGTGTTTTCTGAGGATGTACATGAGTCTACATGGTTAAAATATTTCAAACCTGTTAAACGCAGAATAATTAGAAGCAGAAAGAGCCTGTATAACCATATTCTGAATTGAGGAAAGTAAGTCAGTGAAATACAGAAGCAGAGACAATTCTTCCAGGACATTTTTCTGTCTAATTCCTGCAGCTGGGAGTCTCAGTGACCCAGTTTCTTGGGAAGAGGGATGCATGTTTGCATCTTAAACTTGCAGCCGGCCTGATGGAGCGTCCCCAGTGTTCCCAGGACTGGGGGTGTGGGGTCTCTCTCCCACCCCTGATTCTAGGAGAGGCCAGGTGAGAAAGAAGATTTGGCTGCTGTTTCCGGCTGGACTCGCCTTGTTCTCTGGGCAGGACTGTGTCCTGGGGCCTGGGACTGCCGCCCCCGCTCAGCTGCAGTCCAGGCCTTGGCAAGGTTGGGGGGTGGGGGCCCCAGGCAGGACGGCCAAGCAGACACAGTGGCTGCGCTGGGTGGCAAGGAGCCCGGCGGTCCTGGAAGTTCTGGGGCCCAGCTGTGGGCCTGCCCCGGCTGGAGACTTTGACAAGAGATGCCTCAGCATCAGTACTGCATGAAGACCCGGGAGGCCCAGCTGTGGCTGCCCCACCCGCTGCCTCCTCCAGGGCCCCCTCCTGGCCTCTCCGGATTTCTGCACCCGCCAGGCGGGTCAGGCCGAGCCCTCAGCCCTGAGTGGCCCTGCAGTCAGCCCCAGGCTACTGGCCAGCGCTCTCCCACGTGCGCCCAACTCCAAGGGGCTTGGTCCACGACAGCCACAGTGGCCAGCGGGGAAGGGCCTGAGGTCCCCTGTTGCACCCTCCCGTCCACTGCCGGAGCCCCTCTGCGGTGCTCTGAGCTCGGCTGCCCACCCCGCCCTCAGGACAGCCAGCTCCCCTCAGGAAGAAGGGCTTCTGAGTGCACACATGTGTCTCCTCTGCACCCGCAGCCACGGGCCCAGCGTCCAGTGGAGCCCAGGGGCCTCCATCCTTCCACAGCTGTCCCAGGAAGCCGCCCCTCAGAGTCCTGGGTAGGGCGGGGCTTGTCATCCTGACCCACCCGCCTCCTTCCACAGCTGTCCCCTGCACGCAGGGTCCAGAACATGGTCACCTCCCTGGAATGGACCCCAGTTAGTCAATCTTCATGCACATGAATTTCTAGAAGCTATTATTTCCCCACTTGTCAGAAACAAAACAAAATGAAAAAGCAAAGTAATTGGAAACGATCACAGGGGCTTCAGCCAGGCCATGTTTTCCAAGCCCGAAGCTGGAATGCGCTCCTCCCTACAGGGCGTCGGCTCCTCCCACCAGGGCGTCGGCTCCTCCCCCCAGGGCACTGGCTCCTCCCCCCGGGGGCACTGGCTCCTCCCCCCGGGGCACTGGCTCCTCCCCCCAGGGCACTGGCTCCTCCCCCCGGGGGCGCGTCCTCCTCCATCTCACCAGCAGGCCCTCCCCATCGGTGTCCCGGCCCTTCTCCCGGGGGGATGGTGTCAGGACCACGGAGCCAGCCCCCGGATGGAAGGAGGTAGACGTCCATCACTACTCGGGTGGGGGCAGGGCACTCGCAGTCCACCCGGCCCGCACTGCCCACGTGTCCTCAGTACAAGGCCTCCGACCAGCCTGGTTAGGACAGGGCTGCGGGCTGGAGGTGCTGGCTTTGCAGGGTCCCCAAGCACCGCTGCACCTGGCCCGTTACAGGCTTGGGCACGGTAGCAGCCGACTCCCGGACCCCCCAGACCCCCTCTTCCAGGTGTGGGAGGGTGCCTCCCGGACCCCCCAGGCCATCTCCTCCAGGTGGGGGTTGAGTCCTGGACCCCCCAGACCCCCTCCTCCAGGTGTGGGGGGGTGACTCCCGGACCCCCCAGGCCGTCTCCTCCAGGTGGGGGTTGAGTCCCGGACCCCCCAGACCCCCTCCTCCAGGTGGGGGTTGAGTCCTGGACCCCCCAGACCCCCTCCTCCAGGTGTGGGGGGGTGACTCCTGGACCCCCCAGACCCCCTCCTCCAGGTGTGGGGGGGTGACTCCTGGACCCCCCCAGGCCGTCTCCTCCAGGTGGGGGTTGAGTCCCGGACCCCCCAGACCCCCTCCTCCAGGTGTGGGAGGGTGACTCCTGGACCCCCCCAGGCCGTCTCCTCCAGGTGGGGGTTGAGTCCTGGACCCCCCAGACCCCCTCCTCCAGGTGTGGGAGGGTGACTCCTGGACCCCCCAGACCCCCTCCTCCAGGTGTGGGGGGGTGACTCCTGGACCCCCCAGACCCCCTCCTCCAGGTGTGGGGGGGTGACTCCTGGACCCCCCCAGGCCGTCTCCTCCAGGTGGGGGTTGAGTCCCGGACCCCCCAGACCCCCTCCTCCAGGTGTGGGAGGGTGACTCCTGGACCCCCCCAGGCCGTCTCCTCCAGGTGGGGGTTGAGTCCTGGACCCCCCAGACCCCCTCCTCCAGGTGTGGGAGGGTGACTCCTGGACCCCCCAGACCCCCTCCTCCAGGTGTGGGGGGGTGACTCCTGGACCCCCCCAGGCCGTCTCCTCCAGGTGGGGGTTGAGTCCTGGACCCCCCAGACCCCCTCCTCCAGGTGTGGGGGGGTGACTCCTGGACCCCCCCAGGCCGTCTCCTCCAGGTGGGGGGTGACTCCTGGACCCCCCAGACCCCCTCCTCCAGGTGTGGGGGGGTGACTCCTGGACCCCCCAGGCCGTCTCCTCCAGGTGTGGGGGGGTGACTCCTGGACCCCCCAGACCCCCTCCTCCAGGTGTGGGGGGGTGACTCCTGGACCCCCCAGACCCCCTCCTCCAGGTGTGGGGGGGTGACTCCTGGACCCCCCAGACCCCCTCCTCCAGGTGTGGGGGGGTGACTCCTGGACCCCCCAGACCCCCTCCTCCAGGTGTGGGGGGGTGACTCCTGGACCCCCCAGACCCCCTCCTCCAGGTGTGGGGGGGTGACTCCTGGACCCCCCAGACCCCCTCCTCCAGGTGTGGGGGGGTGACTCCTGGACCCCCCAGACCCCCTCCTCCAGGTGTGGGGGGGTGACTCCTGGACCCCCCAGACCCCCTCCTCCAAGTGTGGGGGGGTGACTCCTGGACCCCCCAGGCCGTCTCCTCCAGGTGGGTGGGAGGAGCTGTTGATGCAGGCAGATCCCACAGCTGCTCCCCTGAGTCCTGCTGCCCCTCTTGAGAGTGCTGGACAGACCGGAGGCTAGGTGAGGCTGAGGCCAGGCCAGGGGCAGGAGGGCCTCTGGGGCTGGACGCGGCCCCTGCGGGCCCAGCACTCTCGGGGGGTGGTGTCAGAACTCAGTTCAGTGGTAGGACGCCCGCCAGCCTCACAGACTCAGACGGAGGGGGGCGCCCCATGTGTCTGATGTCAGCAGTGCTGCGTGAGTGTGAATGCCCGAGAAAAGTGATGGAAGAAAACTCTCTGGGCCCCGGCTGTCAGCTGTCGGTCAGAGGCTCGGCCCCGGGCCTGTGGTCCCTCAGCGTCTGCGGAACAAGGAGCAGAGCCACCCGTGAGTCCGCCGGGGACGGAGTTCATTAGCCCTGGGCCCTGTCCGCTCCGCCCAGCACGCCTCCTGCTCCGCCAGGGTCGTGAGGGGGGTCAGGGGGCAGAGATGATGACCACCCGGGCTCTCCGCCTCCCCAGCCCCTGCCTGCTCTCGGCCATTAGCGAGGGGCCGCTCCTCCCTGGAGGTCAGGAGGCAGGGGCACCGGGTAGGGCTGAGGGCCGCGGGGAGGGCGCGGGGTCTACACCGAGGCCACGGCAGCCCCGCTGAGGCTGGTGTCGGGACTGTATGCAGAGCCCCGAGAGCCGTGAGCGGGCCAGACGTGGTGCAGCGCCGTTTAACAAGCGCTAATTAAGTGTCTCTCTGCAGACACCCGGCTAATCACGGGGTCAAGAGGATGGGAAGATGCTGCCACCGCGAGCGGCCACAATCTGTCACTGGCTGTCTGCCACCGTGTGTGAGTGGTCATCTGCAAGAACTGTCTAAACCAGTGAGACCCCCATGGCGGTTCCTGGGGGAGGTGGTTGGGAGGGTTGGGGTGTCCCGTCTAAACTGGCGAGACCCCCACAGCGGTTCCTGGGGGAGGCGGCTGGGAGGATTGGGGTGTCCCGTCTAAACTGGCGAGACCCCCACGGCGGTTCCTGGGGGAGGCGGCTGGGAGGATTGGGGTGTCCTGTCTAAACTGGCGAGACCCCCACGGCGGTTCCTGGGGGAGGCGGCTGGGAGGATTGGGGTGTCCCGTCTAAACTGGCGAGACCCCCACGGCGGTTCCTGGGGGAGGCGGCTGGGAGGATTGGGGTGTCCCGTCTAGACTGGCGAGACCCCCACAGCGGTTCCTGGGGGAGGCGGCTGGGAGGATTGGGGTGTCCCGTCTAGACTGGCGAGACCCCCACAGCGGTTCCTGGGGGAGGCGGCTGGGAGGATTGGGGTGTCCCGTCTAGACTGGCGAGACCCCCACGGCAGTTCCTGGGGGAGGCGGCTGGGAGGATTGGGGTGTCCCGTCTAAACTGGCGAGACCCCCACGGCGGTTCCTGGGGGAGGCGGCTGGGAGGATTGGGGTGTCCCGTCTAGACTGGCGAGACCCCCACGGCGGTTCCTGGGGGAGGCGGCTGGGAGGATTGGGGTGTCCCGTCTAGACTGGCGAGACTCCCACGGCGGTTCCTGGGGGAGGCGGCTGGGAGGATTGGGGTGTCCCGTCTAGACTGGCGAGACCCCCACGGCGGTTCCTGGGGGAGGCGGCTGGGAGGATTGGGGTGTCCCGTCTAGACTGGCGAGACCCCCACAGCGGTTCCTGGGGGAGGCGGCTGGGAGGATTGGGGTGTCCCGTCTAGACTGGCGAGACCCCCACAGCGGTTCCTGGGGGAGGCGGCTGGGAGGATTGGGGTGTCCCGTCTAGACTGGCGAGACCCCCACAGCGGTTCCTGGGGGGGTGTCTGGGAGGGCTGGGTGTCTGTGTTCTTTGCATGTGGGTGGGGGCGGCATCGCTGCTGTTTCTCCTGGGCAGGCCCCCTCCCCCGGCCAGCGGCGCGGGGAGGGCTGCTGAGGTCGCCTCTGCTGCACCTGTGCGGTGCTGGTTGCCGGCGGTCATGTTTGACCGTCACCCCCCCACCCCGCCCACGGCCATTCCCCCGGCCCCTGGCAGTCCGCCCCGGGGAGCCTCCCGCAGACCCCTCCCCGGGGGCCTCAGCCTACGGCCTGTGTGAAGGTTAAATCGTGAAACAACGGCACACCACTCATGAGGGAGCTCACGCAGGGCCCCCGAGAGGGTCAGTATTATTTATGAAGGATTTTTCTCACTTTGTGTTCCCTAAATACTGTTTCCTAAGCAATCTGCTAATTTTTCACTGGGGTCTTACACGTTCCCTGCCTCTCGCCATATTGACTCATCAGATTTTTCAACTGAGTAGCTGATGAATTAATAATTCCAAATAATGGATGGTGTTACAGAATGCTAATGCATCTCTGCGGGGTAGATGAAAGGCGGTGCGTAGTCGGAGAAGGGGAGCGGCCTCCACGCTTATTAATTTAGCCATCTAAATGAGAGTCAGAATTTCAGCCTGAATAAATATCGGGAGTTTGTTTAGGTCCCAGAGGTCTTTGAAAAAGTCAGTTATTGAAAGGCTTGCTTGGAAAGCTTTTAACCTCGGCATAATTACCACGGAGCTCGGCACCATTTGACTTCCATTAATACAGAATGGGAGCAATTCTCCTGCTGTCATTAGCCCAGGTTAAGTGAGTTTGTTTTTTATAATCGTGTCCTGGTGCGATGCACGCAGATAAAGGCAGCGCCGTGTCGGCTGGGAGCCCTCCTGCTGCAGACAGGCTTCCTCCAGGGCCTCGCCCTTCTGGGTCACTGGCCATCACTCCAGCATCTTCTCAGTGAAAAGCAAAGTGTTGACACAGAGCTAAACCTACACTCCCCTACCCACACACAAGTAAATGTGGGGGTTCTGAATGAAGCTGGTGAGTTGTATCAGTATTAATGCCCTGGATGTGATATGAGACTACAGTTTTGGGGAAATGGGTAAAGTTACATGGGATTTCTCCATGGCATTGTTCCTTATAATTGTGTGCCTATTCACAATGATCTCAATAGAAAAATCTAATTACAAACGTTGGGTCCTACCACCCTCACTGGGATTCTGATGGACCCACTGCATTACAGATTTCCCTCAAAATCCTTCCAAAAGTAACTTCAATGGGCCCGTTGAAATACAAAACGTTTAATAGACATAAGTAAAACAAATAAAAGCTTTGCACTGGGGTGTTTGCTCTCTTATTTCCACTTGACTTTGTGTAAAATTAACCAAATAGAAGTCTGTTTTTGAGACATTCCAGATGTTGCTAGGAAATGACGTTGAACTCTTGCCTCATAAGCACACAGTCTGTGTGCAAAGCCGTCTGTGACTTCCTGCTCAAGCTCAGGTTGGCATTCAGAGTCAGATGCGTGAGGACAGGCCTTGGCAGACCACGCCCCTCAGCTGGAGTCAGCCCCTGCCTGCTTCGTCAGCGAGATCCCTGGAGTATGGACATGCACACTCGTGGGAACAGCGCGTCACACTGCAGTGGCTACAGAGACCCTCACCGACCACGAAGCAGAAAATATTTACCATCTAGTCGTTTACAGAAATGGTTTGATGACCCGGCATCGGGCCACCTGCTCTCACCAGCCCTCCCAGAGTGAGACTGCCCAGCTGGCCCACTGTTCGGGGCAGATGAGACTTTAGCCCTGGAAGTGCCCCGAGGAGTGCGGGTGAGGGGCGAGGATGCCCCGCCCACGGGGACTCACCATCTGCCGCCAGCACTACCTGGGCCGGGTGTGGAGCCCAGCCACTGGCCATCTCGGCCGTTGTGTCTGGCCCCGCCTCCCAGGCAGGCCCTCCCAGGCAGGCCCGCTCTCTTCCTTGGGAGACCTGGATCTGGGTCAGGGGCTCTGAGGGTGGGGAGCAAGAAAGAAAGAAGAGGAAAGAGAGAGAAATAAAACAAATCAATACCCTTCCCTCCAAATGTGGTTTCATCCTAAATTTCCAAAATACATAAAGAAAAGCTAATATTGAGAAAGAGTCAACAAAACAAATCCATCATCAACACATTAAAAGACTTCAGCTGCAAGTGGTTTTCAGAACCATCTCTCAAACATTTAAAATAACTGTATTCAGGATGTTCAAAGAGGCTGATGAAAGCAAAACTTTTATTTAAAAGAATGAAAACCAACAACGTATCTTATGAAGAAGTTGCAATTGGAAATATTAGAAAAATTAGAAATTCAAAGTATTAGAAACGGAATATAGACATTGATGGGGAAGAACCTGCAGGCCAGACGTGGCCTCGGGAGTCGGGCGGGGAAGGAGGGCGGGAGTCCCCTTTCCTCTGACACGGCGTCTGCGCAGAATGGAGCCTGAAGGGCGAAAGAAGACAGTTAGGATGCACCAAGGACAAGTGTGCCGAGCCCGGAGTTCTTCTGACGAGCTGTCCAAGAGACGAAGGGGAGGATGGTGGAGAAGTAGCGTTTGCAGAGGAAGTGGCTGGCACGTTATGAAACTGAAGATGGGCGTGGCTCTTCAGATGGAGAGGGAGCCCCGTGTACGCGTGAGGACAAGCAGAACAGGCGCCCTGACCCCCGTGAGGGTGGCTGCAGAGCAAGAGGGAGAAGGGCCACCTCAAACGCTGCTGGAGTGGAAAAGGCAGATGGAGCTTGAGGGGCCGGGAGGAGGCCGATGGAGCCTCTTTGCACAAGTCACAGAAGACGGGGTGGTGGGCAACGGCTTCTAAGCGTTGGGGGACGTACCCGTTGCCCTAAGATTTAGACCCACCCAGGTTGTAGTTTTTATTTGAGGCAAAATTAAGTCAGTGCTGGTCCTTCAGGACTGAAGAATTTACTACCTTATAGCTTTATTAAAAAGAACTATCAAAAAGATGTTCTTTAAAAGAAACATCGCAAACGTGAATGCAGAAGGAACAGTGTAAATTTTTTATAAATCAAGGAAAGATAAAGAATAATAATCAGAAAATACAAAAAAAGCTCATTAGTATTCACCATGAATATAATCAAACTCTAAATAGATGTTAACATGATTGAATGTTTTCAAAACTTTATACAAAGCATGAGAAAAGCAAAACTACAAACAGTTGAAAAACAAAGATTGAAAAGATGTGCCAGGTAAATATTAAAGTAGTAATATTAATATTAGACAAATCCAAATTTAAGATATATAGTACTAGAGTTAAGGAGGTATATTAGGTAATGAAAAAATGAAGTAAAATATAAGAAGATATAAGAATTGTAAACTCATGTTCACTTAATAAAAGCTTCAAAATATACACGGAAACCTAAAAGAATTATAAGAAGAAACAGGTGTACCCAGTATGATAAAAGATGAGTTTAACACACATCAATTTTTTAGGATAAATAAAAATTAATTGTGCCTCTAAAGATTTACATGACAGAATCAATACATTTGACAAAATACATATTTATCTATTTTGTGCATATATGTGTATTTTTATATATAGGATTATGTCTGCAGAAATAAATTATATATACTGTATATACACATGTGTAATTAATGCATAAAATGTAAAATTAACACTGTAATACATACCAGTGAAATCTGAATATTTTAATTGACATAATTTTTCTCTGCTACTATAAATGAATAAAACTCAAGTCTAGGAAAGCATAACTTTTGAAACTTAAAAACATGCTTCTAAATGGTACAGATGGGAAGGAAAAGCACTATCACTGGACCTGAGAGACCCGGCGTGTTCACCGTATCAACACATACGGTTCCCGCTGAACATACTTCGAGGGGAAGTCACAGTCTTACACGGATTTATTAATGAAAACAAATAAATGTTCAACTCCAGGACAGAGTAAAATGAATATAAATCTAAAGGAAGTGAAAAGAAATAATAAAGACAAGAGAATGAATCAGTACAACACCCTATAAAGAAAAAATAATGAGGTTCTACAAACGCATTTTTTAATTCAAGGAAACAAACCTTCTTAATATGATTGATAAGAAACATACACTAATAAGAAAAAGTGAATATGACTTAAAAAATAGAGATATTTAAAACTCAAAAAAGAGTACTGTGAATGACTTTAGATTAAGAAATAAATATGTTTGTCTCAGAATCAGAAAATAAACCAAGATCAGAACAGAAAAGTCATTAGCTTCTCGGTACGTGCGGGTTAGAAGTGTGTTACAAAATTCAACACTCACAAGTGGTGCCAAAGCTGGGAGCAATCAGAAACATAAGACGTCACACGTAAAGAAGGGACTGAAGAAGCGTTTCCATTTATGTTAAGAACAGCATAAGGCTGCTTGCTATGAGCTCCTGAATTTCACAGGGCAGTGGAGGGGAGGGAGGTCCTGGCTGCAGTGACAAGAAAAACTTTGACTTGAAAGCACTGAATCACCATGTTTGCAGCTAATGAACAATAGCAAATCGGTATCAATAAAGGACCCAGGCTCAGGAATAAACCTACCCCCCAAATGTATGCAATTTCTACAAAAATAAAAGGAAAATTGATGACAGACAGAAAAGAAGGTCTGAAAGCATGGAGACAGAAGCAGTTGGCCGATTAGAAATCTCAATATTTTAAAGCTGTAAAATCAAAACACAGTCCCCGCTGTTTTTCCTGGACTTGATGACCTTACTCTAAAGTCCCTGTGACAAGAGTAACGTGGGAGTAGACAGATCTACAGAGTTCTTCCTTCGAGCAGAAGGCGGGGCAGGGCTTCTGTACCAGCTCCACCCAGGGCAGGGTGCAGACTCAGAAGCAAAGGCGGTGGGGCGGTGGTCTGTCTGGGGACTGAGGGAGGCGGCTGGGCTGGGGCAGGCAGGGGCCCAGTCCCTGGTGTTTTCTTTATTTCAAAAAACATGCTGGGAGCAAAAGTGGCACAGCGTTTACGCGGATTAATCTTGACATGAGTCCTGAACATCCTCTTCTTGATCTCGGCAATGTTTCCTTCTTTCAACGATACTTTTAAAGACAGACTCTGCTAATCCAGGGCTGTCGACCTTTACGCCCTTACCTGTCAGCCCCCAGACTCAGGACGCCCCCGGCCCGTATCTGCCCCCAGCTCCCTCCCCCCACCCCGGCATGTTCTGGTCTGCTTCAGCTGCTCCCCCCAGCGTTTCGGCTGTGGGAGCTGCAGTGGCTCCGCAGGGCCCCAGAACGTGTGGGCCTTCTGCACAGCCTGGGCACGTGGCCCTCTGCTGTGCCTTAGAGCAGCCTCCCGGGGGCAGCCTTGAACGCGTCTCCACGGCGGGGCTTTGCGGAGGAGGTCCGTTCGGGAGAAAACTGCTTGCCAGACAGCGAGCTCGCACAGTGCTTCACTCAGAGCAGTCAGCAGCGAACGCTTGCTGCACCTGGCTGAAGGCTTCTAAAATCTCCATGGCGACATGAACGGCGCGGTGTGCCTTCCAGAAGCTCACAACCGCCGTCAGGAAGATGCTGTCCTTCATCCTCCCCTGGAGCCTGCAGACAGCAGAGGGTTTTGATGGTGTCCGTGAACACAGCACAGACAACGCGGGTGACTTCTGAGACCCCCGACCATACTTAGGGTCCAGAGTCGCACGGTGAGGACCCCCAGCACCCCTCCAGACCCGAGGGAGTCAGGCTTCGGGGGCCAGCTCCTGCCCCATGAGTCGCCCGGGCAGATGCCGCCAAGAGTGGAGCAAGACGTCCCAGCTGGACCTCAGAACCCTGAGCGAGATGAAGGTCACACCCTGCCCAGCTGTTAGGAAGCTGAGCTTTATCTTGGCAGTACAGAGTCAGCTCCTGCGTGTTGGAAAGTCCGCTCCCGCAGAGTGCAGCTGCGGCCCCTGGAGGGGCCTGGGGTCACCCCGGCACTCCTGGGGGTGGGGTGCAGTCAGAGGGGTGGCCACGCCTGAGAGACCGTCCGGGTAATAACAGCAGAAAGGGCTGAGGCACTTGTCACTGGCGCCCCCCAGCCCCGGGAAGCTGTCGGTGAGGTCCACGGCCATCCTTTGGCACAGCGAGACCAGGAGCTCACGGGCGCCTTCGAGGGGACGGGCTGCCCGCGGGGGGCAGGCTCAGAGGAGGTTAGTGTCTTGTGGCTGACTCAGCAGGCGTGCGGTCCCTGCTCTGCCGGGGCGCTCGGGTCTTCCTCACGTCCAACGGTGCCCGTTTCTGTTCCCCCGCTGTGTCCGTAGGAACCCGAGCTTAAACAGTGTGGCCCCCAGATGCCCTGCGTGAATCCCTTCCTCTTTCATCCCGACATGGGGGCTGTAGCATCCGCCCCTCTCTTTCGGGCTGGCTTGGTTTCCTATGACAAGGTGACCACATTTGTATTTACAACTGCTCCTCCTAAGCCAGCTGATTAGTAAACCAAGCCAGTCTCCAACTAAAATCATCAGGAGATTACATTTGAAAATTTCCCTGAAGACTTAGGGTACCCTGACACATGCATCTGGCACCTCCCTGTCTTTCCAGGGACGGGAACTCTAACCCTGCACTGGGAAAACCTAGCCGAGTTAGCCAAACAGAGCCCACACCCGGAGCCGAATCCCCCGCATACAGCCCCTGACCTCCTCACACTCGCTGGGAGAGGCGGGGAGGAGTGGACGGCCGTCCGAGTGGAGGCGGCGTTTGAGCCGAGGGTCCTGACCCGGAGCAGGTGGAGCGTCTGGTGATGCCTGACTTCTCACCACGTGGCAGCCTTGGGGGGAACTCTAACCTCAAGTCCAGCTGATTCCAGGTGGGAACCAGCTGCCCTGATGTTGGTGGATGAGGCCGCCGAGCATCCCAGCCCCCTGTCTTCACAGCGTGAGGACTCCTATTCTGATCATCTCCCTGAAAGGCGAGAGGGGGTGGCAGGGACCAGACCCTGGGCAGACGAGGTTGACAGCGGGTTATGGGTCACACACACTCACTGCCCACGAGGAGGACTCTGCCCACCACACGGGGTCACTTGGAGGAGGATGTGGTGGGCTCACGGGATAATTCCAAGGCCAGGCAGGCAGCGGGAGCCCTCTGCCCAGGGACAGCAGCCCCACCCCGGGTCAGGGTGGTTGGATGGAGACCTGGCCCCAGGAGCAGAGAGGGGGGCCCTGCGGGTGCATCGTCCTTCTTGTTATGAAATCTCCTCACTCTCTGCTCTCCCCGTCCCTGGGAAATGGGAGCAGGTTCTGGAACGGCCTCGTCTGAGGGTCATTTGTGCTCGCAGCGGAATTCCCGCCCCTGGCCCTCCCATCAAGGGGACCGCTGGGTGTGTGGGGGTCCGGGGGTCCCCTCTGAGGTCTGCGGGTGTGTACCCAGACACAACCTGAGCAGAAGCGGGCCGCGTCCCAGAAGGGGAGGGATGGGAGTGTCTACCTGGGAATTCACGTGGGACTGCCGACCTGCAGGACCCCGGCGCACGACCTGTCCTCCGGGGCGCCGGAGACCTTCCTGATGAGAGCCGTTCCCCAGGCCCGGGGTCCTAGAGATGCCGCTGCCGGAGGAGCCGGGTGCAGCCCCGGGGGCCCCAGCCTGCAGGGTCGCGGACTCTGACCGCCTCCTCGTCCAGACGTCCGCAGCGCGGCCTGCTGCCCGGGGCCGCGGCAGGACGCAGACGGAGGGCAGGGCTGCAGCAGCATCTGCTCCTTGTCTGCAGACCGCGGCCCAGGTGGGAGCCGGGACTCCGCGTCCGAGGGTCAGGCGAGCGGGCACCGGGCGGGGCGCGGGGAGGGGGCGGGGGACGCCTGGCCGGGCTGTCACAGGGCGCGGGCCTCAGCTGTGCTTGGGCGCCGAGGGCACCTCCACCCACTCGCAGGCCGCGAGGGCAGCCTCGCAAGAGGGCGGCTGGTGACCTAGGAGGATGTGTGCGCCCACGTGCCGCCTTGGCCGAAAGATGCGCTGAGCTCCAGCGCGCCCCCAGTCAGCAGCACCCGGCCCCAGCTCGCTCGCGGCTCTGACGGCACCCCCGCCTCACTCCCCTGTGCGGGGACCTGGCAGAGTCTTCCTCTTACCAATGAAGCCGCGCGGACACTTCCAGATGGGGCTGCGAGGGGGCGGGCCCTCCGCTGCTCCTGGTCGGGGACGCTGGTCCTGGGGGAGGCGGCACGCCCACCTTCACTGACCACCCTGCTTCCCTTCCTTCCCACTGTGGGCGGGCGGTCTGGGCAGTCCAGACCAGTTTTGCCAACACCTGGAACGGTCCTTTTTTAAAATTTTTGCTGTTCAACTTGGTGCCTGACGCTCCTTCCTTGGGGTTTAATCTGCAAACCTCCAGTGACTGAAGGTGTGAGCGTCTTTTCACAGGCTTACCGGCCGCTTGTGTATCTTCTTCGGCCAAGTTCCTGTTCATTTTGGAACCTTTATATTTCATGGAATTAAAAGACAGCTTTGTTCGTTTCCGCGTCTGCCGAGCCCAGCCCACGGGCCGGTGGCTTACAGAGAGGACCTTCCCAGACCTTCCCTCTGGAGGCTGGACGCCCAGACCCAGGGGTCGCAGGGCGGGCTCCTGCTGCGGGAGCGGCCGCTCCAGGCCGTCTGTCTGCACACCCGCCCCCCGCGTTGTGTCCCTACCTCCTTTTCTTGGGTTGGACCAGGCCCACCCGTGTGACCTCCCTTGACCTCCGCCGCCTCTCCCCAGGCCCTCCCCACCCCGGGTCACACTCACACTGGCCATGAGCACTCAGCATGTGAATCTGGGGGCACAGTCCAGCCCATAAACGACTCGGCCCCAAGTCCCGGGCAGGGAGTCCAGGGTCACAGGCAGTCTCAGCCGTGCTGGGTCACCCGATGCCTGGCGTGAAGGTGCCCGGGGCGCAGGGCACAGGCTGGGGCGTCCGTCCCCCTGCCTGCCCGTGCAGACGCGCCCTTCCCATCACCCTCACCTTCAGGGGCAGCAAGGCGCCTCCTGTGAAGGTGAGCGGCTCAGGAGCCCAGGACCGCGGAGTGAAAGCGCCATCTGGGAAACCCGATTTGGGGCGGAATTGAAGGTTTTGGCTGCCGTAAACAGCTCATTTCTGCCCAGGTGATCGGATCAGCTCTCAGGATAATCTAATCGGGGAGGACATTTGTCAGCCGGCGGCTCTGATTCCTGCAGGCCTGTGGGTCCCCAAGGCCTGAGTGCGGGTCCCCTGCCTGGAGCGTTTGGACAGCAGTGGGGATGGGGGACAGGCACCCTGACCCCCGAAAGATGACCGTGCAGCTGCCCCAGGTCGTGGGGCAGCACAGATCCACCCCCGAGCCCTGCAGACCCCGCCGCTGACCTGTGGCGGAGATCCGGCCTTGATTTTAAATAATCCAATTAAAAACTCCACCTCTGAAACATGGTAATTGTAATCTGTCTCATCTCTAAGTGTAATTATATTAAACTCCAATTTTCCCTCAAATATGCATTCTAATTCAATTTTCCTTTTTTCCCCCTTCTTAACTAAATCTATTATCATTCCCTCAGTTAAATTATGCTTATTTAATCTTTGATGAGACCTTTCGCTGGCAATCAGCTGTTTTAAATTAATGCCCCCGATCTTGGGGACAGTGGCACTCGGTTCAGACAGGCTCTGGGGAGATGCAGAGGGCGGGGTGACTCCTGGGTCCCCGCTGAGGGGCTCTGCTGGGCCTCGGTGCCCCCAGACCCGCGGTGAGGGAAGTGCCCAGGTCCCCACTGTCCCGCTACCCCCGCAGTGGCGGCCCCTGAGGACTTCAGCAGCGCCCTCACCTCCAGGGAACGTGGTCGACCTCATCCTGACGGGATCTCACAGGCAGACCTTCCTCAGAGGAGCAAATAATTACTGCCAAACACCAGTGTTGACCTCAGTGATTCTCACTGTATGAATTAAGCATAAATCCCATAGGCTTACAGCTTTGATGCAACCATTAAACCAAATTAACATATGAATTAAGTGCAAAAGAAAACAAAACACAACAGTCCAATGCTGTCCTTGGTTTGGAGATGGGCGATGATTGAATGACATGGTCCTGCCAGCTCAGGGCTGGCTTTAGACCCACTCGTCCTGGGTAGATGCCCACCTCCCTGGGCTCCCCCCTCCTCCCTGATTCCTCCCACCTCCCTGGGTTCCCCCCTCCTCCCGGGTTCCTCTAAATGAGGCTTCCTGCTCCCAGCAGGCTGGACTGGGTTCACCTGGCCCCATCTCCTCCAGTCACGTGTGGGAGCCACAGGGGGTGAAATCACTGTTGGTCCCCAGGTAACCACAGCACAGGTGAGAGAAGCGTTTGTACCCTGGGCCGTCAGGGAGGGAGAGTAATTTCACACTGGAGCAGGGAGGGCCTTCCGAGCGCCTCAGGCCCTGCTCCCCGCGAGACAGGCTGACGGGAGGCAGGTCGCAGGTGAGCTTGCGCCCCTCGCCCCACGGCCCCCACAGCACTGGGCAGCCTGCTGGTCGCCCGGTGCACACGGGGTGGGGATGCGGCAGACCAGCGGGCCCCTTGACCACGGGCCTGCGCCCACCTCCGTTGCCCCGCTGTGGCCTCCTTGGTCAGAAGAAGTGCTGCTGGGAGATGGTGTTGGGGGTAAGGCCTCCCTGAGTCCAGGAATGGGGCCTCCCAATAAACCCCCAGGTTCAGCTCCCTGCTCATCTACATGGAGCGCGGGGCCCAGGGCTCCTTCTGCCCAGCACCCCGGCCTCGACTGACCCCGGCCTCGGTCATGGAGGTGCAGTAAGTCCGGGGGTGGCTGCCCCAAACACAGAGGGTGTTAGACCTGAACACTCTCGGGGAGACCTCCTGCTCGGGGAGCAGCAGGGCCAGGCCGCCTCTGGGGAAGGAAAGGAGTCAGCCTGCTGAGAACAGGCTCCATCCGCAGTCCAGGGCAGACGCCGCGGACATGCTGGGCAGAGGCCGCGTCTGAGCCCGAGCAGCGCTTTTTTGCTGCCTTGGTGCCCTGTGTGCTGGGAACTCGAGGCGTGGAAAGTGCAAACCTTGTAATCAAGCTTTAACGTCCACATCATGGCAAAACACACATGTGGGTGTTATTTTTTAGTTGCATAAATGTACTCACTGGCATGTAACTTTTTCAAATAATTGAAAATGCTTTGTAAACTGTGACATTTCACTGCCGCACCGAGAAAGCTGACTATTTAACTCTTGAGTCTCATTGTCCTGTGCTTCACAGCCAAGAGACGGCAGGACGTTTTTCAAGTGAGTGAAGATGTTCCATAAAATCACTCATCACGTAAGACTGCGTGTCAGGAAGCTACTGTCACAACAGCATCACTCAGATGGGAAAAGCTGGGATGAGAACCCCATGGTCTGAGACCAACCGCCTCAGATGAGCACAGACTGGCTTTCCTCCGGGGAGGGTGGGCTCCTTCCCAGGAGCACAGGACCCCTGGGTCTGCTGGCAGGAAGGCCCTGGACACTTCCCGCTTACCTTTCTGCAGCAGCAGGAGAGACAGATTAGTTGGTGGGGCCGTGGGAGAACGGAACATGCGGCGCTCTTGTCCAAAGGCGAGGAAGTGCCTTTGGGGTGCACCAGTACCCAGCCGTGAGAGAGCGGGCCCCCGAGCCGGGCTGTGAGCCTGAGCGCTGCGGCTCAGGCCTCCTGACGCCGGCCTGGGGGAGCCCGAGGGTGACGCCATCGCCCAGTCTCCCGGCTGTGAGGCTTCACCCCGTGAGGGCCCAAGTGGCTTGTAGGGTATGGCACAGAATTCCTGTGAAGTCCGTCCTTGTGTTTGCGTGCATGCGTGTGTACATATGTCTGTGTGTGCATGTGTGTGCCTCAGTGTGTGCACAGGTGTGCAGGCACACACATCTGAGTGTGCCCACACATGCAGACTCACATGAGTATGAATTGAGTGTGGGCACACTCTGAGTGTGTCCACTCACGTGGGCTCACATGAGTGTGAGCTGAGTGTGTGCATGCCTGTTGAAGTAGCCACATCATCCACACCCCAAGGTCACCTCACATTGAGGAGCTTCCTTCTGGACACTGTCCCCAGGCCCCGCCGGTCCCACCTGGACCTGAGCCCCCCGGATGCAGCCAGCTTTCAGGGGAGCCCCCCTCCATCACTGGGCTTCTTGGCCCCCACTGATTCTTGGGGGCCCCTGGTTCCAAGACTTCTCTCTTCACATGGCTTGTTTCTCAAGGTCGGCGCCTCATTTGAAAAGCAGACCTTCGTGACTACTCCTCAGCTGTCTGCCTCCTGCGGACCCCGCCAGGACTGAGCTCCCTCTCCAAGTTCAGGGTCTGGGGAGGGGGCGGTGGATTCCACAGCCATCTCCTCCTGCTGGGAGGGGAGGGGGCACCTCACCTGGATGAGGGGGACCCTGTGCACCCCCGCTGGCCACACCCCAACAGACGCTGCTGGAGCCCTTGTGTGCCCTCAGGGCGTTGGGAAGGTCAGGGCTGGGAGGGGAAGTGGGGACCAGGCCTGCTGTTGACGCAGCCTGGGGACGAGGGCCAGCCCTGGCACGGCTGAGCCTTGGTTTCCAGCCCAGGTGAAGGGCTGGGCTCGCGGTCACCACACTTGGAGGCCCTCCGCCAAGGCCACGGGCATGTGGGTCTCGTCCCCAGGACCCCGAGCTGTGAGGGGGTGCAGGGGGCTCCCTCCTCCATTCAGCGTCCCAGGACTACAGACCCTCACCAGGCGCCTCTGCCTGCCTCCAACAAGCCCTTTTAAAACAATTACCATCACATGAACAGGAGTGAAATATGCCCATCTAATT
This sequence comes from Dama dama, assembly GCF_033118175.1. NCBI lineage: Eukaryota > Metazoa > Chordata > Mammalia > Artiodactyla > Cervidae > Dama > Dama dama. The sequence continues at coordinate 1,625,766 of NC_083702.1, forward strand.
TATTAAACTTCCACCCAAACTTAGACATCAAATGTTTTATTAATATTTTCTATCATCCTTACAAGTTAAATCAGCCATGAAAATTACCTTCAACAGGAAAAAAAAAAAACGTTGAAAATGTATTCATTTATAGGAGTCGCTGAGCAGCCCTTCTTGGGTAATTTAATCAGAAATAGCTGAGGTCTGCTCCAATACTCTCTCTGATACAAATATTGAAATATCTAATTAATGTCAATCAGGCCTGGAGGAGTGACTCATACGCCTGGCAGCAAGGAACCCAGAGCTGCCCCCAGGCCGGAGTCAGGCCTAGGCCTCCACCCAATTCCCAGCGGGGAGGCTGAGAGGTCCTCCTGGCGAGCCGTGAACACCGGGGAGAGGACTCGGGGACCCTCAGTGCTGGAGGGGGGCGCAGACGGTGCAGCCTGCCCTTCCTAACGTCCACACCACTCTCCCGTCCCTCCCCTCCCCCTCCCCCCTCCCCTCCCTCCCCCTCACTCCCCCCTCCCCCACTCTCCCCCTCCCTCTCATTCTCCCCCTCCCCCTCCTCCTTACTCTCCCCCCTCTCCCCCTCACTCCCTCCCCCTCCCCTCCCCCTCCCCTCCCCCTCCCCTCCCCCTCCCCTCCCTCCCCTCACTCTCCCCCTCCCCCTCCCTCCCCTCACTCTCCCCCTCCCCCTCCCCCTCCCTCCCCTCACTCTCCCCCTCCCCCTCCCTCCCCTCCCTCCCCTCACTCTCCCCCTCCCCCTCCCTCCCCTCCCTCCCCTCACTCTCCCCCTCCCCCTCCCCCTCCCTCCCCTCACTCTCTCCCTCCCCCTCCTCCTCACTCTCCCCCCCTCCCCCTCACTCCCTCCCCCTCCCCTCCCCGTCCCCCTCCCCTCCCCCTCACTCCCCACTCCCCCTCACTCTCTCCCTCCCCCTCACTCTCTCCCTCCCCCTCACTCTCTCCCTCCCCCTCCTCCTCACTCTCCCCCCTCCCCCTCACTCCCTCCCCCTCCCCTCCCCGTCCCCCTCCCCTCCCCCTCACTCCCCACTCCCCCTCACTCTCTCCCTCCCCCTCACTCTCTCCCTCCCCCTCACTCTCTCCCTCCCCCTCCTCCTCACTCTCCCCCCCTCCCCCTCACTCCCTCCCCCTCCCCTCCCCGTCCCCCTCCCCTCCCCCTCACTCCCCACTCCCCCTCACTCTCTCCCCCTCCCCCCACTCTCCCCCTCTCTCCCCCTGACTCTCTCCCACCCTTCCTTCTTCTTTCCTTTTCTCTCACTAAGTTCTTGTTGGCTTTATTCTTTCACAGGCTACAGAGATCAGAATATGGGGTGACTGGGTTTTTCTAAATAAACAGGGATGCTCTCTTGGTGCATTGGGCCCGCGTTGGCTGCAGGAAGCCCCGAGTGCACACGGAGAGAGGATGCGCCCGTGTCCCCTTGGCTCACAGATCTGCGGGTGGGTGTGGCCTGGACGGCAGGCAGGGCGAGTGGCTCAGCTGTGTCCGCTGACCAGCTGTACCCATAGGGCTTGCTGACGGGGCCCGCAGTGGTCCGAGATGTGTGGTCTGATGAGAGGCAGCGGTCCCGGCCTGCAGAATGTAATGTCCTACCTCGACCTTGAAGCCGGCCCCAGCATGATGCTCTTAGATGAGATGGTCCCGCTGTGCGCAGAGGACCACCGGCTGATGCCAGGGCTGAGCGTGGGCAGGGTAGCCACTCCAGGCCTCTGCTCTTCACCCTGATAATGGAGCTATGCAGCTCCATCAGGGTCTATAAAGCTCCAAGGACGCCACTGGATGGACGGCTGCTCCCTACAGCCCCATGCTGGGCTCAGGGTGCGGGGGCCTCTGGGCTCCTGGGCTGCACCCCTGGGGCGGGGCTCACCGTTAGGGGCTCCAGGCCTGGGATTAGACCTGTCGGGATCGTCATGGTGGGCCTGGCGGGCAAGGGCATGAGGGTAACTGGGAGTAACTGTTACACCCATGATCTCAGGGATGAGGAGGCTGAAGCCAGCCCGCCCCAGGCCCTGGGAACTTCTCCAGGGGATGTGGACCAGGAGGTGGGAGGCGACCATGGCATTCGGGCAGAACTTTAAGGGGACGGATCCTGCTCCCCTGTGTCCCGTGTGTGCGTCACACACCCGTGAGGGCACGGGCACCCTAGTCAGGGCGGACGTCCGGCCAGGGGGCTGCCATCCTGGACAGGGCTCTGGAGGGCCTGGAGGCCTCGGCTGGGGGGTGATGCCTGGAGGCTGCGGGGCCTGGGCCCGGGCCCACCATGCAGGCCAGGGTCCAAATGGGCGTCCAGGCCCCCTGCTCCTGGGGCGGGGGAAGTGTGACATGATGACACCGAGGCCAACAGGCAGAGAGACTCGGCTGGAGCCAGAGGCCAGGTGGCCACGGCCCCTCCTGCACACGCTCTTGCACCTCTTTCCAGGGTCCGAGGGCTTATCTCACCTTCCTGCCCTCCCCCCACCCCACCACTGAACGAATTCCCTCCTCCTGCAAGACGGCAGAAGTCACACCGTGAAGATGTTGATTCATCCATAAACACAGTGATTTCAAGTCAGCATACAGCCTCGTGACCATCAAAGCTGAAGCCAGCTCACACCCCAGACCTGGGGCCGCAGTTATGGTGGGAGGGCCCACTGGGCCCAGGCAGGCGCGTCTCCAGGGCCCCACTGCCGGGCACATGGGCCTCCCGCCTCAGACTCCCGGAGCCCGTGCGGACCTCCTGACTAGTGCATAATTTGCGAACATGTATCGGGGGCTGGAGCCCGTGGACAGCCGTCCGGCTCCCCCACGAGCCCGTCCAGACTGGAGCCCCCGGCAGCTGCCATCCATCATGCTTGGCCCGGGCCCCGCTTTCCAGTGATGGCTGTCCACGCACGGGGACCAGCAGGGCCAGAGCCCCAGCAAGGGCAGTGATGGATGAGCGTGCCCAGCCGGACTGCGCGCCATAATGGTGATGAATACGGTTTGGACCTTTCTGGCAATAATGGTTGTTTATCCATTTTCAGACCCAGGAACAGCAATCAAGTTCCTTCAGCTGGCTATTAATTACTGTGTGGGCCCTGCGGTGGGGGGCTGCGGGCTTTCTTTCCAGGGGTCCCATCTGTCACAGGAAGGCAGTGGGGCAGGCCCGCTCTGCGTCTCTCCTGTGAAGAGAGCTCTTCCAACAAAAGCTCTCCTGCAGCAGATGGGCTGGCGTGTGGGCTCCGAGCTGGACCACACAGGCCTCTCTGGAGGAAGCCAGCTGTGTCCTCCGGATGCTTCCTGCGGCAGGGGGCCTCCGTCCCTGGTTTTGAGCAATGGCAAAGAGCCTTGAAACCATAGCATCCCCTGTATCCCTTTGGTAACTGAGAGTTCCTTTTCTATGTCTGTGCGTCTGTTTCTGTTTCATATATATAAGTTCATTTGTATCTTTTTTTTTTTTAAATTTTAGAGAATTAGGAGTTTGGTGTTAACATATACACACTAACTATATATTAAATGGGCTTCCTGGTGGTTCAGACGGTAAAGAATCTGCCTGTGATACAGGAGATCCGGGCTTGATCCCTGGGTGGGGACGATCCCCTGGAAAAGAGCATGGCTACCCACTCCAGTATTCTTGCCTGGGGGATCTCATGGACAGAGGAGCCTGGCGGGCTACAGTCCATGGTGTCACAAAGACAGGATGGAGTGACTTTCACACACACACTCACACACATAAAATAGATAAACAAGGTCCTATTGAATAGCATAGGGGACTCTGCTCCATATTTTGTGACAATCTATAAGGGAAATGAATCTGAAAAGACTATCTATCTCTCTGTCTATAAAACTGAATCATTTTGTTGTATACCTGAAACTAACACAACTCTGCAAATCAACCGCATTTTGATTTAAAAACCAGAGGGCATCAAGACTGGATGGTATCTTGGTGGTCTGGATGTGGGGTGCGGGCTCCGAGGTCCTGTGTGGGGCCGTTGGGGGACCTGCCCTGTCTCCGCAGACCCGAGCGTCCCGGCCACTGTCCAGGCCCCGTGCCGGGTTCTGCTTAGGGTTGCATTTACCCAAAGCCTGTTTTCAGCTCCTGCAGCTTCCAGAGAGGCAAGCAGAGCCTAGTGAAGAGGGTGTCCACACAAGGGGTCTGTACTAACCCCCTGAATTATTAGTCTTACTAAAACCTCTGTTTACAGTTGGGGAAGCTAAGTCCCATGCCGAGGATGTTGGAGGCTGACCCTGGCCGCTGGGAAGCTCAGGGGTGGGCTCCATCGCCCCCTGCCTGTCAGGTCACGGCTCCCGCCAGGACCCCCATTTGCCTCCTGGGCAGCGCGGATGTGGCTGCGGTTTGTTGCCGGCACAGGGTGGTTTGGGGACCTTTTAGGGCCTCCCTGGCTCCCTTTCTCTAGGCGACAGGTCTGAGGTCTCCAAGGTCTGTGTGGCAGGACTCAGGGGTCCCAAGGGAGGACGGATTTAAAAGGGAAAGCAGGTGGAGACAGTCAGCGTCCCGGGGGGCACTGGTCCCCGCAGCGTTCCCGATACAGTCTTTGTTCAGGGCCATGTCTGGGTCATATCAGGAGGGGAACTAAAAGCCCTTGTCTGCGTGGTTGTAAATGGTTCTCCTTCTTCAAAAGATGTATTTCCTTCTTAGAGCATCGTCTTTGAGGAGGAGAGGAGGAGTGAGGACCATGTACTTATCTCCAAGCCACAGTCCAGGAGCACGTGATGTATGGGAACCTGGGTTACAAAGGAGATGCATTTAGGGACATTATTTATCTGCAAAAGAGCAGGAAAATCTATAAAATCTATGCTTGAAAGAGGACACATGGAGGCTTTCTTCAAGTGGCAGCTGTCACGTGCCCACAAGTATTTACTGAGAGTTCACAGACGCCTGGGAGAAGCCACAGGGAGGGGCAGATGGGAGATTTCTACAGATCCATCGGGGAAGCGTCGATCCATCAGCAGGAGAGTGAAACTGCATAAAGATTCTCAACCGCGCATGGGGCACATACAGGATGTCAAACGTGAGAGGACCTCGCGGGCTCAGAGAGCCGCGGGGGGGCCGGGGTGGTTCCTCAGGGAGGGGCCGGGGGTGCGGGGGGCCCCGCAGTCACCCAGGGTCCCGGAGGGTGGAATCACAAGCATGGGCCTGTCGGCCACCCGCCCCAGGCCTACGGTTTCCAGGGAGCATGCCGCCCTGCACACTGGTGGCCCCGGGGACTGTGTGCCCCCTCATGGAGTGGGTGTCGTGGCTGGCAGCTACCAGAGCGGTCGCCACCCTCTCTGAGTGGCCTTGGGCTGTGGAAGGAGGGCTTGAGGTCCGGGAGGACCGGCGGGGCTGCGCTGCGACATCCCCAGCCAGTGAGGGAGGGGGCCTGGGGCCGGCGGTTACGCGCGGCTGGGCTGGTGTGTCCACGATGCGCCTTCAGTCCGTGTTTATGAAGCAAACCGCCAGGTAAGGTGGCTCATGCCAAGCACTGGGACAGAGCAGGTGCAGAGCGAGGGGGTCAGCCTATCAGGTGTCCGTCCTGGCCTGGGGGCAGCTGACCCAGACACCTGCCCAGTGACCCCAGTGACACCCGCGGGGCCCCCGGCTCACCCGGGAGGAGTTCTGTCTGCGTGGGCTCAGGGCGGCCTCCGTCCGAGTGCCCAGCAGAGCAGATCGCAGGGTGTGGGGACCCCGCAGGTGAGGCCCACCACAGGACGGGGGCTCTGGGGGGCTGTGCTGGGGGGCTCCCAGCAGGAGGGGTGCCTGTGGTCTGAGGCCTGTAGGGGTCTCTGAGGCTGCTCTGGTCAGGACTGGCCCCAGCAGGTGGGGTCGGGGGTGCCGGAGGAAGGCTCTTTTCTCAGAGAGACTGGAGGGGCCTGTGTGTGGAGCTGGAAGAATCCGGGGCAGCCAGGGTTGGGGGGACGTGGAGATGGGTCTTGAAGGTGGGAGGTGGGTGTGACGGGCCTGGGCCCCAGGGGAGGGAGCAACTCTGTCCTGCCTTCCTGGAAATGTGGGGTGGAGAGAAAGACCAAGAGGTCCAGTCTGGATAGCCCCTGATCTGCCAAGTGGCAAGCAGACTGGGCGAGGATGTCACCATCCATGGACATTTGGTTCCTTGCTCTTGAGGACACTCGAGCTGTGGAGGGAAGCGTCTCCAGGTTATGGAAGCTGAAGCTATGGGAACAGTTCACAGGAGAATCGAGCATGGGGGACGCCCAGCCAGCAGGTTCCCCACATGGATGCCAGGCTCCCCACGTGGACCTCCCAGACCCTCTGCTGGGATTGGAAGATCCAGTCCATGGAGAGAGTGTTCCCCCATCCGCAGGCCCAGAGCTGTCTGAGTGTTCCTCGAGAGGATGCGACTCCGTGCAGCCCTGCGGGGAGGCCTGTGGCTCCTGGACGGGGCGCCAGGGCCCTGGGCAGACCCTGGAGTAACTCCACTGCACAAGGATGCTTTGGGGGGAGGGGGAGGGCAGGAGGGGACCCAGGACCCAGCATGTGAGGACCCATCAGGGGTGCCCGGCGGGGCGGGGCTGGGGCTGTGCTCCCTAACCCCAGCGTTACAGAGTCTGTGCTTTTCAGAGATCCGTAGTTACTGTTATTCGTTACATGTTTTATCTTTATCAAAATAATGCATATAATTATCTTAGATTTTCCAATAGGCCAGTGCATCCCAGACCCACCCCTCAGAGTAACCTCCCCTCCGCTCAGCCCAAGGACCCCATTCATCCTGCCGACATCCTGTGATCACTTCCATCTGTTTAGGGAACAGGTCTGGGCTGATTTCTCATTTACCAGCTCTGACATGGAATATTGACTTTCTGCTACAAAGTAACTCTGCTCACTTAGTCCCCTCTCTGTGAGATCAGGTTACAAGTCTCTAAACCCCCATAGCCATCTCCTCTGTGGATGGTGCACCCTTATTTCCTGGTTCGTGGACTCAGATGGACAATCTAACAGCCGTCCTCCACCCCCTCGATGCCCCTCCCTGGGGGCCCTGGCTGGCTGTCAGCCTAGCCCTCCTCTGTTCTGTGTTATTAAGCTTTCAGGGGGGCTGAGTCAGAACTCAGGTGTTGTGCCAGCATCATAGATGAACCAGCAGATTTCCAGACCCGGAGCCAAGGTACGAGTTAGAATCGTGTTGCCTTCCTCAGAAGGCTATTTTGGGTTTTCTCAGCTGGTCTTTCTCTTTTCCCGCTGTTCTTTCCGTTTATAATGCCAGTAAGTGCCTTGAACTCCTTAAGGGCTCCTTGCTTCCTCTTGGCCAACAGACTCTGTTCATCCTGCAGATGCCGGGCTCCCGGGACCCTGCTCCACTAGGACCATCATGATCCCTCAGGGGACGCCTGCACGTCTGTGGACTTAGGACTCTCCCCCGAGGATGGTCAGCATGCATCCGCCCCCCCCACGGGCTCAGTACACAGTTCAGGGGGCAGGGCGTGCATCTCAGTTTTGGCTCCGGGTGTAGGGGCATGGGAGGGGGCCAAGGAGCAGACCAGAAAGGGGACGAGGGAGGAAGCCCCCAAAACAGATGGGCGGGAACCTCATGGGCAGGGGCCTCTGAGCCTGGACTTACCCTTTGGCCCCTGCAGGCCCCTGAGGGCAGGCGGCCAGGCCTCTGCTCCTGACGCCCGGGACTCAGCCGCCAAGCAGGTGGGGCCAGGATGCGGCCCGAGGGGGCCTTGCCCATCCCTGCCCCTGCTGGTGCCTCTGGGGCCTTCGCCCTCTTCACGCAGCCTCCCCTGGGCCCTCCAGAGTCGCCTTGGGGACCCCCGGCCCTCGGGCACTGCTCTTTGGGCCTTTCCCCACCCCACCTCTGCTGGGGGTCTGGTGCCCACAGCCCTGGGCTTCCCGCAGAGGCCCTTCTTGTCACTGCAGTCACTCGTCTTGCCCGTTATTTGGGGAATTGGACAAAGAAATTGGTAAAACTTTTAAACAAATTCTGAGCAGCTCCCCCCCTTCATTGCCCTGACCCTGCAGGGTTCCACGACCCCATGGAGGCCTGCCCGAGGATGCTCAGCCCCCTCGGCAGGATTCTCTGTGTGTGTACGCAAAGGCGTGTATACATGCACATCACGCACACAGCACAGTCACACGTGCACACACGCACACACCCGTGGGGGTGCCCACCAGGCCTCCTCCGGTCGTCCGATGCTCAGCTGTGCGATGGGCTTTCTCTCCTGGGAGGTGTCTATGGGGCCTTTCGGGACAAACATTTTCCCCTCTATGTGTGTGTGCCTTATGTAAATAAGCCTGGCAGTCCCTGGAAGGGACTTGTCCGGTTTAAGCTCGTTGGGCCGCGTCTTCGCGGAGGGCTGCTGTCGCTTTCCATCAGCTCTCGTGTGCATGGCCCGCAGACGTCCGCCGAGTCCGCAGCTGCACCTCCCGCCTCCTCATTCTGCTCTGAGAGGAATTAGCCCTCGTGTTGTCACTTTCTACATCAACACTGACGGTTTCCAAGATAACTTTGCCAATCGCTACTTACTCCAAATGCTTCTCACTGCTCGGTTCCCCTGGAAGCTCCCCCAACTTAATTACCCGGAGTCAGCAAGCCCCGAGGACGTGCGGGTGCTCAGGATGTGCCGCTTCATTCAGGGCGGCCGAGCGGCCCGTGTCCGTGGCCGTGGAGCTCCGTCTTCTCTGCAGGCGTCTCTGCATGTCGCTGGGCTTCCTCTCATCGATTTCTAGGAGGCTTTTACAAAATTTGCTCTGAATATTAATCTGGCTTCTGTCTTATATCTGAGATATTTTTCCCTGCAGGTAACCTGTGTTTCCCGCTTCATTTATGGTGGTTTTTGTTGTAACACTGTTGCAACTGTGTTACATAGCCAGCATTATTTTCATGACTTCTGGGTTTCAGGTTTTGGTTCAGAAAACCTAGCTTGTTCCACGATTACAGCTCATCTCTCAGCATCTCCCAACATTCGTGCACAATGATTTGTTCCCCTTTGTGGGAACATCGCCAGCCTGAATCGGTGTTGGGGTGTCATCCCCTGACAGCCTCAGGTAGAGAGAGGGTGGGCCCCCTCTTCTCCGGATGTGAGGACTGTGGGTCCGAGAATGCTTTCCCTTTTTCCCCACAAATGGCTTCGATTGAACAACGGAAACAGATGATATAGACACATGATAGAGGAGGACTCTGCGCCCGTGCTCTGTAGCCTGAGATGGGGTGGAGGGGTCACGCCACCCCCGTGACCCCTTCTGCACAGATGTGCCCCTGGGCCCCAGCTCAGGGGGAGAGAGGCCGGCCCACCCTCAGGCCCACCCAGAAGCCCCCATCTGTGTGGCTGTGAGGGTGTCACCTATGGGCCACGGGGGTATCGCCCTCTGCAGGGCCATCTGCTGTGTTTGCAGCTTCTCAGCCCAGCGTGCCCAGCTGTCCTGACCGTTCACGTCCACCCGAGCTCTGGCCTAGGGTCAGCCGTGGCCTTGGACCCCTTCGTCATCTCAGAGGCCCTTTATGCCTTGTGGCCTCGTGGGCCCCGGAGCCAGGACAGGTGTCTGACGTGGAGTCGGGCAGGGAGGTCTGGCTGGCATCTTGGGGGAGAGAGACCCTTCCCTGCAGTGCCCCTGCTTCGGACGCGTTCGCTGCATGCCCGTGTGAACCGCAGAGATGGCTCCGAAACCACATGGATTGGGTCACGTCACCCCATCCGCTGTGCCTGCCTGCTGATGGCGGGTTTGTTTTCCCCACTTTCAGTACGTCTCATTCGTCTTCCGTGTCAGACACACACACTGGGCTGTTCTCTGGGCCATCGGGGGGTCCTTAGTACAAATGCTGAGTGATACAACGTGAGGGGCGTGTGGTCCTTCTCAGAGGGAGGCTGGCATCCCCCAGACCGGGCTGGCCCCTGCCCTGAGCACCCCTGCGGACACACACAAGTGACAGAGGAGGTCAGGCCTGCTCATCTTTGTCCTCCAGGGATGGGCAGGCTGAGCCCTGTCCCAGGCCGAGTGAGGACCTGGGACGGATGGAGCTGTGCCCTGGTCTTGCAGTCACGAGGCATCTCTGATCGCTGCTGCCCATCCCGCTGGTCTGGGGTCCACTTAAACGTTTCCTTTTCTTGCTGACAGATCGGGGTCCCCTCTGATCCCCAGGGACGGCTCACACTTCCCGCCTGCTCGGGCCTCCCTGACCCGACCTCCCGCCCCAGTGCTGCACAGAGAGCCCTCTCCACGAATGTGTGTACATTCGGGTGTGCAAGGCCCACAGCTTGGGAGACAGCGGCCCCCGAGAAGATGGCTCAGTGCCCACGGCTCCAGAGAAGGGGCTGCCATGCCCTGGGGCCACGGGGACGGGCGCACAGGTCACCCCGGGCCGAGAGGGAGGCAGTTGCGGGGACATGCCCATCAAAGCGGCTGGTGGGGGCAGGGAGGAGTGGGCTGTGGGCTCGGCCCGTTCATTTGAGTGTGGGCTCACGGGAGGGGGGTCGGCTGTTTCCAGGGGCTGGGAGCTCTGAGAGGGGCTGTCCTCCCTGGACAGCAAGGCCCCGGATCACAGCCTCAGATGCAGAAAGGGGCCATGAGGCTAGCACAGTGGTGTGGTGGGCACTCCGGCGGCTCCTGCTACCCTCTGCCCCAGCTCAGGAAGCCCACGCTGGTGGCTGGGCAGGTCCTCCCATCTCCATCACCCGTGTGCGTCTGCAGGAGCCCGTCCGCTCCGGGGACACAGACCGCAGACGGAGCCGTTGCCCTGTGGGCGCCTGGGGGCCAGACCATGCCCGAGCGGGGCCCCCAAGCCTCTGCCCCGACCTGCACGCCGGGGAGCCTCCAGCCCTCCATGGAGTCAAAACTGAAAGATTTTTATCAGCTGCAGCAGACTCCCTCTCATCTGGACTAATTAGCAAGACTTCCCTGTTTACGGAAGAAAAATTGCCTTTCACGCCTGGCTGCACTTCTTTGCCGTTAATTACGGCCGGGTGTGTCAGTCCCAGGGCCCCTGGGCAGGTGACAGGGACCAGCTCCCCCCCAGACTACACTCCTCCTCTGCGGGGAGGAGGGGCAGAGAGGACGGGGAGAAGGCCCGGGGGATGCGTCCGGCCCATCACAGATTCCTCAGGAAGACTTGGGGCCACGGCCAGGCACCCGGCCACCGGGGCTTCTCGGGGACCCACGTTCTCCATGAGTGGGGAGTGGCCAGGGGCTGGGGATCCCGGGCATGAGGGTCTAACATCCTTAAGGCTGTTCTGGTGTTTTCTGTGGACGAGGCTACAATAAAAGATAACCCAGGAGACACAGGACCTTTGAACGACCCCGAGGTCCCACTGTCCAGCCACTTCCCTGCAGACTGGCCTCCTCCTTGGGGCGGGGCTCAGACAGCGAGGAGCTGGGACCCCAGCACCTGGGACCCCAGGGAGCCCCCACCTCTGCCGTGGGTCCTGGCTCCCCAGGGACCCCCGGCCGGTCGTGGAGAGGCTGCAGGTCAACCTGGGGACCACTCCCCACCTGGCCCCACGGGCCAGCCTTGGGCGACCTGGGGGAGGGGCTGCTCATTTGCAAAACCTTCTCAGAGGAGTGTTGATTGAGTTAAAATTGGATTTCTGCTTAGATTGATTATTTAATGTGATAGAAAAATATACAGTCTGGGAGCAAATTTAGATTTCAGTGAAAAATTAAACTGTTATACCAAGCTGCCCACTGAAGCATTAAGCGCATTCTCTCTGTAATTATATCTGCAGACAGCCAGCGAGGACCGTCACTGCAGCCGCCGGGCCGAGGACCGCAAGCAGGCACACTCCACCTCCGAGGTGTCCGGAAGCAGCCTAATTGATTTCCTGGGGTCTCTGTGTCGGCAGGAGGCAGCTCTCTGGTTTGTGGGGAGGAACACACAGCATCCCCCACTCCCAGATGCTGGACCGTGGAGAATGAAGCCGCTCAGGCGTCACGGGGGCACCCGGAGGAGAGCTGAGGTGGCAGAGATTCGGCAGCCACGGGTGTTGGGGGGGAACTGCCCGGCCCCACTAGTGACCTCAAAGGCTGGGACCGGAGCCCTGCCTGGGCACACCCCCGGGCCCACACGGAAGCTTACGAAAGTGAACTTGGTCCACAGCCCCGCCCCGCCGTGATGTGCCCGTTCAGCCCCCCACGGGGCAGTCGTGGGGCTCTCAGGTCCTGGGGCGTGGGCTCTCACAGTACAGAGAAACCAGCATCACTGGGCTCTGGGGGTCTCTCCCCGCTCCCCCGGTCAGCACCCTCTGTCTTGGCCAGGTGTGTTCCCTGCCCCCACCCTGGCCTCCCTCCTGACCCTGCCAGGGGCATCACACCCACTTCATAGACGGCACTGGTTCCAACGTGGCCTTCACGAGTGAACACATGGAGAGAGGAACATACAGGACAGTCAAGCGCGGCTCAGGGCGATTTGAAACCCTGTGCAGAGAACCGCGGGGTGGAGCGGCCAGCACAGCCGTCCTCGGGGCCCGCTTCGGTCCGCTCGTGGACCGTGGGCCTCCAGGACGCTCCCCCCACAGCTGGGACGCAGGGCCTGGCGGCTCCCACGAGGCCTTTCTAACCTGTGTGGGGCTCTGCTGCCTGTCACCCCCTGGATGATCGGCTGGTAAAGAATCGGGAGTGCTCATGTCGTGGGACGCAGCGCGCTCTCCACGTGCCTGCCATGCTCACGCACACGCGCCCGCGCCGTCCGGGGGCCGAGCCGTCCACACCGAGGACGCCCACCTCCCTCGCAGGTGCCTGAGGGTGTCCCCCTGTTCAGAGTCGCAGAGCTCCGGGCCAGGGGACGGAGGTGAGATGGGGGCTGTGCTGACCCTGCTGTGAAGGTCAGACACGGTTCACCAGGCTCGGGGCCCTTCCTTCCCGCCTCTGGCTACTCCTCTGCTGGTGTCTGCTGACAGACCGCTCTGCCGGGGGCACAGGGGTTTGGAGTCTCTGAGAGCCTCTCAGAGCTGGGGCCTCGGTCTGAAGACTTTCCCAAGGGAACTGAGCTCATAAGAACCCAGGGTCACGGGGGAGCCACCTGAAGGAGAGAAACATGAGGGCAGAAAGTTCCCTGGATTTCAGCTCAGGTCTGGAGAAGGACGTGGAGGGACGCGCACGGTGCAGGCCGAGCCTCGCCCAGCCCAGGGGGCGTGGGGCTGGGTGCAGGCTCCTGGCCAGGCCTGCTGCCGCCCGCGACCACAGCCCGACCCACGCCTGCTGCCCGCGACCACAGCCCCGACCCACGCACAGCCCCGACCCGCGCTGCCGCCCGCGACCACAGCCCCGACCCGCACCTGCTGCCCGCGACCACAGCCTGACCCACGCCTGCTGCCCGCGACCACAGCCCCGACCCGCGCCTGCTGCCGCCCGCGACCACAGCCCGACCAGCGCCTGCTGCCCGCGACCACAGCCTTGACCCACCGCTTTATCCAGAGGAGGGTGAGGCACCATGTTTGTCAGGGTTCTCCAGAGAAACGGAACCAGTGGGAGATGGATAGAGAGATAATAGACAGATGATGATAACAGACAGATAGATAACAGATTGATGATAGGTAGATAATAGATGATGATGACCGATGATAGATTGATGATAGACAATAGATAGGTAATTGATAGAGATACATAATAGATGATGAGAGGACATAGAATAGATAATTGATAGATAATTGATAGATGACAGATATACAATAGATAGATACAGGTAAGTCAGTTCAGTTCAGTTCAGTCCCTCAGTCGTGTCTGACTCTTTGCAACCCCATGAATCGCAGCACACCAGGCCTCCCGGTCCATCACAAACTCCTAAAGTTTACTCAAACTCATGCCCATTGAGTCGGTGATGCTATCCAGCCATCTCATCCTCTGTCGTCCCCTTCTCCTCCTGCCCCCAATCCCTCCCAGCATCAGGGTTTTTGCCAATGAGTCAACTCTTCACATGAGATGGCCAAAATACTGGAGTTTCAGCTTCAGCATCAGATATAGGTAAGTAGGTAATAGATAACTGACAGATAGATGACAGACATGGAGACAGAGACTGAGATGCATCAAGGGATGTAAGCGATGGGCATCCCAGACCACCTCACCTGCCTCCTGAGAAACCTGTGTGCAGGTCAGGAAGCAACAGTCAGAACAAGACATGGAACAACAGGCTGGTCCCAAATTAGGAAAGGAGGCCATCAAGGCTGTATATTGTCTCCCTGCTTATTCAACTTATATGCAGAGTACATCATGCAAAGTGCTGGACTGGATGAAGCACAAGCTAGAATCAAGATTGCTGGGAGAAATATCAATAACCTCAGATATGGAGATGACACCACCTTTGTGGCAGAGAGTGATGAGGAACTAAAGAGCTTCTTGATGAAGGTGAAAGAGGAGAGTGAAAAAGCTGACTTAAAACTCAACATTCAAAAAACTAAGATCATGGCATCTAGTCCTATCGCTTCACGGCAAATAGTTGGGGAAACAGTGGAAATAGCGAGAGACTTTTTTTGGCTCCAAAATCACTGCAGATGGTGATTGCACCCATGAAATTAAAAGACGCTTACTCCTTGGAAGGAAAGTTATGACCAACCTAGACAGCATATTGAAAAGCAGAAACATTACTTTGCCAACAAAGGTCCATCTAGTCAAGGCTATGGTTTTTCCAGTAGTCGTGTATGGATGTGAGAGTTGGACTCTAAAGAAAGCTGAGCACTGAAGAATTGATGCTTTTGAACTGTGGTGCGAGAAGATCCAACCAGTCCATCTTAAAGGAGATAACTCCTGGGTTTTCATTGGAAGGACTGATGCTGAAGCTGAAACTCCAATACTTTGGCCACCTGATGGGAAGAGCTGACTCATTGGAAAAGACCCTGATGCTGGGAAAGATTGAGGGCAGGAGGAGACGGGGACGACAGAGGATGAGATGGCTGGAGGGCATCACCAACTCAATGGGCATGGGTTTGGGTAAACTCCAGGAGTTGGTGGTGGAGCGTGAGGCCTGGCGTGCTGCGATTCATGGGGTCACAAAGAGTCAGACACGACTGAGCGACTGAACAGCAACAAAGAGATTCACTGTGAGGAACTTGCTGTCATCACGGTGGAGTCTGAGGAGGTCTGTGATCTGTCATCTTCCAGCTGGAGCCCCAGGACAGCTAGGGGTGCAGCTCCAGTCTGCTTCCAAAGGCCTGAAACCCAGGGGATGCGGAGGTGAACACCCGGCCTAAGGGCAGTGGGCCAACGTCCCAGCTCAGCAGTGAAACAGAGGAAGTGACTTCCTTTCCTTTCTTAGCTCTGTTCAGACCCTCAGAGGATCAGATGAGGCTCCCCTGCATCCTTACTCCATTTCTCATTTCAAATGCTCACCTTGTCCATACGCCCGACCCCCCTCGCCACAGACACACCCAGAATCATGCTGGTCCCAGTCAGGTTGACCCATAAAGTTCCCGTCGGGGTCCCGGGTTGAAGGATGAGGGTGGTGATGCCATGGAGCCAGACTGTGACAGCTGGAGGCGCAGCCCCCTCACCCCACTGACCCACGTCCACGTCCCCCTCACCCCGCTGACCCGCGTCCACGTCCCCCTCACCCGCTGACCCGCGTCCACGTCCCCCTCACCCGCTGACCCGCGTCCACGGCCTCCTCACCCGCTGACCCGCGTCCACGGCCTCCTCACCCCTCTGACCCGCATCCCCCAGCTGGGCCTCCTCACCCCCGCTGACCCGCGTCCACGGCCCCCTCACCCGCTGACCCGCGTCCACGGCCCCCTCACCCGCTGACCCGCGTCCACGTCCCCCTCACCCGCTGACCCGCGTCCACGTCCCCCTCACCCCGCTGACCCGCGTCCACGTCCCCCTCACCCCGCTGACCCGCGTCCACGTCCCCCTCACCCCTGCTGACCCACATTCATGGCCTCCTCACCCCTCTGACCCGCATCCCCCAGCTGGGCCTCCTCACCCCCGCTGACCCGCGTCCACGTCCCCCTCACCCCGCTGACCCGCGTCCATGTCCCCCTCACCCCTGTTGACCCGCGTCCACGTCCCCCTCACCCCTGCTGACCCACATTCATGGCCTCCTCACCCCTGTTGACCCGCGTCCACGGCCCCCTCACCCGCTGACCCGCGTCCACGGCCCCCTCACCCCGCTGACCTGCGTCCACGTCCCCCTCACCCCTGTTGACCCGCGTCCACGTCCCCCTCACCCTGCTGACCTGCGTCCACGTCCCCCTCACCCCTGCTGACCCGCGTCCACGTCCCCCTCACCCCTGCTGACCCACATTCATGGCCTCCTCACCCCTGTTGACCCGCGTCCATGGCCTCCTCACCCGCTGACCCGCGTCCACGGCCCCCTCACCCCGCCGACCCACGTCCACGTCCCCCTCAGCCCGCCGACCCGCGTCCACGGCCCCCTCACCCCGCCGACCCGCGTCCACGTCCCCCTCAGCCCGCCGACCCGCGTCCACGGCCCCCTCAGCCCGCCGACCCGCGTCCACGTCCCCCTCACCCCTGCTGACCCGCGTCCACGTCCCCCTCACCCGCTGACCCACATTCATGGCCTCCTCACCCCTGTTGACCCGCGTCCATGGCCTCCTCACCCGCTGACCCGCGTCCACGGCCCCCTCACCCCGCCGACCCACGTCCACGTCCCCCTCAGCCCGCCGACCCGCGTCCACGGCCCCCTCACCCCGCCGACCCGCGTCCACGTCCCCCTCAGCCCGCCGACCCGCGTCCACGGCCCCCTCAGCCCGCCGACCCGCGTCCACGTCCCCCTCACCCCTGCTGACCCGCGTCCACGTCCCCCTCACCCCTGCTGACCCACATTCATGGCCTCCTCACCCCTGTTGACCCGCGTCCATGGCCTCCTCACCCGCTGACCCGCGTCCACGGCCCCCTCACCCCGCCGACCCACGTCCACGTCCCCCTCAGCCCGCCGACCCGCGTCCACGTCCCCCTCACCCCGCGACCCGCGTCCACGGCCCCCTCACCCGCTGACCCGCGTCCATGTCCCCCTCACCCCGCCGACCCGCGTCCACGTCCCCCTCACCCGCTGACCCGCGTCCACGGCCTCCTCACCCCGCTGACCCGTGACCCATGGTGCAGCGCTGGTGCCAGCCTGCTCCCCACCGGGGTCGTGGAGAAACCCGGTCCTCTGCTTTCAGGGGCTCTCTGTGGTCGCCGTGAGGCTCTCGCCCGAGACCCCCCTCTGGACGACAGCCCAGCCCCCGTGGTGCCCCAGGCAGTACCAGTGGCCTACTCCACTCACCATGTCAGTCACTCTTCTCAGAGCAGGCCCCACCCCAGCGCGTGGTCACTCACTCATTCAATTAACACCAGGGGTCAGAGGGGAGGGCACGCTGCAGGTTTGGCCGAGGCAGGGCGGGCGGGAGAATGTGGCCTTTCTGGCCCGGGTGTGACGATCCCATCCACTGCCAGGTCAGTGCATGATGACCACACCACGGGGGGTGGGGGTGGGGTTTCAGGCCTGCTCCCCTGCCCTCTCCGGAGCTGGCCGACAGCAGAGCCCCAGTGTTCCCAATTTATGGCTGGACAGCAGCTTCGGGCCCTGGCAGACCCCACATGGGGTCAGCTTGCAGAGTCTGAAGTCTCAACGCTCCTTCTTTCTGAGCAGAAGGAGCAATTGCAGAGATGTACCACCAGCAAATGCAAGCCTTCCAAACCCTCAGGGCCACTCCCAAGAACATCTCCAAGACATGGGAGACTGGCCTGAAGCTCCCTCAACTCTGGGAACTGCTCCTAAGGCAAGCATGAAGTTATCAGTTGCCCTCCTGGCTTCACTGTAATGTCCCCAGGCGCTCACCAAGCCTCCCCAGAAGCCTCACCAGAGACTGCATCTCAGGGGCCACAGGACCGAAACAGCAGGAGCAGACAGACTCTGACTCTGCTTCCTGGGACAGACTGACTTACAGGAGACTGCTGGCATCAGCCCCCTACTGAAATGCCCACCACGACTAGTGAATAAAGTATGTTCACACATATTCAATTGGTAATAAAATGGCCAGCAATAGTGATTGTTGGAGAGAAGGAGAATTTCCAGGATCTCTCACTTTATTTTTAGAAGCACAAACTTGTGAGAAACATTGGGAAATCTCTCAGGCATCCTCTTCCAGCATCAAGCATCACCTGCACGTGACTCACAGTCACCTTTCTAGGAATTTGTCTGAAGGAGCCTCTTGAACATGGACCGGGAGACACATACACGAGCACCCACATATTCGTCATGGCAGCAAAACTTAGGAACAACCTGCGGTTATCTGCAAACTTTGCATAAAAGTAAAGAAACAAGCCGAAAATATTTTAGGATGTTACCAACAAGATGGAGGAGTAGGAGTTTCCAGCCCTCATTCCCCCAGAGACAGATGAATTTTAACAACCAGCCATGAACAGGACCACCTTCACAGGAAATCAGGAGTACAGCTGAGAGCTTCCGGCAGCCTAGAGAGCAAAACGATCTCACACTGAAGATGAGAAACCTGATTCACGCCACCACCTCCCTGCCCCAGGTGGAAGCTCCCCGAGAGGCCCCCTCCGTCCAGGTTCTCCCACAGAGGAACGTGAGGACACAGTGAGTGCCTGGCTTCCCCATCCCTGTGGGATCCGCCCAGGTGCCCACTTCTGTCTCACCCTCCCCTGGAACGCCGAGATGACCATCGTGGGTGAGCCATCTGGGGGCAGAGGAGGGAGGGGTCAGGCTCATAGCCCCAGGGCGCAGATCTGAAGCCGCTGTGGATCCGGCTAACCGAGCTCAGACTCCACCAAGAACCGCACAAGACATGTGCCTGCTGATCCCAAACCGGCTGCCATGTGCTCCAGACCCCCACGTTCCCACCCTGTAGCTGGTGCCCTGACCCCCCACGAATGACACGCACAAGCCTTTGCACACGGTGCAGAGATGGCAGCCGCCAGCTTGGAGGTGATACACGGGGAGGAGGTGCAGAAATGAACACTCAAGGCACGTCCCCTGGGAAAATAAATGAGAGGCTCTCAGCCCGCAGCCTGCCTTTTTGACATTCAGAGAAGAAAGCAATCAGGAGACTCCCCCGCAACAGAAAACAAGCAGAAAGAAGTGGGCGCATCCACTGAAAAGTTTAGAGACTCTCGGAATTTCTAGCCAGACTGACTGGTCTTTCTCTCCCAAAGCCAGTAAGTAAAGCATGGAGGAGATAATTGTCTCTTCAAATGTGTTGGCAGCAACACACGTCTTTGAGGAATAGAAAAAAAATTAAGAAAACAGGACAGCAAGGAAGAAACAAATCAAGTTCCTGTAGCTGATATTCCAGAGAGGTCTGACAAAGATTTCAACAGAATCATCTTACAGAAGCTCAGTGAGCTATGAGAGAATACACAGAGATAAATAAAGAAAATTAAGAAAACAACCCAAAAACAAAACGAGATGTTCAATAAAGGAACCAAGCAAGTTTTAAAGCTGAAGACTATGACTTAACTAAGAAAAAAAAAAAAAACAAAACACTCAACAGATAGCTTCAACATCAGGGGTGATCAAGCAGTAAAAAGAATCAGTGAACTCAAAATTAGATCATTTGAAGTGATCTAGTCAAGGGAACAAAGAGAAAAAGCAATGAAAAAGAATGAAGACAGCCTACAGGACTTACGGGGTCCCACCAAGGAATCACTTAAGAATGTGGGGGTCCAGATGTTGCGGAGCAGGCGAAAGAGCCGGAAAACTTACTTAAAGAAACAATGACAGAAAACTTTCCAAACTGAGGGAAGAAAATGAATAACCGGATCCATGAAGCCCAAATAACTCCAAATAGATTGAATATGGAGAGGTCTTTACTGAGATACATTTTATTCATGTTGCCAAAAGTCCATAACAGAGACAATTTTGAAAGCAAGAAGAGAAGATTGGTTTGTCACCTACATAAGACTGACTATCAGTGTATTTCTCAGCAGAAGTCTTGTGGGACATGAAAGAGTGCAATGATATGCTCAAAGTACTAAAGCAACAGCAGGAACAAAACAAATAATACAAAGTTAAAGCACCCAGGCCAACCAAGAGCGCTTTACTCAGCAAAGCCGTGCTTCAGAAATGAAACAGAGATAAAGGCTTTCAGACAAAAGCTATGGGAGTTAATTGCCACTAGCCCTGCCCTACAAGAAGTTCTAAGGGAGTTCTTCAAATTGAAACAGAAGGATATTGGAAAACAACACGGAAGCGCCTGAAAGTATAGATCCCACTGGCAAAGGTTAAGTATAAGGGCAGTATTTCTCAAAAGAGGACATACAGATGGCCAACATGTCCGTGTTCAACACCACTGATCCTCAGGGAAAAACAAATCACAACCACATGGTAAATCACCCTACTTCTGCTAGCACGCCTATTCTTTTTTTTTTTTTTAAAGATAGCAAGCGTTGACAAGGATGTAGAGGGCAAGGATCTCCAGTGCACTGTTGGTGGGAATGCAAGCTGGAGCCGCTACTGTGGAAAACCACATGGAGGTTCCTCAAAACTTAGAGAGGTGCTACCCTAAGATCCAGTAACCCCTCTCCTGGGTGTTTATTTGGAGGAGATGCAACGAGGCTCTCAAAGCAATCTCTGCACCCCCATGCTCATTGCACCATCATTCACAATATCCAAGTTATGGAAATAACCTAAACGTCCCCTGATGGAAGAATGGATAAAGAAAATGTGATCTATACACACAGCGGAATATTACTCATCCATAAGCGAAAACAAAATGCTGACATTTGCAGCAACGTGGATGGACTTGGAGGGCATTATGCTAAGGGAAATAAATCAGACACAGAAAGACAAATATTGTACAGACATTTGTATACACATATGGTATATTATACATATTGTATAGGCAAATATTGTATAGATATTCATATATAAATATTGAATATTGTACATATTGTATACACGTATGCATATTGTATAGACATATTGTAAAGACAAATAACATATAATCTCACTTACATGTGGAATCTAAAATAGTCAAACTCACAGAAGCTCAGAGTAGAACATTGCTTGCCGTGGGGGGTGGGGGCATGTGTTGGTGAGGGTCAAAGGGCACAAAGTTTCAGTCGTGCAAGCCGAGTCAACCCCAGCAGCGCACAGCGCCTCTAGCTCACATTATTGCCTTGCACACTCAGCATTTGCTCAGGGTAGAACTTGTGTTAGGTGTTCTTACCCCACGCTCACATACAGATGATAGCAATGTGGATAATGTTAGTGGTGGGAGGAAGCCTCCAAAGGAGGTGGAATATCTAAGCCCTTGACATTGGTGATGGCCTCATGGGTGTACACTTACCCCCAGGTGCGCGGAATTCTCCCAGACTCTGCACGGACACTCCAGTCTGCCCCAGTAGCACCAACGGGGCCACGGACAACACGTGAGGAGTCGGCGCGGCCGTGTCCCAGTCAAACCCCATCTCCAGACGCAGGAGGCAGCGGGACTAGCCCTGGGGCAGGAGTGAACTGCGGTGCACCGGGACTGATGAACAGGAGGCGTCTAAGCGAAGAAGTCAGATTTCCACCACGCTGTTCTCGTAGGCACACTTCACAGTACACTCAAATGTGGCAACACGCACGTGACGGACGGGAGGTGTGACAGGGCAGAGCGCATCTGACTCCATCTCAGAGCTGATCCTCTTCCTGGGCTGAGCCCCGCTGTCCGCACCTTCTGTGACAGCACGCGGCTGCAGCCTGAAGCAGCAGGGGTGCCCCTTCTCAGGGCTCAGAGCCGGGGGAGTCTGTTCGTATGGAGACTGAAGTTTGCAGAACAGAGAGCGGCTTGTGTCTTGGAGATTTGTAGGGACATTGTGACCTTACCTACATGGGCAGCTACAAAAATAAAGGATTCTGACACCAAGAAGTTTGCAACACCCAACCACACCGCTCCCTCACCTGGCCTGTGAAAGTGCTTTGCTGAAACCCTTGGGAGAGTTTGGGGTGTTTGGGGCCCCAGCCGTCTGTCTCCTTGCGTGGCCTGCATACGCCCTTCTCTGCTCCAAGCGCTGACCTTTGGGTTGGTTTGGCATCAGTGTGTATCAGCCTCGGAACTTGCATTTGGTAACAGAAGGGAGGGGCGAACCCTGGACCTGGACTCCGCTCACCTCAGGTGCATGGAGGTGCCCTGGGTGGGGTTGGATGGACCCTGCTTTCAGACACAGGCTGTGATCCAGGTGCTGAGAGCTACATGGGGAGGTGGGTCCATGACACCCTCCGAGCCAACTGGAAAGTGATGGATGTGTTCTTTGCACCTGAGAGGTGCTGGAAGAGAAGAGAGGGAGGAAGAGGAGAGAGAAGAAAGGGAGGGAGGAGGAGGAGAGAGAAGGGGGAGGGAGGGGGGAGGAGGAGAGAGAAGGGGGAGGGAGGGGGGAGGAGGAGAGAGAAGGGGGAGGGAGGGAGGGAGGGGACCCTTCCAAACAGGACAAGAGCAGCAGGGAGCTGGGCGTGGCAGGGAGCAGGGTTTGGCTTGAGTTCCTGTCCATCCCAGTCTCTGTCCCTGGAGCACGGAAGGAAGAGGGGAACCGCAGAGAATCGCAGCCCCGTGAGGGCGGCCTGGCGTGTGGCAGAGCTGAGCGCAGCGCTCCCGCAGCCCTGGGCTGACAGAGTCCTGCGCGCTGAGTGGCAGGAACTCTCGCCAGACACTGTCTAAATGTGATGTGCTCTTCAGAGAGCCTGGCTTTTATTTATTAGAGAGGTTTTATCTGCTAAGTGCTTTTCAAGGGTTCGGAACACCCTGAGGGCCTTCAAAGGTGGTGGGAGGAACTCCTGCTCGCCTTCCCGTTTGTCAGCCGCCCAGGGTGCCGGTGGCAGGGAGGGCGTCCGCCCAGGCGACCCCGGCCCATCGCTGTGCCCCACCCAGCCTCCTCGCCACCAGAGCTCCCCCACCAGAAAGATGAATTAACACAAGTGCACAACTTGGGCTTCTGTGTTGAGTCACAGAAACAGCAGTACATAGCAACGATGGTTCCTCCTTACATTAGGAAAACACTTTAGATTTTTTGAAAACTGCATTAAACATTTTCTTCTTTCATCCTAACAAAGTCCAGGGAAGCGAAACAGTGGGCTTCTGGACTTGGCTCCTGGGAATGCCTGAGCGCTGACCGTGGACTTCCCAGAAATTCTGTGAGCTCAGGGGAAAGCACGGCATTTTAAGCCTTCAGTTATATTAACTGATAATTAAAGACATTATAGTAATAAAAAAAAGCAATGGAATATATAAAGAAGTCCTCAACAACAAAGAATAATGAAATTCACAAATGGGCAAATGACTGGAATAGATATTTTTCCAAAGAAGATACCCGGATTGCTAATAACTGTGTGAGAAGATGTTCAATGTCATTAGTCATCATGGAAGTGCAAACCAATCTCGGAGAAATAGCACCTCACATCCGTGAGGGCGGCTGTGACCGAAAAACAGACAGCAGCAAGTGTTGACGGGGACGCGGAGAAGTGACCCCTGGACTGCAGCCCTCCAGGCTCGTCCGTCCATGGGAGTCTCCAGGCAAGGATGCTGGACTGGGTTGCCATGCCCTCCTCCAGGGCATCTTCCCGACCCAGGGACCAAACCCCCGTCTCCTGTGTGTCCTGCATCGCAGGCGTTTTCTCTGCTGCCGAGCCACCAGGGAAACCCTGGAGAATAGATTAGTGGCTCCTCAAAAAGGTAAACAAGTATCATACAATCCAGTGAGTTCACTCCGAGGCATGTGCTCAGACAAAACAGGGACTCGGAGAGATTCTCCTGCACTCAATTCATAGCCCAGTAACCAAACCCAACATGACCCAAGTGCCCATCAGCGGATGGATGGATCCACCCATGCAAGGGAATATTCTCCAGCCTTAAAAAGGAAATTCTGACACCTGCTAGAACACGACGAACCTTGAGGACATCACAGTCAGTGAAATAGGCCAGTCACAAGAGGGCAGGCACCATGTGACCCCACTCATATGACGTCCCCAAAGAAGTGAAGTTCAGAGACAGAAAGCAGAAAGGCGCTTACCGGAGCAGGGGGGGGCAGGGGAAGTCAGTGTTTAAGGGGATGGAGTCTCAGTTTGGGAAGATGAGAAAGCTCTGCAGACGGATAGTGGGGATGGTTGTACAACGATGTGAATGTACTTAAAGCCCCTAAATTATGCACTTAAAATGACTAAATTGATATTGTATTTCATATTATACATGTGTGTGTCACTCTGAAGCTGAAGCTTCATTACTTTGGCCACCTGATGCGAAGAGCTGACTCATTGCAAAAGACCCTGATGCTGGGAAAGAGTGAAGGCAGGAGGCGCTGGGGGCGACAGAGGATGAGATGGTTGGATGGCATCACTGACTCAATGGACATGAGTTTGAGCGAGCTCCGGGAGTTGGTGATGGGCAGGGAGGCCTGATGTGCGGCAGTCCATGGGGTCGCAAAGAGTTGGACGTGACTGAGCGACTGAATAACACGGCCCTCCGTGGAGGGCCCTCTGCCCTGGGGGCTCTCACACAGCTTTGGAGCCATGGGAGGTTTCTTACGAAGCTTCCTAACCCACCCCCACCCCCACTCACCCAGCCCCCGCCCCGCCCCCACCCTCGTCACCCGCCCCCACCCCGGCCGCCCGCCCGCAGGGATGACAGGGGTGGGTCTGGGTGATGAGCGTCTCATCTCACATGTCCACTTTGGGGCTGAACCACTTGCTAGCGTCCTCATTTGACCTTGACTGGCCTCCTCAGGTGGTGTTTTCAGAGAGTACATCCCCCACAGGGGTTTATGCGTGCTAAGTCACTTCAGTCGTGTCCGACTCTTTGTGATCCCATGAACTGTAGCCCACCAGGCTCCTCTGTCCACGGGATTCTCCAGGCAAGAATCCTGGGGCGGGTTGCCATGACTTCCTCCAGGGGACCTTCTTGACCCAGGGATCGAACCCAAGTCTCCTGTGTCTCCTGCATTGGCAGGCAGGTTCTGTATCACTGAGGCCACCTGGGAATCCCATTTTAAAGAAATAGATAGGGATAGGTTCCTAACTGGAGAAGAATCACGTATTTATTCTAGAAAAGATTTGAAATGCAGAACTGTACACAAAACGAACATAAACCAATTGTAACTCAGCAGTTACAATCGGACCGTGGGCACCCCACGGCCAGTCAGGCTGACACATAAGTTAATTCCTCGCGCCATATTCCCTGAGGCTCTTCTGTGACAATACACCATTTCCCCCCAAATTGGGATTACACTGTCTATATTGTTTGCGAACGGATTTTATTGAATTTAAAGAAATTAATGTATAATGAGCAACCTGACTCTTTACAAAATGTGTTAGTCATGGTTCTCCAGAGAAGTAGAACCAATAATGTGTGCACATGTGTGTGTGTGTGTGTGCGCGCGTGCGTGTAAGAGATTTGCTATCTGGAATTGGCTCACATGATTACGAGGGGTGAGAGGTGCACAGCTGAGCTGATGCTGTGACTGGGCCTGTCCAGTCCCAAGGCTGGAGGAGACCTGTGTCCCCTTGGAGGACAGTCCGGCAGAGAGAGAACTCTCCTACTCACCTTGCGTTCCATGCAGGCTCTGGAGGGATTGGAGGAGGCCCCCACCCTGCGGGGGGCATTTGCATCAGGAGCCCAGCACTCCAAATACTCACCTCACCAGGAAACACCAGGATAAAATCGGACCGTGGGCACCCCACGGCCAGTCAGGCTGACACATAAGTTAACCATCACACAGATTACGTATTTCTTAGGGAGAATACGGAAAAATTAAATGAGCTAAAAAATGATTCTCAAGATTATTTGAAAGAATGTATGTGGAAGGAAATTTGGGGGGGCAAAGCAGTGAGTGATTAGATGGTCTAAATGTTAGATGTAAAAAAACATAAACAGAAACACACAGAAAAACCTAAATGTGTACTCATGCGGCCTCAGGGGCCGTTTTATTCCCGGAGAAAAAGGAATTCCTGCACTGTCCTGAAGTGAAGACAGTGACTCCAGTCACTAACTCAGACCTTACACCCATGTAAGTTTCAAACAGATTCAATGCATAAATATGAAAGGCAAACCCACGTATGTTTCAGAAGGATGTGTAGGCAAGAACTCTTACAATTGTGGGAGCAGTGGAGAAGACTTAACAGAAGAAATAATTGATAGAAATATTAGAAGATACACACATGTAAGAAATTAGACTCATTTGGCCTCAAAAGTGTTGCTCCAGCGCCTGTCAAGATGGCCATTGATGTCAAAGCTTCATTTGGTAGTGGTGGGATATTTTTAATATGCTACAGAACTTCTATTATTATGTATGAAATATTCACATCTGTGTTCACAAATGAGAGTGCCTGTTCCTTTATTTTACTGTCCTCTTCTGATTTTGGAATAACACCTGTCTATGCTTTCTGCCTTAATCTACACTTTCAAACAAGTATATAAGACAATTCATTGCTTGAAAATGAAAATTTTTTTCTGTAAGGTGTTAATGTTTTTAAGGTAGAAATGCCATGATTTCATCCCTCATTTCCTCCTTCCTATTTACCTGGCCAGAGTATCCTGATTTGGGTTATTTTGTATCTGTGTGTGTGTGTGTGCATGTGTGTGTGTGTGTGTGTTCAGAGAAAGAGAAGTGGAGAAAGCAGATAAACCAAGACAGAGACTGAGTGAGCCTGTGAAATCAGTCAGTCCATGAGAGACCCATTTTTCTTGGAAACTTAGAATATTCCTTTCTTTCTTTAAAACCTCTGCGCTATTTTTCCTCTCTTAGACCTTTCATTTTGCCTTGTATAGATTTGAATTCTCAAGAAATCTGTTTATTTTAATTTTATTTTTTCTCAAAAAGAATTAATTTTTCTAATGTCCTTAGAAATTAAAGGTGTTTTTAATTCATTTTCCAATTTTCATATGTTGAATATTTAGTTCACTTCTTTTCTTCCTGTCCTTTATGTGAAAAAAAGCAATTAACCTCTAGATACAACGTTGGCCACCTCAGCTATAGTTTGTATGTATACCATTCATTTTTATTATTTTAAAAATATGATTATTATTCTAATGCTTCCTTTATCTCCAATGACTCTCGCTTGTGATTTAAATTTTATTGTATCTTGGAAAATGGATGTTGTTTGTGTAGTTTCTGTTTTTATAATTTACTGAAGTTTTCTTGAACACTTTTCAACACTGAAAAAGAATAGGCACCGATTCCTTCTATTATTTGACAGATATTAACCAGGCGCTTGCAGGCTGCTTATGGGAACCTCTCTTTAGAGCCAAGCTGGTCTCTCCATGGTATTACTGTTGTGGTTCCCAACTGGGGCAGTTTTGTCCCCAGGGCACATTGGGCAAAGATGGGGACATTTCTTGCATAGCAGCGAGATGCCGCTGGAATCAGTGGGTGGAGGCCAGAGCGGCCCCCTCACACCCCTCTAGAGCTGAGCGCATCCACCCACCCCAGCCCTGTCACTGACTCTGCAATCAGGAAGGTTCCACACCAAGACCCTAGTGTCCTTAACATCATTTTCGTGTTTGGTCTATACGATCCAACATCAATTATTATGATAATAAAGTGTTAGCGTCTTTCCTCACTGTTTCCACACATGTTTAAAACAGAGCTTGATTTTGGCGGGGGGAGGGGACTGGACAGTGTGTTAATTGCAGCAGAGGAAACTCTTAGGAAAAGTCTGTGATCCGGGAGCTTTTTATGAGCCAGTGCTCATAAAAGCTCTAGTGCTTTTCTTTGTGTGAGTGCTCAGTTGCTTGGGTTGTGTCCGACTCTTTGCAACCCCATGGACTGTAGCCCACCAGGCTCCTCTGTCCACGGGATTCTCCAGGCGTGAATACTGGAGTGGGTTGACGTGCCCTCCTCCAGGGGACCTTCCCGACCTGGGGACTGAACCCATGCCTCTTATGTCTCCTGCATTGGCAGCTGGGTTCCTTACCACTAGCGCCACCTGGGAAGCCTGGGTGGTTTTGTTTAATGCAAGATAATACTGACTCTCCCGTCTGTCACGAGTGTGCACGTTATAACTGTCCGTCTTTCTTATTTGTAACCTGTGTCGTTTTGCCTGATTCTCTATTTTCTAAACAGTGACCCACGTGGAATCTGTGTGAGCCTGTGTTTACCAGCTGGTGGGTGTGAAGCACCCGTATTCTGGGCACAGCTGCTGCGTGTCGCATTCCTGTGACATCTGCCCTTACGTCTGTTTCTCTAACGCTCCTTTTGTTTTCTTCACATGATCCACAGTGGTGCTTTGCTTTCAGGCCTTTGCCTTGCCCTCCGCATCCCCACTCGGGGCCCCGCTCCTGGGCCCCCCTCGCGAGTCCCGTGGCCGTGCTCCCCTCCAGCTCCAGGGTCCTCCCTCCCGTGTTCATCCTGTTTCGTCCGTGTTCTATGGTGACGCTCACGGCCGTCTGCCGCACACGGGACTGGGTCTGTTTAGCACTCATTTCCATTGCCTCTGCGAGGGCAAGGTTTCAGACGTAACCTGAAATCCTGCCTCTGCTCTGGGGCAGGCTCTGTGTTATGCGATTTACCTAAACACTGTCACTACTTCAGGAACTTGGTGCCTTTATGATCCCGACTCTTCCCAGGAAACTGAGGCAAGGGCAGGTTCGGGAGCAGGCAGTGTGGTCAGGAAGTCGGGAATCGGGGCAGTTTGCCCCTCGGAGCCACAGCACAGCCCCTCCCCACCGTGTGTGCTGGGTTCTGCTCACTCCTGGGGAAGCGGCCGCTTTAGACCTCCTCGTGTTTTTGTCTCTGTCCTTGGGGACCAGATGCTCATCTGCCACCCAGGAGGCTATGAGGGGTCTCCACATGCTCCCCAAGCTTCCCATGGTGGAAGATTTATTCACCTCTTGAGCCAAGCCTGGGACTCACTGGAGTCGTCAGAGCTGATGGATCTGTGAGCCTCATCTCCCGGGAGGACTCCCTGGTCCCTGCGCCAATGTGCAAAGAGGTGCCTGGACCAGAGGAGCAAGCAGCGGGTCCTCCCAGAGCCGAGCTGAGCCCCAGCACCGAGTTTGGAGGCGAGGACAAGGTACCGGATGTTGACTCCAGTTCATCATCGCTCCTTGTGCACACGATCCCCAGACACGAAGGCAGGAGGAGCAGACAATGTTTATGGGATCCAGGAGACTCCTCCACCAAGAACCCCCAGACAGAGGACCTGTCCCCACCCCCATGCTCCCCAACATTTCCTTCTTAGATGCTCCTTCCAACCTCCTTTAACCTCAAACTGTGTCAGGAAAAAAATGTCTAAGCTTCGGAAAAAAGCAAACTGGGGGCCCGGGCACCCTCTCATTGGGGTGTGGACTTTGTCCAGAGGACCTTCTGGGAACAACAGGTTTCGGGGGACGCCTCTACTCATCCCAAGTCCAGGGAGCTTTCAGCACTTCTGCCTCAACACAGACTCAGGGCTTCGCTCCTGGATGCAGAGAATGCGCTGATGATAAATTAAAGGAATTAATGATAAAAAGCTTAGAAATTTTTTTTTTACAATAGTCTTTCATTCAACTTTCCTTTAAGACATAGAATGTGCATGTGAAGTCCTAGAACCTAGTATTGTGCATACGTGCTCGGCCCCTGAGCTGTATCTGACTCTTTCACAGTCCAGTGGACGAAAGATCTCCAGGTTCCTCTGCCCACGGGATTTACCAGGCTAGCGCACTGGAGTGGGTTGCCATTTCCTCCTCTAGGTGTTCTTCCCAACCCTGGATCAAACCTGTGTCTCCTGCATTGGCAGGCATGTTCTTTACTACTAGCCATCAGAATCTATTAATAGTATTACTATGCTTTTAAGTAAAATTTAAAATTAAATAAGACAGATCATCAAATTTTCCTTTTTATTTTATGTTGCTTCTATCCATATGTCTCCAATCAATTACTTGAGGAGGAAAAATCTCCCAAAATAAAATGTACTGAAGGTTTTCTTTTTACTGGAGTCATTTATCCAAAACCATTAAAATCGTTGAGTTCACAATCGCTACCTCCTAATGGTTATTAAACCTGATTCTGCCCTGGAGCGATTTAACATGCGGGGGAAGTCAGTGTCCTCCTCCGGTCTCACTGAAGCCCAAGGTCAATGCTAGTCGGCTTCCTCTTAGGACAGGAGACACATCCAAATTGGCCTCGAGCTTAGATTCAGACAACAAACGGCCTAATTAATAGAAATCATTATTGAGACACACAGTTAACACCTTAGAGCAAAACAACCTTCGCATGAAACTCCTGATATGCCAGTG
The DNA here is from genome assembly GCF_033118175.1 of Dama dama. Classification (NCBI taxonomy): domain Eukaryota; kingdom Metazoa; phylum Chordata; class Mammalia; order Artiodactyla; family Cervidae; genus Dama; species Dama dama. The sequence goes on from NC_083702.1 coordinate 1,655,812, forward strand.
GGTAGATTTAGCAAACATTGTTGAGTTTGTATGTGTTTGCTGCTACCTTCCAGATAAAAGCACTCACTGCAAACTACCTTGGGCTTCCGGTGGCTCAAATGGTAAGGAATCTGCCTGCAGTGCAGGAGATGCGGGCTCAATCCCGGGGTCAGGAAGGTCCCCTGGAGAAGAGAATGGCAACCCACTCCAGCATTCCTGCCTGTAGAGTCCCCAGGACAGAGGAGTCTGGTGGACTCCAGTCCACGGGGTCACAGAGTCAGACACGACTGAGTGACTTACACTTCCACTTTCACACTTTTATAAACCACCTTTGTCTCCAAAGGGGTAACTAAGAATTTCCCTAAGAAAAGGGATCAGTAATTCGCATGAGGAGAAATATAAGCGAAAATATGCATGTAAAGATGCCCCTGTGCCAAAGCCACGTGCAAAAGCTACCGTCTCCCACATAAGGTCATCGATGATGCCGCACATGGTCACCAAGCAGGGGACCACTCCCCACGCTGCTCCAGTGGCTCTGGGCCTGAACCCAGCCAGCTCCCCTGAGCACCTCTGGAGGCACAAGATCTGTTGCTCACTCAGCCACTTATCCCAGGGAAGCAATCAGATAAGCGTAAAGAGATGTGTTTACAAGGGTTTGTTTCCTCAGTGAAGGATTAGAAAACAGCGAAACGGCCAGCGATAGCGGAGTGGTTGCAGGAATGATGGCGCATAACCCAGTCCCACGTGGGTATTAAAAACGACGGGGCAGGGTAGTCACTGATACCAACACGTGTTTCTGTAAGTGACGTGAAAGTCACTCAGTCGTGTCTGACTCTTTGTGACCCTAGGGACCTGGAGACTGAATTCTCCAGGCCAGAATACTGGAGTGGGTAGCTTATCTCTTCTCCAGGGGATCTTCCCGTCCCAGGAATCGAACCCAGGTCTCCCACATTACAGGCAGATTCTTTACCAGCTGAGCCCCCAGGGAAGCCCATGTTTCTAACATAGTCAATGAAAGTGAAAACGATCTGGGAGGCTGGGTTCAGAAGATAGTCAATGTCTCACGGAAACTCTCCCCAAGTCAACACAGGTGTATATGCACAAACCCTAAGCCTGAGATTTATGTAGCTTTATTTTAGAGCAGAGAGGCAGAGGTGAGTGGACAAAGAGTAAATTCCACGAGGTGAGTGCTAAAGGGTGGGGGAGGGAAGGGGTGGAGACCCCACAACCTGGAGGCTCCCACCACAGGTGATGGAGCAAGTCAAAGACGGAGGGAGCCCTTCTGAAAACACACACCCTGCTCTCTGGGCTGCTCAGCTATGGAGCCTGTCCCAGGAAAAGCAGGGGGTAAGCGCTGTCCGTCTCCACGGTGCTGAACCCAACCCCAGGGTCCTGCTTCCCTCCCCACCCGTTTCAGCCAAGGCCGTTACCATCTCCACACAACATTCAAGGCTGGACGGCAGGAGGCACCCGGGTACCTGGAACCAAGTCCGGGGCGTCCTCCCCGGGGTCTCCCCAGGTCCTTCATCCCGACTCTGGATAAAGCCGGTCTTGCTGCTGCTTTACACCTGGTTGCATCTCTTGGAAATTCTCTTCTTTATTTTTCTTTTGCCACACATATGATGGGGAAAGTTTTGGGAAAGATGGAATTAAACTTCATGCCCTGCCACGAGGCCGTTGCTCAGCATCCTTGGTCCTCAGAGGACTAACTCCACTGTCCACTGCAGAGGCTTCTCACCCACGGCGCTGTGTGAAAAACCTCCTGAGGAAGGCCTGCCCTCCCCGAGCACGGCGGAGAGTGAGGGAGCAGTGCAATCAATTCGATTGTTTGTTCTGTCTGAAACAACTGACTTTTCAGCAATCTCAGCTGCTCCTTCTGTGTCCATTTCTGCACTATTGAAGCACACGTGCCAGGCCAGCTGAGCTCTTTTATCCCAGCCGTAGGGTCAGCGGGAACAGGCCCTCCCAGGAGTGAGCTCTCTGCCCAGGAAGTGCCCGCAGTGGGTCTCTCTCTGTGGGCGTCTTCGCTCTGTGGAAGACAGAGTTCTTTCCAGAACTCACAGGCAGACACCGCGGTCAGGTCGCAGGTCTCCACTTGACGCTTGCGCCTTCCAAACACTCGGACTGTCACCACCGTCTCCTACATCCTGAAATTCTGCCATTCGGTCTGGCCACGGGGAGTCCAGCAAATGCTATTAGTGGAGTCACGTGATTCCCTGAACACAATCACGGTCCAAAGTCTTTCCAGAAGTTTCTCAAGGTCACTCCCATCTATCACAGAGCTGTGGTTCACAGGCTTCCAGGAAACTTTCGGTAAATTGTGCGTGTAAATCATCCCATGACATGACTTCTGCCCACCTGTTTCACGACGTCTTTTCTCAGCTCAGGAAGCTGGTGCTGTTCCTCCTCTGGCCCTGCCGTGTCCAGCCTTTAGGAGAGATTGAAGGTTGGTTAGTCATCGGCCCCTAAGTGTGAGTTTAGGAAAACGTCTCAGCCTTTTAATTTACTGCTCATTGTGTATTTCAGTGCAAAGATAACCCTGCTCCTCAGTTCTGAGCATCTTAACGTGAAAGCACCAAAATGTAGCTGCGTTTCAGTGGATTGTGGCCGTAGATGAGCTCCATCCTTTCAAACGTTCTCAATGGTTTTAAAATCATGAACTGATCCCAGAAAAGCTAAATTGCTTTTAAAATCAGGATCTGAAATAGAGGGTGCCTGGACAGGAGAGGCATTTCCAGGTCCTTGGTGGTTCCTGTGTGAAGGCTTGTAAGACGCCGGCACACGGAGTGACCACACAGACCCCGGGGGTGGGTGCTGTTTCCTCTGAGGGGGGCTCAGGAGCCTCATTCCTCCCCTTCCTCATGTCTGATGCGACATAAGACAGTGAGACAGACTGGAATTCCCTTTGGAAACCTGCCCAGACGAACGTAAGCAGTCGTCCTTAGCCATGGCCTCACGGGTGTGTGACGGGGACTCTGGGTGCTCTTCTGGCCCGACTTCTAAGCTGAGCGTGCACTCATGCCCACCTCACTCACCCAGGGACCGTGTCTGAGCATCTGACGCCTGCAGGGTCCTGGGCCAGACCCCTGTCCTCACGGCTCTAAGGGGGGACCGCCCAGGGCCACGTGCTTGGGCCACCACCCTGCCCTCGACCACATCTTTGCTGAATAACCTGGGCTTTGATACTCATTCCTCTGCCAGTCTTCTTCCCGAAGATAACGAATCTCTTAAGAAGGTCTGGTCCTTGAGCCCCAGACTGCCCAGTGGAAGGAGGCGCAGAGGGCAGAGTAGATGGGACTCGGCCGGGAGAGGACAGCGCGCCCAGGGCCAGCTTCTCCAAAATCCCAAGTAGGGATTCGGGCCCAGGGCTCCGACTTAACCCTCAAGGAGAGTCAGGCCGAGCGTTCTGCGTGCTCAGGAAGTGCTCTTCCGCGATGAGAAATTCCCCGTCAAAGTAGCAGGGAGGGGTTCAGAAGCTGCTTACTGCTCGGTGAGACTCAGAACAATGACAGGAAAGGCGCGTCCCCTGGCAACTTCCTGGGTGCAGGGGAAGCCCCCCAACCCAAGGTGCCCGGCCGCCTCCCGTCAAGGAGATGCTGCACCTGCTCCTCCGTTGTTGGGGAGAGTCTCCCCCAAACCTGGCAACTCCGGGCTGGGCAGGGTCACTGCCTGACCCTGGTCACGACTCCACGTGTCCTCCCCGGGGCTCTCACAGACCTGCCCGATCAGGGTCCACAGCCTTCCCTCAAGGGAGGAGACCGGAGCCCCGCGCCTGCCCATTGCAGACTAAACCCCCGGACCCCGCTCTCTCGCCAGCTGGACAGGCGGCCGGGCTGTTGCAGGCAGGGAGGCGGGTTCAGTGAGCTGTCGATGGGAATTTATATCTCAGGGGATGAACTTCCGAATTAGCAAATGCATGTGTCTGCAGAGGCTCCACCCCTGGGGGATCCCCCAGGACCCTCGGGCTCCAGCGCTGAGCTGGGCAGCAGGTCTGGACGGGGCAGTCTCTCCTTGCCCACTGAATTCACGACCCGTCAGAAGATAGAAAAGGGATTCGCTGCTTGGGCGTTAGATTGTCATCGCTTCTACAACAGAGCTGACTTTGGGAGGGCCTGCTTTGAGAACACAGTCCTTAGTCCGTCTGCAGGTCAGCTCCCTAGCTTCCGCCCCGACCGAGACCGTGGAGGGCGCTGCAGACCTGGGCGTGTGGCTCCCACTCCCAAACTTGCTCTTTCCCGGGGAGCGAAGCAGAGCACAAGCCAATCTGATGAGGAAAACCATAAGTATTCGGTGGCAGGACAATCAAACTAAGACAGAGGGAGAAAAGCAGAAGACAAACGCCATGCCCCTTGGTGGCTGGCCCTGCCCACTGGCATCTAGACTCTGCACGGACCAGACCCCTCAGAACAGCACAGCATCAACCTGGGAGGAGAAGGTGGCCCCTCTCTTTGGACGCCAGCATTATAACCTTATCATTCTATGATTGACATGTTTCTTCTTCATCTCATCAAGGATACAAGAGGTCACATCGACCAAAGGCTTGTCTGTACATGCCTAATTGAAAAGAAAGAGAAAAAGCTCTGCTGATAGAACTATGGATATACTGCTAACCTGTCAATATGGTGCATAAACTCTTTGTCTCAAAAATGTATAAAACTACATCTCTAACTCCTGATCAATAGCTCAGTTCTCAGAGCTGAGAATCTGTTTCTCAGGTTATAGTCCTCAGTTTGGCTCAGATAAAATTCCCTTTTTTTCTCCTTAGCGTGATTATTATTTGATTTTTGTCGACACAGCAGTCACTAAAGCGGAAACAGGGCAGAAGGCTGGGCCGCACGAGCCCAGGGGCTCTCTCCATGGAGAAGGGGCATCAGAAGTGAGGCGGCCCCCACCCCCAGCTAGGTCACGGCCGACCCTCCAGACACCTGCTGGGTGGCCTGAATCAGGCAGGACGTGGTGGCCGGCAGAGGGCGAGATTCCGAGAGGAGTCAACAGTCTCCCACTTTCCCTCCTTGGTTGTTATGTGAGACCCTGGAAGACCACTCAGACAGCCAGCCCCAGCCACGCCCTGTGCCCAGGGGGCAGGTCCCACAGCAGGCAGCAATAGAGGACGATCCCCCTTTACTTATAATGCACACCCCAGGTCAAAGGCCCACAGCCATGGAGTCAAGGAAGCTGGGTTGCAGAGCCATGGGTCTTAAGGGGCATGTCCAATGCAGGAGATGCGGGTTTGATCCCTGGTTTGGGAAGACTCCCTGGAGGAAGAAATGGCAGCCCACTCCAGTATTCTTGCCTGCACAATCCCACGGACAGAGGAGCCTCAGGGGCTACAGTCCATGGGGTCACAGAGAGTCAGACATGACCGAGGGACAGCATGCATGCTCTTATTTACAGGGGGCTCGTTTAAAACTTCACAAAGGGCTTCCGAGCTGTCTAGAGAAATGCCCACTCCGTGCACTAAAGGCAGCAAGTGCCAACTCACTGTTTGGGGTCAGAGGACATAATCAGTCACTGGCCCAAGGCGGCAGCAGGAACAGCTGGATCCAGGCGCTGGCCAGCCTGGCTTCCCACCTGCCCTGTCCCTGTTTGGCTCCATGAGCAGTGTCCTGATTCAGACAAGGGGTAGTTGACATTTCCTAGGTTTTCCTCTTGAGTTTCAGCTGCTGGAACAGTAATGCTCATTCCAAGCCCAAAACAAGCAAGTTGGATGCTAGTGCTGGGCAAGCAATGGTTGGTGGGACAGGCATTCCCAGGGACTCTCAGCCGGCCCCCAGAGCAGGTTCCAGGAGCGCAGTGCCCCCGGTGGCCCCCGGCGCCACCTTCCAGCCTCTCACACTCCCCCACGTGGTTCTGACGGGCTGCACCTTTGCTCCCAGGAGAAGACGGGGAGAAGAGGGGTGAGGCAAACTGTCGGTTTTTAAAGAGTTGTGAAGGGTCATAAAAGAACAGTGTGCGAGAGTTCTGTGTCCTGGGGAGGGGCTCACTGCCTCAGTGAGCACGCCCCGTGGGGTCACCTCCGCAGCACTGGGCGGCCGCGTGGGGTCCCCGAGGTCCTGGCTGAGCATGTAGAGTAGAACGAGCTCCAACCCACAGTGTACGGCCGGGAAGGCCAGAACCACCTAGCGTCACCCCCACCCGGATATTCTATCCGGATCTGTAGTTGGAGCTGCATCAGGTGAGGGGCCGGAGAGAGGAAGGGGACAGTCCACAGCCACACTTCGTGCCCGACGCGAAACGGCCCAGCCTGGCCCGTCTGTCTGAGCGGAGCTCAGCGACGAGGTAACTCTCTTCCTACCTTTGCTTAAGGAGAGCTTCAGTTTACACATCGTCACCCTGATTGATGATGTCGACTTGCCATCCATGGAATCCAATCAACGAAAATCTGCTTCCTGGACCTCCTGCATATGTTCTGTCTCTCAGTCGGGAGAGCTCACGCTGGCAGCAGCCCCGAGCACCCACGCCCGCTGCTCAGGTGATGAGGCCGAGCAGACCCGGATGCTGCAGGTGCTGCCGCTGCTCCGGGGCGGGGGCGGGGGGCCCTGGGGACAGGCTCCCGCAGGCTGAGGGGCCCAGGTCCAGCAGGATGCGAGGCGGCCCCCGTGTGGACGCTTCTGTCTGGGGAGCTGCAGGGCCCCTCGGAAGGTGTGCCTCGCCCCGCCCTGCGGCACGCGGCATCCTTGTAACCCAGGCTCCCAGGAGAGAGGACAGGGCCTCCTGCTCACCACCCTGCCTGAGCACGCCCACCCGCCCCTCACCTCAGTCCTTGAACCTTCACCAAATCCAATGTAATCGCTCCAGGGAGGCCCCCAAGCTTTCTCTTGATATGCCTAATTCCATCTCACTTTGTAGTTGGTTTAGCTCTTGCTTAGGGTAGAGGGGATTATTTATTAGGTCTCCATGAGCCCTCCACAAGCAGATCCTGTGAAATGGGGAAGAGATTGCAGAAGTTGATATCTTGTACAGTTTTTCTTGTTTTCAGTTCAGTTTAGTTCAGTTGCTCAGTCGTGTCCGACTCTTTGTGACCCCATGGACTGCAACACCCCAGGCCTCCCTGTCCATCACCAACTCCCGGAGTTTACTCAAACTCATGTCCATTGAGTCGGTGATACCATCCAACGATCTCATCCTCTGTCGTCCACTTCTCCTCCTGCCCTCAATCTTTCCCAGCGTCAGGGTCTTTTTAAATGAGTCAGTTCTTCGCATCAGGTGGCCAAAGTATTGGAGTTTCAGTTTCAGCATCGGTCCTTCCAATGAACATTCAGGACAGATTTCCTTTAGGATGGACTTGTTGGATCTCCTTGCAGTCCAAGGGACTCTCAAGAGTCTTCTCCAACACCATATTTCTTGTTTTAGAGGATGTTAAAGATCCTCAGTACATTTATACAATGTTAGTTTTAGTGCAGATGCAACTCAATTTAAATATAATTCTTTGGAGAAAAGAAATGATGCATTATATTTAAGCCAATAAAAAAGATCAAATCCATGGAATGAGAGAGAAGAAGAGGGTGAGGAATGAGAAGGTAGTTAGTGCAAAACCGTCAAACAGGTGATCTAACTGAATAATTTAAAATTTATGTAAGTAAATACACTTGCTAGAGAAAATCTCCCTCAATATATAGATGGATAGATAGAATGATAGATAGCTGATAGATAGGTAGATTGACAATAGATAGGTACTAAAAGCAGTGAAAGATTTTATTTTCTTGGGCTCCAAGATCACTGCAGATGGTGACTGGAGCCACAAAATTAAAAGACACTTGCTCCTTGGAATGATAACTATGACAAATCTATATAGCATGTTAGAAAGCAGAGACAGCACTTGGCTGACAAAGGTCCAGAGAGTCAAAGATATGGTTTTTCCAAAGGTTATGTGCAGATGTGAGAGTAGAACCATAAAGAAGGCTGAGCACCAAAGAACTGATGCCTTCAAACTGTGGTGCTGGAGAAGACTCTTGAGAGTCCCTTGGACTGCAAGGAGATCAAACAAGTCAATTCTAAAGAAAATCAACCCAGAATATGCATTGGAAAGACTGATGATGAAGCTGAAACTCCAATACCTTGGCCACCTGATGCAAAGAACTGATTCATTTGAAAAGACCCTGATGCTGGGAAAGATTGAAGGCAGGAGGAGAAGGGGATGACGGAGGATGAGATGGTTGGATGGCATCATTGACTCAATGGACATGAGTTTGAGTGAACTCCAGGAGTTGGTGATGGACAGGGAGGCCTGGCGTGCTGCAGTCCATGGAGTCGCAAAGAGCCGGACATGATTTAGAGACTGAACAATAACAGACAGACAGAACGAGAGACAGATGACAGAAATAGACAGGCAGATGATAGATGGATGGATAGATTGCCATAGACACAAAACAAGTGCTGTTGACAAAAGACATATCAAGCAGAACATGACTCAGACAGAAGGCAAGATACAGAACGTACCAGAGACCAAGTGAAGCAAGACTGGCTTAGCCAATCACATCAGACCAGGACACATGAGCCAAACACGTTACGGAGAATAAAAAGGGCCACCTCATAAGAAAAGGAATTGTTTTTGAGAAAACTTGAGGTGAAATGGACAAATACATGAACACAGTGAGTAACTTCACACAACATTCAATAGCTGAGAGGCTTCAGAGACCAAAAATTAGTAGCAGAGGCTTTTGACAACATAATTAATAAGCTTGATATAATAACTATCTAGAAACGGCACACCTAAAATATCAAGAATAGATTAGCATTCATGGGAAAAATTTCAACAATTACTAATGAATCAGTATTTACAGAATAGTTTCTTCAAACATCACACATCAAAATTAGACATAATTGAAGAAGAGTCCCATAAACATGGAACTATCAAAACCTTTTTCTAGAGGAATTTTAAATAAGATGACAGCATAAATGCTCTACATCAAGACTGTGGTGTGAAGACAAGGCAGTGAGCTTTCTGCACGGGGTCAGACGGGACCTATTCTTGATGTTCTGGGCTGGTCTTTGCCATTGTGCAGGTGAGGCAGCCATGGACCATACCCGAGTGGACAGGCGTGTCTCTACACCAGTGAGACCTGGTCTGTGCAACCAGCTGAGAGCCGCGGCTGGCCCGTGGCCTGTAGTCTGCAGAAAGACTTCACGTAGAAGAAAAATCTTTTGTACATATAGCATATATATTAAGTAAAGCAAATAAGGATTTAACTAAAATGTTTGAGAATTACAAAGTAAACTCAGAGAAACTAGTAAAATAACATATACAGTTATGTGCTTAAACTAATAAAACAGGAAACGGAGGCATAGACAGGGTCATGAATTCTGAAAGCTGCTTTATCAAGACAACAGAATAGATGCTGCTCTGGCAAGACGGACGAGAGGAGGGGGAGGGGCAAACAAACATTATTAAAAGGGAAAATTAGTCCAAACATGAAATAAAATAGAAGCTTAAAAATAAGGTAATACCATGAACAACTTTAACTCAACAATTTAAACAATATAATCTGAGTGGATAATACAAAATACAATGTTCTAAAACCATTTCAAACAGATATTAAGTGCATAGATTTATCATTAAACAGAGGTAAAAAGTGATTTAAAATTAACCAACATTTCTGCCTCTCAATAAAAAAAAAAGCCCTCAAGTTTCTTGTCAAGGATCAGAAAATTCCTGTCTTATATCAATTCCTGTCTTATATAAATTTTCAAGAAAATAGGAAAGAAAAGGAAATACTATGAACTCTCTTTATGAGGCTACAGTATCCAGTCAAAATTAGATGTCAATTATATTTAACTTATATGCAGAGTACATCATGAGAAACGCTGGGCTGGATGAAGCACAAGCTGGAATCAAGATTGCTGGGAGAAATATCATTAACCTCAGATATGCAGATGACATCACCCTTATGGCAGAGAGCAAAGAGGAACTGAAGAGGCTCTGGATGAAAGTGAAAGAGGAGAGTGAAAAAGCTGGCTTAAAACTCAACATTCAAAAAATGAAGATCATGGCATCTGGTCACATCACTTCATGGAAAAAAGACGGGGAAACAACGGAAACAATGAGAGACTTTATTTTCTTGGGCTCCAAAATCACTGCGGAGAGTGGCTGAAGCCATGAAATAAAAAGAGGCTTCCAAGGATAGAAGAAAATCTGTGACCAACCTAGACAGCATATTAAAAAGCAGAGACATTACTTTGCCAACAAAGGTCCACATAGTCAAAGCTACAGTTTTTCCAGTGGTCAGGTATGGATGTGAGAGTTGGACCAAAAAAAGGCTGAGCGCTAAAGAATTGATGCTTTTGAACTGTGGTGTTGGAGAAGACTCTTGAGAGTCCCTTGTACAGCAAGGAGATCCAACCAGTCCATCCTAAAGAAAATCAGTCCTGGATATTCATTGGAAGGACTGATGCCAAAGCTGAAACTCCAATACTTTGGCCACCTGATGTGAAGGACTGACTCATTTGAAAAGACCCTGATGCTGGGAAAGATTGAGGGCAGGAGGAGAAAGGGACAACAGAGGATGAGATGGTTGGATGGCATCACTGATTTGATGGACATGAGTTTGAGCAAGCTCTGGGAGTTGGTGATGGACAGGGAAGCCTGGCGTGCTGCAGTCCATGGGATCACAAAGAATTGGACATGACTGAGTGACTGAACTGATATATGGCAAAGAAAAAATTTAGTTTACTTATGAACATGAATTCAAAATTCATTAGTAAAATGTCAACAAACCAAATATACAATATTCAGGAAAGCTTAATGCAAGGAATGCAGAAATGGTTTAATTTTACCTCCTCACCTTATTAATAACAGGAGTGAATATTTACATGGCATTTACCCTGGGCTCGGGCTGGGCTGTCTGCTTCACGGCTCAAAGCTTCTGATGCCCTCAGTCCCTGCTCTGCTTCTTCTTTAAGGGATGAAATGAGTACTCACGTGATTGCCCTTGTCCATGGAGGGAACTACTGGAGTAAATTTATGCTCCTGTCATGATAACAGGAAAGGAAAGAGGATCCGTGGTCTACTTGCTTAGAACATATATCCTTGGCCGAAGAGTGGGTGAGCGCTCAGTGCTCACTAACGTGCTGTTGATATTCAGGCGCTCAGTCCTGTCCGACCCTTTGCGGCCCCATGGACTGCAGCAGACCAGGCCTCCCAGTCCTTCACCATCTCCCAGAGCTCGCTCAAACTCATGTCTGTTGAGTCGGTGACACCATCCAACCATCTCATCCTCTGTCTACCCCTTCTTCTCCTGCCGTCAATCTTTCCCAGCATCAGGGTCTTTTCTAATGAGTCAACTCTTCCCATCAGGTGGCCAGAGTACTGGAGTTTCAGCTTCAGCATCAGTCCTTCCAATGAATTTTCAGGGTTGATCTCCTTTAGGATGGACTGGTAGGAGCTCCTTGCAGTTCAAGGGGCTCTTGAGTCTTCTCCAACACCACGCTTCAAAAGCATCAATTCTTCGGTTCTCAGCCTTCTTTATGGTCACTCTCACATCCATACATGACCACTGGAAAAACCATAGCTTTGTCTATATGGACCTTTGTTGTCAAAGTAATGGCTCTGCTTTTTAATATGCTGTGTAGGTTGGTCATAGCTTTTCTTCCAAGGAGCAAGCAGCATTTAATTTCATGGCTGCAGTCACCATCTGCAGTGATTTTGGAGCCCAAGAAAATAAAGTCTCTCACTGTTTCCATTGTTTCCCCATCTTTTTTCCACGAAGTGATGTGACCGGATGCCTTGATCTTCATTTTTTTAATGTTGAGCTTTAAGCTAGCTTTTTCACTCTCCCCTTTCACCTTTAGAATCAAAAGGCCCTTTAGTTCCTCTTCACTTTCTGCCATAAGGGTGGTATCATTTGCATCTGAGGTTATTGATGTTTCTCCTTGCAGTCTTGATTCCAGCTTGTGCTTCATCCAGTCCAGCATTTCTCATGATGTGCTCTGCATATAAGTTAAATAAGCAGGGTGACAATATACAGCCTTGACATACTCCTTTTCCAATCTGGAACCAGTCTGTTGTTCCATGTCCAGTTCTAACTGTTGCTTCTTGACCTGCATACAGGTTTCTCAAGAGGCAGGTCAGGTGGTCTGGTATTCCCATCTCTTTAAGAATCTTTCACAGTTTGTTGTGATCCACACAGTCAAAAGCTTTGGCTTAGTCAATAAAGCAGAAGTAGATTTTTTTTCTGGAACTCTCTTCCTTTTTTGATGATCCAGTGGATATTGGCAATTTGATCTTTGGTTCCTCTGCCTTTTCTAAATCCAGCTTGAACACCTGGAAGTTCATGGTTCACGTACTGTTGAAGCCTGGCTTGGAGAATTTTGAGCATTACTTTACTAGCGTGTGAGATGAGTGCAATTGTGTGGTAGTTTGAGCATTCTTTGGCATTGCCTTTCTTTGGGATTAGAATGAATACTGGCCTTTTCCAGTCCTGTGGCCACTGCTGAGTTTTCCAAATTTGCTGGCATATTGAGGGCAGCACTTTCACAGCATCATCATTTAGAATTTGAAATAGCTCAACTGGAATTCCATCACCTCCACTAGCTTTGTTCGTAGTGATTCTTCCTAAGGCCCACTTGACTTCACATTCCAGGACGTCTGGCTCTAGGTGAGTGATCACACCAGCGTGGTTATCTGGGTCATGAAGATCTTTTTTGCATAGTTACTCTGTGTATTCTTGCCAGCTCTTCTTAATATCTTCTGCTTCTGTGAAATCCATACCATTTCTGTCCTTTATTGAGCCCATCTTTGCATGAAATATTCCCTTGGTACCTCTAATTTTCCTGAAGAGATCTCTAGTCCTTCCCATTTTATTGCTTTCCTCTATTTCTTTGCACTGGTCACTGAGGAAGGCTTTCTTATCTCTCCTTGCTATTCTCTGGAACTCTGCATTCAGATGGGTATATCTTTCCTTTTCTCCTTTGCCTTTGCTTCTCGTCTTTTCTCAGCTGTTTGTAAGGCCTCCTCCGTGACCCATTTTGCCTTTTTGCATTTCTTTCTTGGGGATGCTTTTGATCACTGCCTCCTGTACGATGTCATGAACCTCTGTCCATATTTCTTCAGGCTCTCTATCAGATCTAATCTCTTGAGTCTATTTGATGATGTGTTAGAAATATGTTTTAATTAAATACAAAAAAAGGATATCGACAAAAACCATTTTTGGACTAAACTCTACTAAAAATAGTAGCCAACACATTAAGACAAATAGAATAAACAATGTGCAGAGGTTTGTAAAATCATTGAAGGCAGCCTAGTGACCTGCTTAGAGGGGCCAAAAGCATCCATGGAAAAATGATCAAAACTAATGTAGCAGGTTGATGCATTTATTAGTCTTTTCCAGAGTCCTTCCACTAGGAAGTGAGCACTAGCACGCATCGGCTCCCTTTTGTTCACAAATGTCTCTCCAGTACCTTTGAGAATGCCTGATACGTGGTAGTAGTCAGTGAGTATTTGTTGAATAAATAATAAACAAATTCTCAACTGTGCAAGATATAGATTAATAGACATAAACCAATGATGTCTCTATAAACAAACCACAAAAATAGAACATGTAACTTTGGACAGGCATCATTTATCACAAGAGGAAAATCTCTAATTTGTGACAGAGATTTATACCCAACGAAAGGAGCAGAGAAGTTTGCAAAAACTGTCAGAAAATGAACCGAAATAAATAGCCCATAGATTGGATGAATCAACATCAAAACCTCTGCATTTCTCCCCCAAATGAATCTGTAAATAGACAGTGGTGAACGTAAGAGTAGTGGTTTTCATGAAATTTGGGAAAGAGACGTTACATTTAAGTTAGAAAAGCGAGGGGAAAGAACCGTGATGAAAAGACACAGCAGATGGTAGGACTGTTATACGCTTTTTCCTGCTGAGTGGTGAGTGGTGGGTGATGGGGCAGAAGAGAGGCTCCCCTGTCGCGGCGGGGAGCTGGTACCCGGGGCTCGGAGTGGGCAGGTGTGACTGAGTCAGCTTTCCTGAGAAAAGTGGATTTTCCTTGCGTGCGTGTGTGCCTGTGTGTGTGAAGGAGGGGTTGTGTGGTGTGTGTGGTGTGTGCCTGTAAGTGTGGAAAGGACACTGTGAACATGTGGCCTCTCTCAGCACACGCATTGAGAAGAGAACAATGTTATCATCACAGTCGTTTCAAGCCTCCTAATGACACAGCGCACAGATGTACAATTTAGGTAGATTAGAATAAAGATCTAAGTGGGCAAGCGAACGTAATTATCATTTTAGAGAAAATATCTAGGAGACTCTTTTTAAGATGGTGGGGAGGTAAGCATTTTTTCAACAAGGCACAGTAAGCATTAACCAAAAGGAAATATTTTGTGAATTTGGAATTTATACCTTTTGCAGGGCAAAAGGTACCTTGAACAGGGCAGACACGGGGATGAAAGGCATCAAACTGAGAAGTGAAGCCTTATAAACTAGAAGAAACCAGAGACCATCTTCGTGACTGAGATTGTGGGGAAGTTTTCCTACAGAAAGTCTGAGAAATGAAAATGACAACCTTATAAATGAAACTCCCACACCGCGTGCGGGCATTCCTGTCTGTTGCTCAGTCACATCTGACTCTTGGTGACTCTATGGACTGTACCTGCCGAGCTCCTCGGTCCATGGGATTTTTCTCGGCAAGAATCCTGGAGTGGGTGGGTGGCCATTTCCTCCTCCAGGGGATCTTCCAGACCCAGGGATCAACCCTTCATCTCTTGCATCTCCTGCGCTGCTGAGCCACCGGGGAAGCCCCACTGCGCCAGAAAACGTGCAAATGAAACATAGGCTGCAGGTGGAGGGGTGTTTGCAGCACACACCGTAACAATCCAACTTCTCTACACAAGCAGAGGACGCCTATAATTATTATGCAAAAGCCGGCCATCCCAACAGGTACCTGAGGAAAGGGTACAGGTCGACCCTTACAAGAGAGGGAGCCTGCAGATCTAGCACAGAGAACATTTGTTCATCGAGGAAAGAGAAACTGTAAGATGAGCCGCTTAGCTCGGAATCAGCAGAGCGCGTGTCTCTGTGCCCAGCGCCAGCTGAGTCCAGGGAAGCAGGCGGCCCCCAGCAGAGTGAGCCTCCTGGGAACACGTGGGTGGCACCTCCTCATGAGGGCGGAGTGATCGGCTGGTGGATGTTCCTGCAGGGTCCGTTGTTATAAAGCAGAGACCAATCTGAGTGTGGTTTATTCCTCAAACAGAAAGTTACACAGAAGTTAAAATCAATGAACTGCGAATATGGATATAACAATTGTGATAAATCTCAAAGGCAGGGTGGTATTTTTTAAAAAGGCAAAGTATACAATAAATGTATAAAATGAAAGCATTTATCTGGTTTGTGAAACACAAAAACTCTATCTCCACCTTGCGTAGAGACACAAGAATATATCAAGACGACACAGGGACGTGGAGAGATGAGGCCACACTTACTTCAGGACAGTCTTGGTCCCTGGGGGTCTCCAGGCTCCAGGCGGGGGTCACGGAGGCAGTCAGGGACTCGGGACAAGGATCCCCCCTCACTGTAAGATTTTACTTCTTAGGAAAATATTTAAAGCAAATATTTCAAAAATGACTAAATCATAATGATAGGAAATGGCGTTTGGTGTATTATTGACTTTTCTCCAGGCTTGAAGTACTTCGTTTTTAAAAGAGTCAGATGAGGTAGAGTTTCTATACTGAATAAGACTGGCTGCCTCCTCCTTCAGCACAGAGCAGGGTCCTCACTCCCGCCCGACACAGCTTGGGCAACGGGGCTGGGGTCCACACTCTTCCTCGGTTCTCGCTTTATCTCATATGCGTGTGTATGGGTGCATGTATGTGTGTGTGCGTGCACATGTGCTGGTGTGTGCACACTCATGTATGTGTACATGTGTGTGTGCACCTGCATGTGTTTGTGTGTGCCTGTGTGTTTGTGTGTGCGTGCATGTGTCTGTGTGTGCATGTGTGCATGCATGTACGCATGTTTGCCTGTGTGTGCCTGTGTGTGCACGTGTGTGTGTGTGTGTATGCGTGCATGCACATGTGCCTGGGTGTGTGCACGCTCATGTATGTGCGCATGTGTGTGCACCTGCATGTGTTTGTGTGTCCCTGTGTGTTTGTGTGTGTGCACATGTGTCTGTGTGTGCCTGTGTGCACGTGCATGTGTGCATGCATGTATGCGTGTTTGCCTGTGTGTGCACACATGTGCACACACATGTGTGCATGGGTGTGCACGTGTGTGTGAGTGCACATGTGCCCGTGTGTGTGCATGCTCATGTGTGTGTGTGTGTGTGCATGTGTTCGCCTTGCTCTGCGGGCCGGCTTGCTTGGGTCTCCACGGCCAGGCTTTCCAGTCTGTCTTATGACCAGGTTTCTGGGGCACTTGCCCATGATCATGCAACCCTCCTGACATGGTGTGCCTGGCCACCAGGCGTGTCCCCATGCTGTGCTTTCTGCTGTCCTGGGGCTCCGGGGACACTCCAGGGACCCCAGCCACTTGCAAATGCCTCCTGCCCACCTGTGGGTCCTGTGACACGGCTCCAGGCCGCTGATGTGGCTGGCAGGTCTGCCAAGGCTCCGCTCCAGACAGGGAGGAGGCGGGGACGGGTCTGCAGGAACAGGAAACGGGGTGACATGGCCAGCTCTCCTGCTTGAGCTTCTTAAACCTCGAATTAATCGGTGATGTTTATATTCTAGAATCTTAGGCTGAACCAGGTCTAAGAGCTGGGTGACTTCAGGATGAATTAGACACACCGTGAGATGCTGGCTAAGGCTTGCTGAGCCAACAGGCACGTGCAGAGGCGCGGAGACTAAAGGTTAGAAACACCATGTGGAGGCCTGGGGCCGGGGGAGCAGGTCTGACAGAGGACACGGCAGCAGGCGCCAGTGTCCCGAGGGGAGGGCCGTGGGCACTGCCTGGGTGCACGGACAGGGCAGGGGTGCCCGGAAGGCAATGGGGATCCCCGGGGGCGCAGGAGGGGTCCCACCCTGAGATGGCACAAGAGTGCAGAACAGCGAGGCTGGGGAGGAGGAATCAAGGGAACCAGGAGACACGGAGACAGACGTGCGCATCTAGAGACGCTCGGCCGTCTCTGAAAGGATGCTCCACCCGGTGAGGACATCACTGCGAACGGGGGAGCTGTCTGAACGGGAATCAGACGGGGCTGAAGGGAACCCATGCAGGGTGAGTGGGAGCAGCCCGCCCCTTCCTCTCCCACTCCACGGCGCTCTCTCCTGCCCACGCCACTCTCGGTTGACCAGGAGGCCTCGGGCAGGCGCGGGGATGCTCAAAACCTGGAGAGGCAGCAACTAAGACGGTGATGAGGTTTTCAGGGAGGCTGATGCAAACCACAGTGACTACTAGCTTGCGGGCTGAGGACTCAGCTAGCTGTGTGTTTCCACTGAAGCCGCAGGAAATCTACCCAGGATGCCCAGGATGTCCTGTGTGGACTCCTGCCCACCAGGATGGTAGCAAGAGCTCAGACATGTTCCCCAGAACAGGCTCCCACTGCATACGCTGGGCCCCGGGGAGTCCACGTGTGTGCACCACGGCCCCTGGGGCCACCCCACAAGGACGCCCAGGTCCGGACGAGCTGGTTCCACCAGCACCAGGGGCAGCTTTGTGTTACTGAATTGAGGGTACTTCAATATTTAACTTGATAAGTCTACGCATGGGTGCTCAGGATGAAAATGACTTGAGTTTCATCCATTCCATTAAAAATGTATGTGCTGTCCACCCACCGTGGGCAGTCGCCACAGACAGAATGTCTTCGCTTCCCCCACAATGAACGTGTTGGAACCTAAACCCGCATGTGACGGTCTTAGGAAGCGGGGCTGAGGGGGTTGTGAGGGTGGGCCCCCTTGGGTGGGATTCATGAGAGGGCAGGCAGGAAGCTGGAGTGTGAACCACCAGCCAGGGCAGAAAGGACCAGGTGGCCGGGGGCAGCGGGGTGGATGGCCAGCTGCTGTCTGCAGGGGTCCTGGCAGGCGGGCAGCTCTGGTTTCTGCCCAGGCCCCTGTGGGGAGGGGGCGGCATTTCTCTAAGAGAGAGGGCGGCATGTGGGAGCTGGCACATCCCAGAAGGGGCAAGAGCTTGACCCCTGAGCAGCCCGACTAGGGGGTTACCCCGCCTGCACCCCCAGGGGCTCCTCATTGCCTTCCAGACACCCCGGCCCCGTCCGTGCAGCCGGGCAGCCCCCCGAGGGGTCTCCCGGGCAGTGCACACGCCCCTCGCCTCAGGACATTGGTGCCTACACGGTGTCTTCCATCAGACCTGTGAGAGGTGGGAGGCACAGGGCCTGGTGGGCCCCCGACGGGGCACTATATGCCCTGGACGGTGCTCTGCATGGCCCCCTCTTGCTTCTCCTGACTCGCGGGGCAACCGGCTGAGTGCCTGGCCCGCTGGTCTGTGTGGCACGGTCTGGTGCCCGTCCCGCTGCAGGGCCAAGCAGCCCTGCTTCTCCAAGTGGGAGCCGAGGCTTCCCGAGCTCCCAGTGGACGGCTGCCCACCTGGCTGCCCCACCTCTGGGCAGTCCGCTTCTCTAAGTTTGTTCAAAGATCCGCTGTCTGGGCGCTTTGGCCAGGCTGGGCCCTGGAAATTCTTGGGCACACCCTGAGTTGCTGGACTCCATGGGACCTTCCCCTCCAGCCCCAGGCCTGGGGGGGGGTGACCAGGGGCCTGCCGTCAGCGTCCAGCTCTTGGACGGCAAGGCCTCTTCCTCCCTCCCAGCGTGTGGGGGCTTCCAGGAAATGGAAACTAGAGCAGGGAGTTTTTAGAGGAGTTATTTTTATAGCCCTTCAATTTATTTATATTTATCAAATATGTACCCGTCGCTAAAATCTCTTTGGAGGGTGTTCAAAAATTAAAGGATTGCATCTAAAAATACTGACCCTGATACGCAGTGTGCACGGCTAAGTCCTGGCCCCAGAGACGTCAGGATGGGGCCGTGACAGTGAGTGTGCGGCGGGTGGGGACCATGGAAGAGATGCCGATTCCTCCCTCAGGAAAGAGCGATCCATTCCTTCCCCTCCACGTTCTCACCTGTCTGTCCATTCATTTAGCACACCCTGGACGAGCGTCTGCTGATTCACCCACTTCTGGGGGGCAACCGCACCCCATCTCCGGCAGGCTCTGGGGCTGGACAGCGGCCCCCACTTGCACTCGGCCCGGGGCACATCACCTGTGTCCTGAGCAGATGACCAGCTCCCCGGAGGCCAGCTCCCTTGTCCCCAGAAAGGCCAGAGCACCGCCCCTGGGCAGAGAGCGGGGAAGCTGGGTGCTGGCCTGGACCCAGGAGTCCTCGGGGATAGGGGTGGCCAGCGTCTCAGCCCAGGGAGGCCAGGGGGTCCCCACGGCCGAGTGTGACCCCTGAAGAGCTTCCAGGTCTCCACCGGCCCAGGGTTGTGGCCAGGTCTCCACTGGCCCGGTTCACAGCCGGTTCTCCGCCGGCCAAGGGTCACGGCCAGGTCTCCACTGGCCCAGCTGGACCAGCCGTCCCCGAGTCCTCCTCACAGACGCGTCCCCACGTGGGGCTGGCCCTGCGCGCCTGTTTGCACTTCCTGCCCAGCCCTAAGGGCCTCAAGGGCAGCTCTCCTGTGTCCCCCAGTGCCCTTACCGGGGCAAAATAGACACCTGAGCCCTGGAAGCCCCAGGTGGGCAGAGGGGCAGGCCTGTAGGACCACAGCCTGGGCTCCCTGGGCCCCGCAGAGCAGAGACCGGCCCTCGGGAGGGGCTCTCGGGCCACCTCTGGCCTCTCCCCGGCCCTCGCTTCCCTGGACCCTTTCACTGGGCCTGCAGAGGGCAGGGGGTCCCCACATCTTGGCAGAGTCCTGCAACCTGGGCGGAACCTCTGGGGAGGCAGGGGGCAGGCTGGGACTGCTCAGCCCCCACAGGGGTGACGGTCCCCCCAGCCCGCGCTGTCCCCATTGCCCGCCTCAGTGCCAGAAGCTGCGCCTGCTCATCCAAGGACATGGGGGCGTCGCTGTGAAGAGCTGTGAAGGTGTAGCATCAGGGTCAGGAGAGGGGACACGGGATGCCCTGTGCCGAGGGCTCCTGGGTGTCCCCTGGGACCGCTGGTTCCCTGGGGAGAGGGAGCCAGCAGGGCCTCCTTAGGTTTGCTTTATTCACTCCTGAAATCTGCAAGGTTCTCAGCATCCTCCGGCTTGCCCTCTCTCTTCCCCAGCTGTCTCTCCCTCCCTGGGGGTCTCTCCCTGGGGGTCTCTCTCCCTGGGGATCTCTCTCCCCCGGGGGTCTCTCTCCCCATGGGGGTCTCTCTCTCCCCTTGGGGGTCTCTCCCCCTGGGGGGGTCTCTCCCTGGGGGGTCTCTCTCCCCCGGGAGTCTTTCTCCCCATGGTGGTCTCTCCCCCTGGGGGTCTCTCCCTGGGGGTCTCTCTCCCCCGGGGGTCTCTCCCCCTGGGGGTCTCTCCCCCCCGGGGGGTCTCTCCCTGGGGGTCTCTCTCCCCATGGGGGTCTCTCCCCCTGGGGGTCTCTCTCCCCCAGGGGTCTCTCTCCCCATGGGGGTCTCTCTCTCCCCCTGGGGGTCTCTCTCCCCCGGGGGTCTCTCCCCCTGGGGGTCTCTCCCTGGGGGTCTCTCTCCCCATGGGGGTCTCTCCCCCTGGGGGTCTCTCTCCCCCAGGGGTCTCTCTCCCCCGGGGGTCTCTCCCCCTGGGGGTCTCTCTCCCTGGGGGTCTCTGTCCCCATGGGGGTCTCTCCCCCTGGGGATCTCTCTCCCCCAGGGGTCTCTCTCCCCATGGGGGTCTCTCTCCCTTCCTGGGGGTCTCTCTCTCTCCCCATGGGGGTCTCTCTCCCCCAGGGGTCTTTCTCCCCATGGGGGTCTCTCTCCCTGGGGGTCTCTCTCTCTCCCCCTGGAGGTCTCTCTCTCTCTCCCCCTGGGGGTCTCTCTCCCTGGGGGTCTCTCCCTGGGGGTCTCCCCTGGGGGTCTCTCTCCCTGGGGGTCTCTCTCCCTGGGGGTCTCTCTCTCCCCCTGGGGGTCTCTCTCCCTGGGGGTC
Source organism: Dama dama (assembly GCF_033118175.1). Lineage (NCBI taxonomy): Eukaryota > Metazoa > Chordata > Mammalia > Artiodactyla > Cervidae > Dama > Dama dama. The sequence goes on from NC_083702.1 coordinate 1,676,761, forward strand.
TCTCTCCCCCTGGGGGTCTCTCTCCCTGGGGGTCTCTCCCTGGGGGTCTCCCCTGGGGGTCTCTCTCCCTGGGGGTCTCTCTCCCCATGGGGGTCTCTCTCTCCCTGGGGGGTCTCTCTCCCCACCCAGGTCGTCACATGAGCTTCTGCAGAGCCCAGCCCACGTGCTGTTCTCGTCTCACCGTCAACCCCCTCCTCTCCTTTTGCTCCAAGACTTCGCACCAGGGCACCCCACGCCCCCACCCCCCAGGCTCTCTTCATGTCATTCGCATCCAAGCTGCAGAATCAGAAGCTGCGTGTGCTTTTTAACAGCACCCTCCATGACTGAGGCTCTGATCCTGCCTCCCCTCACCAGGTCCCTGAGGCACCCTCCCCACCATCTCAGAGGCAGCGCTCCCCTGGGCAGCTCCAAGGTGAAGGGGGTTTTGCCACGTCTCCCACTTTTCTGCAGACAGAAGGCTCTGCAGATAATATTCTTCTTAAATATTCGGCAATTATGTATTTAGTTGCTACCAACCACAGAGAAAATATGCATATTAAAGCATCCATAATTACATAATAAGCACTTACTGTCAATTGCATTTTGCTGCCATGTACTCTCTGTCCCCTTTATCTTAAAAAACTTTCCGAGACCATTACCATAAACGCTAGAATAAATCAGGCAACGGGCAGCAGGCTAACGTGAAATGAAGGGTTTCTTTGTGGGGAGGTGTTGACTCAAATAGCGCAGGTCTGGTCACGTGGGGCGCCTGGCTCCACCGTGGACAGTGACGCTCTCGGGGGGAAGGTTGGGGGCAGAAGCGGCGGAAGGATGCGTTTGGGAAGGCCCGCTGGCCAGGCCTGTCCCTCGCTCCTGGCCCTTCTGGGTCCACAGGTCTCCTGACAGTCTCTCAGACTTAGTAGAACCCCAGTTTCTGATTCTCAGTGTCCCTGGCCCAAGGAAGGTGGCGGGGGTCCCCAGAGGCACTGGGGGTGCCAGCGTCTCAGTCCTTCTGCCCGCAGACCCTCACTCAGCCCCTGCCGGGGCTCCCATGACCCGAGTTCCGACCACGGCCAGCACCTAGCCAGGGTCCTTGCTGAGTGAACAGATGAGTCAATAATCAATAAACATGAAATATTACAATCAAACTCAGGTTGCTTAAAATCCAAACAGAGAACAGAAGTGATTTCTTAAAAGAATCTGAGAGCCAAAGCCAGGACCCGCGAAACAATAAACAAACAAACAAATCTGTGTTTTGATTTCTCTTCCCTGGAGGCAGCGAGCTGGGTCTTCCGCGAGTAGTCTTCCTGCGCTGCTGAGAGGCTCCGGCCGCAGCACTGGGCCCAGGCCTGCACCCCTGACCCCCCTCCGGCCTCGGCAGTGGGCATCCTGAGAGTGTGTGTGTCCCCTGAGCATCTGACATCTCCCCACGAATAGGCGCTTCTGTCCACGGTGCTCACTGGACCGTGTTAGAATTTCACATTCACGGTGCAGGGAGTGTGACTTTGCAACAAGCTCTTTTCCTCTGGATTTTTCTCTGCGTGTGGTCTGACATTCGTTGGAATTGGTGCACGCAGCTCGCGTCCATTCTTTGTAATGGACAAAGTTACTCTGCGTGCTAACGGGCTGCGGGGCGAGAGGCCTAAGCGCTGTACAGTGTGGGGTCCGGGCCCCAGCCGGGGGGTGGCTCCAGCCTTGCAGGTGGAGCTGCGGCTGCGGGGTGGGAGCCCTCGACCCCGTGATAGCTCATCATTCCCTTCCTGAGTTCCTATGGCAACTGTCGGGGAGGGGGCACGGCCGATCTCTTTTCCTGTGTCTCTCCGTCTCCCCTTTGCTTCTCTGAGCAGATTGCGTGAGGCCTTGTTGATTTCCTGTTTATCTGCAGGAATGCTTCTCATACTTTGGGTTTTTCCTCTGTGTTTGCTCACGTCTCTTGAGCTTTGTCGCCGTCCTTGGTCCTGCACTATGTCATCACACTCTTACTGCCTGAATCTCTCTTCAGAGAAAAAATAACCATTCACTGCCGTTCTGACAACTCAGATATTTACCTTGTTGTGTATGTTTTATTTCTTCACTGGAGTATTGTTTCTTGTTTTCCTGTTATCTGTTCGCTTTCTTCTGGACTATCCCCATTCCCTTTGGTCCCTGCGATGACCTAAATGTTCTCCATCCTCTTTCGAATCCACCACTGTGGCCTTCCCATGCGCAGAGATGCCCTCGCAGACCCAGATTCTTGCTGTCGATGGAAGCGTGTCACAGCCTCTGTCTCGGGTCCCGGGGAGACGAGAGGTGGGAGCCTTTATCTCCCTCCTTCGCTTCATTTCTCAGTTTTGTCAAAATCGTTTGGGATTGTAGAGCTATTGTTTACTTTTCAAAAGGGTTATTCTCTCGAGTCTGGAAAATCAGTCCTTTCCAGCTGGGCTGATGGCTTTACACACAAACAAGCCAGGCTTGTCTGCAAGAAATCCGAGGGCATTTGTTTAGCGTGATTACATACAGGTGTCTGGCAAGAGGAAGATTTATTGAATTTTTAACTGTCAGTTAAAATAGAGAGTATTGAACTTTCTATTTTGGTACCTTTCTGAGCAAGGTCAATACCGAGACGTCTGTCACCTGTCACCCCCAAGCTGATATTCATAATCCAAACAATTCTCTGCCTGTCAGGGAACCAAAGAAACAAGTGCGCTCTGCCTCCCTGTCAGCGAGGGCGGCGGGACACACGCCCGGACTTCTGGAGGAAGCAGAGGGCGGCCGTCCAGCCAGGCTTTCCCTCCCTGTCCTGGAGCCGGGACCCCGGGTCAGCCTGCAGGGCCAGCGACACACGGGTCCACGTCCCTCCCCCCGCAGCGTCCCCGCTCGGCTGGCCCATCAGAGCCGGGCACTGAGCGGGCCTGTGGGAGCGGCTGTGGGGCCCCTTGCCTCCACCCCAGCGGGTTCAGACAACCGCGTGACTCCCGGCATTGGCTGCCTCGCTGGACATGTAGGAACGAGAGTAATAACAACAGCAATGGACATGTTGCACGGTGTGGGCTTAAGAAGCGCCGACCCTCCAAAACCTGCCACGTATCCAAGGCAGGCATGGCACCCCGCTTCTGCATCCGGGAAGGTTCACAGGAGGAGGTGTCCGATCAGGACCCATGTGGGATTCCAGGAGGACGGGGTAGAGAAGGCCGGAAAGCAGGCTGTCCTGTCCCAGCTGCTCGGTGATTGGCCAGTGGTGTGGGTGCAAAGGATGCTTTCGTTTAGGGGAATGTGGAGGGTGGATCCGCGTCTGGGGAGCAGGGGAGTGCCGCCTCGGGTATCAGACAAGGGTGGACTTGAGTCCGGGAACAGGGCTGCCCTAGAGGGCCAGGTGGGGCAGGGAGGTCTGGCCACCCAGAGGTTCTCCAGGAACCCAGGAGGGTTCTGTGGAGTCCGTGTAGGAGTGACGCCCCCCACCGCCTGGCCCAGCCCTGGAGCCCCGGGCTAGTGTCCATTCTCCCTCTTGACCAGCCATCCCCATGACCAAGAAGTTTCCAGAGGAGCTGAGGGGGGCCCTGGGGGGATGGCTCTGTAGTCACCACGCTGGCCTTCTCAGCATCTGGAGCTGGGCTGCTGTCCGCCCGGGCCCATGTGCAGAGGGTGCTGTTGTTACCCACGGGCTGACGGAGGGCGGCTGGTGGGCCGACCACGCGTGCCCCCCGCACCAGCCCCCCGGGACGCTGTGTGCCCAGCTCTGGCTCTGCCTTGCCCCCACCTCCATGGAATCTGGGTTGGTCGTAAGAGGAGCAGGCGGAGCCGGGACCCCTGATTTGTCTCCCTTCTGTTCTAATTACACTTGGAGCTCTTAATCCCGGGCTTGAGCCACAGTGGTTCCCGGGCCTTGGCCCTTCCCCTCGCTGCCTGCAAACCACAGGGACCCGTGCTGCTCTGCCCGCAAACCGCAGGGCCCTGGGCCTGGCTCACAGGCGCTGGCCGGAAGGGCAGGCACAGACACTGAAAACAGGCCATGGGCAGAGGAGCCATCCACAACCTTCCGCTTTAACGTTTCATTAACTTTTGAGTCAAATTGAGCCTAGTGACAACACAGGCCCGAGCTCCCAGTGGGAGGCCGCGGACGGGTCCTTGCTGGGCCTGGACTCTGCCCTGAGGATGGCGCGGGCTCACACCCCAGAGATGGACAAAGCTCCAGCAGTGGGCAGGACACATGGATGCCAGCCTGGCCTCACCCACCCAGGACCCTCCCACGATGCAGAGGCGCTGGAGAGATGGGGGCCGCAGACCTCCGGGGGGTGTGGGCTCCAGGCAGATGCCCCCAGTGACCCCTCCAGAGCCTCCCAAGGCCCCTCAGCGGCTCACCTCCCCAGCTCTGAGCCCCCAGCTCAGCCAGAGAGAGGAAGCCTCGGGGCCAAGAGCAGGAATCGGGTGGGCCCCAGGGGCGGGGTGAGGCGCCCCCGCCTTGCCCCACTCGGGTTTGGAGCACGTCCGCACTGTCCTGGGCTGGCCCCCAGCCCTGGGCCCCAGGGAAGGCGTGCCCACTGCCGGCTGCGGGGCCAGCTCGGGGTAGTCAAGACGGGACGCGGGCTGAAGACCAGGGCTGAGCCCGGGCGCTGAGTCGGGGGCTGCTGCCCGTCACACCTGGGCGTGGGAGAGGGGTGCGCAGAGGACATCCCTGGGGAGCCGGAGCAGGTGGGTGATCGGTCATCGTCACTGGCGCCCCCGGCACCCTGAAGCCCCTTCATGTGGGTGTCATTTCACAAAAGACAAAGCGGAGAACCCCACGGGAGCCCGAGGCCGCCGAGGCGGGACTGACGCTTCCTCTGGGGTCTCCCCGCCCCGCCCCTCCAGGCCCCGCCTCCTCCGGGGTCTCCCTGCCCTGACCCTCCAGGCCCCGCCCCTCCATGCCCCGCCCTCCAGGCCCCGCCCCTCCATGCCCCGCCCTCCAGCCCCCACCCCTCAAGGCCCCGCCTCCTCCGGGGTCTCCCGCCCCGCCCCTCCAGGCCTCGCCCCTCCAGGCCCCGCCTCCTCCGGGGTCTCCCTGCCCTAACCCTCCAGGCCCCGCCCCTCCATGCCCCGCCCTCCAGGCCCCGCCCCTCCATGCCCCGCCCTCCAGCCCCCACCCCTCAAGGCCCCGCCTCCTCCGGGGTCTCCCGCCCCGCCCCTCCAGGCCTCGCCCCTCCAGGCCCCGCCCTCCAGGCCCCGCCTCCTCCGGGGTCTCCCTGCCCTGACCCTCCAGGCCCCGCCCCTCCATGCCCCGCCCTCCAGCCCCCACCCCTCAAGGCCCCGCCTCCTCCGGGTCTCCCAGCCCCACCCCTCCAGGCCCCGCCCTCCAGGCCCCGCCCCTCCAGGCCCCACTTCCTCCGGGGTCTCCCCGCCCCGCCCCTCAAGGCCCCGCCTCCTCCGGGTCTCCCTGCTTCGCCCCTCCAGCCCCCGCCTCCTTCCTTCGGCCCTGAGGCCTTCTCTTAAGCCGGAAGTTCTCTGTCGGTCACAGGGCAGGCCTCCTCCCCCCACCCAGGCCGATCCTCTCCTGAGGTCCCTCCCCAGGGCCGCCCCGCCGCCGCCGCCGCGGCTGGCTCGGCCGCTCCTCACAGAGGCCTTTCTTCCGCCTCCGCAGGTGAGGCTGGCCTTCAGCCCCTGTTTCTGGAGCCCCCAGGACGGCCTCTCGGACGTCCCAGTACCCCCAGGCCCGCCAGGCCGGCCGGCACCGCAGTGGCCAGCGTGTCGGGTGCCTGGAAGAGGATTTGGGAGGAGAGGCCTTTGTTCGCGAAAGGTCACGAGGACGATGACTTGCACAGCGCGGAGAAGACACGGTCCGTGCCCCCGGTCCTGTCCACAGCCTCCCGTCTCTCCTGCCAGCAGCTGGCACGGAGCCTCGGAAGTGCAGACCCGCAGCTCCAGACTGCTTCTCAGAGTCACTCCTGAGGACAGTCTCGGGGCATCCACTGAGGCCCTACCCCGCAGCCCGGCTTGAAAACCCCGACCGGGACGGGCCATGGGTCGAGGCGCCGTCTCCTGCGATGCTGGACTGCTGGGCGTGGGGCGGGCGCCCGGGGGGCCGTGCAGGGGCGGCCCCCGAGCCGTCCGTCCAGCTTCCCCCAGGCTCAGCCCAGCCCAGCCCTGCAAGTGCTCGAGCTCCCGCTGCAGCCTCTCAGGTCCCTGCCCAGAGAGCCCCACTGCTTGGAGGCCCAGCCTCTGCCCTGCCCTCCATGTGCGGCCCCGCACCCTCACGGCTCGGCCCGGGGTGGAGACCCGGGGACTCCTCCTGACGCTGCTGCCCACTCCTCCGTCTCTGCAGAGCCGCTCTGCCCTCCCGGGCCGCGTGCGTCTCCTCCTGCCCCCAGAGGTCCTCGCCCGCCCCGGCACCGCCCAGGAGTCAGGACGAGACTGGCCCTGTAGGGACTGCGGATGGATGGATGATGGATGGACATGGGGCGGGGCCCCTGCGCTCGCCCCGGTGGCAGCCTCGGGGTTTCCTGGTCAAGGGAAATGTGTCTTCACGATCCTAACAAACTGTCCGATTGCTCCCCAAAATGTCACTGTGATTCTATTCTCATTTTCAACATCAGCGTTAGGAGCTCCTGGCCCCTTGCATCCTCATTGACAATTATTTTAAACGTTGCTGTCAAATAGCTGCAAAACAATAAAGCAATCAGTGATATAAGTACGAGTAAAATAAAGTGACTTTGAGCATGCATCAACGTTTCTTCCCCCTTAAATTTCCTGTGTATTTACGCCCTTCATTAACGTTGTGTTTTGCTGTTATATGTGTCCTCCTCTTGTGTTATGTTGTGGATATTTGACTCTGGGGTTTCTGATCCCAGGCCCTTTCTGCAGCTCACTCAGACTGACCATCACTGCAAAGGGCTTCTGAATATACAGGGTATTTGGAACTGGATGATCTGTTTACTCCAGGGGTATCTGAGGGCTGGTTTTGTGCACGTGCACGTGCACACACACACACACACACATACACATACACACTCACATACACACACATATACACCTTCACACATATACACACACGCACACATTCCTCACACACACATTCCAGACCAGAGGCTATGGAAAAAATTGACATCATTGAAAACCACATGTAGAACCAGAGATACAGACACATCACAAAAGTCTGTTTCAATTGGCTTTTTTTGGTGGAAAGAAAAGAGAGTGTTAGTGGCTTATTCATGTCCGAACCTTGCGACCCCATGGACTGTAGACCGCCAGGCTCCTCTGTCCATGGAGTTCTTCAGGCAAGAGTACTGGAGTAGGTAGCCATTCCCTTCTGCAGGGGATCTTCCTGACCCAGGGATCAAACCCAGGTTTCCCACATTGGCAGGCGGGTTCTTTACCATCGGAGCCACTTACTACGTTTTAAAGCTCTTGTTTTAAAAAATATACCACCGCATGCCAAACCATCTTAGCCAGGATTCAAAGATAAGGCCCTCATCAACTCAGGAGATTCTGAAATTTTTTCCTCTTTATCCCACTTGTAATTGTGCACAATAAACATATTATTTTAAGAAAATGTGATGTTTAGACTGGTTGGATACAAAGTAAATAAACAAAAGTGAATAGCCCTTTTCTACCCCAGCAGCAAGCCCTTAGAGATGGAAATGGAAAACAATGTGCTCGGAAGTGGTCACATCAGCACCACGGAGCTCACTACAGCTGAACAAGAAGAGCTCAGACTAATGTGAACAGAAGCATAAACCTGCCCTGCAGAGACCAAGAGAGAGATGTGAGCAAACACAAAGGCGCTTTTGCCCAACTAGGAAAACTGAAGTAATAAAATGGGATTTCATCCTTGGTATTTTATCATTCATTTAGAATACGAATAGAAAGCCTCCCCAAATAGAGTCAACCTGGAACTGTCTTTGACACTGCACAAATAGTGTGAAATTCACATAGGAGAACTCTCTTTATCTGAGGATATTCTGAGAAAGACTAGCAGTGAGCGCGCCCGCACCTCACCCGCCATCACAGCTCAGCTCAGCTCAGCTGAAGTCACACCTCTACGGCTCTGGGCCAGCTCAGAAAACAGAAGACGGAACAAGACAGTGTCTGGACACAGTCCATCCTGTAGTGGGAACTCGGCCACTTATGGGCTCTCAGTTTCATGGAGAAGGGGTAGTTTGTCTCATTGGCACTAACATACCAGGCGGTCCATTGTCAATAAAGAAGCATTCCTACCTTGTACCTAATTATGATAAACTCAAGATAGATCAGTTCTCTAAAAGGAAAATATAGAAAAAATTTAGAGGAAGATTTAGACTAACATTTTTAGCCTTGGACAAAGCAATTTTCTTATATTGGAAAATCAGGGAACCACATTTTAGAATATAGATACATCTGACTCTACAAAGATTTTAAAAGGCTGGGTGTCAAACAACTCTATAGACAACTTCAAGGGACAGGAAGTCAATTTGTAACATACTTGACCATAAAGGGGCTTCCCTGGTGGCTCAGCTGGTAAAGAATCCGCCCGCAATGTGGGAGACCTGGGTTCGATCCCTGGGTTGGGAAGATCCCCTGGAGAAGGGAAAGGCTACCCACTCCAATTTCTGGCCTGGAGAATTCCATGGACTGTATAGTCCATGAGGTCGAAAAGAGTCGGACATGACTGAGCGACTTTCACTTTCACTTTTTTTCACTGACCATAAAGAGTTAATATCCATAATGGACAAGACAGTCGTACATAGGAGTTGGACATGTAATACACAAATACAAAATTAATAAAGGGTGTAAATAAATAAATAGGCAACTTAAGGAGGAGGAAAAGTTAGCTGCTCAGACTCTACTTTATTCAGAATTGTATTACTGAGGGCAACTATTGAATAGCAACACTTAAAATAATTGTCAGTGAAATTGTAGGGTGTCAGGCGCTCCTAATGCTGATGGTGAAAATTAGAACTGCAGCAACCTTCTTTGGAAGTAATCTGCAGCCTGTTAACCTTAAGAAGACATGCCTGTCAAACACCATCACGTGAGCCCCGAGGTCCCAGCCGTCAAGGACCCTCCTCCCTCCCGGCCAGCATCTTCTAGTGGGGCGGCTTCACCAGAAGAGGAGGGGGTGCAACCTGCAGTCAGGCTTCTGGAACAGCCTCGGAGGCTGAGTGCATGAAGGCAGCCAAGGAGACGCATGGGGACTGGGAGGGTCAGGGGGCAGTCTGGGGGACCAGTGTGAGGAGTGAGGCAGCGAGGGAGAGCGGGGCCTGTTGGGGGGGGGGGTGTGCCCAGCAGTGGACAGAGGAGTCGGGGACGGGGACGACCCCCGACACTGCTCCTGGTCAGCCTTTCACGAGTCCACCACAGGGCGAAAGGGTTTTCCTGGATGTTGAGGACAGAAGCCAGACGGTGGGGAGCCTGGGGTCCAGTGGAGAAAAGACAGGGCTTCCAGGAGCGACAGTCCATTCCCAGGCATGTTGGTAAGAAGTCCGGGCTCCCTGAGGGAAAGGAGGGGAGGCTGGGGAGGAAGAGAGAGGGGTCTGGGGCTCTCAAGGAGGAGGAGAGGACAGATGTCTTTCTCTTTTCTCTACATTCCTCAGTCTTGGTCACATAAACCCAGAAATATGATTACACAACAAACTTAGTTTAGATTCTGTACTAAGGATTACATAACACACAACAGTATGTCCTGCTTGAGGACAGTTTCTCCTTCCTGAAAACCTTCTGACTAATCCTGGTATCTTCAGTTCAGTCGCTTAGTTGTGTCCGACTCTTTGCAACCCCATGGATTGCAGCACGCCAAGCCCCCCTGTCCATCACCAACTCCCGGAGTTTACTCAAACTCACGTCCATTGAGTCGGTGATGCCATCCAACCATCTCATCTTCTGTCGTCCCCTTCTGCCTTCAGTCGTTCCCAGCATCAAGGTCTTTTCCAATGAGTCAGTTCTTCACATCAGGTGGCCAAAGTATTGGAGATTCAGCTTCAACATGTGTCCTTCCAATGAACATTCAGGTCTGATTTCCTTTAGAATGGACTGGTTGTATCTCCTTTCAGTCCAAGGGACTCTCAAGAGTCTTCTCCAACACCACAGTTCAAAGGCATCAGTTCTTCGGCACTCAGCTTTCTTTATAGTCCAACTCACATCCATACATGACCCCTGGAAAAACCATAGCCTTGACTAGACAGACCTTTGTTGGCAAAGTAATGTCTCTGCTTTTCAATATGCTGTCTAGCTTGGTCATAACTTTTCTTCCAAGGAGCAAGCATCTTTTTATTTCATGGCTGCAGTCACCATCTGCAGTGATTTTGGAGTCCAAGAAAATAAAGTCAGCCACTGTTTCCACTGTTTCCCCATCTACTTGCCATGAAGTCATGGGACCAGATGCCATGATCTTAGTTTTTTGAATGTTGAGGTTTAAGCCAGGTTTTTCGCTCTCCTCTTTCACTTTCATCAAGAGGCTCTTTAGTTCTTCTTTGCTTTCTGCCATAAGGGTGGTGTTATCTGCATATCTGAGGTTACTGATATTTCTCCCAGCAATCTTGATTCCAGCTTGTGCTTCCTCCAGCCCAGCGTTTCTCATGATGTACTCTGCATAAAAGTTAAATAATCAGGGTGACAATATACAGGCTTGCTTCTGCTGCTGTTGCTAAGTCACTTCAGTCGTGTCCGACTCTGTGTGACCCCATAGATGGCAGCCCACCAGGCTCCTCAGTCCCTGGGATTCTCCAGGCAAGAATACTGGAGTGGGTTGCTATTTCCTTCTCCAATGCATGAAAGTGAAAAGTGAAAGTGAAGTCGCTTAGTCGTGTCCGACTCTGCCTGACCCCATGGACTGTAACTCACCATGCTGTTCCGTCCATGGGATTGTCCAGGCAAGACTACTGGAGTGGGTTGCCATTTACAGGCTTGAAGTACTCCTTTCCCTATTTGGAACCAGTCTGTTGTTCCACGTCCAGTTCTAACTGTTGCTTCCTGACCTGCATATAGGTTCCTCAGGAGGCAGGTGAGGTTGTCTGGTATTCCCATCTCTTTCAGAATTTTCCACAGTTTATTGTGATCCACACAGTCAAAGGCTTTGGCACAGTCAATAAAGCAACAGTAGATGTTTTTCTGGAACTCTCTTGCTTTTTCGATGATCCATCGGAGGTTGGCAACTTGACCTCTGGTTCCTCTGCCTTTTCTAAAACCAGCCTGAACACCTGGAAGTTCGTGGTTCATGTATTTCTAAAGCCCATGTTATGGGACTGTGCCTAGTAAAATCTTTATATTGTTAAGTTCTAATCCTGTTAAAATGTAAATTGTGGGAGTGGGTCTGGTAAAATTTTTACAACTTTGAGACATTCTTTTGATTTATCATAATAACTAATTTAAAAAGTATATAACCCCCTTGCTTAGACTAGAGAGGGGGGTGCTCTCCACCCCCTATGACATCTGTGTCAGAAGCTCTCTCTGCCCATTTTCACTGTAATAAACTCCTTCTGCCACACAAGAGCCTGGCGTGGTCAGGCCTGGTCTCTGGTCCCGAATCCGAGATCTGAGAGAATCTGAGAATCCGAGAATCTGAGACCACGAATCCGACATCGCTCACTGTGAGCGCTCAGGCAGAGTGGTGACCGGGGCCTCGAGACGCTGTCCTTATCTTTGTTCTGTTTTCGTGTGTTTTGGTTCGCTGTGTTTTGCATTGTTTGATGGCTTTGAAAGGAGGAAAGGTTTTGAGCCAGGAGAGGGTCGAGTGACTTTCAAAGGCCAGGTAAACAGATCCTGGGGGCTGGCTCCATACCCCCAAGCAGGTAGGATGGGCTTTGTGGCCCTCTCTAAAGCCCGCTGCCTTGCAGGCACCCGTTGCCTCTCTCCCTGAGCTGGGTGCCTGGTGTCGCCAGAGCTCAGCCTCAGTTCAGCTCAGTCGCTCAGTCACATCCAACTCTGCAACCCCATGGACTGCAGCACGCCAGGCCTCCCTGTCCATCACCAACTCCCGGAGCTTGCTCAAACTCATGTCCATTGACTCGGTGATGCCATCCAACCATCTCATCCTCTGTCGTCCCCTTCTCCTCCTGCCCTCAATCTTTCCCAGCATCAGGGTCTTTTCAAGTGAGTTAGCCCTTCGCAAGAGGTGGCCAAAGTATTGGAGTTTCAGCTGCAGCATTAGTCCTTCCAATGAACACCCAGGACTGATCTCCTTTAGGATGGACTGGTTGGATCTCCTCGCAGTCAAAGGGACTCTCAAGAGTCTTCTCCAACACCACAGTTCAAAAGCATCAATTCAGTTCAGCCCTGAGCCCACAAAACCGCGCCAACCTCTGGGGGAGAAGCGCACCGTCTCCCTTGGCTCCTGTCTCCTGAGCCCAGGGGAGACCTGGAGATGCTGTTTGGGCCTTCCTGGGTCAGGCAAGCTGACAGGCTCCTGGAAGAGGCCCTTGCGATGCCAGAACAGTATGAGAGTGTTCTCAGCCCCGCAGACGGGGCGTCCTGAGTGCTCCCCGGGCCCCCAGCGGTCATCTGTCTTTGAGAGACCAGCCCCGACCTTCCTTGCTGTCTTGCCACCCTTCTGGGCCTCATACTGCGGCTGATTCCATCCATGGAGATGGGACCAGCCGCCTGGACGCCCTCCAGCTCACCCCTCCAGCTGGGACAGCCGGGAAGTTCCATTGACAGAACGATGGGGATGTGTTTGCCCCGGACTCTGTTGGTCTTTCTGACAGCTGTGGACTGTGCCTGCTGGAAAGCGGCAGGCTGTGGGTGTTGGGATTTCTTAAAGAGTAAATAAAATGTATATTTCTTACACTTGCTGGGGGAAGAAAATCAATAGCACATGTGTACGGGTGCCAGCCAGGCAAGGAAATGATTAAGAGCTACATGGATTTGCACGCCGGGCAAGGACCGTCTGAATACATTAGAGGAATAACTTACATTTTCTTTATGGTAATATTTTTATTTAAGACTTCCTTCTGTGCAAGAATAATACTGCTCTTACTTAGCAACACAGATCAAGTCTCCATCCTTCACAAAATATGTAAATAGCAATGGAATCAATAATCAGGAGCCTATTAAAACACCAAGAGGAAGAGGCTGATTGCTGGCTTCAAAGGCCAGCGTGATAGATGGTGATGGGCAGAGATTTCTCCTCCCGGGGGGCCTGCCCAGCAGGATCTCCTGGCCTCCGTCAGGGGGAGCGGGTCCCCTAGATTTCATGCCCAGAGAACAGGGCAGCGTCTGACCCTGGCCCCAGGCTACATGCCCATTCAGCGTCCATCTGCCCCTGCAAACAGGCAGTTTGTTTACAGAAAAACTTGTGGCCATTTTCATTCTTTGCCAGGCAATCGAGTCCTGCTCACTGTCCTTTCCCTTCTGTGGGGGCCCCGAGTCCTCAGCTCCATCGTACAGGTGCCCCATCCTATACGATGCCAAACTCTGCTGGGTACACGCCTTTGCCCTCTGTGGCTTCCTGGGTCTCTGCGGCCACCCAGGGGCTTCCCTCCGGCTCCATCTGGGGCCTCTGTTCTCTTGGACCAGTGACCCCAGGCATGCGAAGGGCTGACCTGAGGTCAGTAGAGCTGCCCAGGGTGGGCGGTCAAGCCTGGGCTGGAGCTGCGGGCACGTCATGCCCCGAGCTCCTGGCAGCATCTGGGACGGCGTTATTGGGACCGCGTTGTTGTGATGGCAGAGACGGACACGCCCACCCGCGTTCTCCTCAGCTGAGTTAGAATGGGCTCACGCTCTGCACGACAGGACAGGTCTCCACCAGGGAGGGAGGAGCCCTCTGGGCCCTGAACGGTCCCCAGGATGCGGGGGAGGTCCTGGGAAACCAGACCAGTCAGCTACCTCAGCCCAGCCAGCCCGGCTGGGCCCCCTGCCTCCACGATGGGCAGGTTGCTCAGGGGCCAGGTGCATCCTCACGCTGGGGCTCCCAGAAGCCAGCTCCCTGGGTACTGAGTTGAACATCCCAGGCCAGGACACAGGCCACCCTGCTGAGAATGCAGCAGGCAGGAGCCTCATCTGTCAGAGCACTTGTCCTCACAGCCTGGGAGAGTCTTGTCCTCAGAAAGGACCTCAGGGCGCCTGGTCAGTGGCCCAGGTGGCCTCTCACGGGCAATGTGCAGTCCATGCCCGGGTGCCCCTGCCCCTGGAGGCAGGCTGTCCGCCACCTGCCAGCTCTGACTCTGCACGGGGCAAACAGTGCTTCTGGGCGTCTCATGAAAATCAGCAGCCGCAGCCCCCCGCCCCCGCCTCAACTCCTGCCCTTTCCACTCCTTCCTGCCCTTCTGAAGCAGATAATCTCAATCAAGTCATTCCTTCTCTTTGTGTTTACCTCCGTCTCTTCCACAAAACACGCTTACACTGCTTTTCCTTGATTTTTTTTCCTTCTTAGATTATATACGTATCGATTTCCTATTATGGAGAGTGATGGTTTCATTCTCCACTGCTTCCCCTCCAAACCTGACAACCTTCTCATAAAGGGGTTTCAACCGCCTCACCGCCCCCCCCCCCCCCCCCACCCCCGGCGAGACCAGGGCTCAGCCTTGGCAGCCCTGTCGATATGCAAACGGCGCTTGCGGCTGTCACATCAGCTTTATTTCCTGTAAAACGTTTTGTTGCCCTCGTGTTAATATTTCCTTCCTGTGTCTATCACCCGTTTATCAGGACGTTGGCATGAAACCTCTTTTCTGAGGAGTCAGCATGCCAGGAATCTGGGGACCTCCTCTGCCCTCCTGGACACTCTTTCCAGAGCCTTCTAACTGCTCAGGTGGCCACCGAGGCTCCTCGCCCGGGGGACCCCTGCCCTCCCCGACACAGCTGAGGTCAGTGCAGGACTTCTGGTTGTCTCCTGGGAACTGAAAATGGTTATAGCTCACATGCGTGCTAAGTCGCTTCAGCTGTGTCTCCTTGCGACCCCATGGACTGTAGCCCGCCAGGCTTCTCTTGTCCATGGGATTCTCCAGGCGAGGATACTAGAGTGGGTTGCCATTCCTTTCTCCAGGGGATCTTCCCCGTCCAGGGATCGAAGCCGTGTCTCCTGTGATTCCTGCATTGCAGGGACAGTCTCTACCGCTGAGCCAGCAGGGACGCTCATTATCGCGGGCATGTGTGCCCTCGCATGTGAGAGGGGCTTTGGCCGGCGGCAGAATTCCAGGCTGGAAACTGCTGCCCCGCGGAGGCTGGAGGCATGGCTTCTCCCTGAGCCCGGGGCTGCTGCTGAGAACGGTGATCTTACCCTGACTCGGGTCTTGTTAACGTCACATGACTTGCCTTCCTGTCTTTCTGAACTTTTTTTTTAAAAAAAAAAACTATTTCTTTCCATCACTGATGTTCTGAGATTTCACAGCATCGTGCTCTTGGAGCTGGTCTTTTTTCACACATTTGAGGGCTTGTCTCTGGACTTTCAGACTGAAAATTCAAGTCCTTCAACCCCGGGAGAAGTCCTTTCATTTGTCTGACAACGTCTTCCTTCCGGCATCCCTGTTCCTGCTCCTAGAACTGCTGCCTTCCTGAGTCTGAACCTGCAGGCTGGTTTCCTCACGACCTTCATGCCCAGGCTCCATCGAGACATCTTGGTTTGCTGTTCTGAACAGGGCGTATCCTCAGGGTCGGCTCCTTCCTTTTAAGTCGTGTCTGTATCTGCTCCCGTATTTTCACTTTCCACCTTGTTCTCCGAGAGCCTTAATTTCTACCCATCCTGACCTCGGGCTGAGGCTGTCGACTCTCTGGAGACGGGACATGTTTCTATCTCATCCGGCTGCCTCTGCTTAGGGGCCCAGGTCAGAACAGGGGCTGGGGACCCGTCTCCCTGTATCCACTGCCCACCCCCACGGCCCCCACCTCAGCTGTTCTAGGGAACCTGCGTCATCCTTTACAGAGGGTCGCTCTGCCACCGGCTGCTCTGCAGGGAGGGGACGGGGTCTGAGCGTCCCTCACGGGGATTCTCCATGGCCCCCACCCCGTGCTGTGAGCACACGGACCCTGCCTTCCGGGGGCCTCGCTAGCGTCCTCTGGCTCCTTGGAGCCCCTGTTCTGTGACACACCTCCACCTGCAGATCTTTCCTTGGGTCTCCGTGGGCCTGCGTGGTGAGCCCCCTCCTTGCTTCCCCTGACACCCTCCCGCCCCGGTTCTCTACCCGTGTGGTCTGTGTGTCCTGCAGGCGTCACCTGGAGGGGGAGGAGGCTGAGACAGAAGCAGCTCTGTGTCAAAGCCACAAGAACCAGGGGTCCTGCAGCTTCCTGGGTACATCCAACCCTCCACCCCACTCCGAGGGTCTGCTGCCGCCCACCTCCTGCCCACAGGGAATCAGCTGGGACCCCCAGCCCCCGCCAGAGACCCTGGGACACTGGTCCAGGGGACCCCAGGTACCCACGCCCAGAATCGGTTTTCCTGAGCCAAGGTGCCTGCACACCGCAAATGGGGAAGATTCCTGAAGCCTGTTTGATGAACATCTCCCCACCCGCTCAGGTTTCCTGTTCTCAGGAGTGAGACCTAACTTGGCTCACCTGAGGATGATGGGGATGATGATGGCGGTGGGTGGGGAGCAGCCGGCGCCTTGCCGGGCGCCAGGTCCTCAGGCGAGGACGCCCAGCAGGTGCCCCATCTGCTCGGTCCTGGGGAGGTGAGGGCTCCCCTGAGACTCACAGGGAGGGGTGGGCATCTTTGAAAGAGGCAGCTCTGCCTCCAATAGCTGAGTCCAGACGCCAAGGCAGCCGGCACGCTTTGCCAAGATTCTCCTGAGGCTTCTGGGCAAGTCTCCCCGGGGATGCAGGGGGTCAGCAGGAGCGATCAGGTCACGACCTCATCGGCTGCTGCCACTCACCTCCCAGGCTCCCTCCGGCCCCTTGCACGTTAGGCTCAGAGCATGAGCTGCGTGGGCATGGACGGTCCAAGTCTGGAGGGCGCGGGTGTCCCGGGCAGACAGGAGTGGGGTTTCTCCCGGAAACACTCAGAGTGGGCGCGGGCCCAGTGCTGGTCAGAGAGACGGTCCTCGGCCTGGGATCCTAGGGGACGAACGTGGGGTCTGCAGTGGTCTCTCAGCTGGAGGCGAAACTGCACAGAAAAGCAGGTGATTAACACCAAACCAAAGCGCCCCCCCAGGCCGAGCCCGGTCAGCGCGAGCTCCAGCCGGAAGTAGTTCAGCTCTGCTGTCTGCGCTTGGGGCCGGCGGGGAGGGCGAGGGGGGCCGGTGCTGGCGGCGTGCGCAGGTGATTTGATTATGTTTGTATCTTAATTTCATCTGCCTCCTCTCACCCCCAGACAGCTTGCAGAAACAGCTAATTAAGCACCACACGCCAGCGGCTCGGCCCGGGGCCCCTGGGTCCCACCGGGAGCTGTGCCAGCCCCTGGGGCGGTGAGCCGGCTGCCCAGCAGTGCGGACGCCTCTGAGCGCAGCGAGGACCCTTCCTCGGGGAGGACACAGAGCGGCCAGCCTGCCCCCGCCCAGCCTCGGACCCCGGGGGCGCCCTGGCCCCTCCGCACCCAGAGCTCACCCGCCTCGCCAGTCTTCCTTCTGCCTTGACTACATCGCCCAGGACAGCTCGGTGCCCCGGGCCCCGCCGTCCCTCAGACAGAAGCCCCTCGCCCGCCCCTGTGGGTCCCCTGCACCTCACACACGTGGGCCCGTTCCCAACCTCCCGGCCGGCCAGGCTCTGCTCGCGCTTGCATCCTGCCCGGCCCAGGGTGTGGACTCAGGAAACCGCCGGGTAGGCACAGGGCAGAGCGGGCAGGGAGGGCCAGCCAGCAGAGGACGTCAGGACAGCTTCCCCCCGAGCCTCTGGGGCTGGCTTGCAGAAACGAGGGCGGGTTTCTGGGCTCCTGAGCTGAGAGAGCGTTTCTGTGCGGTCCCGCCCGTGGGGCCCTGCTCCCGCCGCCTGGGGCACTGGTACCTGCGGGTGAGGAGGGTGTGACCTTGGGTGGGGCCGCTGGGCAGTCCCGGAGGGTGGTCCCCGCCGCTCCCCAGGGTGGGGGTCAGAGCCCGTCCCCAGGAGATGGCCCCCTCTGTCCACACACACAGGGATGGGCCAGGACCCGTCCTGGACCAGGAAGGAGGCGGCCTCCCCTCTCAGGGGACCCCTGCGTCCCAGGACTTAGCTGGCCCAGTGCTGGGTCCACCCACGTGTCCCCCTGTCTGTGCTGCCGGGGAGCCTGCTGAGAGGCGGCCCTGCCAGCCCGGTGGCCATGCTGCTCCGGGCTGTCCCCGCGTCCCCGCCCCGTCATTCCCCCTCCTAGGATACAGCCTGGGAGCCGCCAAGCCCACTGCACATCTGTGCCCTTGAGAAGCAGCAGAGGAGAAGCTGGCTGCCCTCATTAGAGGGCTGATTAATGGCCCCAAACAGCCAGCCCCGTGAGCGGTCCCCGCCCGACGTAGCCGAGACGGGCAGCTCTTGGCATCCCATCCATCGCGGGCCTGATGGCGCAGGAGAGGTGAGCAGGAGGAGAGGGTAGAGCCAGGCTGACGGATGAGGCATCCGGTGCTGTGGGCCGTGTGGACGGCAGAGAGGCGCGACCTCAGGCTTTGACCTCAGTGGAGCAGGGGACCTCAGCTGAGTTTCAGAGGAACACGTCCTTGGGGCAGAATCTGCACTGTCTACGGGAGCTGCCCAGCTGGCCCCGTGGTCCAGCAGCTGTTGCCGTGCTGAGCCTGGCGTGGTCAGTCCATCCGGGCCAGGCGGTGGGGCCTCACCCTGACCCAGGAGAGGGGTCACAGGTGAGCATCATAGGCGGCGAGAGGTGAGGTCGCGGGCCGGAGTCCCAGGTGGAAGGACAGGCCAGTGCGGCCCTTGGGCGTGGGTGGGCCAGACAGGAGCCAGAGGCACTGACTGCCTCCTGGCCTCGAGGCAGTCCTGCTCTGCTCCCCAGGCTGGCTCGGCCCCCGCGGGCGGAGGTCAGCATGGGGTCGGGGGGCACGGTGGGGCTCCGCCAGGAGGACCCTGCGGACAGGCGGCCTGGGGCCAGCCCTGCCCCTCTGGTCGGCACCAGATTTCCTGCTCTGTAGACGGCGTGATGCGGCGACTTCTCGTCAGTCGTCATAGGATGACATGGGTCCCTCCGAGTATCTGGGAGCAGGCCTGATCTCCGGAACTGTTAGCTGCGACCAAGGTCAGGAGTTTCAGGAAAACTGCAGCTGTGGTGAGAGATGGAGTCTCACCCCAGACACAAGAAGAGAGTCATCACAGTAAGCCCTGAGAAGGCCTGGCGCTGGCATGTTTGGGTGGAAATAAGCTCCCCCGGTTTTGAGGAGGGGCCGGGTCATCGTTTCATCTTGTCAGACCAGAGCTTGGAGATTTTCTTAGAGAGAAGTGACCGAGCACTCAGATGAGAGCCGTGCTCTCAGAGAAAATAAAGAGGGAGGAAGGGAAGGGCCGCCAAGCCACGCAGGGCGCCTTCCCGGGACCCGGCACGGCTCTGCAGGAGCCGAGGTTCCGCCAAGGCTCGCCCACCATGCAGGGCGGATGCACCTGCAAACCAGCCTCTGCGGCGAGCAAGGGAATCAAGGACACTTCCTGCTCAGGAAACGCTTTCAGTGAAAATAAAACAGTAATTCCTATGTTGTTAGCAGCTTAATCCTCTGACTGAAACCAAAGGAGCCCATTTTCCATAACCAGATGTCCATCATCTCTGTGTTATCCTTCACACCATGCGTCAGACACTATTTCTTTTTTTTAAGAAGATAGAAGTTATTTATTGACTGAACCACATGGCATGCGGGATCTTAGTTCCCCAACCAGGGATTGAACCCGGGCCCCTGCGGTGGAAGCAGGGCACTCAGGTCTGGACCATCGGGGAAGCCCTAGACACTGTTTCTTAGAAAGCTGGGTCTACGTGTGCTGCTCACGACAGATGGAGCCCGGATGCAATGCCTCTGGGTGGGGGGGGGCGGTGAATAATCACATGGGCGTAGGAGGTGCTGACGGGCGCCCCGCCAGCCCCCCACCTCAGGGTCTGCCTGGAAGGATGGACAGGGAGGGAGGGCTGCACACGCCCGCCCCACAGTCTGTGTGGCCCCGGACGGCGTGCAGAGACCTGGGCTCCTCTGTCCCGACGCTGCTTGGCGGGTCATGGCTGTCCCGCTGTGCACCTTCCACAAGCCGTGGTGGCCAGACAGCATGCGGCTGGGGGAGGTGAGGTGAGTGGGGTGGGCAGCATTAATTTCATGATTGCACACACACGCACACACACCCATGTGCACACACCCATGTGCACACACTCATACACACTCACTCATACACACACACTCATACACAATGCACACACACACACTCTCACACACACACACACACACTCATACACACATGTACGCACACACACTCATACACACACCCATGTGCACACACACACACACACACACATGTACACACTCATACACACACTCACACACACTCATACACACACGCACACACTCACACTCATATACACACGCACACACTCATACACACACGCACTCGTGGAATCTACAAAAAGACGGGCCAGTGTCCCCAGACTCTTCAGTCCCCCGGGGCTCCTTGCTCATCGCCTGGACCGACCACCCATGGGCTGCAGAGCCTGGCTTCGGTTCCGTCATCTCTGCTCGCGTCACAGCTGCATCCTCTAGAAACGGCACTTCCCTCCTCGACTCCTTGTGCGGAAAATTGGGCTAAGTGCCCGAGTCCTGCCCCTTCATTGCCAGTTTTTTGAGTAACAGGTCTATTCTCGGGTTTTCCCTTAAACCAACCAGCTTTGGGGGGGGAGGTCATTGTGACATCCTGTATTTCACATATTTAATGTGTTTTAACGGAGTGTCACTATTCCCTCTGATATTCAAATGGCCCCATCTTTTCACCTGTCGACACCAGCATGCCAGCGCAGAGGCTTTGCTAACAATCTCTTTACTGAAAGCAGGGTTAAAGTATTTTCAGGCCCAGTCTCTTTCCCACTAAGAATGACCCATTACTTATTGTCTAGAAGTCACTAAGAGTTCCTTCCATACAGTTCAGCTTCTAGGTTAACACATACATGGGTTTGTTTCTTTCATCTTATGCTTTTTAGAATTGTCTTTCATGTCAATTTACCTTTGCTTTGTGATCATGTAAAGTGGGTCGGGAAGATCCCTGGAGAAGGAAATAGCAACCCACTCCACTATTTGTGCCTGGAGAACCCCGTGGGCAGAGGGGCCAATACCCAGGGCTGCGGTCCGTGGGGCTGCAGAGAGTCGGACACGCTGAGTCACTCAGTGGCGGCAGCATGTGGAGCCCTCAGATGCCGGGCGCTTTACTCTGATGTATGCTTGCCCGTGTCATCTTGCCCACACAGGGAGCCAGCTCTACCCTCATTTACAGATGGGGAAACTGAGGCACGAGGCGGCCACGTGTCCTGCTGGATGTCACATAGGAGGGGAGGGGAGGCTGACCTGGGGCAGCCAAGGCCTTGTCGGGGGTGGAGGGCAGCCCTGCTGGGCCCGGAGGTCTGAGGACTGCACCCCACCTGTGCTTCCACCCAGGGGAGAAGGCCGGCCCAGAAGGGGATGCGCCCACCAAGGCGGGGTCTGGGCAGGGACAGCTGGGGCTCCAGTGAGGACAGCCAGCAGCAGTCAGGTGAGTCCTCCCTGCCGCCGCCTCCTGGGATACGCGGGGGAGCCCAGCCCCGAGCACAGGAGCCTGGGGGCCCCGGGCGGCTCATGAGCCGTGCTCTGCCTAGAGGGTCACAGGCCCCTTAGGGCCGAGCGCCCCCGACCTCCTCACCTCGCCCCCTCCTCAGAGCAGGGAGGGCAGGATGCCTGGGGTCAGGGTTGGTCTTGCTGCCCTGCACCAGGTGTCGGGGTGCAGGGCCCAGTACCCAGGCACTCAGTACCTAACACCCAATGCTCAGTACCCATGCCCAGCACTCAGTGCCTAGTGCTCAATACCCAGTACTCAGTGATCAGTACTCATACCAGTGCTCAGTACCAGGCACCCAGTATCCAGTACCCAGTACCTACTGCTCAATATCCAATGCCCAGTGCTCAGCACCCAGATGCTCAGTACCTGTACCCAGTGCTCAGTACCCATACCCAGCACTCTGTGCCTAGTGCTCAATACCCAGTACCCAGTGATCAGTACTCATACCAGTGCTCAGTACCAGGCACCCAGTATCCAGTACTCAATACCTACTGCTCAATATCCAATGTCCAGTGCTCAGCACCCAGATGCTCAGTACCCATACCCAGCACTTAGTACCTAGTGCTCAATACCCAGTACCCAGTGCTCATACTCAATGTTCAGTACTTAACACCAGGTACAAGTACCCCGTGGCCAGTGCCTAATACCAGTGCCTGGATTGATCCTTACCCACCCTCATGGTCCACACTGCATGTCCAAACCTCATGTCAGGATTTCCCTGGGTTCATTTTGAGCCCCAGGTAGAATTCGTGCCAAATCTCAGGGGTGTTTGCAGTCTAGGAATCTGGGAACATGGGGAGAGCCTTGCATGAAGCCTGGACATGAGGTTCACCCAGAGCATCACTCAGAACTTGCAGGCCGGGCCCAAGGTCTGGATACACCTGGCCTCCAGCATCCCCTCTGCCCAGAGCCCCCCGCTGCTGCCAGGCTCAGCAGCGCACGGTTCTCCAACCCCTCAGTGGCTCCAAGGGCCCTGCTTCTCTGCACCTGGGCCGGGACCGTGACTCTGTCTAGGTTGCGGGATTCTGGAGGACTCTCCCCAGGCTTCCCCCAAACCCTGACCTGACTGCCAGGCCATCCCCTCATGGCTCACAGCCCAGCCCACCCCCAAGCATCGGACAGCGGCAAGTCCTCCTGGCCCGGCACTGGTGGGGAGCCGCGGTCCTGCTCCCCGACGTCCTGGGTGGAGTGAGCCAGTTGCTCTGGGCTCTCGGCCCCATCACAGGCCAGATGCCCAAGCGCAAGCGTCTCCCACGCAGTCAGGCAGAGACAGAGACCCTCCATGGCGCCTGGGTTGGGAGAGAAGCAGACACCAGCCCACCACCATCTTCCTGCCTCCCCTCTCCCTCCTTCCCCCCAGATGCACCCACCCCAGGTGCGGCGGGTAAGGCAGACCCCACTGAAGAGGGGGCGCAGAGCCCCCGTTTGGCAAGTTCGCCACACACCTGTCCTGGCAGCCAAGGCTCTGGCCTTTCTGGGGTCCTGACGAGACTCTCCCTGTGTCTCTGGTGCTTCCGGCCTCTGCCGGGAGCTGTCCAGCCTGACCGGCCCCTCCCCGCTCCCCCGCCTGGCTGCCTGGGACGCGGGGTCCCCTCCCTGCCTGGAGCCCCTCCCCATGTCCGGGCCGCCGTGTGTCTAAAGGCTGCCATCTGGCCCTTGATAATTCCTCCTTCCAAAGAGACCTCATCTCCTGATTGATTTTTCAGCAGCTCTGGCTTTTCTCCCCCAAAATTGAAAAGGGTTTTACACAATTGGCAGATTATAAAAACAGGTCTATCAGAGTGATTTATCTTCTCAAGGGGAAAGCACCCCCTCAACATGCAAGCAGTCACTGTGCTCCGCTTGTCTGGGGCCGGGCTGGGGGCTGGGCTGGGGTGGGGTGAGGGTGCATCATTTCTCTTGTAGGAGGAAGAGAAACACCGCAGTCGCCAAATCCATGGACTCAGCTTGTTCTGAATCCTCACCGGACACCTGGGCGGGGTGGGGGGGGGGCATGGCTGCAGCCTGCTGGTCCTGGGGTCTCACCTTCCAGACAAATAAGCGCCCTCCAGCTCCTGGGTGACGCCACCCTCTCGAGGGTGGGCTAGCCCCCAGTCCATGCTCCCAGCAGGGAACAGAGGGGGTCCTGAGGGGCAGGGCACCCCTACTTCCCACCCCCCAGGGTAGCCGGGCAACCAGGATGGTGTCAAGCAGCCCGCAAAACACTTGAGATGCATTTTCCCATGAAATCTCCACCACGTGTTTTAAAGTGGGCCTCCATGAGGCCAGGTTGTGGGCCCAAGGCCAGACCCCAGGACACGGCTGCCGTCCTCTCTGCAGTCAGTCTGATGGAGACACGACATCCTCTCAGCTTTCTGGAGCCACCCGCCAGGGAGCAGCCGGCGGAGGCTCCCTTTCCCGGATCATCAGAGCACACTGCAGATAGAAATCGCTCCCAATGCACACGGCAGGCCCGGGGCAAAGTTGACTTCACGATTAGATAAATTATAAACCATCCAATTTATCTGCCCATCTCTCTAATTAGCCTTCCCGCCTGTATCTGCCGCAGACACTGGGATCCGCACCTTTAATAAACGGAAGGGAATGAGGCTGCCCTAATCTCCCAGCAGCTGGAGATAAAAGATTCACCCTGTTTACTTGGGATTAGAGGGGAGCTTTGACCTTGAGCAGGGAGTTATTGTTTCCTGAGTCACTTTCAATTGGAAACATTGTTGTCTTTCAAAGGAACCTGCGGACTGACGCTATAAGGAGGCACAAAAAAATGCGTGGTCTGCTAGGAGGGCCCAGATAAATCCGGAGTTGCCTTATGGAAAGAAAATAACTCATTTCAAACTGTTATTGCATCCGGAGACCCAGCAACAATGTTTGCTAATCTCGTGGAGGTGCAGCCGGCTGATCTCAGTGGTGCGTGCTTTAGCAGTAATTAGATGCTTAGTAGGCTAATTATTTTGTGAATAAAATCAAACACAATCAAGTAATTAAACAACAGGCAGAAACCATCTAAAGCCCTGTCCAGAGCGCTGTTAGAAACCCGATTCCCTGGGTGCTTTATGGACAGAGGGGGTCTTCATCACTGTAGCATGTCTGTGACCTTAAACTGGAGGGGGTCCCTGAAAAACAAGACCAGGGACCCCAGTGTCCTGGGGAATTCTGGGCGAGCATCAGGTCACACAGGCCCCAGGAGGGCGGCCGTGTCTCTGCCAGCCTGAGCCCCGCAGGTTTACCTGTTTGTTGATGTCTGTGCAGACGCTCTGCTCTTGGATGCTGGGGTCTGAGGGCGGCTACCTCCTCCCTGCCTCGCCCCGCAGCTCCCCTGGGCCGCCTTCTTCTCGCTCCGTGCTGGGAGCCCTGGAGTGACGGGGCAGAGTCAGGCCATGTGGGAGTCAGGCCCTGCGGGACTGCGCAGGAGCCGGGCCGACCTTTCGTGGACCTGACCCAGGGGTGGAGGAGAGTAGCTCTCACCACCTGCCCGGGTGAGGGGCATCGCTGAGGCCGGGCGGGCCTGCCGCTGTGTGTTCTGCTTTCTGACCCAGGAGAAACAAGCTGATCCTCCCTGGGAAGACCCTCTGCTCTTTAGTTTCCTCATTCACCGGATCAGCTTAGCCTTTGCTCAGCAACCATTGACCTGGGGTGGGTCTGGGGACCCAAGGCTGACAGGTGTGGCGTTTTCTCTTAAGATGCTAGGTACCCAGTGGGGACCAGGGGTTAACACACTTGTTTTGTAAAGTGCATATTAAATGAGTGCTCTTAGCTGTTAGGTCGTGCCTGACCCTTCGTGACCCCGTGGACTGTAGCCCGCCAGCCTCCTCTGTCCACGAGACTTCCCAGGCAAGAGTACTGGAGTGGGCAGCCATTTCCTTCTTCTGGGGATCTTCCCAACCGAGCGACTGAAACTGCATCTCCTGCATTGCAGGCAGACTCTTTACCGCTGAGCCACCAGGGAAGACCACATATTAAAGGATAAAAGGGTTAATTCTAAGTCGTGTCCGACACGGCGACCCCATGGGCCAGACTTCCCTGTCCTTCACCATCTCCTGGAGTTTGCTCAGACTCATG
The DNA here is from genome assembly GCF_033118175.1 of Dama dama. Classification (NCBI taxonomy): domain Eukaryota; kingdom Metazoa; phylum Chordata; class Mammalia; order Artiodactyla; family Cervidae; genus Dama; species Dama dama. Next base: position 1,702,333 of record NC_083702.1, read on the forward strand.
TGCATTGAGTTGCGATGCCATCCAAGCTCATCTGTTAATTCTATAGAGATCAGATAATCCTGTAAAAAGGCAGGATGTAAGTATTTCAGGCTTCACGGGCTGTGTGGTCTCCATGACGCTCACTCAGCTTTGCCGTTTTAGCGCATAAAAAGCCACAGACAATGAGGAAACAAACGGACAAGGTTGTTTGCCAATAAAGCTTTATTAATAACAAGCAGAGGCCTGGATATGGCCTTTGGGTTATCCTTTGTTGCCCCAGATGGAGATGGTAACCAACTAGGGCCAACTGGTCAAATCCACCCTCCTCTTCAGGCAGAGAGGCTTCACACCCTCAGGTGTCATCTGCCCTCATCACTGCAGATGGCTCGGCTCTGAGCCCTTTGCCCGGGACCCATAGACATGTCAGCCTCCGCACATGGGCTCCCAGCCACAGGCAAGCCAGGCCAGCCCTCCTCAGTGGTGAGGGCGCAGGGGATTCTCCCTAGAAAGACTGTCAGCCTCCAACAGCGTATCATCAGTGGGTTTATTATCTTATCTAGAAATGAGGAAACAAGTCACTTCAAACCAAACACCTGACATGGAGCTCCTGTCCTTTCTAGGAGGCAGAGGAGCAGATGGTTAAGGCCAGTGACATTCAAGTTCTAAGACTGCGCTCATGGTCCAGGGGTTAAGAATCTGCCTTCCAATGCAGGGGACACAGGTTCGATCCCTGGTCTGGGGACTAATATCCCACATGCCGGGGGGCAAGTAAGCCCACAGGCCACAACCAAAACCCCATGCAGACAAATAAATAAATACAATTTTAAGAAAGGTTAGAATCCCACAGAGCAGTTCCTTGCACTCAGCCGTTTACCAGACTTCTCCAAAATCTCAGTGTTTACATCTGTTTGTAGAGGTGATGCTCACGAAGATCGGTGCAGGTGTTCAATGAGACAATGACTGTGAAACGTTCTTCCTGGGGCCCGCTGAAAGGAGAGCTCTTATCCACTCACCATTCCCAGCAGCCAACCCCACCCAGGGGAACCCACGTGGCGTGAGATGTACAGGCAGATCCACCACCCACAAAGGCGGCATCTTCAAGCCTCTTTCTCTGCAGAAATCTAAGGCTTGAAATCACAGCCTCACAGGAGAACAACTGCTAACTCTAGCATCAACTGCACACACAGCAACTTGGCACTTGGGGTGCGGGGAGAGGAGTCTGGCCAGGCACCCTAAAATAGGAGATTGTGTTCAATCCTGGCCCCAAGCAGACGCCGCGTTGGTGCAGGTACAGCTGTCTGTTTCCATACAGTCTGGCAAGTCTGGAAAATCAGCACACCACCCCTCCTCCAGTCTGGGAGGGACCGAGGAATCTGATTAAGCCATTTCCTCAGAGTGGGGCTGTTCCAACCCGGGTAAAGTGGATTTGGAAGGTACAGCATCCTGGCTGGTAAAATGCGGGGTGGGGGAGGGCATTCATTCACTTCAAACTGGCTTTAAACGCTGTCTGCTCTTTAATTAGATTCCGCTTTACGAAGTTATCCTTTGCGCCTGGGGAGCATGCCCACCCCTCCCATCCCAGACGGCGGGCTGGCAGAGTGGCCGGTTCACTGAGGTTCTCGATCCTGGGCTGGGCTCCGGGTCGGGCAGGCAGGGACCAACTCACAGTCGGCACCGAGGCCTGGGCTGTGTCGGCTCCAGGGACCCGCATCACGAACAGCAGTGTCTGAGCGGTGCCTGGCCCCCAGGTGCCCACCAGCCTTAGATTCTCCCGCCCCTTCCCTCCTTCCTCCCCACATCCGGAGGTCTCACCAGCCCTGCTCGGGGCGGGGGCCCAGCAGAGAGCATAAAGGGCCAAACCCAGCACACAGGGAGTGTTCCCTTCCAGAGGAGGGGCAGGCTGTGAAGAAGTGACGCAGAGAGCCCGTGGCTCTGTAGCCGTGGTCAGTGGGGGCGAAAGGAGGGGCGTGGTGAGGGGAGCGGAAACAGGAGGGCTGAGGCTAAATTCCAGGCCTGGACAGGTGAGGGGGGCGTTCCCAGGGAGTGGATGTTGGTGGATGAAGGATGGCGTGGATGTGCAAACAACGGGAGGAAGTGGCCCTGGGGGGACGGCAAGAGAGCAGAGGCCCTAAGGCAACTCCAGGACCTGAGGTTGCCTGTGGGAGGGGTGGGGAACCCGGAGCAGAGCAGGCGAGGGGGGCCTTGTGGCGATCGACTTTTCCTGGTGCGAGAGCGCCAGCCTGGGGACAGAAACGTCCCCCGAGTCACAGTTACCAGGGTCACTCGGTGGACGGGGATGGTCCAGGGGCGGGCTCTGGAAAACCACCAGTGGGCAGCATGTGGGCTCACCCCTCTCCCGCCCTTGACCCTTGACCCCTCCTCACCCCCCGCCACCCCAGAGGCTCCCCAGGGTTCCGGCATCAGACCTCTGCTTTATGGCACCTGGGATCACAGCGAAAGGTGGCTGCCTGTCCACACCCTGGATGCCTGGCTCCTGCAGCTGACCTTCCTGACCCCCGTGTGCACCTGTGTGCACTTACGTGTGTGTGCATGTGTGTTTCTGTGTGTATGCATGTGTACACTCATGTATGTGTCCGTGTGCATGTGTGTGCACATGTATATATGTGCCTGCATGAGACCTTGTGCGTGCACACACCCATACAAGCCTGTCCATGTTGTGTGTATGGCTAACGGGCCAGGGGTTAGCTAGCCAAGAGCTTTCCCATGCTGTGTGGTCAGTGAGCGGCCCTTGGTCCTGGAGAGGACAGTAAGCCCCGGGCTGGGTAGAGATGATGGCCTCCCGGGGAAGCCAACTCCCAAGGCTTCCTGACCCCCACACACTGCTTATACTCGGGAAGCCCCGAGAAGGGCAGAAGGTGAAGTGCCAGCATGAGGCAGAGAAAGAGAACCAGACCGGCCACCTCTGCGCTCGAGGAGGGGAAGGAGAGGTGTGTGTGGGTCCTGGAGCTGCAGCCACGCCACCCTGACCCAGCCCGGGACCAGCTGAGCTGGTGCGACCAGCCCTGTGGACGGTCTGCATCTTAGAGAGAAGCCCCGGCCCTGCGGAGACCATGGTGACTAATGGCTGCAGCAGCCCAGCCCGCCGTCCGGTGACCCCAGAGGGACAGATAAGGGCCACCCCTGCCTGACCCACAGCCCCCAGGAGGGCCCCTCCCCTGTGGCCTGCAGCGGGGTCTGCCCTGGCTATGCAGGAAGGTCCTAAGGGCTGTTCCTAACGATCATGAAGCAGTCTTTCACCAAAGCATCTGCTGATGGGATGCCCTCCACCCAGGATAATCAAAGTCAGAGAGGAGCAGCCCAACCCCAGAGCCCCCAGCCTGAAATCTGCAAATTACCCCCACCTCATCACCCAGAGAACATCCCCCATGGGCCGTGGGGAGACATCGCCCCCCACCCCAGGAGACTCCAGGGAGAGCGGCCTCCTCGGGCTCTAAGAGGAGATGGAAAGCGACCTCCATCCCCTCTGCTGAGGGCTGGCCCAGGTTTGGAGCTGCTGGTCTCTATACTGTGGGGTGGGGGCTCTTCCAAACCTGCGCCCACCCCCCCACCCCAACGCAGGATCCCTGGAGACGACCTGGGCCCTTGCCCTGGCTGGGAGCTCTCAAACCTCCAGCACAGAATGCACTGCTCAGAAAAGAACAATAAGATCGGGTCTCCGGCGGGGGTAATGCAATTGTCAGACTCCCAGGACAGAGGGAGGCTGAGAAGCAATAAAAATGTTCTGGAGCCAGAGCTGCGAGGCCGTTGCGGGAGGATCCGGACTGGAAATCAGAGACTCCCCTGATGCCACTCTCTGAAAACAAGATGGTAAAACACACAAAACGTCTAACGCTAATGTGGACACAGAGGCTGAGGGTTTAAGGTCTTAATTATCTCCTGTCAGACCTATGGGGTGGCTTGCAGTTGACCCCATCCAAGGGCACTATTCTCCAGGTGTGTCCTGAGTGGGTCTCTGTCCAAAGCTGGGTGGGAGCCTATCCTTAGCACGTCAGGAGCTGTGACAAGCACCATCTCGAGGACACACACCCCAGGAGCCCCTCCCCCAGATGCCAGGACCCCCATACCCCTGGTCCCTCAGTGGGGAACTTCCCCGAGGACAAGAAGGCACAGTGCAGCCCCCAGGACCCCCTGGAATCCCGCTGCTGACAACGGAACTTCCCGGAGCACCCAGAACCCTCTAGGGAAGACTCGCAGACAGAGAAGCTCACTAGCCCCTTGCTGGGGACGGTCCCCGCCAGTGAGCTGGCCTGGGACACTGCTCTTGGCCCTTTCCAGGGCAGGGAGCAGCCGGGACACAGGACCGACTGGATCTATCAAGGTGCACAATGAGTGGTGGTCCCCAAAGACAGGTCCCCCCGAAAACCTGTAAAGGAGGTTTTGTTTGAAAAATGGGGTTTGCAGATGTAATCCAGTGAAGGTTCTGGGGTGAGGCCATCTCAGGTCAGGAGGAGCCCTGAACCCAATGCCCAGTGTCCTTGTCAGGACCGAGGAGGGGCTTGGGTGGAGGGAGGTGAAGACAGGAGGGTGTGGCCACAAGCCAAGTGATGCCGGCCACTGGAGGCTGGAGGAGATGGGAAGGACCGCCCCTGCCGGTGGAGGGAGCGCAGTCTTGCGCACACTTGGCCCTGGACTCGGGCCTCAGGCTGCGGGGGAAGGGGCTTCAGGCCCCAGCTGTGGTGCCTCGTTACAGCAGCCCCAGGAAGTCTGGCAAGGAGCAGCGCCCGAGCCCCGCCAGGCTGGCCCCTCCTCCAGCAGGCACGTCCCACCCCCAGGGCACCTCTCTGGGGCCCCTCCCTGCTCTGGGCCCGGCCCCAGGGCGTCCTTAGGGGCAGAGGAAGGAGGCGGCCCCTCCCCGTGGGCTGAGCACCCTCTCCTCTCCTCCCTCACCTCAGGGGATACGTCTAAACCACAGGCAGCGTTGGCCGAAGCAGATGGCCATGGCCGGGGTCTGTCCCACACCCTGGGGAATTCTCGTTTCCAGGATCACTGAGGCTCTCCTGAATCTGGACCCAGCATAGCTGCCTGGGCCATCAGAGGGACCAGAGAGGACCTCTGTCCTGTGGGCTGGTCCTCACCAGGGCGGGGAGTGAGGGACACCCTGACCAGGGTCCCCAGTGGCCTCCCCTAAGAAAGGGCAAGGGCACTGCCCACCCTCTGCTCCTGAGGGCTCTGGATAGGTGGGCATTTCTGCCCTGGCTCATGGGGTCCCAGGAGTGAGCACGCAGGGCTCACTGCCCACTAACGGAAGGGGCTGGACAAGGGCCTGCCCCGGGCCTGGCCGCACTGGACCCAACCTTGACCTCTGCGGCCCCTGAGCTCCCAGAAGTCCACCTCCCGGCTTGTCCACCGCGGGGCCGGCCACGGGGCTCTCCCCAGGACCAGCCTGGCTCTCAGCCAGAGACCGGAGGTTTGCAGAGAAGAAGCCAGTTTGGACTCCATGTCAGAACTGTTTCTTTGACTTGCTTTGCGTTGCTCTTGTTACTATGATCATACAGAATGGCCTGCCTCGGAGAGCCCTGCCCCTCTGCCTGACTGTACACTAAAGTGCCTTGTTCAGAACCCGCTCCACCTGTGGACGGCCGGAAGGAAGGAATCAACACATCCCCTGCCTGAGACGTGCCATTCCGGGAGATGTTGGCAAGATTAATGGCCTTTTTACTCCACTTCCTCACCTCCCCCATCTCTGATCTGTAAAAGAACTTGGCATCCAGACCCCGATAAGACGGCTATTTTGAGGTGCTAACCTGCCGTCTTCTCGGTCATCTGGATCCCCGATTAAAGCAGTTTTCCCAGCCCCAACGCCTCACCTCTCAGATTCATTGTCCTGTCCTGCAGTGACTCAGGACCAAGGCCTGGAGAGAAGACAGAGCCGTGGGCCGCCTTCACGGAAGCGGGTTCCCTCTGTCTCCTGGCCAGCCGGGAAGACGGCAGAGGCCGGTCAGCGCGGGTCTGGTCCCTGGAGGCGCTCAGAACCATCACTCCCTCCTTCCCGGGGAGGGCCCGTGAGGGTCCAGGCATCCAGTGAGGCCAGCTCTTCTCCGCCCAAGCCTGGGGCCGGGTGTGCAAGGGCCCAGGGGGCAAGCAGGCATCCCAAGCCCCCCAGGGTTGGGTCCGGCCCTGAGTCAGACAGGGCAGAGCTTGGGGGTGACCTAGCAGTGTGAACTTCAAATCTAGCTGGTGAAACTGGACTTCCACGCCAGGATCTGAGCCTCTTAAGATGAGAAGAAGGCTCAGCAGGCCTCTCTCTCAGACTCTCGCACGCACACAGGTACACAGACTCGCACGCACACAGGTACACAGACTCTCGCACGCACACAGGTACACACGTGCACACACGCAGGCTCAACGGATTCCAGGGAGGAAACAGAGATCTGACTGCTGAAACTGCTGCCCTGGGGGCTGCCTGCTCTCCCCCGTGTCCCCCCACCTCTCACCTGTGCCCCGTGCTCAGGTTCTTCCAGGAGCAGGTCTCTTCCGGCGTTAGCCGCTGGCCCGGGACACCCTGGGGCGAGGAGAATGAGCTGCATGGAGTGAATGGGCCTGTCCCTTCCGTCGTCCCCAGTGAGCTCGAGATTCCACTGTGCCCACGAAGGATGCGGTGGGTTCTCCCCCAGAGTGTTCCACGGGCTGTAGAGTTCCTTCCTATCTGATTTCTGTTTCCTAACAAAGAGAAGTGACATTCCTGAGTTTTGTCAACAGGTGAACTGCCTGTTAAGGGCCATGTCAGACACACAGCCGACCCACAGGGACCCTGAACGGGGCACAGACACTTCATCACCCCTGAGTGGTGCTTCTAGGCCGGGGAGACCCTGGTCTCAAGTGTCTGGGCATCCCTGGCTTAAGTACATCCATCCACAGGCATGATGCCATGACAACATGTGCATCCTATGTGCACAAACACGCGCACACCCATACACACATGCGTGCACACGCTCACACGCAGATCCACATGCACGGCACAGCCTTCTCGACTCTGAAGCCTTGGCCTTTCCTGAGGGGCCGCGTGGGACCAGCCCTGGTGGGGCAGACAGCTTTCCATACCCAGAGTGGACAGTTGCCATCTTTCAGGACCGGTAAGGCAGGCACTGCGCAGTCCTTGTATCCGACTAGTTAACTCTCATCACAGCCAAAGGGGCCATTTCCACAGCTGCAAAACCAGGGCTGTGGTCTGGCCATGCCCAGGGAAGGGGCAGAGCTGGCCCCACCCGTGGCCTCGGGACCCCGGGCCCCCATCCCCCACCACGTAGCCTCCACATCCACGCTCAGATGCCAGGAGGCAGCCTGGACGCACCTTGTCAGCCTTTGGGGTGAGCGTGGAGGAAGCACCCCTATTTAAAAGTACTCATCATACCTGCGATGTTTGTGCAACACTGGAATATTTACACAAAGGTGCAAAAGGTTTGGGCTTCCCAGGTGGCACTGGCGGTAAAGAACCCGCCTGCCAATGCAGGAGACATAGGCGACCTGATTTCGGTCCCTGGGTCGGGAACAGCCCCTGGAGGAGGGCACGGCAACTCACCATGTACGCAGAGGAGGCTGGCAGGCTGCCGTCCATCGGGCGGCGCAGAGCGGAACAGGGCTGAAGCGACTTAGCACGCGTGCATGCAAAAAGCTTTCAGGTTGAAGATCTGGGGGTCTATCTTGGCCGGGTGGTCTGGCAGACAGTGAAGGTAGGGAGGGATAAAGCAGGGGCTAAGGTGACTGCCTGCCCCCCGCCCACCTGTTGCCTGAGCATCCTGTCTCTACTGGGCCCAGCAGCCTGGACACCCGATGGCACCGCCCCGGTCCCCCTGTGCACAGCTCCACGTGGTGCTGGAATCCTGGCACTTTTATCAGAAGCACGTGGGCGAGGACAGGTTGGCCTCAGCACGTCCTGAGTTCACACGTGAGCAGGAGGGGCCTAGAGCCTCCCTGGATCAGCCTGGTCAGGAGTCACTTTGGTCTGAGTGGTGAGACTTGCAGTCTGCCTGATGAATCGGCTGTTTAATGCAACTTTTTCACCCTCCCAGGTCTGGCCAGCATCGGGGCCCCACTCCCCACCTCCAGGGAGTCCACCAGGCGGTCTTCCCTCTGGTCTGGGGAGGAGCTGAGCCGTGAGCTGCCCCTCTGCTCCGAGGCCACCCCTCCCAGTCCTCCATCGGCCCGACTTCTCCCCCAGGGCGCCTCCTCTTGGGCCTCCCTCACCCTTGTCCGGCCAAACCCTCAGTGAGACTGGCTCATTTCTTACCTGGAGGGTTACTGTCAGCGTCCACGCAGAGGCGGTGGTCTTGCCCATGGCTGGTCCTGGAGGCCAGCAGGCCAGACGTCGTGCAGACAGAGCGTGACAGATGAAGGATGGGGAGATAATGACTGAGGGTGACCATTGGGTTGCAAAGAGTCAGATATAACTGAGCCACTTTCACTTTTACTCACTTTTGCCATGTTAACTCCCCATCCCCACACGCAGCCAGGAAAGAGGTGCAGAGCTGGCTCCAGATAAGTGTTTGTTGAGTGAAACGTGAAAGGTTTTCCATTAAGTTACAGTTAATGAAAGTATTTTCATATTCTAAGTAATTCTAAATAAAACCTACCATTAGCTTTTCACTTCTCCTCTCCTAAAGGCATATAAGAACCCCATCTGGGAACAAACAGGAAAAGGTAGGGAATGACAGGGGAAGACGTGTTGAAATATCTTTCTTGGCCATATTTAGGGGGAGCCATTACCTGAAATACTGGAAAAATGGAAAGTCTTTATTAATGGCAGGTAAACCTCCAAAGTCTGCGCAAACTCCGTCCCCTTCAGATAAGAACCCAATTATGTAAATGCATGTCCCTGCTCCTGCAGAAATAAGGCTCAAAATAATAGAACATCAAATGCCAACATAAAATATCGTCTATTATTTTTAACTTTCAGTGTGGAGGTTGAATACATTTTATGCTGGGAAGGAAACGACCAAATTTTTGACTGTGTTCTTTGCAGAGTTTCTCCTTTGAAAACATGGCTTTAAAAGGCTCGGGACGGGGATGTGAACTTGACAATGACTAGGAAGCAAATTAGATCCTGTTAATGACTCAGTGGGAATAAACAGAGTGAAACACGATGAGGAGGCGCTATTCCACCTATAGAAGAGGGTCTGGAGGGACAGAGAGGTCGAATCACTTCCCCACAGTGGAGCAGCTGGTGGGTGGCAAGCTGGAGCTTCAAAGTGAGCCCGCCCTGCTGAGAACATCCTTGCTCATACACCACCTCTCTGATGAGAGCAAGCAGCAGCCGCCTGCGTCCACGTTGTCTCCCCTCTGCGGTTACTCACTGGAAACTAGACTAAATGAGGTAATTTAACATGACTTTTGCAAAAGAAGGTGTGAAACAATCCTACAGAAGTAACCTTGCAAGACAGAAAAGCGATACTATTTTAGGATAGAAAATCTTAATTACTGATAAGTGTCAGTTTTTTCCTTAGGGTCACATAAAGTTTTGCTTCTGTTTGGAGTTTTTGTTTCTAGAAGTAGGCAAGTTGGTTACAAAGTTCATCAGGGGAAAAAAAAAAAAGCTGCCAAGAAAACTCTAATGTAAAGGCACCGTGGATGGAGGGCTAGTCTGTCAGATATCAAACACACAAGGGGAGTCCTCTGCAATTACAAGAGTAACGTGTCAGTGCAGGAGCAGGCAGGCTAGTGGGGGAGGATAGGAAACCCAGAAACAGACACAGCCGCGTGTGAACTCGGAGGCCGCGGTGAGGACGCCAGCTCCAACATCAGAGGAAAGATGGACTTTGTCAACAGCACTAGTGACCGGGTGGGTGCTGTGTGCTCCGTCGCTCAGTCGTCTGACCCACGTGTGACCCTGTGGACTGTAGCCTCCCAGACACCTCTGTCTACGGGGTTCTCCAGGAAAAAATACTGGAGTAGGTTGCTGTCTCCTCTTCCAGGGGATCATCCTGACTCAGAGATCCAATCTGTGTCTCCTGCATCAGCTGAGCCATTGGGGGAAGAAGCACTGAGGAACCACATGGAAAGCTGGATCCATTTCTCACACTGTCTATGAGGATAAATTCCAACTCTGGAAAAACAGGAAAAAACAGACAAACCAACAGTATGGACGAAATGTGATGAGTTTGGCTATAATGTGAGGGATTGCCTTGAGTACATAAAAAGCAAAACCACCTCTGCACGGCAAAAATGCCACAAGCAAAGTACAGTGATGTAGGACAAGCTGGGAAGATGTACATGACTGATCTCAGATAGAAAATAAAGATCCTTGATGCAAAGACAGGTTTTTAAAGCAATGAAATAAAGAGACCAGCCCCAGTGAGGATGAGGAACTGGGGCCATGGACACAGAGCTTAAGTGCAAACTGCCATTCGTCACGGGGAAAGATGTTCAGCCATTCTCAAGAGAACAAAGATAAAGATGAAAATTGCACCATAGGGACAGGGTTCCAGGCGAGACAGGGTAAGTACCCGGCACCCTGCTGCCCCGGGCTTAAATTCAAAGCAAAAGGCACCTCAAGTTTAGGGAACTGATTTATGTGTATTAACTGATTATAGAGAAAACAAAGTCCAATATTCTCTGGATAAACACAAAGTGTATTCCATAGATTGGATGCCCATCTAATTTTTAGATGGTTTGACAGATTAATAATGCAAAGTATTTTCTTTAACTTGTTTTTATTAGTATGAATCGATCATAAACCTGCAGAAAATACCCTTATTAAGACTGAAAATCAGTGGTGTTTCCACCTCTAACGTATAGACCTTCTTGTCACTGCTTCCTTATGCTGCTTTTAAATTCAGAGCAGGTACCTCCACAAAGTACATCTCTTTAGGCTCTGTCACCCCAGAATCTAAGCAGCAAGGGACTTGCTCTTCTCCGTGTCTCCAGGGCCTCAAGTGTAGACTGACATGAAACAGCGCTCCTTAAATCGCATAGGGGATGACCAAGAAACAGGCCTCTGGCAACTGCAGCTACTCACACAAACGCTGCGGGTATTAGAAAGGAAGACGTTTTTAAAGACGTGTAATTATTTTCAGACAGAGTGAAAGTAAATGGAAAACCCAATAGACTGAAATAGCAACTATCAGAATTATTCCAAGAATTAGAGAAGGTGACCAGTACCATACTACCTCAACCAGGAGCTTTACTATATGCCTAAAATAATTAAAGGAAACACACTCATATTAAAAATGGAAAACTCAGACCATCTAGAAAAAAAGTATATTTGTATGAAAAGTAATGCAGAGATTTAAGAAAGTTATAAATATCGTTGAAAAGACATAAAAGAGAGCCCATCTAACAGGAGAGATAAACTGTGCTTTTGTTGGGGAAAATTATTATAGTCAGGATACAATTTCTTCCCAAATGACTGTATAAAGTTAACACAATTCCAATCAAAAAGTCTCAATGTCATGCCTTTTGAAATTTAATCTTAAAATATATGTGAAGTTTAGAGTTGGTGAGTCTTATCATGAAGACTTCGCTAGTGGTTCAGTTGGAAAAGAATCTACCTGCAATGCAGGAGACCTGGGTTTGATCCCTGGGTTGGGAAGATCCCCTGGAGAAGGCAATGGTAACCCACTCCAGTATTCTTTCCTGGAGAATCCCATGGACAGAAGGGCTTGAAGAGCTGCAGTCCATGGGGTTGCAAAGAGTCGGACACGACTTAATGACTTTCCCTTCACTTTTACCATGATAATATAGGTAAAGGACAATGCAGTAAAGTTTCCAATCAGATATCAAGCAAAACTGGGCAACAGTGAATTCAAAAGATACTGTGTTAGCACAGGGTAAAAATACGAATGCAACAGAAGAAAGAATAATAAGATCCAGAGAAAGACCAAAGCACATGTAAGAATTTGGCGTGTGATAAAGGTTGCACTGACAAATAGCACTGAAGTCACAGTTTTAATAAATTATATTGAGACCATTACAGTCTATCAGGGGAAGAGATAACTACTCCAAGCAATAAATAACACAAAGTCACATATAGAACTCAGATGTTGCGATCCAAGACAGATTTGTCAACATGAAAATTAAAATATCTGATAGGGATGGCATCTGAAGCGATGTGAAGAGAAATAATAGAGAAAATGTTTGCAATATATGCAAAACCGAAGATTAATATTCCCAATATATCAGGAGATACACAGAAGAGAACCGGGTGAGAAAGCGCATAAGCAATTCATGGGAGAGAGACAGACTCTGAAACAGGAGAAGCGGGCTGGGGATGGGAGTTCAGGAGCGGGGAGTGCAAGGCCCTGGAGCCGTGCTTAATGGTGGGAAAACTCACAGATTCAGCCTTTCCAGGGGCAACCTGACCGACCGCCTCCTCCCAACTGAAGCACACCGCCTCCTTGCTCCAGGACAGGCTCGCCCCTGGGAGCCCAGACTCAGGCCTAGATGTCGTGTGGCAGCACATTTACAAGAAAAACCAGGGATGCATGTCCGTGCCCGTCAGCAAGGAACTGCTTGTGGAGCCTGTGTGCTCATCGCGTCCCTAGGGGCAGAGCTCTGTGCACACGGGAAGATCCTAAAACGCAGCGTGAGTGTGCAACGGGAGCGCCCCTGTGAGCAGAGCAGGGGCAAGTCACGGACGTTCCCGGGGACGGGCCAGGCCATCCACGCGCATCCCCGCCTTCACCTGCACATTTCTGCGTCCCTGCCTGCTGACTTCAGGGCTCGAGGGTGTCACTCTTTACCATTTGTCTCATCTGAGGTTTTCCTTATGGCTTGCAAGACACAAAGTGGGTGGAGATGAATTCGGGACATCGTTGGACCTGGAGCAGTGGTAGGAATATTTTTAAGTACAAGAAGGAGATGAAGGAGAAAACAGGAAAGGCCGGAGGAGGAGGGGCAGAGGGAAGGAGAGGGAAATGACACGTGGAATGAAATAGAGAAAGGACACCCCCGCTTCCCCAGGCAGAAATGCAGAAGAGGGCCAACCTTCATCACGCCAGTCTTCCCCTGTGGCTCTGCTGTGACGCCCGCCCCCAAGCTGGCTGCTGAGCCCCTGAAGGCAGATTGCCTGGTCAGGACAAGCTCTGTTGGCCTTCCTGGCATCCCCTGCCCCATTCTCCCTGTTCCCACCCCTTGCCCAGTAATTTGTAGTGTTCAGAGCTGCCTCCTGGGTGCTCTGTGAATACCTGCCAAGGAGGGCAGGTGTGTTTACACGTGGCCACCATCAACTGAACCAATATATATATATATACAACTTAAAAGCTGAGAACTGTTTTATCTAGGGCATCACTGGGGACCATAACCCAGGAGATGGCCTCTTGGGTAGCTCTCAGGGGCTCTTCCAAAGAGATAAAGGGGGAACCAGGATACACAGGAGTTTCTGTGGGGAAAAAAGTATGGTCAAACATCAAAAGATGACCGCTAATCCCCAAACGCAGACATCTCAAGTTAATGAATTTAGGGCTTTTCTGTGTGTGGGAATGTGCAGCGGTCCAGGCTTGTGGGACTCACTCCTTTGATCTGCGTCCTGACCACCCAGGGCCGGTGGGTGGTCCTGCTCTTCTCCATCCTGAGCCGCTAGGGGAGCCCCCCTGGGGGAGGGCGGCTACAGAGGCTGAGGGCTGGATGGCCACAGCAGCCTTCGTTTGCCGAAATGCAGGCGACCTCCCAGCGCTTAGCTGGGCAGACCCAGAGCCAGGCCCACTGAGCGGAGTAACCTGCTGAGTCCAGGAGTGTCTGAGTGTGCACGAGTGTCCGAGAGTGTGCACGAGTGTCCGAGAGTGTGTAGGAGTCTCTGAGTGTGCATGAGTGTCTGAGAGTGTGCACGAGTGTCTGAGTGTGCATGAGTGTCTGAGAGTGTGCATGAGTGTATGAGTGTGTGCACAAGTGTCTGAGAGTGTGCACGAGTGTCTGAGTGTGCATGAGTGAGAGTGTGCATGACTGAGAGTGTGTACAAGTGTCTGAGTGTGCACGGGTGTCCGAGTGTGTGCACGACTGTCTGCATGTGCACGAGTGTCTGAGAGTGTTCACCGCTGCCTGTATGTTCACCAGCAGCCGGGGCACTGCTGGTTGTCTTCCGTGTCCCTGGTGTGTGTCCAGACTGGTCCTCAGGTGTCCTTCTGTTCCAATGTGAGAAGTGGAAGGTCAGGTCCCAGCCCTGCTTTGGTTGCGGGTGGCTCGTTGCAGGCAGTGGCTCCCTCAGAGGGGTTCCCCACATTTGCACCAGGAGTGAGGGGCCCAGCAGGTGAGCTGTACACGCTTGGTGCATGTCCAGAGAGCTGCCGGCTGGGCCCACGCTGGTGAGGCTGTCAGAGAACTGGAGACCCCTCCAGCTCCGGGGGCCCACCCCCCGCCCAGGACCCTGGCTCCCTGGCCCCAGACCATGACCGAGGAGGGCTTGGTTCTGGTATTGGCCATGAGTATTGACAAAGGCCTTCAAAGTCACAGGTTGACTTGTTCGATCAATAAAGGTGCAGGGAAATAATTAAAACTGTCAGATTTAGAAAGTATTAGAAGTGCTTAGAGCTTTCTGCCAACTATGGAAAACAGGGATTAATGGGTGTTATCTGGACCACTTCTAAGTTACAGAGCAAGTTCTTAAAGTCTTTCTCTGACACTCATTTGCAGTGAAAGGTCAACACCAAGGGTTTCAGAGCAAATTGCTGGAGTCCATTAACCCTCAGCACAGCTGAGTCCCCACTCGGAGCCAGGGACGCCTTCCAGCAGAGCCTGCAAAGTGAAAAGTCCCTTAGTGCTGAGCACATTGTCCCGGGGCTCAGCTGCAAAGGGTGACCCCACCTGGGGAGAGCAGACCTCAGGGTCTCTGCAGCCCCACATGAAGGCCCCGGGGGACTTACCTCTGGCTGCAGGTTGGGGCGTCTCACGGCTGGGAAGAAGGCAGGGCTGACTGGGACTGCAGTGTGTTGGGGAGACCCTGGCCCACTGCTGGGCACAGGGGAAGGGTGGTGTCCAGGTTGGAGTGAGCACTCCCTCCCCAGGATGAGCTCCCTGCCCGCCCACCCTGCCAGGACTCGACCCCGTTCAGCCTGACCCTCTGCCTGTCTGTGGAAGAAGGTCCCTGAGATCCAGAGGGGCAGAGGCGACCGAGAGACAGTGACCCCACTATTGGGAGACTCACTGCCCAGGGAGACAGGCTCTCTGAAACTCAAGACTCAAGCAGACAGGACTCATGGACAGAGGCTGAGGATCCTCGGAGCACAAAGTAGGGTGCGACCGTGGGGTGTGGCCACGTGGCCCATCCATGAATCTGAAAGGCCCTCCTGAGTGTGGGATGGGTTTGGGGCCGCAGAAGCACATCAGTTACCTCCTCAGCTTCAGAGAGTTTCTCCAGACCTGGCTGATCCCTGGGGGGACCCTGGGGAACTCGCCATCCGCAAGGCTGGACACCGATCCTGAGCTGAGGGGTGGAATCAGAGATGCCTGTGGTTCGCGTGGGCATCTCCCCTGGCTGTGGCCAGCACCAGCCACCCCATCTGACCCACACCCTCCCTGGCGGCCTGGGGGTGTCCCTTGTCCCGTCCGCCCACCCTTGCTTGTAGGAGCCTCTTTAACCCCTGGATGAAGCTGATTTACTGGAGACCATGCCAGTCACCCCACAGGCAGCAGCGCTCCTGCAGGACCGCGCGGGCTCTGATGGCTTCATGTGGAGAACGCGGGGCAACCTGCTGTAGCCCCCCACTCCTTACCTGTGGGGCAAGCGTGTTCCTCTTATGACACATGGTAGCGAGCTTATCTGTGGGCCTTGGGCTTACAAGAGACGCCATCTGTTTATTTATCTTGCTCACATTACTCCTGCATATGGAAAAGAAAATCTTTCACTAAGTTAGCAAATTTTCTACATTTGTAAGAGAGAAGTCTGCATACCCAAGGATGGCCACTCCTGCAGTGAGTGTTGGAAAACCTGTGCTACCTTGAGACGCCGTGTGGAAGCCACTTCACATATGCTTGTCTCCAGGATGACACCAAGCTTGTCTGGATGCACTGGGAGAGTGGGTCGCTCGCCTGGAGCCTGAGATGACACCCCATTAACTGGGACTCTGAGTGAGTCTGGGCCACAATAGCCTCAGACGGAAAGTCTTCAGAGGTGGTGGGAGTACGGAATGAGTCTGCCCACAGAAGGGGAAGGGCCTGGAAAGTGGGCGGGTCTGAAAAATCATCAGAGGAGGAGTTAGATGTGGGAGAACTGTGGCTGAGTTCTGATGGGGTGACTAACCCACCATGAGGTTGTGCACAGGCAAGCATTGCCAGGAAATAATGGTGACAATGATGACAGCGATGATGACAAAGGTGAGGACAATGATGATGCTGTTGGTGTTGACAGTTCAGCTCCTGATGGTGACAATAGGATGAGCATGATGACAATGACAATGACGATGGTGACAAAGTGATGATGATGGCGATGATGGTGGTGGTGGTGATGGTGATGATGGTGATGATGGTGATGACGGTGATGATGGTGGTGATGGTGGTGATGATGGTAGTGATGGTGGTGATGATGGTGATGATGGTGGTGATGGTGATGATGGTGGTGATGATGGTGATGATGGTGATGCTGGTGATGATGGTGGTGATGGTGATGATGGTGATGGTGGTGATGATGGTGAAGATGGTGGTGATGGTGACGATGGTGGTGATGATGGTGATGGTGGTGATGATGGTGGTGATGGTGATGATGGTGATGATAGTGGTGATGGTGGTGATGGTGATGATGGTGGTGATGGTGATGATGGTGGTGATGGTGATGGTGGTGATGATGGTGGTGATGATGGTGGTGATGATGGTGGTGATGGTGGTGATGGTGATGATGGTGGTGATGGTGATGGTGGTGATGATGGTGGTGATGATGGTGGTGATGGTGGTGATGGTGATGATAGTGGTGATGATGGTGATGGTGGTGATGATGGTGGTGATGATGGTGATGGTGGTGATGATGGTGGTGATGATGGTGGTGATGGTGGTGATGGTGGTGATGGTGACGATAGTGGTGATGATGGTGATGGTGGTGATGATGGTCGTGATGATGGTGGTGATGGTGATCATGGTGATGATGGTGGTGATGATGGTGGTGATGGTGGTGATGATGGTGATCGTGGTGATGGTGATGGTGATGGTGGTGATGGTGGTGGTGGTGATGATGGTGATGGTGGTGGTGAAGGTGATGATGGTGATGGTGGTGATGGTGATGGTGGTGATGGTGATGATGGTGGTGATGGTGGTGATGATGGTGATGCTGGTGATGATGGTGGTGATGGTGGTGATGGCGGTGATGGTGATGATGGTGGTGATGATGGTGATGATGGTGATGGTGATGATGGTGATGATGATGGTGGTGATGGTGGTGATGGTGGTGATGATGGTGATGGTGGTGATGGTGATGATGGTGGTGATGGTGGTGATGGTGAAGATGGTGGTGATGGTGGTGATGGTGGTGATGCTGGTGATGATGGTGGTGATGGCGGTGATGGCGGTGATGGTGATGATGGTGGTGATGACGGTGATGATGGTGATGGTGGTGATGGTGGTGATGGTGGTGATGGTGGTGATGGTGATGATGGTGATGGTGGTGATGGTGATGGTGGTGATGGTGGTGATGGTGATGATGGTGGTGATGGTGATGATGGTGAAGATGGTGGTGATGGTGACGATGGTGGTGATGATGGTGATGGTGGTGATGATGGTGGTGATGATGGTGGTGATGGTGATGATGGTGGTGATAGTGGTGATGGTGGTGATGGTGATGATGGTGGTGATGGTGATGATAGCGATGATGGTGATGATGGTGCTGATGGTGGTGATGATGGTGGTGATGATGGTTGTGATGGTGGTGATGATGGTGATGGTGGTGATGGTGATGATAGCGATGATGGTGGTGATGGTGGTGATGATGGTGGTGATGGTGATGGTGGTGATGGTGGTGATGGTGATGATGGTGGTGATGGTGGTGATGATGGTGATGGTGATGATGGTGATGGTGGTGATGATGGTGATGATGATGGTGATGGTGATGATGGTGGTGATGATGATGATGGTGGTGATGGTGGTGATGGTGGTGATGGTGATGACAGTGTTGGTGGTGGTAGTGAAGGTGATGTTGGTGATGATGTCTGATGATGATGGTGATGGTAGTGGTGGTGAAAGTGATGGTGATGATAGTGGTGATGCCAATGAAGATGAAGTTTTTCCTGAGAAGTCATCCTGTGCTTTATCCCCACCACTTCTTCTAACTCTCACAACTCTCTTTGTTTTTTTGGTTAAAATGATAGAATTTATTTTCTTCCAGTTCTGGAGACTGAAAGTTCAAGATAAGGGTGTCAGCTCACAACTCCCTTCCTGACAATGGCTGGTAGAACAATAAAAACACTCACAAACAGTGTCTGCATGCTCTCTACTGGGAACACTCACCTTGCCTCATCAGGCATGTGGCTGAGCTGCTGCTTCCTCTTGGGGAGCCTGGGTCTGTGTTTGCAGCGTGAAAACCAGCAAAGAGCAAGAGGTGCAGAAAGCCACTTGGTGGGAGGGACCAACCCAGGGCTCTCTGCACCCACGTGCATGCTGGCCCTGCCACTCTGCCAGCCGCTGCCCCAGGTCAGGTGAGGCATGTGACCATCCAGGGCTCCAGGGAGCATTCTGTGGGGGGAAGCAGATCAGCAGGGGCCACAGCACTGACTGCAGGGGATGCTATGGGGGTCCAGGTTGTTCCTAGACCCCAGCACCTGGTGCCTCCCTGACTCTGGAACAGACACAGCCTGTCTCAGGCCAGGGCACAGGGGAAGCTCCCTGGGCTCTGACCCAGCCGTTAATCATGGACAGATGGTCAGGAGGCCCATCCAAGTTGTGCTGCACCTGCTCTCAGCTGTCCTCTGCCGCCTTCATTCTCCCACTCTGCCCTGGCCTCGTCACCCCCTGCCCTGGCCTGGTCGGCCACGGCCCAGGGTCCCAGCCCTGTCAGAGCCTGAGTCTCCTCACTTTAGCCCCCCGGCCCCTGCAGGGAGCTGGCAGCATCACTTGGGGCACAGCCTGGAAGCCCCTGGGGTGGTGACGGTTACTGCCAGACCCCTGCCCACTTAACCAAGACTCCTTTTCCTCATTTAAAAATGAGATCCTCAAAGTAAACTTGCACAGGTGTAGGGAAGGAGAAGTGATCCCATGGAAGGTGAAGAACAGGACTTTGAAAGGTGTTGCTGAGCCATGAAGACACTGGGATTCTTGGCCTCCGGGGGAGAGGAATTCAATCTGGGGCCAGTGGCGAGGCTTGATCGCTCAGAGCTTTTGTGTAGTAAAGTTTTATTAAAGTATAAAAGAGAGAGAGAAAGCTTCTGACATAGACATCAGGAGGGGGTAGAAAGATTTGCCCCCCCTTCTAGCCTTTAAGAGAAAGTTACATACCTACTAGCAGGCAGCTAATTAGAGAAAGGAAACTCTCAAAACTCGGAGAGTGGCACCAGGCCCCTCACCCACAACATGCATTTTGAGACGACATTGGCACAAGGTGAATCGTCCCTGCCATAAAACGATTGACATGAATCTTGAAGAAAAGCAGGTTTTCAAGCAAATACATAGTCTCATTAACATAGATTAGGAGAGCAGTTGTATGAGTAAAACATACTGTTTTGTTGAGCCATTATCGCTTCTGACTGATCGGAACCAACTTGGAGACAGAGTCTAGGGTAAATACATACTTCATTAACGTAGCTTAGGAAAATCATTTCCAAAAAAGGCATTGGTTAGCTCAAGGTTTGAGAAAAGTTAAGTTCAGGTGAAACCAGGTGTCGTCATGGCAACACATATTTTAAAAGAAACGTCCTTTTAATTTTGTATAGAGAAGGGAAAACGTCTGACACTTGTAGTTTGCTTCCTCCTGCTGCTTAAGAGAGAGAGAAAAACGTCTGACACTTGCAGCCTACTTCCTCCCTTTGGAGACCCCTGGCCTTCCTGCCTGTTACCCTCTCAAAGTGCTGGCGTCTCTTGGGGCCTCGTTACTCCCGTGACCGCATGCCGCCTGGGTGTTGGTGGACAGGGCCCTGAGGCTCCGGGAGGTTGGGGGCAGCAGGTCGGCAGCACAGCCCCTGCAGCGCGTGTCCTGGGCTCTTCTGACACAGCCACAGTCCCTCCAGCTTCCGAACGCCCTGCAGGCTGAGACCCCGGCATCCAGACAGATGGGGTGGGTGGTGCTGGGATATCCTGCCTCCCTGCCACCCCCCACCTGGACTCCAGCGCCCACCCACCTGCCACAGGGACTCGGCGGGCCGGATGGAGACTCTTGGGAACAAGGTGAGGTCAGATCCTCCTTCTCCCTGTGGGTCTGGTCCCTGACCAGCCAGCCGGTTGGTCACCTGTTCCCCGGAGTGTGGTCCGGTGAGATGGCCTTGGACAGTGCCTTGGGCTTTGGGGACCTCTCTCGGCCCCCAGGAGCCTGTCCTGACTTTGGAGAGCCCAGGCTGACCACCCTCACCAGCGGGCGTGGAGCACTCTGGGCCGTGGGTGTCTTGGGGTGGGTGTCGGGGGCGGGGAGGGGGTTAGTGCTGAGCAAGTTCTCACTTTGGGTCCCTGAGCACAGAGCAGGCAGAGCCGTGGGACCACCCTGCCCCCTCCCATTTCACCCAGACCAGGGCGCCCACCGCTGTGAGCATGGGGAACAGGCATCCCTCTCAGGCCCCTCCACTGGACCCCGACCCCCCACCCTCTTCCTACTTCTCCCAGAAGCTGGCTCCTTCTGTGTGTCTCAGAGGTGAGCTCAGCCTGGGGTCAAAGTCAGAGATGGGGTTCAGCCTGGGGGCAAAGCCGGGGGACGCGGCTCAGCCTGGGGGCAAGGTCAGAGACGGGGCTCAGCCTGGGGGCAAAGCTGGGGGACGGGGCTCAGCCTGGGGGCAAGGTCAGAGATGGGGTTCAGCCTGGGGGCAAAGCCGAGGGACGTGGCTCAGCCTGGGGGCAAGGTCAGAGACAGGGCTCAGCCTGGGGGCAAGGTCAGAGATGGGGCTCAGCCTGGGGGCAAGGTCAGAGACAGGGCTCAGCCTGGGGGCAAGGTCAGAGATGGGGCTCAGCCTGGGGGCAAAGCTGGGGGACGCGGCTCAGCCTGGGGGCAAGGTCAGAGATGGGGCTCAGCCTGGGGGCAAAGCTGGGGGACGGGACTCAGCCTGGGGGCTCCATGAGCAGGAGGGGATGGGACATCACTGGGAATAATGCACCCCAGACAGCCTCTGGGGACCCCAGGGGGCATTTGGCAGATCTCCTCATACACACAGGCACAAACCACACAGTACTCATTCATTAACACACAAACCACACACAATAATACACAGACCTCACACACACACAAACCACACCACACACACACACTCACACAAACACACATGCATCCACTTCATTTTAGGAATGAAACACTGCATTATGCATCCTAAGCTTTATTGACAGACTTTATTTTCTTGGCCTCCAAAATCACTGTGGACGGTGACTGCAGCAATGAAATTAAAAGATGCTACCTTCTTGAAAGCAACACTATGACAAAACTAGGTGGTGTATTAGAAAACAGAGACATTACTTTGCAGACAAAGTCCATCTAGTCAAAGCTTTGGTTTTTCCAGTAGTCATGTACGGATGTGAGAGTCGGACCATAAAGAAGGCTGAGCACTGAGGAATTGATGCTTTCAAATTGTGGTGCTGGAGAAGACTCTTCAGAATCCCTTGGACTGCAAGGAGATCAAACCAGTCAATCCTAAACGAAATCATCCCTTAATGTTCACTGGAAGGACTGATGCTGAAACTGAAGCTCCAATACTTTGGCTATCTGATGCAAAGAGCTGACTCATTGGAAAAGACCCTGGTGCTGGGAAAGACTGAGGGCAGGATGAGAAGGGGTCAGCAGAGGATGAGAGGGTTGGATGGCATCACCAATTCAATGGATGTGATTTTGAGCAAACTCCAGGAGATGGGGAAGGACAGGGAAGCCTGGCGAGCTGCAGTTCACAGGGCTGCAAAGAGTAGGATACAACTTAGGGACAGAACAACAACAACAGCAAGCTTTGTTGTGCATAATCTACTGTACTTTTGATGTGATCACATTCCTCTGGTTTGGCTGTTGCTCTGTGTAAAGAATCTGAGTTTTAGGCACAGATCTGCTTCCCGCTGTCCAACACAGCCCACTGTCCACATCACCCCCAGCACTACTCAAGGTTGCTCTTATTTCTTGGGGATATATTCAGGAAGGGAAGGCTGGGTCCATGGTTTTGTGTGTTTTTAATTTAAATATATATTTCCAGATGGCTTCCCAAAAGAGCAGTTAAAATTCACATCTCCAGTAATAACATGCAAATGCTCTTTCCTTCACATCCCTGCCAGAAGGTGTTACCTCTTTCTGAGACTATCTGAGAGGTGAAAATTGATATCTCCTTATTCAAATAATTTGCATTTTCTGGCTACTTGGAACTTTGTGTAACTTTCCCTACTACTTTTGGCCATTTGGGGACTTTCTAAAAAGTGCTTATTCGTATACTTTGCCTAATTGTCTCTTATTTGTCTTTTTAAATGCTGCTGCTGCTGCTAAGTCGCTCCAGTCGTGTCCGACTCTGTGTGACCCCATAGACGGCAGCCCACCAGGCTCTGCCGTCCCTGGGATTCTCCAGGCAAGAACACTGTAGTGGGTTGCCATTTCCTTCTCCAACGCATGAAAATGAAAAGTGAAAGTGAAGTCGTTCAGTTGTGTCTGACTCTTTGTGACCCCATGGACCACAGGCTACAAGGCTCCTCCATCCATGAGATTTTTCAGGCAAGAATACTGGAGTGCGTCGCCATTGCCTTCTCCGGTCTTTTTAAATAACCAGTTGTGAAACTCTCCATGTGTTATGTGGCTCAGCTGGTAAAGAATCCACCTGCAATGTGGGAGATCTGGCTCCGATCCCTGGGTTGGGAAGATCCCCTGGAGAAGGGAAAGGCTACCCACTGCAGTATTCTGGCCTGGAGAAATCCAAGGACTATATAGTCCATGGGGTGACAAAGAGTCAGACATGACTGAGCAATGTTCACTTTTCATGTATTTTGGCTGTGAAGCCTCAGACTGCTTTCCTGTCATTTCTCTTTGGGGTCACAGCCTCCTTACATACATATTGGTTGAAACGTAGTCACCTGTTTATCACTTTTTCCTTAAGTTTCTTAGTTGGCAATATTCATTAAAAGCATTACCTAAACCACAGGTCACACCCATGTTCACTTTCTTTTAAGATTTTATTCTCTTATATTTTTAATATTTGCTGTATGATAAATCACTTCAGTCATGTCTGACTCTTTGAGACCCCATGGACTATAGCCCACCAGGCTCCTCTGTCCATGGGATTCTCCAGGCAAGGATACTGGAGTGGGTTGCCATGCCCTCCTCCAAGAGATCTTCCCAACACAGGGATTGAAGCTGCATTTCTTATGTCTCCTGCATTGGCAGGCAGGTTCTTTACCACTAGTGTCACCTGGGAAGCTATTAGCTTCCCAGACCGTGCTAGATGTTTGCAGATATTTGCTGCATCTCCTATTTATTTCTGAATGTGAGATGAGTGAGAAGCTCAGCTGATTTTCTTCAATATGAACACCTCCTTCCTGGTGTAGAAATACAGCCTTCCCCCAAGCCTGATCTCCACCCCTGGGCCATCCCAGCTACTCTTCTGCCACACTTTTCATTCTAGAAGTTCTAATACTTCTCAGGCAGGAGCTCCTCCAATTTTCTTTTTTTGCAGTTTTTCTATATTGTTGTTGTTCAGTCGCTGAGTTGTGTCTGACTCTGAAACCACATGGATTACAGCATGCCAGGCTCCCCTGTCCTTTACTATCTTCCAGAGTTTGCTGAGATTCATGTCCATTGAGTTGGTGATGATATCTAGCCATCTCATCCTCTGTCATCCCCTTCTCCTCCTGCCTTCAATCTTTCCCAACATCAGGGTCTTTTCCAATGAGTCAGTTCTTCACATCAGGTGGCCAGAGTATTGGAGCTTCAACTTCAGCATCAGTCCCTGATGAATAATATTCATTATTCAGGGTTATCCTTGCCCCATTGTCAAAAATAAGGTACCCATAGATGTGTAGGTTTATCTCTGGTCTATCTGGTCTCATTGGTCTTTATTTCTGTATTTGTGCCAGTACCATACTATCTTGATGACTGTAGCTTTGTAGTATAACCTGAAGTCAGGAAGGCTGAGTCCTCCAGCTCCATTCTTTCTCAAGACTGCTTTGGCTATTCAGGGTCTTTTGTGTTTCCATATGAATTGGAAATTTGTTGTTCTAGTTCTGTGAAAAGTGCCATTGGTAATTTGATATGGATCTCATGAATCTGCAGACTACATTTGGTAGTATAGTCACTTTCTCAATATTGATTCTTCCTACCTAGGAACATGGAATATCTTTCCATCTGTTTATGTGATCTTGGATTTTTTTCATCAGTGTCTTATAATTTTCCCTATACAGTTCTTTTGTCTCCTTAGGGAGGTTAATTCCTAGATATTTTATTCTTTTTGTTGCAATGGTGAATGGGATTGATTCCTTAATTTTTCCTTCTGATTTTTCATTGCTAGTATATAGGAATGCTAGGGATTTCTGTGTATTGACCTTGTATCCTGCAAAATAAGTGGTGCTGGGAAAACTGGATAGCTATTTGCAAAAGAATGAAATTGGAACACTTTCTAATGCCATACACAAAGATAAACTCAAAATGGATTAAAGACCTAAGTGTAAGACCAGAAAGTATAAAACCGTTACAGGAAAACAGGCAGAACATTTGATGACATAAATCAAAGCAAGATCCTCTATGACCCTCCTCCTAGAGTAATGGAAATAAAAACAAAAATAAGCAAGAGGGATCTAATTAAACTTAAAAGCTTTTGCACAGCAAAGGAAACCACAAACAAGGTGAAAAGACAACCCTCAGAATGGGAGAAAATAATAGCAAAGGAAACAAGTGACAAAGAATTAATTTCAAAAATATACAAGCAGCTCATACAACTAAATACCAGAAAAGTAAACAACCTAACCAAAAAGTGGGGAAAAGGACTAAACAGACATTTCTACAAAGAAAACATATAAGTGGCTAACAAACACATGAAGAGATACTCAACATCACTCATTATTAGAGAAATGCAAATCAATACTACAATGAGATACCACCTCACACTGGTCAGAATGGCCCTCATCAAAAAGTCTACAAACAATAAATGCTGGAGAGGGTGTGGAGAAATGGGAACACTCTTGCATTGCTGGTGGGAATGTAAATTGATAAGACACTATGGAAGATGGTATGAACATTCCTTTAAAAACTAGGAATAAAACAACCATATGACCCAGCAATCCCAGTTCTAGGCATATAGTCTGAGGAAACCAAAATGGAAAAAGACACATACATCCCACTGTTCATTGCAGCAGTATTTCCAATAGCTAGAACATGGAAGCAGCCTAGATGTCCATTGACAGATGAATGGATAAAGAGGTTGTGGTAAATATACACAATGGAATATTACTCAGCCATAAAAAGGAACACATTTGAGTCAGTTCTAATGAGGTGGATGAACCTAGAGTCTATTTTACAGAGTGAAGTCAGAAAGAGAAATATAAATATCATATGCTGACACCTATATATGGAATCTGAAGAGATGACACTGATGAATTTATTTTCAGGGCAGCAGTGGAGAACCAGACATAGAGAACAGACCTATGGACACGGTGGGAGGAGAGGAGGGAGAAGAGGAGATGTACGGAGGGAGTAACATGGAAATTCACAATACCAGATATGAGATAGATAGGCAATGGGAATTTGATGTATGACTCAGGGAACTGAATCAGGGGCTCTGCCACAGGCGAGAGGGTGGGATGGGGAGGGAGATGGGAGGGAGGGGACATGGGTGTGCCTATGGCTGATTCTTGTTCATGTGTGACAGAAAACCACAAAATTCTGTAAAGAAATTACCCTTCAATTAAAAAAAATAAAGTGGCAAAAAAAAAAATTCAGGGTTTATTTGCTTTAGGATTGACTGGTTTGATTTCCTTGCTGTCCAAGGAGCTCTGAAGAGTCTTCTCCAATACCACAGTTCAAAAGCTTCAATTCTTTGGGTCTCAGCTTTATTTATGGTCCAACTCTCATATCCATACACGACTACTGGAAAAACCATAGCTTTGATATATGAAGTTTTAGACATGTATCCTGTTCTATGAATTTAAGATTATTTGATCCAAATTACACACTCATACACAGAAACACACTGGAATTCTAGTTGGAATTGCCTTAGAGTTTCATAGGAACCTGTAGAGATTGATCCTTTTTCTGTTTTAGCATGTCTTTTCAACCAATAACCAGACATTCCTGGGCAAACATTCAGATCTTACTTTCCTTCCTCCAAAACTATCTGATGATTCTTCACTGGGGTCCTGTGGACTCGGGCCCCTGGGTCCCGCTCCCTGGCCCTCCTGCGGGCTCTCATTCCTGGGGTCAGGGAGGCACTGTGATGCTCAGCAATGATGGCTGGCACCCAGCTCCCCTTCCAGGCCTGGCAGCCCTCTCCTGGGGGACTTTGCCTCCTGGCAGAACCTGCACGCAGGGGCCTCCTCACTGTCCCCTTCAAACGCCCACTGTGCTCGGAGCTGAGGACCCACTGGCGGGCACACCCGGTATTCGTGTGTGTGTGTGTGTGTGTGTCTGTGTGTGTGTTAGCTGCTTAGCCGTGTCCGACTCTTTGTGACCCCACAGACCGTAACCCTCCAGGCCCCTCCGTCCATGGGATTCTCCAGGCAAGAACACTGGAGTGGGTTGCCATTTCCTCCTCCAAAAGGAACCATAGAAAGAAAGAAAGTGAAGTCGCTCAGCAGTGTCCGACTCTTTGCGACCCCATGGACTGTAGCCTACCAGGCTCCTCCATCCATGGGATTTTCCAGGCAAGAGTACTGGAGTGAGTTGCCATTTCCTTCTCCAGGTTTTCTCCTTAGACAAAGAGGAAAGGCAGGAGACGCATGACCCTGTTGCACGTAACCCATGTGTAGAAGCGACTTCGGCAGGCCGCTGTGCTGGAAGCTGGGGACACGGCTGGGGCACAGACACCCTCGCTGGGCAGGGCCGGACGGCCGGGACTGGTCACGTGATCACATGATGGCCGCCCGGAAGCAGGGCTGGCCGGCCGGGGCTGGTCACGTGATCACATGATGGCCGCCCGGAAGCAGGGCCGGACGGCCGGGACTGGTCACGTGATCACATGATGGCCGCCCGGAAGCAGGACCAGGCGGGGCCAGAGGGAGGGTGCGGAGGCTCAGCCGTGTGGCGGGCGGTGGAGCCCTGAGTCCAGGCGCGGGCAGGCAGGGGAACAGCCCACGGGGCCTCTGTGTCCACGGGAGCGGAGGAAACCAGCCTGGGAGGGCCCTCAGAAGGCGGTTCAGGCCGCCGGCCAAGCCTGAGGGGGCCAGGTGCTGGGGAGCCGCTCCGTCCCATTGACACACGTGCCCTCCTGCTGGGCTCCAGACACCGGCTCCCCCGAGGCTCCAGGAGGTCCCCCTGGGCGTTCGCTTCCGCGGGAACCTCCAGCCTCATTTCCAGGAGCTGGGCCCAGCCCAGGGGAGGACAGGCCGATTAGGAAGCGGCCCCCGTGCCTGCAGGTGGAGTGCATCCCAGGGGGAACGGGGGCCAGTCTCCCGGCTCTGGACTCCCCTCTTCCCCGTGGGTGGAGCTGCTGCCAGCCTGGATTGATCATGACGCTTGGGTCTGCCTCCTGAAAGATAAAGCCCCACATTCCCGAGGTTTTCTATTGCACGTAACTGAAGCCGAGAACGCAGGAGGAACCGTTAAATGCCACCCTAGGCAACCCGAGTATGATCCATCAGGGGCCTCCTATCCCATCCCGCCGGCTCATTCATCAAAATGTCAGTTATTCCAGATACGCTGCTATCTCATTAATGCTAATTTCTTCCACGGAAAGACTAGTGATTTTACCGTTCAGTGGTTACTGGGGAGCTGGAGGAGCACTGCACATCTGAATTCAGCAGGTTGCCTTATTTACTGTCAGCGCGTTTACAGACAGCTGCTGCTGTATCCCTTCTCGGCCCTGGGCTCCCTCAGCCACGGAGGGGCTGGTCCCGGGGGGCGGCGGCCACGGCCAGTCAGCTCAGGGCTTTCTGCCCGCTCCCTTCCCCGTGTGCGGTGTCGGAACCCCGGGAATGGTTGGTCTCCCCGTGGCCGTGGAGCCGCTGCTCTGACAGCCCAACAGGACCCGGCAGGTCCGATGAACGTCACTGCACATCCCGCATGGGACGCCCACTGTGCCACGCCATGTGTGGTGACAGGACAAGCCCACGTGGACAGGACTTCCCTCAATATCCCTGGGCCTGAAAACGCCACCTCCCCTCCTCCATCAGCCCTGGCCCTTCCGGGCATCCGGCTCCCAGGACAGGAGGGGCAGCAGGTGCGTCGTGGGTGGGCGGGCAGGTCAGAGGCTGCGTGGCCACCACCAGGCGGCCCTGAGTCCAGAGCATCAGGGCCCAGCCCTCCCTCCCTGAAACAAAGCTCTCTTCCTGGCCGCTCAGGATTCCAGCAGCTCATCTTAAGTAACATGTTCAGAAATGATTTGAAGAGTCAGAAATCAAGAGCCTCTTTGGCAGAAATGCATAATGAATGGCCAGTCAGCAGATCTAGGGACTATATGGTCGATAAAGAGACAAATGATGGGCAAACAGCGAGAGATGAACCAGGTGCTGGAGCCGGTAGGTACCCCTGGACTTGGGGCAGAGGCGTTCTTGTGCCTTGGTGCCACTAAATTCTTCAAGCAAATTCTGGGAGGTAATGAAGGACCGGGAAGACTGGTGTGCTTCAGTCCACGGGGTCACAAGGAGTCGGACATGACTGAGCAACTGATCGACAAAATACTTAGTAAACCATCCTTCACATTAACGTGTTCAGGAAATGAGATTAAATGGAGCTGCTTTAATCTGTGTCTCTCATGTGACAGGCTCTGTGGGGACCTGGTGCCCACTCTGCTCGTGCTGCCCCTGCCCTTTTTCTAGCTGTCAGGTGGAGGGGTATGCCAGGTATCAGCCCAGGTGCCAGCCAGGCCCTGATGATCACCTGCTCCAGGATCAGATGGGACAGGCTCTGGGGTGGGGGAGAATGGGCCAAGCAGGTGACCAGAACTCGCGGGAACACTGAAGTCAAGGCTGCCTGGCCCAAGTGCCCCAGGGAACCACCTGGGAGCAGGTGTGTCAAGCCAGGGTTATTCACGTCCACAGTTGGCAGGCTCCAAGGAGACAGAGCATCAGAGATCCGTGTGGCTGTCAGGAGGGGTGTGGACAGGCTGTAACTGGGGGCCACGTTTGGTCAGATGGGCTGGAGAGGAGAACCTGCTCTCAGTGGGGAAAAGCACAGGAAAAGGCCTGTAAGAACGTGGGACACAGCAGGCTGCAAAGGCGGCCACACGTGTCATCACGCAAACCCCGGGGCTGGGCAGGCTCCCACTGGGGAGCTCACTCACCTCCCTGCAACTCTGACTGCCTTCCAGGAGGGACCGGGAGCTCAGCGATCAGCTGCTCTTCATTATTGTTATAAATCAATGAATCGATTCATATCATTAATGGAAATCAATCTATTAAATTCACTTCCTATTTTCTTCACGTTTCTTCCTGTGAACTATTTCAACCAAACATAATACAATCATAGAGAATAAACAGTGTAAAAACATGCTTCATTAATCATTGTCTTTAACAAATTTTTTAATCATCTGTATTTGTTTCTGATTATGGTTTTTGAAAACAAATTATTACAGCTCTAAGTGAAACCCTTTCTGCCCCTCCACCATTCCAGTCCTTTCTCACCCCAGAGGTAAACTTGAGGCAGGGATTACATCCTTTCATCTTCTTCCACTTCCTCTGGCCATTGTCCTGGAGTAGAGATGGGATTGCTGGAGCACCAGCAGCCTTCTAGGAACATGAAGCAACCTGAGAACAGAACCTGTTCACAGAAGACAGTGGAGCAGAGAAATAATGGGAGCCCGTGACTCAAACGTCACCACGAAGCCACAGGCAAGCCCTGGCTCTCTGGCCTTCCAGTGTATACAGGAGAAAGCAGTTTCTCATTTTGCTGAATCTGCTTTTACATGAGCAGGTTTCTGTATTGTGCAGCTGAAGTTATTTCTAACAGAATAACTGTTAGAGAGTGGAGAGCAGCCACTCTCCCAAGTCAGGCCTCCATCGGGGCTCCCAGACTCCCATGTATCCCTAAACAACACATAACACCATTCTGCTCCTGTTCTCACCTGACACAGTGGTAGTTTGTAGGACAAGTTGTTCTGCATATTTTCACTCAACACAGTTTTGGAAACTTATTCATGTTGATAGACACACCTCTTGTTTGTTCACTTGACTGCTGAATAGCATTCCCACTTCATACTCAAGAATGTTTAGGTTATTTCAGGAAGGTTTGATCACGAAGAGCCCACTGCATTGGCGTTCTTGCTGGCTTTCTCCTTTTGCACATGGTTACCACCCCCACCTGGACATCTGGAAGAGGGTTTCTGGGTCACTGGCCTGTGCATTTGATTACAGGAGCTCCTGTGAATTTCCCATCTCCCTGGGTGTCACCCACCCATCATCACAGCCCTGCCATTTATACTTTGGACAGTCCAAATTGTGTGATTTCATATTGGACTCTCTGGATTTTTATTTTTCTGATTACTGTCAAGTTCAGAGTTTTTAAATGTCATTGGCCTTGATTCCCTTTGTGTCTGTCCATCCCCTTGGCTGGTGCCTTGTTCAGCTGTTTGTCTTCATCTGGCTTCCTCGTGTGGTTTTCAGGGCTCCGGGCGTCACCCCGAGCCGGCCACAGGCACCGCAGCGTCTCCTGCAGGGCTTCTCAGCCTCTTGTTTCCCAGGGACATCGTTCAGCGCTGGCGCTCCAGTACTTTGGGATGAGCCGACTGATGGGAAGAGCTGACTCATTGGAAAAGACCCTGAAGCTGGGAAAGACTGAGGGCAGGAGGAGAAGGGGATGACAGAGGATGAGATGGTTGGATGGCATCACCGACTCGATAGACATGAGTTTGAGCAGACTCCGGGAGATGGTGATGGACCGGGGAGCCTGGTGTGCTGCCATCCATGGGGTCACAAAGAGTCGGACATGACTCAGCAACTGAGCAACAAAAGATCAACTTTATTTTTTACCATTTGAGGAGCCCATTGTCCAGCATGTGGTCACCTGCCCGTCCCCCCACCACTGCCCCTCGTTCATGCCACGTGGGCTGCGTCTCTCTGTGGGCTCGGTTTTCTACCTTCAAGGGCTTTTGTGTCCTTTGGTGATGTTTTATATATAAATATATTTCCCCCAAAGAGTCTTACAAACCTCTTTTACATCTTTGCACAGGGAACTAACTGATGGAGAAAACTGGAATTTGGACGTAAAAGCTATCAACAGTTTGAGCCCCCCCCCAAAAAAATAAACACGCCCGAGGAATGAGCTCCTTTCTGTCCCCTTGGGCATGTTGGCTTGTGAGGAAAGCCCCGGGATAAAGGGTCAAGCGCTAAGGGATGCTGAAACCCTACTGGGGCTAACACAGTGCCACAGCCACTCCCACTGGGAGACACCCCCCAGCTCCGGCTGCGCAGGACCAGCTCCCCGTGATACCCCGAGGCCAGCATCTCATTGTGTGAGGGTGATCCCGGGCAGGGTCTGACTCTTCTCATCACTCGAACAGTGGGAGATTGACACTGTGACCTCTGGGTCCTGTGACAGGCGATCTGAGCGGTGCATCTTCTCACTTTAAGTTTGGGTCGTGGAGAGGGTCCCGAGCAGAGGGGTTAGAGTAAGAGTCGGGAGGCGCTGTGGCCTGGCGGCTGGCTGGCTGGCTGCATTTGCTCCAGGGACATGCACTGAACACCTCGCCTGAACCACTTCCCGGACTGGAGGCCGCCCTGCCCACTGGCCTGAAGTTCTGGAGCCCAGCGTACAACCCCCCGGGCGGGCGCCAGGCGTCGCCGTTGGCAGACAGGTGGGTGGAGCAGGGGCTGCGTCCCTGCCTCCTGCTCCCGTGCGTCAGGACGGCAGTCACGTGGGCACAGGTGCATTCGGGACCGTGGGCAGGAGAGCGTGACCCTGCTTGTGCCCAGTCCCTGGGGGCTGCCCCGGTGTTCCCGTGTGTTCCCGACACACTCCTGCGTGGGGCTCAGCGCACGACGAGGGAGGTCTCGTAGAGCACAGGGCTGGGTGCAGCTGGCGAGGGAGCCCATCGCAGACACAGGAGCAGGTCCACGCCCTGCTGAAACACGTGGGCAGCTTCCTGGTGAGAGGGACGGGGGTGTGTCAACCCTGCTGAGGGCAGGGGCCCTTTGCCACAGGCCAGAGCACCCCCATCTGTCGCCTCCCTCCCAGCTCGTGTGTTGCTGGCAAGGCCCTCAGGGCCTGAGGCCCCAGGGCAGCGTCTCCAAGATGGGATGGTAGAGCCCGTGCCCAGAGGGAGGCTGTCCTCAGGAGACACTGGACTGCCAGCCTGATCTACCAGAATCACCCAGCCCTTGGGCACCACACCATCGACCCAAGTCAGGGCCTCCCAGTCCTCCCCAGGGCCCGAGGCTGTGCGTTACCATCTCCGAGGTTCCCTTGGGCTCAGGGTTCCGCCCTCCCTCCTCTGGGTGATGCCCGCGGACACCCCTCCCTCCTCCCTGGTGCTGCCCGTGGACGCCCCTCCTTCCTGCCCACAGCAGGGCAGGGCTGATGCCCCGGAGCCTCCCTGTCCGGAGCCTAGTCCAGGTATTGGCTCCAGAACTTCCAGCCAAACTTCCTCCCTTTGCTTCTGGTCTGGAATTTTCCAGAGAAGCTGAGGGGGTTGGGGGTGGGCGAGGAGACTGGAGCACGTCTGCACTGTTTCTCCAGGGGTGCCCAGCTCCCACCACCACCAGCAAGCACGCCCAGCAGCCCTCCTGCCTCTAACCCATCATGTTGTGGACTTTCCCCCACAACTGTCTTATTTTGCTAATTAGAAGAACCTGCCTTCGCTGGGTGGCATTTGAGTGCTCCCTGGGGGATCTCAGATGCACCGGTCACTTCCAGCTGGGCACGTGGGATCCTCGGCTCCAGGCTAATTCTCATGGGATTAGGAACAAACCTGAGGTCCCTGCTGAAATGGCAGGAAGCACGGTCTTTTCGTATTTTCCTGTGCTGTCCCCTTTTTATGTTTATGGAGAAAAAAAATAAAACC
Organism: Dama dama; assembly: GCF_033118175.1. Lineage (NCBI taxonomy): Eukaryota > Metazoa > Chordata > Mammalia > Artiodactyla > Cervidae > Dama > Dama dama. The sequence goes on from NC_083702.1 coordinate 1,735,470, forward strand.
CTGCATGCTTTGAGCAAATGTTCTTTCTAATATTCCTGTGGAAAGACAGAAAAACACTTAAAATGATTGGCCTCTCTCTTCTCTAATCACAGAAAACTGACTTACTGAGGAAAACGAAATGTGAATTTTCTGAAGAAATATCCCCAGTGGTGACAGTCAGCCGGTTTTGTGAGCGTGGGTCACCTGGGGACGAGGGAGGCTTGGCTGAACCCCTCAGCGTCCTGTCTCATGAAAGACTCTGACTTGTTCCAATTAGTCAGCTCAATAAAGGAAGCGATTTTATGGTTTCTCTCAAAAAATATTCCAGATATTAAGTCTGAGGGCTGAGACGAGGTGGGCGTGGTGGTCTCCGCGCCCAGATGGCCCCGGTAAAGACACTGAGGAGGTTTCGCTTGTAGGAGGAAAAGAAAGTGAAAGTGAAGTCGCTCAGTCGTGTCCGACTCTTTGGGACCCCACGGAATGTAGCCTGCCAGCCTCCTCCTTCTCCAGGAGATCTTCCCGACCCAGGGGTTGAACCTGACTCTCCCGCATTGTAGGCAGACGCTTTACTGTCTGAGCCACCAGGGAAGCAAGTATATCGCTTGTAGGATATTAGGGATAAATTACGTGCCATTCAGCTTTCTGAGCGACCTGAAAGGAAGGCCGGCCCGGGCTCAGCCCCCCGCGGGCACGGGCCCCGCCTCGCACGGGCCCACCTCGCATGGGCGTCTCCAGCAGAAGCGCTGTGGGGTCCACGGGGAGCCTGTGCACAGAGCAAGCAGGAACTGGGCTCCTGGCTGGGTCTCAGAGGCCTGGATATGGATCCAGGGCAGGTTCTGAAGTGGCTAGAGGAGGCAATCATCTGGGGGCCAGAGGGAGACCTGCCTGGATGACCCCTGGAGGGAGCCTTGCAGTACAGACCTCCGCTGGGGAACAGGGAGGAGCACCCCCGAGGAGGGCAGTGGGGAGGCCTCACGGTGACCAGGACAACAGGGAGGGCCGGGGTGAAGACTCAGCTTCCCCCCAACCCGCCCTCCCTCCCCTGACCTCCCTCACCCACCCTCCCCTCTCCACTCATCTGTCCTGCCTCCCCCCTCACCTGTCCTCCCCTCCTCCCTCCTCCGTCCTCCCTCCCCTCCCTCACTTATCCTCCCCTCCCCCCTCACCTGTCCTCCCTCCCCCCTCCGCTGTCCTCCCCTCCTCCCTCACACATCCTCTCTCACCTGTCCTCCCTCCCCCCTCCCCTGTCCTCCCCTCCCTCACTTATCCTCCCCTCCCCCCTCCCCTGTCCTCCCTCCCCGCTCATCTGTCCTCCCTCCCCACTCCCCTGTCCTCCCCTCCCCCCTCACCTGTCCTCTCTCCCCCCTCCGCTGTCCTCCCCTCCCTCACTTATCCTCCCCTCCCCCCTCAGCCATCCTCCCTCCCCCCTCCCCTGTCCTCCCTCCCCTTCCAGAACTGAGGTGTCTTCTCAGATCTGGCCACATGCAGCTCACAGACAAGACCCTCTGATGACTTTTCTTCAGATCAGAAATATTTGCTGTCAAGTCTTAATTTCCATTTTGTGGGGGAGAAGCCCAGTTGTTCAGGAGTCTGTAATGAGATCAGACTTCCCTGCAGTGCATTTGCATTTGCAAAAATCTTCTAATGTTCCAGGCCAAAAAGGAGCATTTTGGTGTGGGAGTTGCAGGGCAGGGGGTGGAGGGTGGTGAACGAATGGGGATCCGTGTCTCCAGATGGGGGGCGGGGCTGGAGCCCCAGGGACTCTCTGTGGGGTTGGGGGTGGGATGAGCAGGAAGGCCTCCAACCCTGGGGGCGAGCAGGAGGGGCCCCGGGGTGGGACCTGGGCCTGATTCCTGCCCTGGAGTCGGGGTGGGAGGGCTGGCAGGGAGGGGGGACTAGACCTGCTGGGACTGGTCCTGCCAGGCTCACGGCTTGAGCTGCTGCTCTGGGTCTACATTCAGCACCGCTAGGGGTCCTTCTGTGAGTCAGCCGTGCATTTTGGTTTAGAATAAACGGGGGCGGGGGGGGGGGAGTTGTGGGATGCACTGGCCTGCATACTCACCCACATGCAAGTGCACACGCCCACACATGCACACGCACGAGCACACGTGTGTACATGCACACACAGCGCTTCACGGAGGGGCTGGCTTTCTGCTTTTGCTCTGCGTTCCCAACTGTGCTCTCCTTCACCCGGAGCGCTCCAGCCTGCCCAGGGAAGAAGGCGCAGAGGAGCCTGGTCAGCCTGGGCTGCCATCCCCTCCTCACAGCCAGCAGGGCACCTTGGTGGGTTCTGGAAGGAGCCCGCTGGGGCAGGGGGTCCACTGGGAATTTTGATGGAATTGGCAGGAGGTGGGGCTTGCACACAGGAGACTCAGACTTGTCACCCGTCACAGGCACGTGTGGGCCCGAGAGGACTTGGTTCCCACCCCGGAGCACAGGATGTCCTGAGATGCGGGCTTTGGCTTCGTCATTGTAACGGGGCAGCAGTTCCTTCTTTCCCGAGGACGTGGAGACCAGCGTGTACCTCCACAGTGACAGAAGTCACTCTCCTGGTTGAGGACAGCCGCTGACCAAGTGGGGCCAATGGGGAGAGTCCCATTTCAAATTTCCACCTGGACTTCCAGACCTTGACTCTGGCGGAGACCCTCCCCTGGAGCCATCAGGACAAACCTACCCCCAGATAAAAGTCTCAGAGGGCGAAGGGTTCACATCACCACTGATCAGGATTCTCGGACACACGATTTTGTCGCACCCCATCCCCACCAACACTTGGGTCTCCACGCCGCAGCCCTGGCCCAGCACGGCTCTCCCCTGCCCCTCACCGCGGTCTACGCTCAGCACGCTGAATCTCAGCCTACTTGATGTGGTGGCTGAGTCTGATGATAACTAAAAATTTACACACAAATTTTTTATTAAGATAATGTAGATTTTCATGCAGTTTTAAGATAGAGAACCCTTGTATCCTTTGCCCACTCTCCCCCAATGGTAACATTCTACAAAACCATGATGTAATATATTGATACCAATATAGGTCACCAAACTCATCCAGTTTCCCCAGGCTGGCTTGTATTTCTGCGTGTGTGTTGAGTTCTATACGCGTTTATCACCCGGATAGGTATGTGTTTTCATTACCACTGTCCAGACACTGAACAGATCTTCACAAAGATCCCTTCTGCTGACTTGTTATAACTACTACATCTCCATCCATTCCAAACCCCTGGCAGGCACCAATCTGTCCTCTATTTCTGAAAATTTTCCATCTAACAACGTTAATGGACTCATACCTCACGAATCCTCCTGGGAGAGAACGTTTTTACTCAGCGTAATTCCCTAGAGATCCATCCATGTTGCTGGGTATCACTGGCTCTTTTTTATTTCTGAGAGCTTTTCCACAGTCTGGATGAACTAGTTAGTCTACCCATTAGCTCTTGAAGGGCATGTGTTGTTTTCACTTTCTGGCTATTACAAATAAATCTGGTATCATACTAATTTTTCTCTAGGATAAATGCTCATGGGTGTAATTGCCAGGTAGTTTGGTAATTGCATACTTAGTTTTTCAAGAAACTGTCAAATCGGGAGTTATTTGTCTGCAGTCACATCAGCATTTGACTTTACCACTTGTTTATTTCCAGTAAGTGCATAGTGGTGTCTCATTGTGGTTTTATTTTGATTTCCCCCAAATCTAATGAAACTGAGCATCTTTACGTTCTGGCCAAATTTAGTTGACCAGTTTTTCCTTTTTGGATAGTGCTTTTGGTGTCAAGTTTTAGAACTATTTGCCTAAACGTAGAGCCTGAACATTTTTTTTCCCCATTGTTTTGATAACACAGTTATAATTTTACATTTTTGATACAAGTCTATGATCTATTTTGAGTTAACTTTTTGCAAGGTTTGAAGTTTAGATTCATTATTTTTGCCCACGGATGTCCACTTGCTCCAGACCATTTATTGAAAAGGTGATCCTTTCTCTATTTAATTGCTTTTGTATCTTTGTCAAAAATCGTTTGAGCGTATCTGTGTGGATCTGCTTCTGGACCCTCTTCTGTTTTATTGGTCTGTGTGTCTATGCTCTGGCGAAGACTGGGTGCTTTTGTTTACTGTAGCTATACAAGGAGTCAAAAGTTTGGGCAGAGAGGTTTCCATCCCTGTATTATTCTTTGCCAAGATTACTTTAACCATCCTAAGATCTGTTTGTTTCCATATAAAGAATTGCTATGACTCTGTATATAAGAAACCATACTGGAATTTTGTTATGAATTGCATTAAGCCTAAAGATCAATTAGTGGAGTGAGGGTAAGAGAAATTGACATCTTTATTATGTTTAGTCCATAGTTTGTCTCTTCATTTATTTCGGTCTTCTTTGAATACCTGCATCTACATTTAAAGCAATTTTAGCATCTATATCCTATACATGTTTTGTTCAATATCTGCTGAAATGAGATGTCTAATTATTTTTGGAGTGATTGGAAATGTTATTGTTTTTAATTTCAATTTCCTCATGCTCTGTTAGTATATAGATTTTCAAGTGATTTTTCTATGTTGATCTTGTATTTGAAAACTTTGTTGAACTCACTAGTTCTAGAAATATATTTGTAGATTTCTTGGGCTTTTCCATTTTTAAGTATTAGTGTCATCTGCAGAGATACTTTTATTTCTCCCATTCCAACCTGTATGCAGGTCAGGAAGCAACAGTCAGAACTAGACATGGAACAACAGACTGGTCCCAAATTGGGAAAGGAGTACGTCAAGGCTGTATATTGTCACCCTGTTTATTTAACTTATATGCAGAGTACATCATAAGAAATGCTGGGCTGGAGGAAACACAAGCTGGAATCAAGACTGCCAGGAAAAATATCAGTAACCTCAGATATGCAGATGACACTACCCTTATGGCAGAAAGTGAAGAAGAACTAAAGAGCCTCTTGATGAAAGTGAAAGAGGAGAGTGAAAAAGCTGACTTAAACTTTAACATTCAGAAAACTAAGATCATGGTATCTGGTCCCATCACTTCATGGCAAATAGATGGGGAAACAGTGACAGACTTTATTTTTTGGGCTCCAAAATCACTGCAGATGGTGATTGCAGCCATGAAATTAAAAGATGGTTGCTCCTTGGAAGAAAATCTATGACCAACCTATACAGCATATTAAAAAGCAGAGACATTACTTTGCTGACAAAGGTCTGTCTAATCAAAGCTATGGTTTTTCCAGTAGTCCTGTATGGATGTGAGAGTTGGACTATAAAGAAAGCTGACCTCCAAAGAATTGATGCTTTTGAACTGTGGTGTTGGGGAAGACTCTTGAGAGTCCCTTGGACAGCAAGAAGATCCAACCAGTCCATCCTATAGGAAATCAGTCCTTAATATTCATTGGAAGGACTGATGCTGAAGCTGAAACTCCAAAACTTTGGCTACCTGATGCAAAGAACTGACTCATTTGAAAAGACCCTGATGCTGGGGAAGACTGAAGGCGGGAGGAGAAGGAGACGACAGAAGATGAGATGATTGGATGGCATCACCGACTCAATGGACATGAGTTTGAGTAAACTCCGGGAGTTGGTGACGGACAGGGAGGCCTGGCGTGCTGCGGTCCATGGGGTCGCAAAGAGTCAGACACGGCTGAGCGACTGAACTGAACTGAACTGAACTTCCAACCTTTAGGCTTTTTCCTCTTGCCTTACTTCAGTAGCTAACATTTCCAGGACTATGTTTATGTTGAATGAAAGTAACAAGAGAGGATATGATGGTCTTGTTCTCAATTTTAAGGGAAACACAATTGGTATTTCACCATTAAATATAACCCTAGGAGTAGGCTCTTTGGACATGCTCCTTATCAACAGGCAGTCCCATTTGATTCCTGACTTGCTGAGGGTTTTTCTCATGAAGGGGCATTGTACATTGTCAGATGTTTTTTCTGGATCAGCTGATGTGATCATGTGCTTTTTTTCCTTTGGCTTCTTTATATGGTAGATAACATTGATTTCCGGATGTTTCATACGTAGAAGAAATCCCACTTGATTATGGCATATAAATGTTTTTATACGTTATTGAATTCAGCTTGCTAATATTTCGTTGAGTATTTTGAATTTAAATTCATGGGAGATGTTGGCCCATGTTTTTTTGTTGTTGTTGTTGTTCTGCCCGTGTCTGGTTTTGGTATTAAGGTCTTACTGGCCCCGTAAGATGTGTGCCACATGTTCCTTCTATTTTTTTTCAAAATTGTTGCATAAAATTGGTATTAATTCTTTTTTAAGTATTTTGTAGAGTTCTCTAGTGAAACTATTTGAGCCTGGAGATGTCTTTCTCAGGAGCTTTTCAATTACAAATGTAAAAATGTTTAAGGACTATAGGACTATTTAGATTATCTATTTATCTTGGCTGAATTTTAATACTTTGCAGCTTCATGGAGTTAATCTTTTAAGTTGTTGCATGTATGAGAGTAAAGTTTGTAGTTTGCCTTTGTTATAAATTTAAAGGCTATAGAATATGTAGTGAGGTCCTCTACTGCACTTGTAATATTGATTATTTGTTCTTTACACTTGTACTCTTGTATTTTTTTCAATCTTGATGAAAATTGACCAATTTCATTGATATCTTTAAAGAACCAGATTTTTGTGTAATTGGTTTTCTCTATTATTTTCCTATTGTTAATTTCATTGGTTTCTCCTCTTATTATTTATTTCCTTCTGCTTCTTTTAGGTTTAGTTTGCTTCTTTTTCTAGATCCTTAAGTTAGTGTAAGTTATTGACTCGAGACTGTCAATTCTTATGTAAGCATTCAATATTACACATTTCATTCTCAGCACTGATTTAACTGCAAATTTTGACTTTGCAAATTTATCACAAACTTTGATATGTTGTGTTTCTGTCTCCTTTGGATCTATGCCTTTTAAAATTTATTTTGAGACTTCTCTTTAACTTATAGATTATTTAGAATTGTATTGTTTAATTTCTAACCATTAAAAAATTTTTGTTATTGATTTTTAGTTTGACCCCTTTATGGCCAAAGAGTACATTCATATGACGTCAGTTCGTTAAACTTTGTTTTCTGGGATGTGATTGTTTTCGCCTCCTGTGTCTTGAGGCTTCACTGCTTGGTGTGCACACATTTAGGATTGTCTGGTAGACTGATCCTTATATCATTTAATGCCACTCATTGTTGTTAGCAATGTTCTTAGTTGTGACATCACCATTTTCCCCTCAGTCGATGTCTGCATGCTGCATAGTGCGGTCTTTTCCATCCTCTTTTTCCGGCTTCTCTACACCACTGAACACAGAACGTCTGGAATCAGTGTACAGTTGAGCTGTGTTTTCTTTTTACTCACTCTGAAAATCTCCATTTCTTTGTGTGTGTATTTAAGCCATTTGCATTTAATGTAATGACTGATCAGCTGGCACTTAAGCCTGCCACTTTGTTATTTTCTATTTGTTCCTTTATATCTCATTCTCTCTTAAAACTTTCCTCTAAGTCATTTGATCATATTTAGAACTTCCAGATTAATTCCAGAATTCCAGATTAATTTATGGTGTTGTTAGGGTATCTTTTTGTATAGTTTTATAGTAGTTTCTCTGGGTATTTCAATGCACATATGTGACTCCACCTGCATTTTATAGCTTGAAGTAAAGTCTGGAATCCTCACTATTATAGGTCCTTTTCTCTTCATAACTTTTAACGTCATAGTTTTGATTATTGACAGATTTATCATTTTTGTTTAATCAATTCATATTCATAAGGTTCTATGTGCCCATATTTCTACTCTTCTTGTTGCTCCAAGTTTCCTTCACTTGCCATTTCCTTTCTGTTTGAAGAGCTCATTTCACCAATTTCAAAGGGTAGATCTAGTAGTATATATATACCAAGGGAACATTTCATGCAAAGATGGGCTCAGTAAAGGGCAGAAATGGTATAGTTCTAACAGAAGCAGAAAATATCAAGAAGAAGTGGCAAGAATACACAGAAGAACTATACAAAAAAGATCTTAATGACCCAGATAATCACAATGGTGTGATCACTCACCTAGAGCCAGCCATCCTGGAGTGCAAAGTTAAATGGGCCTAAGGAAGCATCACTACAAAGCTAGTGGAGGTGATGGAATTCCAGTTGAGCTCTTTCAAATCCTAAAAGATGCTGTGAAAGTGCTGCACTCAATATGCCAGCAAATTTGGAAAACTCAGCAGTGGCCACAGGACTGGAAAAGGTCAGTGTTCATTCCAATCCCAAAGAAAGGAAATGCCAAAGAATGTTCAAATTACTGCACAAATAATAAAAATAGTAATAATGATGATGATGATGATGCTCAAAATTCTCCAAGCCGGGCGTCAACAGGACGTGAACCATGAACTTCCAGATGTTCAAACTGGATTTAGAAAAGGCAGAGGAACCAGATATCAAATTACCACACCTGTTGGATCATTGCAAAAGCAAGAGAGTTCCAGAAAAATATCTACTTCTGCTTTATTGACTATGCCAAAGCCTTTGACTGTGTGAATCACAACAAACTGTGAAAAATTCTTAAAGAGATGGGAATACCAGACCACCTGACCTGCCTCCTGAGAAATCTGTATGCAGGTCAAGAAGCAGCAGTTAGAACTGGACATGGAACAACAGATTGGTTTCAAATCGGGAAAGGAGTACGTCAAGGCTGTATATTGTCACCCTGCTTATTTAACTTATATGCAGAGTACATCATGTGAAATGCCATGAAGCACAAGCTTCATGTGAATGCTAGATGAAGCACAAGCTGAAATCAAGATTGCAGGGAGAAATATAAATAACCTTAGATATGCAGATGAGACCACCTTTATGGCAGAAATTGAAGAGGAACTAAAGAGCCTCTTGATGGAAATGAAAGAGGAGAGTGAAACGGCTGCTTAAAACTCAGCATTCAGAAAATTAAGATCATGGCATCCAGTCCCATCACTTCATGGCAAGTAGATGGGGAAACAATGGAAACAGTGAGAGACTTTATTTTCTTGGGCTCCAAAATCACTGCAGATGCTGACTGCAGCCATGAAATTAAAAGATGGTTGCTCCTTGAAAGAAAAGCTATGACCAACCTAGACAGCACATTAAAAAACAGAGGCATTACTTTGCCGACAAAGTTCTGTACAGTCAAAGCTGTGGTTTTTCCATTAGTTGCATATGCTTGTGAGAGTTGGACCATAAAGAAGGCTGAGCACTGAAGAATTGATGCTTTCAAGCTGTGGTGTTGGAGAGACTCTTGAGAGTCCCTTGGACTGCAAGGAGATCCAACCAGTCCATCCTAAAGGAAATCAGTCCTGAATATTCATTGGAAGGACTGATGCTGAAGCTGAAGCTCCAATACTTTGGCTACCTGATGCAGAGAACTGACTCAATGGAAAAGACCCTGATGCTGGGAAAGACTTAGGACAGGAGGAGAAGGGGACGACAGAGGATGAGATGGTTGGATGGCATCACCGAGTCAATGGACATAAGTTTGAGTGAACTCCAGGAGTTGGTGATGGACAGGGAGGCCTGGCATGCTGCAGTCCATGAGGTCGCAAAGAGTTGGACACACCTGAGCGACTGAACTGAACCGATGTTAAAATTCACCAAAGTATGCAATTCAGCGGTTTTAGCACATTCACAGAGGTGGGGGTATCTTGTTGTTGTTCAGTCACTAAGTTGTGTCTAACTCTTCGTGACCCCATGGACTAGTATGCCAGGCTTCCCTGTTGGGTTATCATTACTACTATCTAATTCCAGAATATTTTCACCCTGGAGAAGAATCCCCACGCTCGTTAGCAGTCAACCCACCTCTTAGCTGTGCCCTGAGTTGGACGCTGGCACTGCAATTCAGGAGAGGTCTGTTCCCACTCCCAGGAATCCACACTTAAGTCAGAGACCAGGACATAAGGAGCAAACCCTCCGTAATTATGACTGTTGTAGGTGAGGTCAAGGAAAGCAAGATGCCAGCAGACGCTGGGGAGGATGCGCCAAGAGGGCTGGGAAGGGGCAGCCCAGCCAGGGCGGGGACGTGCAGCCTGGGTTAGACTGTGCTGTCGGCATGCACACACCAGCCCAGGGGTGGTGGAGACATCTCTGTGTCCTCTGGGGGAGGTCCTTCCAGGGAGGATCAGGTGAACCCTGACATCACCGGGTGGGCTTGTGTATCAAGGGTGCTGGGCATCCTAGCAGCCCCTGAAGGTCTCCCTGGGCTGGCCCTGGAGGAGGGAGCAGAGGCTGCCAGCACGGGAAAGGTGTGCGTCCTGGCCAGGTGGCCTCGGAAGGATGGACATCAGCTGAGATCTGTGCCAGGGCCAGGAAGAGGCGGGGCAGAGGTGCCAGGACACCCTCAACTTTCTCTCACCCCAGGACCACCTGCGGTCTGGATAAGGTGAGCCTCTCTCCTCATCCTGGAGTTTCGCCTTTTCTGGCAGACTTTCAGACACTGGTCTTCACAGACAGTGTCACCTTTGGGGCCTGAGGACAGTTAATTAGGAAAACTGCGTGTCCTCCAGGGGAGAAAGCAGATGAACCCAAGGAAGGGGGACCTCAGCCTTTCCTTCCGAGGAAGGGCACCCACTGCTGCCGGAGCAGAGAACAGAATGCATACCAAGCAGGTCTGTGAAGGCTGAGCATCCAGGCCCTGCGGGGACTCACGGAGGGGCAGGTGAGCGGATGAAGACTCCCAGACACGGACGGTGGAAAGTCACCAATGGGAACCCTCCCTCGCGCCATCAGCCTCCACTCCCTGCTCATCTCCTGTGGTGGAGAAGATGGACAGGAGGGTGGGGCCCACGGCTCCATGCCTGGCACCGCCTCTGTGCCTGCGGGGTCTGCAGATTCCAAACAGTAAACGGTACCAAGTCATTAAAGTAAACGCTCTTGAGTCGGACAAGAAAGCCAATCTCCATTTCAAACACTTCCCTGGAGGTCCACATGCATCCGACAGTGCTCATCTTTAGTCTTCTGGACTGTAGCAGCCAATCAGAGAGTCAGATAATCTTCCTGACTACAAAACCACCGACTGAAACATTTTTTATACAATGCAAATTTCCAAGACTTATCATCTCCTGTACCCACGATTTAGAACGCATTAGGCTGCTTTTATCAATTTCAATAATAGGCTTCCTAGCCAAAATCTGGATCAACGTCACTGGGTTTTTAAAAATGTCATTACTAGACTCACTGAAAACACAATATGCCATGAAGAAAGCACATCCTTCTCGTCGAAAGCAGGAAGGATGGTGCTGGTGGCCAGCTGGGAGTTCTGTTCTGTGTCTTAGTCTTTTTGTGTCCCCTCGGTCCTGGTGACAAGGCTGCCCCATATTTCCCACACCCACATCTACAGGCTTCAACATCTTTTCTGTGCTTTGATACAGTAAATGAATCCACTGAAGTGGCTCAGACAGTAAAGAATCTGGCTGCAGCATAGGAGACCTGGGTTTGATCCCTGGGTCGGGAAGATCCCCCGGAGAAGGAAATGGCAATCCACTGCAGTATTCTTGCCTGGGTCATCCCATGGACAGAGGAGCCTGGCAGGCTACAGTCCATGAGGTCGCAGAGTCGGACGCTGCTGAAGTGACCCAGCGCGCACGTGTGTCCGATGGCCTGTAAGGACCGTGACCGAGGTGGCATCGCTGCCTCTTCGTAGGGAGTGGGGCTCGCTCCACAGCCTCCTCCTGGCAAAGCCTGTGTGCTGGGTTTTCACTCACAGACCAGAGACCAGCTGAGAACCCTGACCTGTTTCAAGTGTTGGGAGAATCAGCCAGGATCAGCCGCCCTGCCTGGCAGCTAAGAGGAGAGGCCCGTTCTGGATGTCCCTGGGCCCTGGGATCCTTCCCTGGAAATAAATCCTGATACTCAGATCCCTGCCCCTGGCAGCAGCAGAGGTGGGAGGAGCCTCTTTCTCTTAGGAAGTCAAACATCGCCAGTAACTCAGCGGCTCCTGTCCGTGCCTGGCGGCACACATCAACTTCGGACCAGCGGTGTTTTCAGCACCAAATGGTGGAAAACCCATACGTGTCGTGTGCTTGCCCCTTGGGATCCGGAGCGGCTTTGACCTGCTCCCCAGACAGCTTCTCTGTGCAGGAGACAAAGCCGTGAAGAGGCACAGAATGGACAGAATCAATCTGCCAGCTTACAGCCAGTGTCGTAAAAAATAACAGAGCTGTGAGTTCTGATGTGGGGGTGATGGTAGGAAGCCTGGGGACCAGAAGGGATGGCCAGGATGCAGGCTCCACCCGAGGAAGAGCAAAGGGCCATTGGCCCGGCCCACAAAGACCATGTCTCCCGGCTCCCAGGCTGGCCTCTGAGCAGGGGATTAGTTTGCCCCTGACGTCTCGTTCTTTCTGGCAAAGGATCTGAGGTGTGGTCCAGGCATTATCCTACCGGACAGACGTCCTTGGTGCAGAAGCAAACCCAGCAGATGTTCCCCGAGTGCCTCACTTTTGTCTACTCTGCTGGGCTGCAGGTTCTCCGAGGGCCCCACAGGACCCCAGAGGGACAGAGACGTGTCCATGGTGGGGGCGTGCGAGCACAGAGGCAGGTCTGTGCGCCGGGACTTGGGAAGGAAATGAGCGTGTTCACTGGGGAAGATCTGCCATCATCAGTGACAGCGTGACCTGCTGAGCGGGGTCTGCAGGGTGTCCGGGTCCAGGCTGGTTACACAGCCATAGATAGTGAGGTCCACTCGGGATGAGAGGATGAAAGGACGAACCTGGCTGAGGATTCGGGAGGATGCTGAGCTGGTCCCCAGGGCGTGGGTCCCTTCCCTGGGCATCTGTGATGGGGTTCGGGTGTGGAACCAACCGCCTCGAGAGGAGACCCAGCAACGTCTGATGGAGACGCGACCTTGACCGGGGCCCAGCAGGAAAGGCAGGTCCCCAGCCATCTAAGCCTCAGGACCCTCCTGACGAAGTCAGTCAACAAATCTTCCCAGATGGACACAATACAAATTGTTAGGGAAACAAAAAACAAGACAAAACCAAAACCACACTGGTCTCCAGCAAGAGGGCTTTCCACCCAAAGACCCTCTGTGGGCAGGATGCGAGCAGCCAAGTGAAGACCCACTCTCCCACCTGCCCCTCGCACTGGTCCCACCTGTAGGAGGGATGTCTCTGGGATCTGGATCTGTGCGCCCAGGTATCTGGAGATGTGCAGACGACACTTGGAGGAGTGTGTGTGTGTGTGTGTGTGTGTGTGTGTGTGTGTGTATGTATATGTATGTACATGGCATGCATATTTGTGTGAGTATATGTGTGTATGTATGTGTATGTGTGTATATGTGTGTATGTGTATGTATGTGTGCCTATATATGTGTGCATATAAGTGTATGTGTGTTTGTGTATGTGTATGCATGTGTACATGCATGAGAGTATATGTGTATATTCATGTGTGTGTGCACGTATGTGCACTATGCACATATGTGTATCTGTGTGTGTTTGTATGTAGTTTGTGTGAGTGTGTGTGCATGTGTGTATGTATGTGTGTATGTGTAAGTGCATTTGTGTATGTGTGTATATGTACATGTGTGTATGTGTGTGTATCTGTGTGTGCACGCACACGCGTGTGCATGTGTGTATGTATGTGTATGTGTGTAAGTGTTTGTATGTCTGTATGTGTGTATGGGTGTATGTGTAAGTATATGCGTGTGTGTGTGTGTGTGTATATGAATGTGTGTGTAAGTGTGTGCGTATGTGTGTGTGTGTATTGTGTATGTCTCTCTGTGTGCACGTGTGTGTGTGTGTGTGAGTGTATGTATGTGTATATGTGTGTGTGCACGCATGTGTAAGTGTGTGTGTGTGCATGTGTAAGTGCATTTGTGTGTGTGTGTATATGTACATGTGTGTATGTGTGTGTATCTGTGTGTGCACGCGCACGCGTGTGCATGTGTGTATGTATGTGTATGTGTGTAAGTGTTTGTATGTCTGTATGTGTGTATGGGTGTATGTGTAAGCATATGCGTATGTGTGTGTGTGTATGTATGAATGTGTGTGTAAGTGTGTGCGTATGTGTGTGTTGTGTATGTCTCTCTGTGTGCACGTGTGTGTGTGTGTGTGAGTGTGTGTATGTGTATATGTGTGTGTGTGCACGCATGTGTAAGTGTGTGTGTGTGCATGTGTAAGTGTGTGTAAGTGTGTGTGTGTGTGTGTTGGGGGGTCCTTCAGACGTCTGGGCCTCACGGCACTGGTACAGGAACCATCAACCCTGCTCATCTGCAGAGCCTAATAGAGTCACACGCGTCACACCCACCCCCGCCCTGGTGCCCAGGGAGTCTTGCCCGTGTCCACCCTGTGTCCAGAGCCCATAGGCAGGGGAGGTGAGAGGGAGGACCAGCATGCAGGGGGCACGCCGGGTCAAGAGGGCGCCGTGGGGGAGTGAGGCACCGGGGCAGGTGACAGCACCCGTGCTTGGGGCCAGGCAGCCGCCCCGCCGAGGTCTGCAGCTAGACCGGAAGCCTCATCTGGGGTTTCCTTCTGCAGCGTCCACGAGTGGTTCAGCACCTCTGCAGTGTCACCCGGGGTGAGGCAACCCCCAGCCAAGTGACCACGGACTGACCAGCACGGCCCTGCATGTGCCCAACACTAACGCCCCACACGTCCTGCCAGTGGACGCTGTCAGAGGGCACGGCCGGGCAGACTGCCACGGTGGCCCTGCCCTCCCTGTCCGAGGGTCCCAGGGCTGGCGATGGAGCCTCTGCCTGGAAATGTCCACCCAGATGTTTGCACACACAGCCCGCACACGCGTCTAAGGATGCTTTCCCAGCCACGGACAGAGGGGAAGGCTGCCTGGCTTGGTTCGTTATGTAAATGTTAACATCACACAAGCCATGGACTTTGTTCAAAACTTCAACAGCTGAGCAGAGGAAAGTCCCGGAAACGTGGGCATCCTTCACAGACCTGTGAGCTCATGAGGGCGGCTTCTTTTCTAAGCGGGTAATGTTCCTCCTACAGAGACCATGTGTTTTCATGAGCAGTGTTTATAGGGTTTCTCCTTAGCGCTTTCCCCACACAAAATTGTTTCAAATGGTCTCGGGGGACCCATCTGGTGCCTGGGGCCCTCCCAATGCTGCAAGATTAATTGGGAACATCATTGACACTCCATCCGCAGTGTTGCGATTCTCAGAAACCTCAGCCCAAGGAAAGAAAGACAGACATTGGGCTGCGGAGGTGGTGAGGAAGTCCTGGGGTTTGCGGGTTGTGACCTGAGAAGTGCCAGCCCCCACCCGGCCAGCCTGAAGTTAGATGGGGCGATGGACGCCAAAATTCACTCTCATTATCTGTAGGGAGACCCCTGGCTGGTCTCGGGTCACTGAGATCATCAGGCAAAGAGGGAACCTCGGCTGCTCTTTGCTGTTGATGTGCATGTAGATCTTGTTTTTCCATCTTTCCAAGAAGGAGAGAGCAGACTTCATGAGTCCAGATATTCTTTCTCCTAGAAGCCCAGGCTAGGTTCCGACCTGGGGAGGTGAGGACAGAGCCTCAGCACAAAGTCCAGGACTGTGTCCACCCAGGCCGGATGGGGAGGGGTGGGGAGGCTGGGCCTTGCAGGGGCTGATGGAGGGAAGGACACTCCTGCTGCGTGTTCTGGGGTCAACCGTCTGAGTCATGTCTGCATAGACGGAAAGAGATCTACCCCGCGTGGGCTCCGGAGGGGCTGCTGGCTACCATGTCACTTCTGCATGGCTCCAGGACAGGCCAGAGGTGACCTTGTTTCAGAAGCTGCCGTCTTACTGAAGTCCCCTCAGGACGAGGCAGCAGAGAAGGGGTTGCAACAGCGCTTTTTTAGCACACAGCCTGGGCACTCTGCTCTGGCCAGCTGGCGCCTAGTTTTAATCGGCGAAGGCTATAATCGGCGAAGGCTATAATTGGCAAAGGTTTTAATTGGCGAAGCCTCCCTGGAGGGGCCCTGGGCATCAGGGTTGCCCCTCTGGTTAGATAATAACTTAGATCCAGACGTGGAAAAATCCAGAAGCTCTGGGCTTGCTCCTAAAGTGGTGCCTTTTAATGGAGACAAGTTCACCAGCACCCCAGGAAATTCTGGCTTCTCCTCACTCTGGGGACCCTCACAGCCCCAAGGAACCCCTTCCTTCTTCAAGAACCTCTTATTTGCCGAGGTTTGGGTCCAATCGGAAATATCTAATTCAAATTGCAGCTTCCCATCTGACACAGTTGGTTTTATCCGAAATGATCTCTGATCATAGTCAGCCAACACCCTTCTTGGCAACTCATAGGCTCCAGGAATCTCGTGGGTGTTGGGAGATTCTGAAAATGAGCCGAGGGAAGCAGAGAAGGTGTGGATTTCCATCGGCTTTGTTGCCTGGGTGCTGCCCGTGGGGGGCTGGGAGTCAGGCTGTTCCACCACCTCTGGATCTGGAGGACGGGCTTTCAGTCCCTGGGCTTCAGGTTCTCGTCTGTGAGATGCGGGAATCACGTACTTTCCTTCTGGGGTTCTCGTGTGATTCCACAAGGCTGTGAGCACGGAGGCCCTGACCTCCTGTGAGCGCCACCGTGCTAACGCTGCTGCGTCCTCACACGCTCCCCCCGCCAGGCTGTTCTGGGCTGGAAATGCTGCTCTGTGGGGTGGGCCAGGCGGGGGGAGAGAAGGAAGGGGTCCGGGCTGTGGTTTGTCCACAAGTAGCATCTATGAGGGCTTCCCTGGGAGCTCAGCTGGTAAAGAATTCGCCTGCAATGCAGGAGACCCCAGCTCGATCCCTGGGCTGGGAAGATCCTCTGGAGAAGGGACAGGCTACCCACTCCAGTATTCTTGGGCTTCCCTGGTGGCTCAGCTGGTAAAGGATCCACCTGCATTGCGGGAGACCTGGGTTCGATCCCTGGGTTGGGTATACCCACTCCAGTATTCTTCTCTGGAGAATTCCATGGACAGAGAAGCCTGCCAGGCTACATACAGTTCATGGGGTCGCAAAGAGTCGACTTTCACTTTCAGAGTCTACAAGCTCCCTGCGCCTGTCACAAACACGTGGCACTGAAGGGCTGCATGTCTGTGTCCTCCCGGAATCCGTATATTGAAAGCCTCCCCCCCCCAGTGTGATGGCCTTGGCGGGGGGCCAAGGGAGGTGACTGGGTCATGAGATGGGGGCCCCATGAAGGGGGGCAGGGTCCTTCTAAGGAGCCCCATGGAGCTCATCCACTCTCCTGCCCCTCGAAGATGGAAGAAGGCAGGTCTGCACCTGGAAGAGGGTCCTCACCAAAACCGGCTACACTGGACCCTCATCTCAGCCTCCCAGCCTCCAGACACTCTGAGCCCCCGCCCACCCCGGCCAGCGGTACTAGGTTCCAGCACCCAGGCTGGGAAAGCTGGGGGTGGATGAACCCTCATCACTTATCCCACCTCACGGATGGCCTCGTCCGCCCACGCGGGAGGCAGGGGCAGAGTCAGGGCCCATCCTTTGCTGCCGGGGCTGTGAGTGTCCTGCCACCTGGGCACTGACTCCCCTCCCCACGCTGGGCGGCCTGGCTCCACAGACCCCTCTCCCGAGGCTCCTCAGTGGTCAGGGGCAGGATGCGGGGAGGGCGAAGCCTGGGCAGAAGGAACAGCAGCCACAGACTCTGTCCCTGAGGCTGGCCCGGGAGCGGCTGTTGGCCGGCCCCGGGGGACCAGGGCTGGGAAGCTTCGCGGCACCTGCAGTGTTCGGAGCTTTGCTGTTCCTGTGCTCCCAGGCATGTCTGGAACCCAGCGGTTTCTTTCTGGACGTGGTGCCTGATATTTTATCCAGTCAGCTGCTCGAGGTTCTCCTCTCTGGGTCTGGTCCCATCTGCACCCTGGAGATGCTTCTGACCCCCACAGGGGCGGGGTCATGTGGGAGGCGGGGCGTCAGGAGGAGGAGGCGGCTCCGATCAGAGCGGCTCTCATCTCCAGGGGAGGCTCCTCTCTGCCTCTTCCCGCATCCGGGCCTCCAGGGTCCCCTGGCTTGTGGCCACATCCCTCAGCCTCTGCCTCTGTCCTCACACGGCCACCCACCCCCAGGTCTGTCCTGTCGCATCAGGAGGCGCGTTGGATTTACAGCTCACCTGGATCCCTCAGCGTGGGCTCATCTCAAGACCGTTTGTGTGTGTGTTGGGGGGGGTGCGGTTGCATCTGCAAACACCCCCATCGGACTCCATCCCATCGTGGCTTCCGGTGAGTGTGCTTCAGGGAGCGCTGCTCCTCCCACCACAGAGCCTCCTTCTATTTTCCTGCAAACATCCAGGTGACAGGTGCTGGCGTGGGCAGCCAGCTCCGAGCGCTGACACCAAAGTTAGCAACGTGGCCAGGGGGAGCTCCAGAAAGTTCACGGGAAGGCACGTGGCAGGACGCGCCTGCGAAGCGCGCTGCAAGAAAGGTCAGGCTTTGCACACGAATGACCTGAATTTGTGTTTCAAATTCATGTGCTGTATTCCCTGCAGCAGAGCTCTCAGCTGAGCAGAAAATATTTTTGCCAATGAGCCATTTCCTAGAACAAACCCATCGTGCAGCTCCGGTGCCTTGGCAACGACCGCTGTGACAATTGGCTATGATTTAACTTTCAGATTTGAAATCGCGGGCTGATGGCCGCCATGACAAACGGCCAGGGAGGTTCTCTGCATGGAGAGCAAACTTTCCTGTGATTGTTCACGCCTTGTGGTGAGCGGATGTTGCCTGCAGGTGCAAGAAGCGGCCTCAAGCCCCTCCCTCCGCTCTTCCCCGCTGCATCCTCACAGGCTTGGGAGAGCAGGATGGGGTTGACCGTTGCCCCCTCCTTGGCAAAGAGCTGCAGCCCCAGAATCCGTCTGGGGCCTTGGTTGAGACTCTTTCACAGACGGCTTTTCTCCCCACCCTCAGTCTCTGCGCTCTCAGCATCTCCCAGGATCACCCAAACTCCTGCACACCACCCAAGCTGCATCCGCTCCCCTGGAGGACTCCCGGCTGGGAGTCTGTGTGGGGACCGTGCTCCCACGGCTCCAGGCTCGGCAGGAGTGGAGCAAAGCCAGGGGTTGGGGGTGGTGATCTTACAAACGGTGATGGAGCGTCATGAGGGTGGGCAGGGGGGCAACACAGATTCTAAGCAGCAGCCTGGTCTCTCTGGAGAGACCGGGGCTCCGGGGGCCTCGGGGTAACAGAGGAAGCCGTGGTCCCACGAAGGATGTTCCTGAGCCCCCAGGTGGGACTTATTTTATCCCCAGGTATGGGCATAGGTCCCAGACGGGTGGTGGAAGCAAGAGCTCAGACTCCCACCGTCCTGCGTGCCCTGCGGACGGGGCCTCTGCATCCTGTCCACGTCTTGGTAGCAGGGGACAGTGGGATCCGGGTCCCCTACCCTTTCGTATCTGCACTCTGTGAGGTATATGCACTTTCTACGTTGGTCTCATCTGTAACGTGTAAGCACTGGATGTTAAAACTAAAACATATAAACTAAATTAGGACATTGAAATCCAGAGGTACCTTTTCAGGACTGGGAAAAGGCTTTTAAATACAAGACAGTAAAGCCCACAAGAGGAAGACCTCCAAAGACACACAGGTGTCCTTTGCTGTGGTTTAATCATGCCCCCCCCCCACCTCCCCTGAGAAGATGCTGCAGTCCTAACCCCCCTGCACCTCGAACATGACTCATTTGGGAGGAAGGTCTTTGTAGAAGGTCAAATTTAGATGAAGTCGTCGGGATGGGCCTCAATCCAGTAGGACTGGGGTTTGGATGAAAAGGAAAAATTCGACCAGGAGACAGGTGTTTATGGAGGGAAGACGAGGGGCCAGCCGTCCCACACACGGCAGGACGATCAGGGACACACTGGTCACCCCGGGCCCCAGGAGATGGCCAGACGCTGCAGCAGACCCTTCTGGGAACCTCAGGAGGCGTAGCCCTCCCTACACCGGAACCTGGATTCCAGCCTCCAGGCCGAGAGTGTACGGGCTGGTGCTCAAGTCTGGTCTGTCCTCTGGGCCAGCAGACCCCGGACCCCGACATGGCCTGGGTGGCTCCCGTAGCCTTCCCTGCCCACGAGGAGATGGAGGTGTTGTATTGAGGGTGAGTGGGGGGCACACAAGGGGCCTGGTGGAGGGGTGTGGCTTGGGGCCCCTGGCCTTGCTCCCCTTGCTACCCCTCCATCCCACTCTCCATGAATCCCACAGGTGAACCAAGATTTTCTTTTTCCCAAGATCCTGGAGGCCTCAGGGAAGTCCCTGCGGGGGTAACAAAGGCTTTGTTTATGAAAAAGTTAGTGAAAGCAGGACAGTGAGCAAGGCCAGGGTCCCCAGGTGAGTTGACTGCGGGTCCGGAACACTCCTGATGCTCTGATCTGTTTTTCTGTTTCCTGTGAGGCCAGCGCTGGGCGCCAGCCATCCTTGCCATTCTGACTTCATTTATCCCCATCCTTCACGCGCTCCCTCCTTCACTCACGCCAGGACTCACGCTCCACAGTTCAGTTCAGTCTCTCAGTTTGTGACCCCATGGACGGCAGCACGCCAGGCCTCCCTGTCCATCACCAACTCCCAGAGTTTACCCAAACGCACGTCCATTGAGTCGGTGATGCCATCCAACCGTCTCATCCTCTGTCGTCCCCTTCTCCTCCCGCCTTCGATCTTTCCCAGCATCAGGGTCTTTTCCAAGAGTCAGTTCTTCCCATCAGGTGGCCAAAGCATCAGGTGGCCATGCTCCACAGGGGGGAGGATAAGTCACAGAAACACCTGCCTCGAAAAAGCAAGTGTCCAGCCCCGCTAGCAACCCAGGACTGGGGAGCTGAGGGGGAGGAGGGGCAGCCCGTCAGCTGGGAGGTGGTGTCGGGTGTGGGTGCGTGCCCTCCAGCAGGTCTAGGATCCCCTGCTGGCATGTCCTGGAGGCTCAGGGCCCTGGGGTCGAAAACATCAGTTCTGGGGCCCCTCCTTAACACTTCAAGGCTCCGGTCACCGAGCACATCCGCACTGAACTGGCGGCCCTTCTTTGACTGTGAGTGTGTGATGATCAACGGTCCTCTGGTTGCACCCCCCGAAGTCATTAAAGGTGAAAAAGCCGATTAAGCATTCTCTCTGCGTCCCCGTCAAAGTTGTCTTAATTTCACCGAGACATGGAAGTTTCTCTTGAGGGAAACATCCTCTTAGGGTTTGAGAGTGATTCCTCATTAATAAAATGGCAAGCAGAGAGTGAGGTGTCAGAACCCTGATGGATGGGCTGTAAATTGGCTCTTTCACCCCAGCTGGAGACTCTGATTCCTGCCTTCGGAGGGTGGGGCCCCTCCAGGGCTATGAGCCAGTCAGCTGTCATTCAGCATTATTTAATTTCCCGCTAAAGGGGGCATCCGGGGGCACTCTGGATTGATGCTCCACACGCCAAAGTGCCCGCCAGAGACGTCCGATCATGCGCCTCATCTTGGCCCATTATCCCGTCTGCGGTTTGAGGAGTGGGGGCACTGGATTACAGGGACATCCACATCTTTCTGCTTCCTCCGCGGCTGGGAACCTGGCATTTCTCTTCCTTTCTGTGCAATGAGGAAAACAAAGGCTTCAGCAATGGAGCGTCAACATAACCTGCTGACCGCGCTCTGGACACGGGGGCTCAGGGGCCATTTCTAACAGCACTCAGGACAGCCTATGCCCGAGCTCATCTCCATCCTCAGAACCATGATCTCTTCCCAGGACATCTGTACACTCATCCAACTGGTCAACCCGCCTCCATCCACGCCCCTGGGGTGGGGAGACCTGGCTGGAACCACAGGGAGCAGGGTGACCAACTCAGACCCTTTCCTTAGAACAGGAGGCTCCGGAGGGGTTAGAAGCCCTCGCAGTTGTCACTCAGCTCTTCTCCTTCCCAAGACACGTTCCCCTCTCGTCTCTCCCTCTTCATCCGCTAAAATTCCCTTTGAAAAGTGTCGGTGTAGGTTGCTTCACACACACTAAATAGTTTGCCCCATCCTCAGGTCAGCCCCAAGCCACTCACCAGGGGCGGAAAGCGTGGCTGTGAGGCACCTCTCAAGGGTGCGTGCGCCCGTGGTGCAGAAGGCCGCGCTCTGACAGCGGGGGGTGCAGCAAAGTCAGGCATGTTTGGGCTTTCCATGTAGCGCAGTGATAAAGGATCTGCCTGCCAGTGTGGGAGAGGCAAGAGATGAGAGTTCGACCCCTGGGTTGGGAAGATCCCCTGGAGAAGGAAGTGGCAACCCACTCCAGTATTCTTGCCTGGGAAATCCCATGGACAGAGGAGCCTGGCAGGCTACCGTCCCTGGGGTCACAGAGAGTTGGACACGACTCAGCACACATGCGGGGGATTGTTTGCAGCTGCTGAGCAAGGAGCAGACTCAGCTCCATGTTTGATGGACCTGAGCTTCTGCATGCTTCCAGGCAGGGGTTGTCAGAGACAGCGTTAGGGAAGAAGGTCATAGGATGCTTGTGGATCTTCTTCTGACTGGCTGGTGGTGAGGTAACAGGGTGATGATTCCGGAATCTCAGTCATCAACCTTCTGGTTCCAAACTTTCTAAGGTCTGGTTCTTGTGGTCGACATGTAGCCACCATCCTCCAGTGGTGGGGAGTCTTAGTTTCTATAGAACAACTCAAAGATAAGCATCAAATTTTAACTAGTGTCCTTCAAGAGGAATGATGTGGCCTCAGACTCTTTTTCTGGAGGGAAGAGCTGACTCATTGGAAAAGACCATGATGCTGGGAAAGATTGAGGGCAGGAGGAGAAGGGGACGACCGAGGATGAGATGGTTGGATGGCATCACCAACTAGATAGATTACATGAGTTTGAGCAAATTCTGAGAGATAGCAAAAGACAGGGAAGCCTGTGTGCTGCAGTCCACGGGGTCATAAAGAGCTGGACTCAACTGAGCAACTGAACAACAACTGCTCTCTGGAACTCGGGGAGAGCCCGGGAGACTAAAGCCTTATTTTCTACAAATAAGACACAGGGGACTCAGGGGGGCTTTTGTACCTGGGAAGGCCCTGCAGCATCTTGCTTGGTTTCAGTCCCCCCTTTCTTGATCCTCCTCCATCCTGAGGGGAAGAGGAACAGGACAAGAAAAGGAATAAAGTTGTAGATAGGGAGATTAATCATAAACTCAGCAGGGGAGCTTAGTTTAGGGGACTCGGTTTCAAAGGAAGGGAGAATTTGCAGAGCCCCATGTGAGCTGAGAACATAGGGATCTTGTTCAAAAGCACAAAGAAAAAAAAGTCTCTTTAAAGACACAGAGATGGAAAGCTTTGCATTTTTTTCATGGCCTCTCTCCCGACTTGCCTGCCGTTTCTACTTGCGTTTAACGGCATTCTAGGTAAAGCAGGGCTGAAGTCTTATGTTACTAGCCTGAGTTTCGCTGGCCAGCGCTGCCTGGCAGTCTCTGCGGCTACACAATCCGATTTCACAGCTTGTGTGCACGCAGGGCCTCGTTCCATCAGCTGGGGCGATGAGGCACGCGGCTCCTCAGCGTTCTTCACCTTGCTTCCTGATCTGTGCACTACAGGGGCGCCAGAACAGATGCGATGGGGCCCCTGGTCGTCGCTGTTTATCAGAACTCTGCCTTCCTTCTGTGTTTGAAGCAGGCTCTGGTTTGCAGAAAGCGTGGCCTTTGGGGCCTCTTGGTGCCCCCCTCCCCCTCCTGTCACTCAGGTGCAGTGTGTCCCCAGCACACACCGACTCCTGCTGAGACCTGACACGCGGGGCCTGGAACCTCCCCCTCTCCGGGAACAGCGCTGTGGGGTGGTAGGCGCACGCCCTGCGCTGGTCTCCGTGCTCGCGTGCGTGCCCGACTGTGTCTCGCTTTCAAGTTCAAAGACAAAATGGTTAAGAATTCCTGGCTGACAGCAGAGCTCTGAACCAACTGGGGGCCACCCTGAGCGTGGCTCAAGCCCCCCTTTTAAAGACAGGCTGCAGGTTGGGGTGCTGGGGGACACTCCGCAGTGCCCCCACCTCGTGAGCCCAGTGGACACCCGGGGAGGAGAGGTCAGGAGCCCTGCTTCCCGCCGTCTTCTCTGGTGCCGTCTGCTCTCCCCACCCACCAGGTGGCAGGTGTGGTGTGAGGCGGCCCCCTGGTGCACAGAGACGGGCTCCGCCCTGGGCCAGCCCAGGGATGCAGAGCTTCAGCACCGTCTCCTTCAGAAGCCTAGAGCCAAACCCAGCTCTGGCTGGAGGTGGAGGTCAGGGCTGGGGGGCCCTACGAGCGGGGCAAGCTTCCCAGGGCAGGAAGGCTCAGCGTTGGGGCGCATGGGCTTAGGGATCAGCCTGTCTGGGCTGACACACTGGTCCAGCCCCTCTGGCCGGGATGTCTTAGCCACCTGCCTCTGTGTCCCCAGCAGTGCCTGCCTCGTGGATGGGAGCATTGAGGATAGCACCAGGCACGCGAAGCAGGTGCAGGCCACATGGGTGGCCACCATGATCCCGCTGAGACCATCCCTCTTAAAGGGCCGCCCACCTGGCGACAGGCTCGGCGCCTCTGGCCACAAAGCTGGTCACCAGTTAAAGAGGTGTGATCTCCAGGCTCGTTCTCCCCAGACCCACAGAATAAGCAGTGGAGACCCCCATCCCCGAGCTGGGGAATCCGAGGCTGCCCTCCCGTCCCAGCCCCTCCACTGAGGTGGGGAGGACCGGCCTCCTGGGCAGGCAGGTGGCCAGCTGGGTCCCACCTTCTCCCAGACCTGTGCTTCCTGGAGACCAGATGTGACCTCCCTCCCAGGGGCTGGCAGGCGTGCTCCGGCCCCACAGACGGAGCTGCCCAAGGAGCAGAAATGGGCGAAACCCATCTCCCAGCGACGCGGCTCTTCCTCGGCCCAGTTTCTCAGCTCGGGACCCCAGTCAGTGCCCACTGCGAAGTGTCTGGAGCGGGACGCGGGGCCGCTGGGCGGCGGGGCAGCCCTTTTGCTCGGCTCTCTGGTGGGAGGCGGGCTCCATCAGCGACGTCCCCCCCGACAGAGCATCACTTCCCGAGCTGGGCTGATGGCCTCACGCTCTGATTATCTAGGATTCCATTTAAAACGGGACTGGAGGAGGGAAGTGGGGAATCGGAGGGAGGCTGCCCAGGAGGGAGCCCCGTCTGAAAGCGAGGAGGGCGTTTCCGCTGACCTCCGGCAAGGGCGCGGCAGTGTCCCCAGGGCCTTGGCAGAGCCCAGGCCCTGAGCGGCCTGGGGGTGGGGGTGGGCCCTGCAGGGTGAGCTTGGACGGTGCGGGGAGAGCTGCCCACAGCCACCCTCAAACAATCCGACAAACGCAGCGGCTCCCGCAGCAGACCTCCATCCTCTCCCAGCCTGGAGGCCGGAAGCCCAAGACGGACGGGCCGGTGGGGCCGGTCCCTGGAGGTGCGGCGGGGACTCTGCCCCAGGCTAGCCTCCCTGCCTGTCGGCCGCCTGTGGAGCCCGGCCGGCAGAAGGACCCCTCCACGCCCTGCCTCTGTTGTCACCGGCCTTCCTTCCCCAAGCCTGTGTCCTGTTCCCTGTCTTCTGAGGACCCCTGTCACACCAGCCTGCCCCGCGGAAACCATCTGAATGGTACATCTGCCCCGACCCTGTTTCAAATGGGCTCCCAGCTGGGGTTCTGGGACATGGGACCTCAGCACGAACTTCCCACGATTCCTCCCACGCAGGCACCTCCCCGGGGGACCGCAGGGGTGGCGCCACGGAGCTGGGCAAGCTGGAGCCGGGGGAGGGGGGGCCGCTGTGGGAAGGGGTGCTGGGGACACCTCCCTCCGCCCAGGGAATCAGGACTGAGAGCCCGGTTCACCCCACCAGTGCTGCCTCGCCTTCTCCAAGGATGGACGCACCGAGGGCCTCGTCCGGCCTGACCCAGACTCCTTGCCCCTCGTTTGGTCACCAGAAGGTTGCACCTTGTTCTGGAGCTTGCCCTGCTCTCAGCGCCTGGTAACGCTGGTCCCACAAACGGCTGCGTTTTTAGGGTGAATTGTCCCAGTCATGGTGGTTTCAGGCGCAAGTGACCAAGAGGAGGGACACATTCAGCAGTGTGCGGCCTCACTGGTGCCTCTGAAATCACACCCCATCTGACCGGTGAGAAATAGCAGGGGTCGGGTGCCCAGGTCTGGTTCGGTGAGATTCGAACCTCTGACTGTTGACAGGGCTGCCCTACTGGCTCAGCAGGCTCTGCCTGCAATGTGGGAGACCTGGGTTCTACCCCTGGGTTGGGAAGATTTCCTGGGGAAGGAAACAGCAACTTACTCCAGTATTCTTGCCTGGAGAATCTGATGGACAGAGGAGCCTGGCAGGCCACAGTTCATGGGGTCGCAGAGTCAGACACGACTGAGCGACTAACTTTCACTTTCACGTGTTGATTGGGACTGTTACTGGGCGTGGCCTCGCCGACCCCTGGTTCAGTTACTCATCCATCCATCCATCCGCTTACTCTTCCTTTTGTTCAGGCAGAAGTACTGACCACAGCTGACCGCACACTGGCCCCAGGCCAGGCACAGCGACTCCTCTGCGCCTAAGCCACAGAGCCCCACCCCCAGGTGCTACAGGATGATGGGCTCTGGACGCGGTTCGTGTCCCAGGACAGCCAAGGGGCCAGGGAGGGTGGGCTGCTCCAGGAGGAAGGGGCCCAGAGGAAGCTCGAAGGCGGCAGGAAGTGCCATCACGGTGCAGCTCCACAGCACTGGATCCACATGGAAACTTCCAGAACACACTGCCCGGGCCCCCAGACCTATCTCAGGGAGCCCCAAGCTCCACCCTGGAAGGCGAATGACATCCTCCAAAGGCCCTGGCCACGATGGGTGCCTTCCCACCCAGAGTTCAGTGCCAGGCGACCAGCAAGGGCTCTTCTGCTCCCCGGCTCCTCCTGGATCCACAGAGACAAGGGGCTGCAGCAGGGCTGTCCTGGCTGTTTATCTTCCCATCTCTCAGCAGCACTTATCACCGAGCAGTGTGAGTGTCCTGAAAAGTAGGAGAAAAGCAATTAATTAATTAACCAGAGAGGACAGAGGAGACAAGAGATGGAATTACGAGGGCTGAAGACAGTCCCTGTGATGGAGGCGGGGTGGAAAGGAGAGGAGAGAGAGAGAGAAAGGGGAGAGGGCAGGGCTGAGAGCAGCACCCACGTGGCAGGACTGAACCTCGGCCACCACTGTGACCGGCTTGCTCGTTCGTCCCAAACCTGGGTGACCATTCCACCCACACAGGCTGCAGGGAGGCCGAGGGGGTGCCTGAGGGGACACCCTACTGGTGGGGGGACTGCTGCACCCAGGAAGCAGAGCCACGTCTAGAAGAGGGAGGGGCGCTCACAGCCCTGGGGTGTGGCAGGGGGACCCTGCTCAGACTCTGCATTTCCAGAATTTCTGGGGTCCAGACCTTCTGTCTGAGGCCAGGCCTGGCTTGTCCCCAAACCTCAGGGAGGAAGGGAAGCTAAGCAGGGGCAGACGCTCAACCTACCTGTGACCCCGGGTCAGAGATGCCTGGGGAACTGGAGCCTGGGGAGTTGGGGGAGGGGCCTGGGAGATGTGGGTGGGGCCTTGGGAGTTGGGGAGGGGCCTGGGATGTGGGCGGGGCCTTGGGGGTTGGGGAGGGGCCTGGAAGATGTGGGCGGGGCCTTGGGAGTCTTGGAGGGGCCTGAGATGTGGGTGGGGCCTTGGGAGTCGGGGAGGGGCCTGGGGTGTGGGCGGGGCCTGGGGAGTTGGGGGCGGGAGACCCGGGCAGTGGTCTCCTCAGGGCAGCACTCTGAGTCCCCCAACCCCAGAGAGGCCCCAGGGAGTCTCGCTAAATGACTCCCTGGCTTCCCTGGACGACTGCAGGGAGGTCTCTCTGGCCCGCTAGGCATAAACCAGAATCCCCCGCCGCCTGCAGACCCTGGGGGTGCTGCTGCCCCGGTACCTGGGTGCCCTAGGGCTCTGAGTCCTTCCTGCTCTGAGAGCTGCTGTGTGACCTTGGACAAGCTCCTCAGCCTCTCTGAGCCTCGGTTCCCCCACCCTCCGACCCCCATTAGAAGGACAGTCTGACATCCTCCTGTCAGGTTCTGCCCAGGGGTCACAGTGACAGCATCCGAAGGTGAGCTGCAGTGGGGACACCCCAGGGTGGGGGGCAGCCCCGCCTGGTCCTCGACCTTGGGTGTGGGCCTGCTCCTCGGCTCGGGGGCCGGGCCCAGGATGCAGGGGCCTGGAGTTTGGAGGAGGGCAGGCTGCTCCCCAGCCGGGACTCCCGGGGTGTGCATGTGTGTGTGTGCCTGTGTGTGTGTGTGTGTGTGCACATATGTATGCATGTGTGTGCACATGTGTTTATGCGTGTGTATGCGTGTGTGGTCACGGCTGGCCAGCTGGGAGCCTCCTGCCCTAGGACTCTCTGGACACTGGTGGGTAGAGGAGCTGGTCCCCGTCCCAGGCAGGCATGGAATGAAGACCCAGAGAGCACACCCCTGCTCAGGGCACCCCTCACCCCTCCAGGCTGGGATCAGACTGGAGGGCACTGCAGGAGCCACCAAGACCCCCTCACAGGGCCCCCCATGCAGGGACTCTGGTGCCCCAGGACCCCAGGGCAGCCTCAGCCCAGCCAGGGAAAACTGCCTCACCCTAAGAGGCTCCTCCTCGTTCAGCTTTGTGCCCTGGCTTCCAGGGGGGATTTGATTGGAGTAAAAGGTCCTGCAGTTTGAAGGAAGCATCAGAAATTTACCAGCCTGATGGCCCCCTCTCATCAGTGGCCAGGCCATGTCCACCCTCTGACCTCTACAGGCCTAACTGCTGCGTCCGTGCTCTCCACAGCTCATCCCTCCAGCTAAGCCGCCACCTCCTCCAGGCAGGCTTCCCTGACCTCCCTCCCACAGGCTGGGCTTCTTTCACTGGCTCAGGGCCACACTGGCCAGGTTTTCCTGATGAGTGTGGGCCCAGCAGTGAGCAGGGCGCTGGGTCCATAGGAAGCACTGGAGAATTGGGGAGGGAATGAATGAATGAGTGAATGAGTGAACAGCTGCCAGGAGAGACAGCACAGGGTTGGAGGGGAGATGCTGGAATCAGGTGGCGTCCAGGGAGGTCCTCGGGCCCTGGGGTGGGAGCGAGAGCTCCTTCCTCAGGACAGGCAGCACACCTACCTGTGCCGAGGGCCAGAGCTGGGGTGGGGTGCGCCCTGGGCCCTCCCCTAGCTGGACACTCTCTTCCTCTCTCTGTCCAACAAGCAAGACATTTGTTTTGCACCTGGAATGCTGCGTCCTGGCATGATTCATGGCCTTATTACAGAGCCCTCCCAGAGGGATGGATATTTTTAATACAATTTGCATTTGGGAAAAATTTATGACCGTCTGCCCTGAATCTGAATCAGGGCTGCCTGCTGGTTACTGGGGGTCTTCAGGTCAGCCCCGGCCCTGCTCAGTTCTGGGTGGGCACCTGGGCTAACAGGCCAGGTGGGCCGTCAGCTGGACACCAGGGCCATCGAGGCTGCCCAGCTCCTGCCCTGCGGACAAAGCCAGCCGCCACCTCTCCCGGCCCCTGACCTGACCTGGGCCGGGGCTTCCTCCCTCAGGAGGGACGGGAACCAGGAGCCGGGAGATGGGGGCCTGATTCCCCACAGGAGTCCCATCAGTCCTGGGCTGTGAACCTCTTCACCACTCGAGAGACGCCGGGCAGGTACTGATCCTGACTTGTTAATGGAAAATGCTGCTCAGGGCTGCCAAGTGATTCACCAGGGCCCCGGGCTCCTAAGTGCAGCATCACCAAGGCCCAGAGAAGGAGGCTGGCACGAGATCCCAGGGCAAAGTGGCTACATAACCTGATGTCCCTCGCCAGTATTTACTTTTTATTATTTGTATGAATATACGAGATCCTGAAATAAGACCTTTGTAAATGAAGTGCTTAATTTCAGGGTTACCTATTAATAGCTCTGGTAATAACCAAAACAGGTCCTCCGCGGGGCTGTAAGCACAGCATCTCCTGGGGCAGGCCTTGGTCTCTGAGGCCTGAGCCCTCCCGGGCCAGGTCCCCAGCTCCGGTCCTTCCCCTGGACCCTGGCTGGGCTGCATGTTCCAGCTCCCCTGCAGTTCTTGGCCGGTGAGGGTGGACAAGGGCGGACGCCGCCCAGACCCGGCCCTGAGCCCCCAGAGTGGCAGCTCTGGCCTCTCCTTCCCTGAGCTGAGTGTAGGGAGCCCCCGGGTCTGGGAGGGCAGGCTGTACCGCGCACGTGCGAGGTGGGACTGCCTGTCCACGTCAGCACCTCCCCTGGCACTTCGTCCTGGTTTTTAACAAATCCAGGTTTCCTTTCTGTGCTGGGCCCGGCTGGGGAGGCGTCTGGTGAGGGCATTACCAGGAGTTCCAGGGGGTCACTAACCCCAAATCGGGGGGAGCTAGAGAGGCCAGGAGGAGTCATGGACATCAGGGGTGCTGGCCGGCCTTGCAAGTCACACAGTATGAAGGAGAGAAGGAGGGAAGGTCCAGTCGACCCAGAAAGGAAAGAGTGTGAGGTCAGCAAAGGCTGGGGGAGCAGACTGGCTCTGGAGTCAGAGGAAGCAGAGAAGGGAATGCCTGGAGGGAGAAGACCCGCCACACGATAGACCAATGAATCCAAGAGATGAGGTGTTGAGGTAAGAAAGAGACTTTAATCAGGGAGCTGGCAGGGATTCCCAGGTGGCGCTAAAGAACCCGCCTGCTAATGCTGCAGATGTAAGAAACATAGGTTCGGTCCCTGGGTCGGGAAGATCCCGGGGAGGAGGGTGATAGAATCCCATGGACAGAGGAGCCTGGTGGGCTACAGCCCACAGGGCCGCTAAGAGTCGAACACAACGGAAGCGACTTTGCACGCGTGGCAGACGAAGAAGATGGCAGGCTAGCACCTCAAAATAATCATTTTATTGGGTCCTGGATGCCGGGTTCTTTTGTGGATCAGAGAGGAAGAAGCTGTGAGGAACCAGTCACAAGGCAGAGCACAGAGGGAGAGGCAGTGGGGAGTAAAGTGAAAGGGCCTTCAGCCTCGCAAAGCATCTCCAAGGGGATGGCCAGCCTTCAGGAGGGGTGTGTTAATCTCTCCTATTCACAGGTGGGCAGGGACAAGCTATCTCTCCAGGAGCTGAACAAAGGCACTTTCGTTTACAGTCTAGCAGGGGGCATGATCCTCCAGGCAAGCCATTGAGTATGGTTATTAACAATGAAAGCAAGTCGAAGAAGCAGTTTCCAGCATGGAGTCAGAATTGGCTTCCTCCCTGCAACAGTCTCAGAACTCCCCTCCGCCGGCCCCCCGGACCTTCCGGATCTGTCCGGCAGATCCTGCAGCCGCTCTGGGCCGCTGTCCGTTCCGTGCCCCTGCCCCGGTCAGCGGTGCCCCTTCCTGTCTGTTTTGTCCTGTAATACCTCGGTGTTTCTCTTGCTGCCAAAAGTGATGAGCGTGCTTCATCAAGGGGCCCATTCACTAAGCATGCTACGGGGGCTCAATTTTGTTTTCTCATGTAAGATAGAGATGTTTTAATCCTTACTGTCTTGGACTTGAAAACCAAGAGTGGAGATGGCCCAGTACACTGTCCCCGAAAGCCAGGGGCGAAGGGAGGGGCTCAGCCTCCCTGTCAGACCCACGCCTGTCTCCTCTGCCTGCCCCATCCCCTCCTCACACCAGAACACTGTTTCCTTGGAAAATTCCTCTTCATCATAAAGACAGATGAGAGTGTACTTGAGCTGTAACACAATGGAACAGAGAGTTTCTATTCAACTGCTAATGAAAGCCAGCTACAAAGAGCAAAAGGAATGATACAAAGGAAAAAGAACCATCTTTAGTGAAACCAGAAAAAAACAGTCATCAGCCTTGGGTTTTGCGGGAAGATGTGGGCAAGCCCTGGAAACAGCCGCAGAAAGGTGTGGGTCTCAGCAAAGCCGGGCTTCTCCAGACAGACAGCCGAGTGCGAACGGCTGGTCCTGAGAGGGGGGTTCCTAATGCGCACAGGTGACAGGGTCGGTGTGGGGCAGACGCGGTCTCTCGGGAGGTGGGGACGGAGGGGGAGCTCAGGGGCTCACCGGCTCTGCCCCAGTGGAGGAGGGGAGGGACGTAGGAGCCAGACCTACAGCTGTGTCACCAGCACGTCTGGGAGGTGTCATCCCCCACCACCCCCACACTCACCTCACTTCACCCCTGGGGGTTGTGTCTGAGATGAGGCCCCTGCTCAGGCCACCTGCCCACCTGCCCACCTGCACAACAGGCTCTTCTCCCAGGAGGATGGATGCCATGAGAAGGTCAATCCATCAGGGCTTCACTGAAGATGAAGGTGGGATCAGATTCTTGTCAAGAGCAAGGGAGTTTGGGTGGGTAGATCTCCCCGCACCACACACACACAAATCAGTGAATTGCGGTGGAGCCCCCGGAATGGCAGAGTGAGAACCCCCAGATCTGTTCCTCCATCACAGTGATGAGAGCGCTGACAGCACTTGTCATCATCAACAGAAATCTACATGTTAGTGAGTGTTAGCTACTCAGTCTTGGCCAACTCTTTGTGAGCCCATGGACTGTAGCCTGCCAGACTCTTCTGTTCATGGAATTCTCCAGGCAAGAATACTGGAGTGGGTTGCCATTCCCTTCTTCAGGGGATCTTCTTGACCCAGGGATTGAACCTGGGTCTCCTGCATTGCTCCTGCATTAAAAGATGCTTGCTTCTTGGAAGAAAACTATGAAAAACCTAGACAGTGTATTAAAAAGCAGAGACATTACTTTGCTGACAAAGGTCCATGTAGTCAAAGCTATGGTTTTTCCATTAGTCATGTATGGATGTGAGAGTTGGACCATAAAGAAGGCTGAGCACTGAAGAATTATGCCTTTTAACTGTGGTGTTGCAGAAGACTCTTGAGAGTCCCTTGGACTACAAGGAGATCAAACCAGTCTGTCCTAAAGGAAATCAACCCCGAATATTCACTGGGAGGTCTGATGCTGAAGCTCCAATACTTTGGCCACCTGATGCAAAGAGCTGACTCATTGGGAAACACCTTGATGCTGGGAAAGATTGAGGGCAGGAGAAGGGGAGACAGAGGATGAGACTGTTGGATGGCATCATCGACTCAATGGACATGAGTTTGAGCAAATTCCAGGAGATGGTGATGGACAGGGAAGCCTGCAGTCTATGGGGTCGCAAAGAGTCGGACAAGACTGAGCAACTGAACAACTCCTGCATTGCAGGCGGATTCTCCACCATGTGATCCACCAGGGAATCCCGCATATTAGTGAAGAACTTGCGAAAACCAACAGGTGTTGACTCACGATAAAATGACGAGTCCCGGAAAGAGCAGGAGCCCTGCACGTGCCCCCACCTCCCCCCTCACGGCCCTGCAGTCGCCTTGAGCACCAGCAGCCTGGTGGCACTGGAGAGGGCAGGCCAGGCTGGTAGCTCCTGAGAAGCCCAATCCTCGAAAGCCTCACTAGCTGTCTCGTCTCCAGCTCCCAGTGTGCCCCCTCCACAGGCCTTCTCGTGACTTGACCTGACTCGGGCCACTTGTTGAAGACCATCTGTGAAGGTTGTTTAGCATCTGTTGGAGAATGGAAGGAACAAAAGGAATCCACTGAACCGAGAGGCATCTTGAGGGTGGAAAGCAAGACACCAGCTCTGTCTGATCAACGGATCCATTTATTATCAGGTAACTTCCTCTCAAGGCGGGATGGGGGTCAGGCAGAGAAGGAACTGGGAGGACTCCCGGCTGCTCTCTGCACCCCCAAGGGGCCATCGAAATGGGTTTATAGTGACCCTGGGGCACCTTGACCGCCATGTGGGTGATCTTTGTCAAAGACACGCACACATATACAGATAAAATAGAGGGCAAGTGGGTAAGAAGAAGTGTCTTTGCCCTGATTTATTTCATTTATGTCGTGGTCCGGGTGTGGGTTGGAAAAGAACTTCCAGACATGAGACAGAATGAGAGGGAAATAGTTTATTAGAATGGGAGACGCTGTTAGAATAGAGAGCCCCCTCAAGGGAGAACCGACGTTCAACAGGGGTCCTTAGTCCACTTCTATACCCAGGGTACGAGGAGTGGGATGGGGTCTTGCAGGTCATTTGCTGATTGGATGAGGCACGTGTACTGGGTGGGGTGAGGGTAGGGCAGATACCCCCCCTACGGGGTAGGAGGGGAGACAGGTTGCACTGCTCCATTAATAGTTTCAGCATGGGGGAGGGAAGGGCAATCAGGCTCTGGTTTTCCGTTCCTGCAAATTCCAAGACCCTGCTTGGTTTATCTGCTCTTTTGTCCTTGGGTCACCACAATTTATAAGCACTTTTAAGTAGTCCTTAAAGGCAACAAACCAAATTTTAGATTTTTACAGTTTCAATAAATAGGTAGAAAATAATGCAAATAGTTAAGCAGAGAAATCTGAAGATGGTGACAATATCTGGGATATATGTCTGAGAATTAACTTTCCCTATTTACATAGAGGGGGGCTAGTAGACTATCAAAAGTAAATGAGTCTAGAAATAAGGGTTTTTAATGCTATTAAAAGTTACAAAGGCAACAACAAAAAAAGCAGATGGATTAGCTTTCCAAATTATCAGAAGGAAAACACACACAGAGAAACTGCTATCCAAGCAGTGAACGATGGAAAACAATGGAAGCATGAAAATAGAAGAAGTCAGTAATCAAGCCTGTATCACAACAGAACATGTACGTAAGATTCATTCGCTAAGAGAGGATTCCCAGATTGAAGATGGAAACCTAGTTTGTGTGTTGTTTAAAGGTATATCCAGCATAAGGCAGTAGAGAAATCCATGGGCAAAGGCACACAGACAAAGTAAATAAAAAGAGGGAGCTGGAATGGTCATGTGAACACCGACAAACTTGTGATCAACACAGGTAATCCAGGAGGGCCGCGGGAGCCGCGTGGCGGACGGTGAACACAGGGCGACTGTCGGTCACTTCTGTGTGTGTGACCAACACAGAGAAAAACCCACAGCAGATGGAGAAGGGCCGGGTGCACAGAAGTTAAAGTAGCCTCATCTGGGTCCTTGGATTGCGGGGCCCAGAAGAAGGCTCTGGATGAGGAGAGTCTGGGGGTGAGCCCAGGAAGCGGGGAGCCCGGTGCAGTGGGGAGCCAGCTACAGGAGCACCTCAGCATCAGCCACCGGTGGGCCTCGGACCTGCCCTCCAGCACCCCCAGGTCCCCCTGAATGCATCTGCGGGCTGTCCCCTCTGGGCTGGAGGCCGAGGCAGTATCCTTCAGTGCCCCCCCGCCCACAACTGGAGGTTTGCAACTCCCCACAAACACTCCAGGCCTCCCCATGATGCTGAGGAGCCCCGGGGTCAGACAGCAGGAGTGGGGTGTGGGGCCATCTCAGTACAGCAGCCCCGGGGACCACGCCTGCAGGGAAGACGTCCCTGGACACAGAAGGCCTCTGCCCCAGAGAAGACACTGACCTCACTTGGCTCATCCCCGAGGCCAGGTAGGGGCTTCCCAGGTGGTGCTGGTGGGAAAGAACCCACCTGCCAATGCAGGAGACGTAAGGTTCCATCCCTGGGTCAGGAAGATGCCCTGGAGGAGGGCAAGTCACCCACTCTAGTACTCTTGCCTGGAGAATCCCATGGACAGAGGAGCCTGGTGGGCTACAGTCCATGGGCTCACGAAGAGTCGGACATGACGGAAGCGACTTAGCACACTCACGAGGTCAGGTAGACAAAATGCTCGTGAGACCTGTGCGGTGACAATGAGCCCATACAATTACATATCCCAACTCTCCGCCGAGGACGGGGAGCACAGCTCCTTGTCGGGTCCTGTGAATTATGTATAGAAAATGGCCGTGTATTTGGACACAAAAAAACTTTCTGCTTCCTCAGGAAGCACCCGGAACTGCTGAGTGCCTGGAGGAAAACAAAAATGAAACATGATGCAATTCAAACCGCATGTACCATTACTATCACTCCCAGAATCAAGTGATTCATCATGAATATTTTAAATTCTGACTTAAAAAGATGATTAAATAAATTAGCCACTCAACTAAAAATAGAAAAATAATGAAAGGGAAAGCAGGGGGTTTTATAAAAAGAACAGAAATGAATGATCCATCAGAGAGAAAAGAGTATAATTAGTAAATAATTTCAAAAGTAGCTTCTTTACAAAAAACCCTACAAAATTTAAAGTATTAAACCTAATTGCAGAAGAGAGATGAAGAGGAAGAGAAACAAAATAAGATATTAGGGTAGGAAATGGCCAAAAATGAAGGCAGGTTATATTTTTTTCCTCAGCTACATATAATTTGAAAAGGCTAGAATAAATAAGTGGTTATACAAGAATAAACAGATATAGAAATATAGTATCTATCTATTTATCCATCCATCTATCCATCAATTTATCTATAGATAGAGTCCAACATTTACCTGTGGATGAGTCTGTCTACATTGATCGATTATCATAGACAAAACTGGGGAAGTTGGCCTCTAGCTGAAGTC
Source organism: Dama dama (assembly GCF_033118175.1). Lineage (NCBI taxonomy): Eukaryota > Metazoa > Chordata > Mammalia > Artiodactyla > Cervidae > Dama > Dama dama. The sequence continues at coordinate 1,771,681 of NC_083702.1, forward strand.
GTTCAGTCGTGTCCAGCTCTTTGCAACCCCATGGACTGTAGCCCACCAGGCTCCTCCATCCATGGAATTTTCTAGGCAAGAGTACTGGAGTGGGTTGCCCATGCCAAAACAATTCTTTATTGAATTCTATCAAAATGTCAGAGAATAAATATGGAGAAGTTATTTAAATTTTTGGAGACCTTTCTCTTTTAGATGTTTAGTAGAACCTAAAACATGATTCTCTTGTGTGTGCACCCCCCCACCCCCCCCCCCCCCAAACACATGCGAGGCTAGAAATGTATCTAGTTTGTAAACATAGGTGCAAAAACTCTGCCTACTCTATTAATAAGTAGAATCAAGCGAGTCTCAGAAAGAAAAGTGCACTATGATTGATGTAGTTCTTTCCAGGAACCAGAAATGATTCAGTATTTGGAATTGAATTACAGATTAGATCCAAAACATACCCAATAGAAATGGTTAATGATTTAAAAAGCATTCTTGAGACAGCTGCTTAAAATATTTAAAGGATCAGAATTCCTTTCCTCCAAAAAGCAGTTGAAGAACATACATGGTAATGTTCTTTAAACATTTTCAGTAAAAGAAGCCAAAGTACAAGTAGCCAATACACATAATACAAAATTTCCAGATCACATTAGTTAAAAAAATAAAATAAAAAAAAGCCGATGAATAGGCCAGTGGTCCAGTACCCTCCTGTAGGGTCTGCCCTGTTGAGGAGCGAGGGGCTCTGGATTGACAGGGAAGCGCAGGACAAGCCCTCGTCCACTCGGCGGCCAGGTGACCTCTGCACTCTCTTGGCACAAGTCCGAGCCTCTTGAAAGCGGCAAAAGGCACTTTCTGTCCGTCCCAGCGCCTCCGCGTTTAGAATGCCATTCTGCACGAGTGCATGCACGTAAGAGCGAAGATGCATTACAAAGATTTCCAGTTTTTTAATAATTACAAGTGCCTGGAACCAATATAAGTGCCTCTCATTATGGGAATGAGGAAATAATTTATGGAATATCATGGAGCTATTTTAAAAATGGATTAGAATATCTCCAAACTATATTGCTAAATGAGAAAAAGCAAAATGCAAAGCAGGGTGTACATAATGCTCCTATTAGTGTTTTAAAGAGGGTGATTTATGGACAAACATACTCACAGTAATACAGAAACATCCTGCAGACCAGGGCAGGTGAGGGGCTGCCTGGGAGAATCCACAGGACTGTTAGCCGGCATGGCCTCTGGGAAGCTTACGGACACCTCAGGTGCAAACCAGTGGCTTCTATTTGCCCAGCCTTTGAACTGGTTTGATATGTTAACTGTGATGAAGTATTGCTTTTTCCAACAAGACATATATGCATGCTCGGTTCCTTCCATCATGCCCAACTCTTTGTGACCCGTGGACTGTAATCTGCCAGGCTCCTCTGTCCGTGGGATTCTCCAGGCAAGAATACTGGAGTGGGTTGCCATGCCCTCTTCCAGGGGATCTTCTTGACCCAGGGATCGAACCCATGTCTTCTGCATCTCTTGAATTGCAGGCAGATTCTTCACCTACTGAGCCACCTGGGAAGCCCTAAGACATATGCATTTATGCATAAAGTATATATACATATTCATATATATTCATGTGCATACATGAGTGTATAATACTCACACATATACATATAGGTATGGGTCTCCAGGAGTGCCGTCTAAGAGCCGGGAGCAGGGAGTCCAGCCCAGATGTGGTCCCCACGGGCTCATCTTTGGGCCTTGTGTCTGAGTTTCTCATCGCAAGAGTGAGGATGATACGCAGCACCTGCCTCGGAGGCTCTGGTGAGGACGGCGTTGACACATGCCAGGCGATGCACGCAATGGCTTCTACGGGGGTGTCGGGGGCTGCCATCCTGGGCCCGTTTGTTACCCATGTCCTGCTCCTGGGCACTGCATCCCAGGTCCCGAGTGTGTGGCCGGAGATGGACACGTGTCGTGCTCAGTAAGTGCTGCCGTGGGGGGACGGGGGGCTCGAGACCCTGGCTGGGGGGTTAGGAAAGCCTGATAAGTGCCTGTTCACCTCTCGAGATGTCGGAAACCATGCTGGCTTACACACGAGTTAACTTGAATTTGATGCTGGCTAAAATAGTCTGTTTACGGCCCAGCAGACATATATTGTACATCTGTTTTCATTATTAGAGAAATGGCCACACTGGCCGAAAGTAAAGACCGTCCAAGTTAAAAGTAAACATTCAAGGCCTCCCTCCCTGGGACGCCAATGCCTGTCCTCCCTCAGCGATGAGACTCGCTTCCCAGGTGCGGTCCACGGGGTCGCAGAGTCAGACACGACCGAGCGACTGAACCGGACTGATCAAGGAGAGAAGACTGTTGGTGCTCAGTCGCATCCAGCTCTTTGAGACCCTGTGGACTGTGGCCCGCCAGGCTCCTCCATCCTTGGGATTTTCCAGGCAGGAATACTGGAGTGGGCTGCCATTTCCTTCTCCAGGGGATCTTCCTGACCCAGGGATCAAACCCAGGTCTCCTGCATTGCAGGCAGATTCTTTACCATCTGAGCCACATTTGCTGATTATTTTTGTTGATGAGCCTTATGGTACTAGAAAGAGAGAAAGGAGAGAAGAAATCAAACAAATAAAACAAAGACACGTTCGTGGCCAGGTTAGGTCTGCCCACTTCAGGGATATAAAAATGATAGAAAGCATTGAACACCCTTGTGCCTGGGGGCAAGTTTATTAACAGTAAATACACGGGTGAGACAGAGAGAGGGTCCGTGAACATTTCCACTTTTACACACACCCTCGAATTATGACTAAGATGCCCCTACGATAGGTGAGGAGCGGGTGGGCAATTCAGTAAACCAGGCAGGGACAACTGGGTAGCCATATGGGAAGATAAAATTTTATCTCTCTCCCAAGCCACGCACAAAATGAGTCCAGATGGCATAAAGACCTAAACTTTAAAGTCCTAGAAGAAAATGTGTTTTCTTATTCTTATTCGTATTCTTATTTCTTAAATAAGACACAAAAGCACAAAACCTAGAAGAAATGAATAATGTATTTCATGACATCAAAATTTAAAACTTTATACAGCAAAATCGCGATAAATAATAAAGTAGGAGGGTTTTTATCCAATAAAATCAATAACAATTTTTATCGGGAATACACAAACAACTCATATAAAGCATCAGGGGGAAAAAGTAATAAAAAATAAAAAGGAAGATATAAATATGCAGTTCAGAAGAGGGGGGACTCTAATGCCCAACAAACATGTGAGGACAATTTAATGTCATTCATATTTAAAGTGGCCAGATAACCTGGGAGACTTCGGATTTATAACCAGACAGTCGCAGGTACGGGCGAGGGCGTGCTCACAGTGAAGGCTCACGGGCCAGCTGAGGGCCGCTGATGAGGGACACAGGCGCTGAGGGCCACCTCCACCCGCCACCTCTAAGGCACCTCAGCCCCGTGCTGGGGAGACAGGGATGCTCAGGCGGCATCATTAATTACAGCAAACCTGCAGGAACAACCAACAGGCCCACCGACAGGAAAATGGATAAATAAGCTGGAACGTAACAAAAGGGGAAGTTTACAGTTGTCTAAATGAATAAACCGTGCGTGGGTACCTCGAGGAGAAAAGATCTCACAATATTGTGGGAACCGAAGAGGCAAACTGCAAAATCCTACACGCATCGTGTGTTGCAGGCGTGCGTGCTAAGTCACTTCCGTCATGTCTGACTCTATGTGACCCTATGGACTGTAGTCCGCCAGGCTCCTTTGTCCATGGGATTCTCCAAGCAAGAAAACTGGAGTGGGTTACCATGCCCCTCTCCAGGGATCCTTCTTACACAGCGATCGAACCCCTGTCCCGTATGTCTCCTGCATTGGTAGGTGAGTTCTTTACCACTCCCACCGCCTGGGAAGCCCATATATAGTGTGTTACTTTTTGCATAAATGGTAGAACAGAAGCTGTGTGTGTGACTTTGTTCAGAGTCACAGTTGTGTATGGAAAAACCATAGGATAAAAAAGAGGAAAAATACAAGGTTCACTTCAGGGAAAAATGCTGGAGGTGTACAAAGGTGAGAATGCGACAGTTCAAATCCCGCTGGGCTTACCTAGGATATTTCACTTACTATTTCTATACTGACTTTCTGTTTTTAGGGCATTTTAGATTTACAGAAAAACTGAGCAAATGCTACAGTGGGTTCCACATACACATACCCGCCCCTCTCCCCCTTTCAGGGGACCGTGCCCATATTATTAGCTATATCTGTGCAGTGCATTTGTTAAATTAATGAGCCAGGATTTGTTAAGTTAATGAACTAGGACTGACACCCTATTGTTAACGCAAGTCCACAGTTGATATCCAGGGGATCACCCTTGGTGCATCTTCTATGGGTTTGGACAAATGGACAATGGTGTGTACCCACCATTAACAGTATCCTACAGAGAAGCTTTACTGCCCCCAAAATCCTCTAATCTCCCCCCATTAACTGCTCCCCTGCTTGCCTCAAACCTCTTATAAAAACTGATCCTTCTACTGTCTCCACAGTGGTGCCTTTTCCGGAATGTCGTAGAGTTAGAATCACACCATCTGTAGCCTTGTCAGACTGGCTTCTTTCACTTCAGTTCAGTCGCTCAGTTGTGTCCGACTCTCTGCGACCCCATGGACTGCGGCAAGTCAGGCCTCCCTGTCCATCACCAACTCCTGGAGTTTACTCAAACTCATGTCCATCGAGTCGGTGATGCCGTCCAACCACCTCATCCTGTCTTACTCTTTCACTTACTGATACTCATTTAAGGTTCCTCTGTATCTTTTTATGGCTTAGTAGCTAATTTCTTTTCAGGGCTTAATAATATTCTATTGTCTGGCTGAACCACCATTTTTCATCCATCACCTACTGCAGGACACCTTGGTTGCTTCCAGTTCTGGGTCACGATGAATAGGCTGCTGTCCATGGTCGCCTCCAAGAACTTGTCCAAGCAACTGTGGAGGGGTTCCGCCAGAGTGCGGCCCCAGCAGCCGCCGTCCAGGCAGGCGGCACTCTGGATTCACCAGCGTCTCTGATGTCAGGAGGTGAGCTCCCTGCCACCTCAATCCTCCGGTGGCCCAAGAAGTCACTGACTTTCAGTTTGCCCAGCGCTTCTCTTGCAGGGATGGACGTGAGGGCTTCTGAGTTATTTACAGGGCACGGCTCCGTCCGAAGGGCCTTGTCTGAGCCTCCCTGATTTCTGTGCTCAGTCTCGGCTCCAGGACGAGACCTGCTGACCTGAGATGCTTCACGCTCAAAGGTCCTCCGGTGAGTCCATGTTCGGCAGACTTCCTGCGTGCCTGCCCGACACCCCCACGAGCGAAACGCATCAGCTCAGCATCTCCTCATCCCCAGCATCTCAGAGCTCCTCCCGGCCCAGCCACAGAGCTCCCGGCTCAGGAGGGCCGGCTCTGCCCGGGGCGCCCGGCATCCTCTGGGGCACTTCCGCAGACTCCCGGGCGCCGGGGCTGCGCACAAGCGTGGCCTGTATTTGAACCTCACTTTCTTTGTCTCTCCTCTTCACATGAATATTTATCGCGAGGAAGGCCCAGCCAGCACGCCAGCGGCCCCATTCACGGAATCCATCAACAACTCCTTTGTGAGACCTGACCTGGGGACGGAGGATTGAGAGGGAATGAATGTGTTTCGTTTTCTGAATCACAAGGACTGTGAGCAACAATATTCAATGGGCTTTTGTTCTTCTATTTCTGTAGGACCCAGAACTTTGGGAGGGCAAAGTGATGGTGAATTGGGTGCACGATTAAACGCCGCCGTCGTTAGGAAGGGGGGCTCGGGGGCTTCTGTGCTGAGCTCCCGGGACTCTGAGATGCTGCAGCCCTGCGGGAGAAGCTACCTGTGCAAAGCTGGGGCCCCGTGGTCCCCCTGCCAAAGCACAGCCTTGGGGGTCAGCACACCTGCCCCCGACCCCGGGGCCTTGGGGGAGGGCCCGAGCGCCAGAGACCCTTCCAGCCTGGACCCAGGACTCGTGCCCAAGCCTCCATCTGTTCACTGTCCAAACAAGTGCTCATCCAGCCAGTCTGGGGGGAGAGGCATTTCAGACAGTCGTCAGAAGTCCTGCAAAGCAGCAGGGGAGCTGCGAAGCCCACTTTCAGCTGGGCCCCCGACGTCACACATGGCTCCCTGACCTCTGCGTCCCCAGGGTCCATATGCCATGGGGTCCAGAGCTCCCACACCCTACCCTCCAGGGGCCAGGCGTTTCCCCTCCAGCCTCTTCATCCAGCCAGCAGGAGGGAGCCCCCCACCCGCTCATGGCTCAGGGCTATGCCTTCTTTCCCAGGAAGCCCACCTCCTTGGAAGCTTCTTCCCCAGCTCCACTGTATTCCCTCTTCCACAGCCCTTCAGAGAGGAGATTTCTAGCAGAGACCCTCTGTGTGTGTGTGAGTGCATCTGTCTGTCACACACACACAAGCACACAAGTCACCCACTCCTCCTATAACACTCCCCAGCCTCAAAGCCTCTTCTCCAGAAAGGTCCCAGGTGCCCTGGGCCGGGTCTTTCTCCCCAGGGGGTGGGCGCACCTCCCCAGGGACCGAAGCCCTGGGCAGTGAGGCTGCACGCAGGGCCGGGAGGCTGGGCTCCGGCCGGGATGCGTGCTGGCCACCGCGGCGTCTGTGGGGCCCAGGGGTACAGCCGGGTGTGGACGTCCAGCCGGCTCCGGGAGCCCCGGCGCCCCGAGGATGCAGACGCCTGTGTGACAAGCCGTGTCTCTGCGAGAGCCGAGCCAGCGGGGCCGGGAGAGCTGCGGGCAGAAGCCTCCACCCCGGGCCCTCCCCGAGGCTTCCAAGATGGCCATCAGGGCTGGCTCTGGGCCACCGCGCTGGTCCGCATCCACCTGGAGGACGGGTTTGCGGGGACTTAAGTCCCGTGGGGTGAAGAAGTGGATTTCTGTCATCAGCTGAGCAGGAAATGAGGTCACAGCTCACACATCCCGCAGGGCCCGGGAGTGGGTCTCTGGGCAGACGGCAGATGGGCTTCCCCGTGCGACCGCAGCTCCTGACGCGGCTTCAGGGCAAGATGGACGCTTTGGCAGGACAGGTCCTGACGGCAAGGTGGCCGTGTTCACTCAGGAAACAGCTCCTCTCAGGACACCCGTGACCCCTCCACGTCCACTCTGATGGCCTCTGCTCCAACACCCTCTGACGTCACCTGTGACCAGAGCTGCCAGCTGTGGCCATCTCCCCGGACCGGCCAGCCCCCCTCCCAGCCGCCACAGGCAGAGGGCCCTCCCCTGGCGGGAGACCGGAGAGGCCTGGGGGTGTCGCCCACACCTACCTCTAGGATCATCCACACCGGGGGGCTAAGACACACAACTCAGGCTCCAAAGTCCTCTGTAAGGTCAGGCTGGGGCCAGGCTGCCCCCAAGCCATGCCCGGGCATGTGTGCAACCCAGGTGCCCGTCCAGCTTCCTCACGAGAATATCCAGACCCTCCGAATCTGCCCATCCAAGCTGAAGTCTCATCTCACCCCACACCGGAGCTTCTCTGACGTCACCCGTCTGAGAAGCCACACTGTCCACTCGGGCGTCCTGACTCTTGGAGGAATCACTGCTCCCATCCCACGCTACAGTTTCTCAGCCACAGCATCCCTGGACGTGAGAGGCCTGCCTTTCCTTTTCCTTGGTGTCCTTCACGCCTCTCAATCCACAGAGACCCCGTCTCTTCCTTCTCCTTACCGCTGTCAGCTGGAGAAGCCACAGCCCCATCGGTGGGCTTCCTGTCTTCCGGACTTTGCTAGTGGGCCCTCTGGTGCAGGCTGCCTGTGCCTCTGTCCTCCATGCCTCCAGGGAGTCTCAGAGTCTGAGGCATCCCTGGGCTCGGGGCCACCACCTGGGCAGGGCCACCACCTGGGCAGGACCACAGGAGTTTCTCCCATCAGGAGGTGCCTGCTAGCCCGTCTTCATTCCTTCTTTGACGTCAGCGTTACTGATGCTCAGCCCTGAGATGCCCTGGTTCTCTGGGAGACAACGGTGGTAGCCGTTTTCCTCTGTTAGCCGGACACGCTTTGTAGGCAGGGGTGTCCTCGCATTCACACGCGTGCTGCTGGCTCAGGTGAGGGTTTACTCTCGAGGGGTCGAGGCTCGGCTCTTCCACAGGATGTACCTAATCTTCAAGAAAATGGCTTTCTCTCTGCTGTCCACTGAGATTTCTTTCTATACCATCACTGGATGTGTGGGAGGGGCCTCGATCGATGGCAGGTCTAACCACCTGGAGGCATGGCTGTGTCGTCTGGGGTCAGCAATGGCCTCGTCCAGCCCCGGTGGCCCCTGAGCCCTGCAGAGCTGGACTGTTTCTGTCTGAGTGTCAGCCTCAGCCTGGGGAGCCAGGCTCACCTTGCAGGCTACCCCTGAAGGCTCTGACTCCACCTCGCAGGGCCACGGGTCCCAGCTGCTGCCGGGAGCGCCTTATGCCTGCACACTCCTCCGACGTCCTCTACGTGAGCTGGGAGAAATGCAGACTCCCTGCTGCTCCCTGCCGCCTCCAGCCCCCGGAGGGCAGCTCCACTTCCTTTCCATCACTCGACATCAACGATAGAGGCCGCTGCCTACGTCCTGAGTGTTCCCTCCTCAGGAGAAAAGTGTCCTGTGAGTGAGGACTCGGCCCTGTTCAGCGTGACCTCCTGATCTGTGCACGGAGCATGTCCAGTGACGCTTACTAACTGAACAAGAGTGCGTTTACTGAGTGTTTACTCTGTCTAAGCTATGCACACATGCACACACACGCACATGCACACACACACACCCACGCATAGGCACGTGCATGCACACACGCGCGCGCACGCGCACACACACGTGCGCGTGCACACACACACATACACACACGCACGTGCGCACACACACACCCACGCATAGGCACGTGCATGCACATGTGCGCGTGCGCGCACACACAAGCACACATGCGCGCACGCGCACACACACACACACGTGCACACACATGTGCACGCGTGCACGCGCACACTCGCATTTACAATGCCCAGCAATATTATAAGATAGGTCTTGTCATTTAACCCCATTTTAGAAGGAGGACCCCACTGCGTAAAGCGGTAGCAGTCTGCCCAGGATCCAACGCCCAGCCGTGCCGCCAGTCGCTGGCTCCGGGCGGCATCCCATGGACGTGCTGAACCACAGGGGCACCAGGTCACCCCTCAGAGCCCAGGGTCGTCCTCACGCTGGCGCTTCAGGAGGGAGGCGGGATGGACGTTGCAGGCAGGGCGCCAGCCCCACTTCTGGGGACGCATCCATCACGCACAGAGGGAAGGTGGGAGGGGCTGCAGGGAAACCCACGGAAATGCACAGGCGATTCTTGTCTGGAAACGAACAGGTGACCGTCGATGTGTGAACTTTATCATCATTAGTTTGTTTTGAAATGGAAACGTCAGATAAAAAGTAATTTTAGGCAGACAACCTCAGCATCAAAAGCCATCCACCCTGTGTCTCCACCCTGGCGGGGTGGGGGAGTTAGCATCCATGGGCCCCTGTTGTAGCTCAAGGGCAGGAAAGAGACCCTTCTGCCCGTTTCTAGAATAGCCTTGACTCCCGGCTGTCATTTCCCGTGGGCTCAGCGCGGCGTTCTTGTGCACCTGTGGTGAGCATAAAGCCCGCCGGTGAGGAGGCCCAGCCCCGTCTGTCAGACACGGGCCTCAGAGCCTTAGCGACTGTTGTCGGGCACCATGAGAAATGCAAACTAGAGAGACAGAGCCTGAGTCTCAGCTGTTTGAACTGAAACAGGAGACGGAAGTGGACGGAAGTGCACTGGGGATGCCCCTCACTGATTGCTCTGCTGCGTTTTGTACCCAGGAGCCCAGCAGCAAGCCCAACTTCTGAGAGTGGCGACCAGGATGAGGAAGGGACTCCAACGTGAGGAGCTGGACACAGCTGGGGAGTCTGGTGGCGCCCGGTCGACCAGCAGTTCTTAGGGAATGCTGACTCAGTCGAGCGCACGTCTCTGTGACCCAGGGATGCCCAGGCCAGCAGGTCAGAGGTGAGAGTCCAGCAGCCACTTAGCGACAGACCCTCCCGGGTTGACTGATGCCTCTGTGTGCCCGGCAACAGGGAGGGAAAGGGGTAGCAAAGGAGCCGTAACTGTTGATGGTGGAAAACACATCTCCGTAGATGAGAGGTGTCTACGCCAGCCTCTGTCCAGGGAAGGGGAACCCGGTCTGGGTTTACAGAAGAACTATCGGAGTTAAAATAACTTTGAAGAAGAAGAGCAAATTTTCAGGACTTGCACCACCTATTCTCAAGACTCACTGCAAAGCAGCAAGCAGAAGCAACATGGTAAGGATAGACACATAGATCAAGGGCACTGAATAGACTGTCCAGAAATTGACCCACAGAAATATGGCAAATTGATTTTTTGACAAGGATGCTAAGAAAATTCGTTGGGAAAGGACATTATTTTCAACAAAGGGTCACCAAGAATATATTGTTCTTGTTGTTCAATCACTAAGTCATGTCTGACTCTTCGTGACCCATGGACTGCAGCACGCCAGGCTCCCCTGTCCTTCATTGTCTCATGGAGTTTGCTCAAACTCATGTCCATTAAGTCAGTGATGCTATCCAAACACCTGTCAGCCCCTTCTCCTCCTGCCTTCAATCTTGCCCAGCATCAAGGTCTTTTCCAACGAGTGGGCTCTTCGCATCAGGTGGCCTAAGTATTGGAGTTTCAACTTCAGCATCAGTCCTTCCGATGAGTAGTCAGGGTTGATTTCCTTCAGGATTGACTGGTTTTATCTCCTTGCAGTCCAAGGGACTCTCAAAAGTCTTCTCCAGGGCCACAATTCCACAATTCAAAAGCATCAATATATATCATATCCACATGAATGAGTAATGAAGCTCCATCCCTCACACCATATAGAGAAAGTAACTTGAAATAGATAAAAGGACTAGGCTGAAGTGATAAAACTATGGACTATTTGGAAACAAAACAAAACAAAACATATGTACTGACCTTATGTTAAGTAAAGACTTTTTAATAAGGTAGTAAACATGTGAATTATAAAAAATTTTTTAATTGTAAATGAGACTTCATCAAAACTAAAACAAGACATTGAAAAGGTAAACCATGAACTGGGAGGAAAAAAAAAGTGGCAAAACATATATAAAAGGCTTCTATCGTGAATATATACAGAACTCTCACAACTCAATAATATGATGATAAACAAAACATTCAAGAAATGGGCAAATATTTGAACAGATGCTTTACCAGAGAGGATAAACATGTGGTTAATAAGCATATGAAAAAATGCTCAACATCATTAGCCTTTCAGTTCAGTGTTAGCCTTTAGGAGAATGCAAATTAAAACCATAATGAGATACCACTTCACACCAGCCAGGATGGTGAAAATGTAAAAGACGGAACATACCCAGTGTTGCTGAGGGTGCGGAGCAGGTGGGATCTTCACATGTTGCTGGAGCGGACGCGGAGCAGCCCGGGTGTTTGGAAAAAGGTTCAGCAGGGTTTGTGAAACTCGATGTGCGGTTACTGCCAGACCCGAGAATTCCAATCCCAGGTGTTCTTTGAAGCAAAGTGAAAACATATGCCTACTCAAAGACTCGTGCATGAATATTCATGCAGCTCAGCTTTATCTGACTCGCTAGGAACTGCAAAGAACACAAGTGCCCATCGAGCAGTGCCTGAATGAAGAGTTCTTGGTGTGTCTATATTATGGAATACCAGTCAGCAATAAAAGAGAATAAAATAATGATATTTACTAATGCTGCAGAGGGACATGCCTGAGTCTCAGCAGCATTATGCTAAATGAAGGAAGCCAGATGTGAAAGGCCAGTGCTGCATGAGTCAAAACATGTAAAATCTGTGTTGGTAGAAAGCAGGTCAGCGCTCGTGGGGGCCTGGGGCGAAAGGCTGGCATGACGGCCAAGGGCGCAGCAGAACTTGGGGTTGATAGAGATGTTATATATCTTGATTATGCTGGTCGTGTTGGTGGCAAAATCCACAAGATTTTATAGCTTAAATTGGTACATCTTATCATACGCAAAACATAATGAGGTAAAACAAAAATAAGCCATCAGAAGAGAGAAACAATAATAACCTATACTCATTAATCCAAACAAGACAGGAGTGAGGAGCAAAGAATAACTGGGGCAAATTGAAAACAAATAGGAAGATCTGTTGTTGTTGTTGAGTCTCTACGTCGGGTCCAGCTCTTTGCAACCCCATGGATGGCATCACGCCAGGGTCCTCTGTCCTCCACTGTCTCCTGGCATTTGCTCAAATTCATGTCCATTGAGTCTATCAGTGGTGGTCCTGTCTAACCATCTCATCTTCTGCCCCTCCTTCTTTTGCAGTCAACTCAAAACAAATCAGATAGAATATCCCTTCACCTGTAAGGGATCCAAATGCTCCAATTAAAAGTCAGAGAGGGTTGGAGAGGACGAAGCACAACTCAAGTATGTGTTGTTTATAAAGGATGCAATTTAAATGCAAATAAGCAGGGAAGTTACAAGGAGAGGCAAGTGAATAAGCTGCAAAGATCTACTGTGACACACAGGGAAATGTGGCCATTGTTTTGCAACAACTTTAAATGGAGTCTAATCAATAAAAATATTGAATCACTAGGTTGTATACCTGAAACTAATTTGACATTGTAAATCAATTGTATTTCAATTAAGATAAACTTTTAAAAAAATAAAGCAGGCATTCCAATAGTGGAAACCCTGTTGACCATCCGACATCAGACCCAGACGGCTGGGACGAGAAACGGGAGCGGGTGAAGGGAGGGCATGATGTGATTCAAGGAAGAAGAATTCATTAAAAAAATACGGTCTTTGGCGTGTGTGCTCACACACAAAAATGCGCTTCAGGTACTTGAAGCACATATCCACAGAACTGGAAGAGAAAATAGACGCACGGCTGAGGGGGAGCGTTAACTGGTCCTGTCTCAGGAATTAACAGACCCTGCAGGGCAAACACAGCAGCCGTACAGTTAGTGAGGCAGAGAGGATGGGACCACAGCTCCACCCACCCAGACCGCCGGCGTGGCTAGAACACCAGCAAGCGGAACTAGAGTCCACCTTCTTCTTAAGTGTTCACAGAACAGTCACGGAAACACGCCATAAATTGAGCCTTATGGTAAATCTCAGTAAACTACAGAGGACTGAAATCATGCAGATCAGATTTTTCTTTAGCTTTCTGATCATTTTTTGATGATTTATCTGGGTTGGCTATGCTGACCCTTCCCCGCCCTGCGGCCCTCTCCAGCTGCGGGGGCTCCTGTCACTGCAGGCTTAGCTGCTCACAGCTCGCAGGATCTTAGTTCCCCAACCAGGGATCAAACCCGTGTCCCCTGCGTTGGCAGGTCCTCACAGCTCGCAGGATCTTAGTTCCCCGACCAGGGATCAAACCCGTGTCCCCTGCGTTGGCAGGTCCTCACAGCTCGCAGGATCTTAGTTCCCTGACCAGGGATCAAACCCGTGTCCCCTGCGTTGGCAGGTCCTCACAGCTCGCAGGATCTTAGTTCCCCGACCAGGGATCAAACCCGTGTCCCCTGCGTTGGCAGGTCCTCACAGCTCGCAGGATCTTAGTTCCCCGACCAGGGATCAAACCCGTGTCCCCTGCGTTGGCAGGTCCTCACAGCTCACAGGATCTTAGTTCCCCGACCAGGGATCAAACCCGTGTCCCCTGCGTTGGCAGGTCCTCACAGCTCGCAGGATCTTAGTTCCCCGACCAGGGATCAAACCCGTGTCCCCTGCGTTGGCAGGTCCTCACAGCTCACAGGATCTTAGTTCCCTGACCAGGGATCAAACCCGTGTCCCCTGCGTTGGCAGGTCCTCACAGCTCACAGGATCTTAGTTCCCTGACCAGGGATCAAACCCGTGTCCCCTGCGTTGGCAGGTCCTCACAGCTCGCAGGATCTTAGTTCCCCGACCAGGGATCAAACCCGTGTCCCCTGCGTTGGCAGGTCCATTCTTAACCGCTGGACCACCAGGGAAGTCCTCCAATTATATTTTCTAAGCACAAGAGAATTAAACTTAAAATTAATTATGATTGTTATATAAAAATAGCCATATGTGTGGAAACCAAATAACTCACCTTGAAATAATTCATGAGTCAGAGAGGAAAATCCCAAGGGATACTAAAGGAAATTAAGCCCAGTAGTAATGAACACAAAGTGTAAACAAATCGGGGAGGGGGAGTGTTAATTCTGTGAAAGTGTTAGTCACTCAGTCGTGTCTGACTCTTTGTGACTGCATGTACTGTAGCCCACCAGACTCCTCCGTCCATGAGCTCTCCAGCCAAGAATACTGGAGTGGGTTGCCCTTCCCTTCTCCAGGAGATCTTCCAGACCAAGAGACTGAACCTGGGTCTCCTGCATTGAGGCAGATTCTTTACCGTCTGTACTTAGAAGGAATTCTATAGATTTAAAGTGCAACTTTTAAAAACTGCATTAAAAAATAAAGGGTGTGTAGTGAAAAAAGACAGATTAACAAAGGAAAAAAATTTCAATTTAAAAAGAAGAAATGTTGAATTCAATTATATGTAATTTCATTTCAAGGAATTACAGAATAAAGCAAATTAAACCAAAAGAACTAGCAGGAAAAAATATTCAAGATCTCAGCAGCAATGGATGAAATGAAAAAAACAGACAATAGAGAGAATGAACAGAGTCAGAAGGTTATTTGAAAAGATTAGTATAATTGATAAACTCCTAGCTAGATTAATGAATTTAAATGTAACAAAACACAAATTACCCATCAAGAATGGAAGGACTTGGCTGCACAATAAAAGGATGATAGAAAGATAACATGAACAACTTTTGCCGATATGTTGTACAACTTAGCTAAGGTGGAAAAAATATGTGAAAGGCACAATTTATCAAAACTAACAAACGAAATAAAATATGTGAATAAAAACACTTCCAACAACAATAAACATGTCTAGAAACTCATGCTGTATTAGAGCCTTCTAACATCCATTTAAGAAATAATGCCAATTGTGCAGAAACTCTTTGAAAGAATAAGGAAAGAAACTCTCCCCCACTCAATCTACAAGTCTAGTGTTGATCTGATACTACAACTTGACACAGATGTTTCAAGGAAATAGAATCAGAGACCTCTATTCCTCGTGAAAGCGGAGCAGAAAATTCCAAACAGAATGCTAGCAAATCAAATCCTCTACTATATCTGGCAATAATACACCACCACCAAGAATTTAAAAATCCATCACAATACTCATAGCTTTAAGAAGAAAGATAAGTGAACTCAACTCCGTAGGATGTATTAGTTACAAATTTCAATTATAGTTCTGTACATTAGAAGCAAAGAAAGGAAAAGGAAAGATTTTAAATAATATTTCCATTTGAAATTTCATTAAATACGCAGCATGAAAAAATGAAAGTGAAACTGTTAGTCGCTTAGTCGCTCAGTCGCCCGTCTCTCTGTGACCCCACGGACTGTAGCCCACCAGACTGCTCTGTCCACGGGACTCTCCAGGCAAGAATACTG
This sequence comes from Dama dama, assembly GCF_033118175.1. Lineage (NCBI taxonomy): Eukaryota > Metazoa > Chordata > Mammalia > Artiodactyla > Cervidae > Dama > Dama dama. The sequence continues at coordinate 1,787,161 of NC_083702.1, forward strand.
GAGTGGGTAGCTTTTCCCTTCTCCAGGGGATCTTTCTGACCCAGAAATTGAACTCGGGTCTCCAGCATTGCAGGCAGATTCTTTACAGTGTGAACCAAAATTTCATTAAATACATAGCATGGTGAGGAATAAATCTAAGGAGAGATGTGGAGGTCTCTATAATAGAAACTGTAAAATGTGATTGACAATAAAGAAGACATAAACGCAGACAGATTTATCTTGTTCAGACTGGAAGATGACATTTATAAGATGCGAATTTCCTCCCCAATTTATCTGTGTTCGTGTCTGAGGGCTGTCGTAACGAAGGACCGAAGACTGAGGGGCTTTAGCAGCAGAAGCGAGCTCCCCCGCCGTCTGCAGGCTGGCTGTCCAGAGCCCGGGGTGGGCGAGGCGTGTCCCTCGGGCTGTGGGAGGTGCAGCCCGGTCCCCCACCGGCTCCTGCACCAGCGTTTCCTGACACATGGGTGGTCTTCCCATCTCCACGCAGTCCCGCCTTTGCGTGTGTCTGTCTCTGGGTCTAAACTTCCCCTTGGCTCAAGGACACCAGACATATTGGGCTAGCGGAACCCTCGCTTCCTCTTAGCGGATTATTCTGCCAAAACCCTCTTTCCAAGTGAGTTTGGCTCCACAGGGCAGGACGGGAAGATCCCGGCAGAGGGTGGGCGGGAGGGATTGGCCCACGGGGCCCCTGCAGTGGAGCAGGGTCAGCATGGCTGGAATCCACCACCCTCCCCATATTCTGTGCGGCTGCGGCTCGTGCAGGGACCACAGACGGAGGGGCCGCCCTGGCCCCATGGACCGACGGTCCAGAGAGGGCGGCAGGCCAGGGGACACTGCCCGGCCCGGGGTGAGGGCCTCAGTGCCCCCACGTGGGACCCCCGACAGCTGCCTGCTCTGATTGTCTTTCTCGGGAAGGCACCTGCGTCCAGCCCTTTCTGCCCCAGGACCCTCATTACAGAAGCTGCCCACCTTCACGCCTCTCCTGCCCACTCGCCCCGCCTGGGAACAGCCCCACCGCTGACGCAGAGCCTGCGTCCTCGGCCTTCTGAGAAGGAGACTCCGGCCCCGGCGCCCCAAGGACAGGACTTCCGACAGCCTCCTGGGCCCTCAGCCCTGCCCCCGGCCCGGGCTTCCGCCGGCACCTCAGTCTGCACTGGCTTCGGAGCTCTGGCCCCGGCTCTGCAATGCCCCCCACCCCCGGGGGGCCCCAAGCCTGGCCACTCTGCCCAGGTGTTCGGAGGGGAGACGGCTCCTTCAGACTCTCTGGGGGGCTGATTTTGAAGGCAGAATGCAAACGGCCCCTGGTCGGCCCAGACCCAGGGCCCCGCAGGTCCCGGCCATGATGTGCTGTCTCACGGAGTCCTGACCAGCCGGTGCAGGACACAGGCTGCATGGGCTCCGGACACGTGGACGAGAGGAGGGCGACGAGGACCCTGGGCTTAGGGTCCACCTGGGACCACTGGCGCGAGACTGTGCCAGGCCCATCAGCACCATCTGGCCCAGCAGCATCCTCACCATGGCAACCGTACCTCACACCGAGGCACTGGGCCACCGCAGGGGTCCCTGTGACCACGGCAGGTCCTCAGAGGTTCTGCCTGGACATGGTGGGAGCTCTGTGAGCTCAGCAGGGCGGGTACCTGGGGTCAGGTGCAGGGCTGGCCTCCCAGGCCCTGCCCCGAGAGGCCTGTCCACCTCCAGGCCTGGTGAGGAAGTGAGGCTGTGCCCTCGACTGTCTCCGTCGGTGCGTTTGGTCCCCGGTCTTGGTGGAGGACTCGGAGTCCCACCCTTAGGGAGGTGACATCACTTCTCAAAGAGCTGACCCATGTTCCCTGGAGCCCAAGGCCTGTTCCCCAAAGGGGGCTGGACTGCGGCCACCCCCACCCCTACCTTCACCCCATGATCCCCAGTCTCAGGCTTTCTGCCTAAAACACGTGTCATCTTACACACGTCTCTGAGCTGCTGAGAGCATCGGAAACACACAGTGTGGTGGGCTGCCTGGGCTCGGCCTCCCCGAGGCCCGGGCACCCTGGGCGCTGTGTGTCCTGAGATACCCGGGCACGGCTTCGGGGGCCTGATGCTGAGTTCCGCTCCGTCACCACGAAGAGGGCCCTGTCTTCCTCTCAGGCGGAGAACGAGGGGTCTCCCGGGCGGGCAGGAAACTGCCCCATGCATCCACAACAGTCGTGCCCCCGCTGCCCTCTGCCCTCGGCCCCCAGACGGGCTCCATTCCAGAGCATAACGGGCAGAAGGCGTCTCGTTTTCCAACAAGTAATTAAAAACTGGAACATTGAAGCTGTGCTGGAACGGGGTTAAGAGAGAGAGGCCTGGGTCACCAAGGAAGTCTGGGTTTTATTTTATTTCCATGTAAGCATTGGCGTCATCTGCCGACTGGATCTGCCTCTTTATTGGAGGAGGGGGCGGGACGGTGCGCTCTCCCCCAAGTCTCAGGGTTCTCCGGAACGGCTTACGCTCTCCCAGAGGCCGGAGCCACGCGGCTCTGGTCAGAGGAGTCGGGGGCGGCAGGAGAGGCAGAGAGGGGGCCTTTCTGCCTGCAGAGATGACGCCCCACACGCCTCCCCCGACGCTGTCACCCTGTCCGTCTCCTGTCACCACCAAGACGGCCAGTCTCGGGCAGGCGCCTCGGCCCGTGGCCGGCCCCTCTGTGCTGTGCAGACAGAGGGCGTCTCTGACCTCTCAGGGCCCGACTTGAAGCTGGAGCGCCTCCCTGTCGGGGACTCCGCAGGCTCCCGCCAAGTCCCCACCCGTGTCTAGACGTGCGCTGGGCCTCGGGTATACTGTCAGCTATGCCGAGAGCCAGGCAGAAAACAGAGCAGAAGCTGGCGGGGCGTGGGGGGTGCATGACTGCTAGTCGTGAACAGCTCCGTGCGGCCCCGAGGCCTGCAGCCCGCCAGGCTCCTCCATCCATGGGATTTCCCAGGCAAGGACGCTGCGGTGGGTTGCCGTTTCCTCCTCCGGGGATCTTCCTGATTCTAGGATCGAACCTGAGTCTCCTTCCTGGCGGACTAGTTCTTTACCACTGAGCCACCAGGGAAGCCAAGACTGCCTGGGGGGGAGGATTAGGAATCAGCAGGTGGCACGGGGTGGCCGGCGGGGGCGCCTTCACCAGGAGCTGAGACCTGGGCAGAACTGTCTCCCCACCCCCGCCCTGCTGCTGGGCGGGCTGGCGGCAGCGGCTCTGTCCAAAGAGCGGAGTCAGAAAAGGGGAGAAGCAGGCGGCTTGGTGCTCGGGAGATACGCCCCGTGGCCCTTCAGGGCCTGGGTCCCCAGGCAGCCAGCCTTCGAGGCCAGGCGCCCGCAAGGGTAGCTCCCGTGGCTGAGCGACTGCAGGGGGTGTATGCAGGTGTGGGTTCCTGGCTACAGGGGCCATCAGAAGCGGAGGGACCAGGGGCTTCTCCCACACCTGGGAGGGGCTCATCGGTGGCCCCTGGCCCAGAGCTGGGTCCACAAGTCTGTGTGACGCTGGCTTTGGCCCATCTGGCGAGATGGGCCAGCCCAGTGCCACCAAGAGTCCCTGCCCCCACACAGAGGAGCCCTTTGTCACCTCAAAAAGCACCGGGTTCCCTGGAACAGAGGCTGAGCTGCTGAGGGAGAACTCATGTGTGCTTCTTATCATTATGTTTCTCAGAATATGAAGGATTAGAATTCTAACACTGCGTGGGGCAAGGAGCGCACGTCTCCAGTGAGAAAACAGCATCTCACCCTGCAGACACACATCCTGCCAATGCCCCCCACTGCTGACGTCCCCCATGCCCGCTCCGCCCACGCCCCTCCCTGCTGACACCCCACTCTGTCGACGCCCACCCTGCCGAGAGGCCGCCACATTAACAGGAAAGGATGCAAACTGAATTCACCGTCGTCCTCATTCTCAGGATGGGCTGCAAGGCATGATTTTGGAAGCCAATGTCCCTGCCTTGGAAAGTGGGGCAGACAGGGCGATGGGGGGTCACGACAGTCAAGTTTGGTCATGGAGGGAGCATAGGCCAACCCTTTGCTAACAGGATGAGGGGACGAGACAGATGGAGAGTAAGACAGACAGACAGAGATGGCCCCACTCACAGGGACCGGCCCCCATCTCCAGGGCCGGGCGGAAGCAGTGGGCTTGGGGCACCCGGGAGATGGAACGGGTGCAGGGAGGCTCAGCCTGCTCTCTGAGCGGGGTCCTGGGAGCCCTGCCCACCACAAGTCTGCTTCAGGAGAGGCTTCCAGGAGGGGCATCCTGGGCTGGATTCGCTCACAAGGCCCGTAGCCCCCCTCTTCTGACCGCGTGTATAGAGAGGAAAGGCCTTGAGGTCCTTTCCGGCCCTGGGCACTCACATCCCAGACCTCCGGCCACCGCCCAATCTCTGCTTGCGGCCCTGCTGGAGTCCCCATGGGCGGCCAAGTGCCTGCCGTCCCACTAGCCCCAGCCCGGCTCCTCCAGGACCCCTGAGAAGGGAAGCCCCCCTGGGTTTGCAGGGCTGGTGGAGAGAGAAAAGGGCTTCAAACAAAACCATCATGGCAAGAAGGCTTGCAGCCCCCCATTACCCTGGCCCCAGGTCTGGGTGCCATCCTACAAACCCTTCTGCAAGAGTGCTTCGCCCTCCCTGGGGGTCAGCACCTCCCGGGCACTGAGTCCGGTGGGGGACTCACTCCCCTTTGAAGCAGGCACCACGTGAAGGGTCGTGGGAAGGCAAGGCCGGTTCCCAGGCAGCCGCCTCCAGGAACTGCATCCAGACTGGCTCCAGAAGGACGCCCGGGGCCCCGCAGGAGCCGCAGCATCGCCCAGCAGAGGGCAGGACACCCCAGAACCTTCTAGACTCCACTCAGCCCCGCTGCCCGCCCCGAGCCTGGTGGGAGAGGTCACGCGTGTGACTCCCTCCCAGCCCCATCCTGGACAAGCCCGGTTGTCTACGTTTAAATCCACGCAAAGGCAGTCGTCAGCCTCAGGGGCCCGGGAGGCCGGGCTGCTGGCTGCCTGCAAAGCCATGATGGATTCTACCCCCTGCCTTTCATGCTGCAGAAGACGCCACCCATTTGTTCTGGCTGAGGTGCATCCACAGGTCTGCGAATATAATAACTTGAGAGGAAATTGAAGTAGTTAGTGTGAAGTGATGGGCATTTGAAGGAGACTCTCACTTGACCTGTGGGACTAATTTTTCAAACGCCATTTATTGTCTGACTTGAGCAGACGCGCGTGCATGGGGCCGCCTCACAGGCTCCATCAGGAGGCAGCTGAGGATCTTGGGGTTTGCAATCTCCCATTCAGCTGGGGGGCTCCCTCCCCTCTCTGTGACGCCTGCAGCCGGGGTGTCTCTTTTCCTCCCAGCAACAGTGGCCCCAGGCTACGCCGGCTCGGACGTTGCGGGGGACGCGGGCACTGGCTGTCGGCTTGCGGTCTGGGCGCAGCTGTCCGGAGGGCAGGACCACACGCGCCGCGGGTTCAACGTCTCTGTTACGAGGACCTTTCCAGATGGCATTGCTTACTAAGCGGACAGTTAGGCGCTGTAGCCCCAAGCAGTCTCAGGTGGGGACATTCATCTTGGAAAGAGTGGGAAACTGACACTTTCCCATTTCACTGCCGAGGGAGAAAAGTGAGCTCGTCCGTCCGCCCCCGGACGGAAACCTCTGTCCTCCGCCAGCATCCGCATCTTCATTAGACGGAGCGGGTGATGGGGGCTCGGGCTCCTGGATGCCAGGCAGTCGGGGTGTGGGTGAAGTCAGAGGCCTCCTTTAGGGCCTTGGAGCATGTATTTCACCGGCAGCTGTTTGGAGGTCTCGCCGAGCCCATCCCCGCCATTCTGGCTCCTGGCTCTTAATCCTCACACATCTCTTGTCATGACCGGTCATTTCAGGGTCTGCCTGACGACCCTGCCACCATGCCAGCGGCTCATTACTTGAGCGCCGTCTCTCCCAGGATCAGGATCGAGTCCACCGCCCACCCCACCCTTGTCTGTCCTGGGGGCGGGCCCCGCTTCTCCCACCGTACCGCCACGCCGCCTTACCCACCTTGGGCGGCCCGTGCTGTGCTCATCCTCAACCTGTCCCTCCCCAGCGCCTTCTCTGAGGGGCTGTCCCGAGTGCACAGGTGACTCCGCCGCGGGCCGGGGCCCCACGCACCCTTCTGTATCAGCGGAAGTAACTGGAACCAACCAGCTGCGCTGGTCTGGGTTGTGGCTTCCAAGGGCCGCGAGCCCTTCTGCAGGGTTTAAGGTGAGATCGTATATTTGCGTGCACCCCTGACTCTGACCTCACCCGCGTGGCACTTAGCTGTTAGGTTCTAAAGCTCTTTCTAGTAGGAGGATCCTATCAGTGACGTCCACGAGTGCCCAGTGGGGCTCCCAGGAGGTACCCACGGGCCTCTGAGCCCCTGAGGACCCCTGAACACCTGGCGTCTGATGCTGCCTTCCTGCCCCCTTCTGACCTCAGCGCCTCCCAAGTCCTGTCCCGCCAGGCCCCTCCCAGGTCCTAAAAATGCCCAGAAGCCCCTGCTCTCCTCCCGCCTACCCAGAACCCTGTCCCTACTGGGCCTTCCTGGACCCGTGTGGCTGCAGCCAGGAGGGGTCTCCTCGTCCACCCGGACCCCCAGGCTCACAGCGGGCGTTTCCTGCATCACTGACGGATGGGTCTACATGTCCAGGACAAAGTCACTGAATTTTGGTCCAAGCCAAATGGCTCAGACTCAGGCCTTCCTGACTAGCTGTGAGATCGGGCATCATCTCTCTAGCTTTCCATTCCCCTTTCCGTAAACACTGGGTGTGGGATGAGGTAGGAGGTGGATAGGCTCCAGGTTGGACATTTACAAACAGCCTCCTGTTTACCCTCTGAAGTGGAAGTGACAACAGAAACAGGGTAAACAGTCCATCTTCACCTCTTGTAAACATCTCAGAGTAACAGTCATGGCAGGGGCAAAGGGAGGCAAACCTGTCCCAGCAAAGGATTAAGAGATCTCCGCTCCCTGGTTTTCTTTTAGGACAAGGGAGACAGCACACACATGCAGAAAGGCTCCTTGGGATCAAAAGTCAGAGGATAACTGCAGGCCATAATGAGTCTTGCTCTTCCCAGAAGCCTTCACTTCGAGATCCATCTTGGCTGAAGGATTGGTGTGCACCCCATGGGTGGGTCCTGAGACAAAGTAACCGACAAGGGGGCAAAGCAAGATGATTGGCTTGAGGGAAGACAACGGCCCGAAAAACTGCCCTCTTGTGAAGGATTAAACCCGCAAAGGCACGGCTCTCTCTGAGCTCGCCAGCATGCCTTTCCACACGTCCTTTTACTTTCAATAAACTTACTTTACTCTGTACCTTCCGCCTCCTTGCCTGAATTTGTTCTTGACTAGGCAGGCGAGGACTCAGGACTTCAGCCCTCACTGCTGGTCCCTGTGGTCTAGTGTTTAGGACTCCCAGTCCCGGAACTAAGACCCTGTGTCCAGCTCCTGCTCACTGCTGCTTGCTGCAAGCTGCTGTTTACTGCTGTGTGCGTCCAGAATCAGGGAGATCCATCTTAGTGATTCAGAGAAGCCACTTAGGGTGGTGGAGCCGGGAGGTGTGAAGGGCTATCTGGACAGCAGAGGTGTGTCACTGCCGCAGGGTAAAGCATAGCTGACGCACGGATGGTGGTGAGTGTTTGTCTAGATGGATGGATGAGTGGATGGATGGATAGATGGGTGAATGGATGGATGGGTGGATAGATAGATGGATGGATGGATAGATGGGTGGATGAATGGATGGATGGATGGGTGGGTGGATGGATGGATGGATAGATGGGTGAATGGATGGATGGATGGATAGATAGATGGATGGATGGATAGATGGGTGGATGAATGGATGGATGGATGGGTGGGTGGATGGATGGATGGATAGATGGGTAGATGGGTGAATGGATGGATGGGTGGATGGATGAATGGATGGTAGGTAGATAGAATGATGGATGAATGATGGATGGATGGATGGACAGAATGAATGATGGATGGACAGATAGACATGTTTTGTGGGCATCCCCACCCAGAACTGGGTCTGGCCCCTCAGTGACCACAGATCACACAGTCAGACAACTGACAGTTACACTTGAGCTGCCCCTGGAGGAAGTGCTCGGGGACCACCGAGGGTGACCCTCTCCCATCCTGTCCCGCCGCCTGAGACCCAGCTCCTGGAGGTCAGTTCAGGGACAGCTCGGGGAGTGTCCTCTCCCACAGGCCCAGGCCAGGCCTCTCTGCAGGGACAGCTGTGGGCACAGCTGGGGCCCCGGCAGACAGCAGATGGAGGGTAAGCACCGACCTCCAGTGACAGGGACCCGACGCCACAGAAGCAGGAGCGGACCCCGGCACCTGGTCTCCCCAGCACGCCCGCCTGGGTCTCAGGGAGGTCCCGGTCCCCTTCTGTGCCCTTGGCCCTGTGAGTGGTCAGTGCCTTTGACCTTGTGTGAGGGCCAGGGTGGGAAGGTGCCCATCCCAGCGAGCTGGCCCCATCAGCCAGGCACACGTGGGTAAGGCAACACTTACAGCAAAGGCACAAAGCAAGTGGCTCCTCATCACAACAGCGCTAGCGTGAGCCCCCGTGCAGTTGTTGATATTTTGTACATAAACAAATATAAACACAGATGGGGTTTCCCATGTGGCACTAGTGAACCTGAATGCCAATGCAGGAGACATCAGAGACCTGGGCTTGATCCCTGGGCCAGGAAGATCCCCTGCAGGAGGGCATGGCAACCCACTCCAGTGTTCTTACCTGGAGAATCCCGCGGACAGAGGGGCCTGGCAGACTGTGGTCCATAGGATCACAAAGAGTCAGACACAACTGAAGTGACTTAGCATGCATGCATGTGAACACGGATACCTTTGTGTATCCTTAACAGGAAACAATAATTGTAATTAGTACTGAGGGTTTATTTTTAATGTAACCCAGGCACTTTATATGAATTATCTTATACCCCAAACTCTAAAATGTTTATTTTAGCTGGGATAAGGAGAAACTTTCAGATTTTCATCTTTCTATGTTTCTTTTTTGTTTTGGTTTTAAACAGAAGTGAGATCTCCCAGCGGTGTCTTCCTGGGGGTGGGAGAGAGGCCATCTGCTCTCCAAAGCCCCACCCCCACCCCAGCATCGAGGAATCGCTCCCAGCGGCATCCTGGATGGTGGGGGAGGAGGGGTCAATGTCCAGCATCCTGGGTCGAGGGCGGTGTCCTCAGCTGGTGATGAAACAGAGGGGCTGGCAGGATGACTGCCTGGGGAGAGGGGCTCCAAACGTTGCCGCTGCCCGGCTGTCTCTGAGTTGCTCCTGACTGGGGGCCTGGGGAGAGCAGCGAGGGCTGACCCCATTCACATACTCCACTAATCTGCACTAATCTGCAGCATGCGAGGTCAAGGGGTTTTTCTTTTTGTTTTTTTTAACAACATCAGCTTTTTCAATATACCGTCACCAGGATACCTGCCTCCAGCTCTGCTGGGAGGAGAGATACAGACTCTGCAAAGTAGAGCGTAAGGCTGAACTGTGGGCAAAGAGGAGACAGGTCCCCAGCGCCTCTTGGCAAACAGGCGGGCTGACCGGGGGCCACCCCTCCTCCCGGGGATCCCCGCGTCCGGAGCCCCCGAGGCCGCTCCTGCGTACCGCAGAGGGGACCTAGTGGGGGTGACCAGGAGTTTGTCATGCAAACCCAGACGCCGGCCTGGGGTAGATGTGGCCTGGGCGAGACGCGGGGGCAGCAGGAGGAGACCAATCAAACCCGCTCCGTGTCCCCCCCGCTTACAGGCTGGCCCCCTGGAAATATCGCCCACACTGAGAGGTACAAACAAGTTCACCCCGGTCCTCACTGTGCCCTCCAGCTCTCCAGGACAGCCAATCTATGCTGGTTGCGGGGAGCCCATAGCAGTGGCTGCTAGCTCACCACCAACCTCCAGTCTCCCACTTCCCCTTCATCTAGTGGACACTCCCAAGTTTAGATGGGCACATGGCTGCCTAGCAAGGGATGACCTGGGTGTGGCCATGTGACTGTCTTGGCCCCCATGAGCAAAAGGGATGCACACCCCTTTGGGGTAATGATCTTCAAAAGAGTGGGCATGTGGTCCTTTTGCCCTGTTCTTTCTTCTAGCCAAAGGAATTGCAGATGTGATGGCAGGAGCCAGAGTAGCCACTCTGGGCCCAGAGTCGAAAGCTACCTGATGAGATGGTAGTCACCCCACCAGCCCATCACTTCCTACCTTCTAACTGCTTAGTGAGGACTGTTTGTTACCCCTGACTAGATGGTACAAGTCATATAGGTTGAAGGAGCATGGATCCCTAACAAGTTGGCAGGAACTCAGGTTTCCACTCTGACATGTACTAGGGTCAGGGTGCAGACAGCACCCTCAGGTGGGAGTGCAAAGCCATTTTCACCAGTCCCTGCTCTTGCCTCTCAAGGAGTTTGGTGACCCCAGCCGTTCGGCCCTGAGGAGAGACAGCTGACCCTGCTGGTGGTGATGCGGGGACCAGCGGCTCCTCCTTCACAGCCCCAGGGTCTCAGAGCCCTTCGCTCCAGCCCAGCTCAGGGCACGAGCAGGGGAGAGACCGCAGGATCCAGAGCCCAGCCAGCGTGGACCAGAGCGCCCTGTCCTTCCGATGCCCTTCATCTGGTGAGAACTGGCCGCGTGCCCCAGGGCCCTGGTGGTGTGGGCACTTGGGGAGCCTCCTAGTCATCATGGTTTCATCAGGAGAAAGAGTCTCGTCTACATCCAGGTCAGAACCATCGACATGCCTCCTAAGACTCCACTTGACAGAAGGTCCGTGGAGAAAATGAAGGATCACGGGAGCTTAGGCCCCAGTCGTGTCCTGACACCCTGTGACCCCACGGGCTGCAGCCCACCTGGTTCCCCTGTCGACAGGATTTGTGACCTCATGAACTGTAGCCCGCCAGGCTCCTCTGTCCATGGGATTCTCCAGGCAAGAATACTGGAGTGTTGACATTTCCTCCTCCAGGGGGTCTTCCTGACCCAGGGATCAGATCCACGTCTCCGGCGTCTCCTGCACCGGAAGTCAGGTTCTTTACCTGCTGGGCCACCAGGGAAGCAGGAGGATCATAAACTTTTCCTAAAATAAAAAAGAAAAGTTTGCAGATACAAGAACTGGACAAGAAGAGAGAACTTTCAGATACAAATGAGACAGTTCCCAGGGTGCATGTGAGTCCATGTGCCTAAGGAGGGTGGTGACCACCCACGCGGAGTCATGGGAACAGTGGAATCAAAGAGAACCACGAAATGGGAAAATATTGGCACTTCTGGTCATGTGAAATCTAAAAAAAAAATACTTGACTTTGAACAAAAGAGAAAATTACATAATGGTTATTATTAGATTAATGGCTGTTCCCACACCCAATTAGTAAATGTTGAACACACATTTAAAGAGCAATTAGGAGGATCCCCGTGATACTGCAGTCTGGCTCTGCCCAGGTAATGAACTTGAACCTGGGGGCCCGCAGGCTGCACCCGCCCCCGTCCTGACCCCCTGCTCCATGGGGACACCCTTCAGAGGGCTGCCCCACCCAGGGCTGCCTTATTTTCCACCGTCCCCCCAGCACAGCTGAGCCCCTGCACCCCCCGCCCCCCAGGGCCTTCTGCACTTCTGTGTCCTCGTGGGGCTCTGGCCACGTTCAGCTCCGCCCCCCACTGCTGGCCCCGCCCCTGCCTGTGACCTTGGGTGGATCATCTCAGGGACAACACAGGACCGGTTCAGCCCTCCAGCTTGATACGCGAACGCTCCATAAACGGGAGCCTAAGGGCCGCACCTCCTGCCTTCCGACCTGGCCTTGGGCTTTGGCGAGTCTAAGTCTCAGCTTAGCTCTGGGACGGGGGGACAACTCAGGCTGACCCGAGGTGACGCCTGTGGGGAGGGGAGCCCACGCCTGGTGATGAGTGAGCTTCTGTGTCGCAGCTCCTCCGGCTGACGCACAAATGTCCGTGAACTTGGGGCTTTCGGGGGTTTTCCCTCTCACGGTCAGGGGCCCAGAGTCTGGAAGCAACGTGCCTACAGGGCCATGCTCCCTCCTGGCTCTGGGCCAGGACCCTTCCTTGTGTCGACTTAAAAGACAGTCACAACCTAAAAGTTGGGAGTTGTGTTTTATTTGGTGGAAAATTTTTGGACTTCAAGCCTGGGAGGCAGCATCTCAAAGTAACCTTGAGAAATTGCTCTTAGGAGACTGGCGGGGGTGGGGGGAGGTGGGGGCGGGGGGGAAGAGTGGGTTACATAGAAGTTTCACAACAAAGGGCAGGTAGTCTGAACATCAAGAGATTATTGTTAGTTAAAGGAAACCAGGTATTTCAGGTTAGGGAATTTAGCCCTTCTCTATGAATGAGAGGACACAAGGATCTGGGCTCCCTGAAATCAATCCTTTCGTATGCATCTCAACTCTCGGGGCCAGCATCCTGGTTTTGTTCACACCCCGAGCGCCCTTGGGCTCACTATAAGGAGTGGTTGCAACCCTGTGGCTGTTAGAAGACAGGTATTTTCCCCTTCCCGAGCGCCCTGAAGGGCTGGGATCGCAGAAGACTGTGACAGCTTGTTTACTGATATGAAGGAAATGCTCCCTTTCTCACCGGGATCTACTGAGGCTGCTGCTGGCTCCAGGGGCCCGGACTTGCGGCCGCCTCGCCTGTCTCTGCCTCTGCCTTCATGTGGCCCCCTTCCTGCTATGTATCTGAGTCTCAAAATCTCCCTTTTTTCTTCTTATAAAGACTCCTCTCATCGGATTTAGGGCTTACCCTAAACCCCGGGTGAACTCACCCTGATGCTTAACTACACCTGTGAAGACCCTTTATCCAAATCACATCACAGTCAACGTTCTCAAAGGTTAGGGCCTGGGCATAGCTTCTGGGGCCTCCACTGAGCCCACCTTCCCCGCAGGTGCGGGCCCCTACAAGCAGGTGCGCACCCAGCCTCTGCTTTTGAAAGTAGAAAATGCCGCTTCCCTTCTCCCCTTCTCTCTGTGTTCCAACAGTGGAGGCCGCCCCTCACTCCAGAAACCTGCCCGGGCCCCCAGATCTTTTCTCTCATCTCAGAGCTCCCCACGGCCGTGCCCACCCTGCACCAGCTGCCCCATGCCTCCTCCCTGGCAGGTCTGCCCTCCTCGACCCGGACCAGAGCCCCCACCACACAGGATGTCTAGCCTCAAGGCTCAGAAGTACAAGCGGCATCAAATCCAGACCCGCAAAGGAGCGGGGTGTAAGGACAGAGGTGCAGAGTCTGCAGCAGGAAGGGGAGACACGGGCAGTCTGCGGCCTCCACGGGGCGCAAACCGCAGTTGGGAGCATCTGGGGAGAGACTGACCAGGGCCCATTAGCCCGCTCTGCTCCGAGAGCTTGATTGAATGAGGTTTTAGGTTTGGCTTCGCTGGTTATTGTAGTTTTTCCCATTATTTCATTGTGCAAATTCCTTGTAGAGTCAGCAGAATCTGGAGGTAAACTGAGCAGCTACTGTGAAGTGTGAAGAATTACCCTCAGCGAACGCAGTCAGACTATTTGCTTATGGGATCAGCGTGTGGAAACGAGGCCTTGGGGCTGGCAGACTGGCCGCTGGCAGGCCGGCCGGGAGCGGTCACCTTCCCGGAGCCGAGTCGCGGCTCCCTGACTCCAGCGGCGGGGGGATGTCCTGGCTCCATGGGGCCGACGCCGCACCATCTACGCGGTATTGCCAGCCCCATTCACTGTGCCGCTGACAACAGCTCCCGGGGGCCGGCAGGGCAAGGGGGGCAGAAAACACGTCCATGGTGCATACTCATTCACCGGGCAATTATTGACTCCTGTCCCCTCCCTGGGGTCCCCCCACATGGGGCCTTAAGTCTGGGCAGGCTGAGAACAAGAAACAGGCCTCTGGAGGCCGTGTTTGCTGTGCTGAGTGGACGCTCAGGTGCCTGCTAGACCTGCTCTGGAGGACCCCAGCGCAGAGTCCCTATCCTTGCTGGGTCAGTGGTCCTCCCCCTGGCTACGTGGCAGAATCCCCCGAGGGCCGTGACTGACATCACCACTGACTGAAGTCAGGACCGACTGAATCGGGACGTGCAGGTGGAGCCTCGGTGTCCATGTCCTTCCCGCACTCCTGGGGCTTCAGGAGCAGCCGCGGCTGAGAACCGTCCTCCTGAGCGGGGTGCTGGCTCAGTCTTAGAGGAGGCTGGGGGCCCCTCACCCATTAGAGCACATGCCTGGATGGGGAGAGGAAGGCCTTGCACACACAGAGGCTTCCTCTGACCGGCACAGGGGCTGCCCGGACGTGCAGATGTCCCTTCAGTATAGTCAGTGCTTGAAGAGGGAGGGTTGAGTCGGTGGAAGGAAGGATGGACAGATGACGGATGAGTGGATGGGTGGATGGAGGATGGATCGGTGGGTGGGTGGATGGGTGAATGGGTGGATGGATGGATAGATGATAGATGAGTGAATGCAGGGGTTGATAAGTGGATGGACAAGTGGATGGGTAGGTGGATGGATGAATGAATGGATAGATGAGTGGATGGATGGGTTGATGAATGAATGAATGGATGGATGGGTGGATGAGTGGATGGGTGGGTGGATGGATGGACAAGTGGATGGGTGGGTAGGTGGATGAATGGGTGGGTAGGTGGATGAATGGGTGGATAGATGGGTGAATGGATAGGCAGATGGATGGAAGGATGGATGATAGAGGATGGGAAATAAATGACAGTCACCCTTTGCTAGAGGACTGTTGAGAAGCGTAAGACAGAATTCCTTACCTTACAATACATTATAAAACCTTAGCTTTTAAGAATCTGTGAAATCAATGGCTTACAGAGGCAGCAGGGGACACCGCAGTCAGTTTGGGGAGGCCGATAACCACTGAGCAGGCGTGTGCTCCTGGCCCAGGACCTGGACCGACCCACAGAACCCCCCTCCCATCTCCCTCACCCTGACCACTGTCCCCACCCCTGCCTCCACTGTCCTGCTGAAGACCCCACACTCACAGATGCTTGACTGCTGGCTCGAGCTTCTGCTGCTAGGAGATGGAGGGACTGGACCTGAGGTTATCCGTGCCTGGGTGCAGGACCAGCGTTCTGAACACAGGGGACAAGGGCCAGGGCTTGGCGGGCATGAGGAGGACACAGAGAAAAGGTGAGACCCTTCTGGGCCCACAGCACTAGTGGAGGTGGCGTCTGAGAAGGGTAAGCAAGCCCCGCCCGGTGGGAATGAGGCAGAGACACGCAGGCGCCCCACCCCGCCCCGCCCCCGAGTCCTGGCCGGGGCTCCTCAGGGCTTCTTAAATAAATGTGGTTGTGTTATACATCATTTTAATACACATTTCTTGCCTTATGCCTTTTTGCTAGTGACTTATGACTTACTGTGTATATTTATTTTAGACTATGGAAAAGATGTTAGACAAAAAGCAAATTTGAGCAATTTTCTCATTCAGGTTCAAAATGGGTTGCAGAGCAGCATAGACAGCTCGCAGCATCAGCAACACGCCTGGCCCGGGAGCTGCTAGTGCCGGGGTGGTTCAGGGAATTTTGCGGGGGAGAGGAGAGTCTTGACGAGGAGCACAGTGGCGGCCGGCGGAAGCTGACGGTGACCAGTTGAGAGCCGTCTTCAAGGCCAGTTCCCTTACAGCTGCAAGGAAGTTGGCCACTCTGTGGTTGAAGAGGTGAAAAAGCAAAGTGGGTGCCTCGTGAGCCGACTGAAAACCAAAACATCATCGTTTTGAAGTATCATCTTCTCTTACTCTGCAAAACAACAAAAAACCATCTCTCGATCAGATCGTGATGTGCAACAAAATGTGGATTTTATGACAACTGGTGGCAACCAGCTCAGTGGCTGGACAGAGAAGAAGCTCCAAAGTGCTTCCCAAAGCCAGACTTGCACCAAAAAAGGTCATGGCCCCTGTTCGGTGGTCTGCTGCCCGTCTGATCCCCTACAGCTTTCTGAATCCCAGGGAAACTGTTACATCTGAGAAGTGTGCTCAGTAAACTGATGAGACGCACTGAAAACTGCAACGCCTGCAGCAGGCATTGGTCAGCAGAGGGGGCCCAGTTCCTCCCCACGAGGGTGCCTGACCCACATTGCACAACCAATGCTTCAGAAGTTGAACGAATTGGGCTACAAAGTTTTGCCTCATCCACCACGTTCACCTGACCTCCCGCCAACTGACTACCACTTCTTCAAGCATCTCGACAACTTTTTTGCAGGGAAAACACTTCCACAACCAGCAGAAGGCAGAAAATGCTTTCCTAGAGCTCATCAGATCTCGAGGCACGGATTTGTACACTACAGGAATAAACAAATTTATTTCTCTTTGGGAAGAATGTGTTGATTGTAACGGTTCCTATTTTGATTAGTAAAGGTATGTTTGAGTCGAGGTATAATGATTTCAAATTCACGGTCTGAAACCACAGGTAGGCTTGCACCAACCTAGATAGAAGAGCTGGCAGACCAAGCCCAGCTCCACTCACCCTCTGTCTCCTTGTCTGCAAAGCAGAGATGACACCGACTCTCCGTGCAGCAATCCCCTCGGAAAGTGGACCGCTTCCTGGAAGGGGTCGGGACATACACTCCCTCTCCTCCCAGGACCCCTGGTTCGCTCCTGGACCAGCATTAGAGAGGAAGGGAGGGTTTAGGGCAAGGAGACTGCCCTGTAGGTTACAGTTCTGCATAATGTCGGTATACATTTGTCCAAATCCATAGGACGTCCAATACCAGGCGTGAACTGTGATGTAAGCCGTGGGCTTTGGGTGATGATGAAGTGTCAGTGGAGGCTCACCAGTTGTAAGAAATATCCCATGTGGAGGTGGATGTTGATAGTGGGGGAGGCTGGGCATGCAGGTGGAGGCGTACATGGGAAATGTGTGTACCTTCCACTCGATTTTACCTTAAACCTAAAACTGCTCTAAAAAGTAAAGTCTTAATTACAAAAAAGAGGATGAAGGGGAAGAGGAGGAGGGAGACTGGCAGGGCAGGTGGGTGGACCCTCCCGAGCCTCTTCCCCTCCAGGAGGCAGTGAGGCGAGTTGGCCGCAGGGGTGAAGCCGCAGCAGGGACCCAGCCCAGGGAGCCAGGAGGGGACACACACTGGGCTCCTGTCCCCCCACCAGCTGCGCCAGCTGGTCCCCGAGACCACCAGCGACATTGCCAGGCCGAGCTGTTGAAATAAGCTCCTGGCGTTTGCACGTAAATCTCCAGGCTGAGAATGCCAACGTGGGTTTGATTCTGAGTATGGTTTCTGCAGCATTGATAATGACTCCGTAAATCTGCAAAGTATGTATCTTTAATCTGGCATAATTAAATGCTGAGTTATTTGCGAATGAAATGTTTAAAACCAGCAAAGCTGCTGCAGGGTCCCAAGACTGAATCTCTGGAAGCAGGTCTTGGCCAAGCATCGTCTCCACCTGCCCCTCCTCTGTGACGGCTGGTAGAGGAACAGGAGCACAGACGGGAGCCCCGAGGCCCCGCCCTGGGGGTGCGTCACCCCGAGCTTTGGCAAGGGAGCTTGCTTGCCTTGGCGGGGGCGGCGGCAGGCGGCTCAGCTGGCTCCCCAGCGACGCTCCAGGCAGGCAGGTGCTCAGGGGACGGGAGTGAAGTGCCGCTAAGGTGATGCTTGGAGCACCCTTGCTGGGATGAAGGGTTGTGACTGCGAAGAGGATAAACAAGTGATGGGCTCCTTACAATCCTTCCTCCTCCCGTCCCTTCCACAGAGGGATGGCCGGGAGCAGGGCAGAGCCGGGGCTGGCAGGGGACGTGTTGGGTCAAGCCCCGGGTGGGTCAGGGGTCCAGATCCATCCTCATGTCTCCCTCAACAGTTCGCGGATGGAGGGTACACGTGTGTGTGTGTGTGTGTGTGTGAGAGAGAGACATGCTGTGTGCGCAGGTTTTGTGTGAATCTGCACAGGTGAGTGTGTCTGTGTGCAGGTGAGTATCTGCGTGCAGATGTGTGTGAATCTGTGTGCAGGTGGGTGTGTGTCTGTGAGCAGGTCAGTGTGTGTTCAGGGAACTGGCCACAGGAAGCCTGATAGCACCTGTCCAGGTGACACATTATTTTTGGCTCCATCGTCCGGCAGTCACTCACCTGTGAGCGTGAGCTCCCAGCCAGACTCTGTAGGCAGAGTCCACAGGTGCCGACAGTCAGCGGAGGCCGACCGTGGGCTGTCTGTGGTGTAATAGGGCTGTGTCAGTGACAGAGGTCCTCCTTCAGCGGCATCACTGGAGCATTAAAGGTGAAAAATTATGGTACTGACATTGGCCTTAAAAGCCATATTAATAATAAAAACAGTAACTGCAGCAGAGTTAACTACAACAGAGATAAGACTAATGCAGCCATTGGCAAATCCAGGTGAATGGTGTATGTGTATTGATTGTACTGTTCTTGCAACTTTTCACTAAGTGAGAAGCATTTTCAATATTAAAATAGTAAGTGGTGAAAATGATTTCACAGAGAAACAAAACAGGTGGAAGCTGGACATGGTTTTCATGTCAAGGACATGTTTGTGACCACACATAAGAGAACAACAGAGACAGAATCCACAAAGAATGAGTGACTGGCCCGGTAATTGACACAACCAGCAGAAAGACATTAGCGGATACACAAGGATTTAAGTAATCCAATTAGAGGGCTTGCAGTGGAAGACATATGTATTATTTTACACCAAGACACACAGACTACAAATCCCTTTGGACACACCAGAAATAGCATGAGTGCAAGCATTAGCAATGGAGCAGACTACAGAAGAACCGCCCAGATGCTGAGGAATCCGTACTGTACAGATTGTCCTTTTGGCCAAAGAATAGTAAAATGAGAAACTATTGATTTTGAAGTATCATTGAAACCTAAGCAACATGGAACTCAGTGAATGTGGGTAAAAACAATCGGGTTGAAATGACAAAGAGTTTCTATGAAACTTTGCATTCCCTCTGGAGCATGACTAAGTATAATTAGGAGTTTGATTTTAAGTATGGTTATCACGGCACTTCCTGGGGGCTCCCCGGAGAAGGATCTGCCTGCCCGTGCAGGAGATGTGGGCTCAGTCCCTGAATCAGGAAGACCCCACGTGCCGTGGAGCAACTAAGCCTGCGGAACACGACTATGGGGCCTGCGCTCTAGAGCCTGGGGGCTGAGACGACTGAAGCCTGCGTGCCCTAGAGCGTGCTCCTCAGCAAGAGAAGCCCCAGCCGCGAGACGCCGCCCGCTGCGACTCGAGAGCGGCCCCTGCTCGCCGTAACTAGGGAAAGGACAAGGCAGCAACAGAGACCCAGCACAACCGAAAATAAATTAAATTAAAACAAATAAATTAATTAATATGCAGACTGGGGGAACCGAAGCTAAGTCTTCAAGTCAGGAGGTTAGGAAAAAACCAAAGCAAGCGTCCCTCCCTTCCTTGGCC
Source organism: Dama dama (assembly GCF_033118175.1). Taxonomy (NCBI): domain Eukaryota; kingdom Metazoa; phylum Chordata; class Mammalia; order Artiodactyla; family Cervidae; genus Dama; species Dama dama. The sequence continues at coordinate 1,806,496 of NC_083702.1, forward strand.
TTAAAGGAAAGAAGGGAATAATGAGACAAAGCCCGGCCAGCAGGAGCACTGAGCCAAGTAAGAGGAAAAAGCAGAGGCTGGATGTCTGCAAGAGCTTATAACTCAGGAAGCTGTGGTCAAGACTAGAGATGAGAGAAAGGAGAGAAACAACAAAGTCAGAATAAGAGGGTGACTAAAAACATCCCAAGGAGCTTTTCCGTTCTCCTCGCTTCTTGCTGCTCAAAGTTCCTGCTCTCCACACCTTGTCGCCACGCCACGCAAAACTGAGGAAATCAAGAGCCTTCTGCTCACAGCCGGGCGAAAGGATGCCAGGTCTGTCAAGATCAGGAAAAGTAAGGATGACGCGACGTTTAAAGTTCGACGCAGCAGATGCTTTTACACCTTGGTCATCACAGACCAAGAGAAGGCAGAGATGCTGACACGGTCCCTGCCTCCCGGTTTGGCAGAGAAAGAGCTGAAATGAACCACGCACACTGATTTGAACTGTATTAAAATATTTTAAATTCTCAAAAAAAAAAAAAAAGCACAAAGAAGGTAACATGATATTTCTCCAGAAAGTTTTGTGTTAATGAGTTGGAAAACATAGATAAAACATTTGTTTTTGGAAAATCTGAAAATGCCAAACTTGAACCAAGGCGAAAGGAAGATTTGACTAGGAGAGGGGTCATTAAAGTCACCCCAAGGGGAGGCTCCAGGCCTAGCGTGGCAGTCAGGTGTTAATATCCACAGTGAAGGGCATCTTCACCCTTCCCAGGAAAATAAGCTAATAACCAACTTTGGAGCTTACCTTGGTTTCCAGACTGGACAATTGCATTGTGAGGTAATAGAGTTTTAAGCCTGTTTTATTTATAACCATAGATGCAAAAGTCATAAACAAATTGTTACTAAAATTCATGTCCATGTTGGAAAAAACTATCTAATATGATTATGATTTTCCCTTGAATGTGAGCATGTCTCAAAACTAGAAAATCTAACCATAAAAGATAAGATTTATGTGACTACAAGGAGAGATGTAGAAAAATGTTTAGGGTTAAAAAACAAACAAACAAACAAAAAAACAAAAACCAAAAACCCCAAACTGCTCAGATTTGGGGGAAAAAAAAAATCTATCAGAAGATTAGTAACCAAAGGGAATTCTCTTGGTTAAGACCATATAATAAAAATCTATAGTTAATACTATGCTTAAAGAAATTGAAAATGGATTTCCAGTTAAATCAGACTAAAGAGAAAGTTTGCTCATTAGCATAACCACTGCTCATGGCATCAGAGAACTTGGCCATGGACAATGTGTGTGAAATAAAGTGGTTCTTATAGAGAGGTGATCATATACATAGAAATCCAAACAGAAATAGAGATGAAAGCCTGGCACTAATCAAAGGACTTAGAAGGCTTCTCAGATGCAAGGTCAGCTTACCATCACTTAGCTCTGGACCTCAGTGGGAGCAACACCCAACTACAATGTTGATCCTAAAAAGAAGTATAATTTACTAAAATGACAACCCATTTTAGACAAACTGGTCCAACAAAGAACACACAAGATCTTTTTGAAGGTTTTTTTTTTAAAGATTTCATTGAAGTGTATAAAATACTCCCAACATGATCTCCTTCAAAATTTCATGTGGCTTATTTGGAGATGAGATTCTACGAAATGGTTCAAAGTCATTCCAAAATACACATGAAATCTGCACAACTTTTATAAACTCTAGTCAACTCTAATAAAAGAACTGCCAACATAGGCAACTTGCCTAAGGGGTATTATGACTTATGAAAAAGTTACACAAATGATTTAATGGACAAAAGCTGAGTGGTTGGACAGATGAATGGGCAGCTGAGGCCAGGAAGAGAGGATGGATCAGTCAGGTCTGGATGTGGATGGGCCCCTGGCATAAGGTAGAAGTGGGGACTGATGGCTGATGACCACTCGAAAAGTTTTCAGCCACAGGAAATGTCCAGCAGGTGCTGAAATGAGAAAGACAGAAAATGCTGAGTAAGGCTAAGCAGCAAAGAGACCTTTCCTACAGGATGGATGAGATTGCAAATTGGGACAAAGACCTTAAAAAAAAATAATAAAGCCTAAACAGGCTACAGTTAGGGCCAGCCCATGACTCAGCAACTCCAGACCTAGAGATACAGTCAGCAGAAATGCATGCTTTGGAAACAGGAAAAGATGTTGATCCTTATATTTGTCTCAGGGTCCAACATGGCTGCTGGTGCTCCACCTATCACATTAACTTTCCCAGAAGAAAGGGACTTTCCATAATCCTATACTATACTCCTATTACCACTTTATTGGCCAGAACCCAGTCACCTGGCCTTGACTATCTGCAAAGTAGGCTGGGAGTGTAGCCCCATAAAGGAGTGCAGGGCAATCCTACATAAAACCATAAAACTGGAAGGTTGTCCAGTTGCTCAGTCATGTCATTCTCTTTGTGACCCCATGGACTGCAGCACGCCAGGTTTTCCCGTTCTTCACCATCTCCTGTAGTTTGTTCAGCTTTAGCATCAGTCCTTCCAATGAACATTCAGGGCTGATTTCCTTTAGGATGGCCTGGTTGAATCTCCTTACAGTCCAAGGGACTTTCAAGAGTCTTCTCCAACATCACAGTTTGAAGGCATTAATTCTCAGGCGCCTTCTCCCTCCAGCCCTTCCTTCCTGCCTCCCAGGCACGCTTATGTCCACTTGTCCAAAATGCTCTGTCCCTTCAATGCCCTTGATGTTGCAAGTTGATCCTGCTTCCTGGAAAGACTTATCGCCCAACATTCCTTTTGTGAACTCCTACTTTACCCTCCACACCCACCTCACAGAGTCCTTAATTATTCCTTAATTATTCCTTAATTATTTCTCTGCATACACAGCTGTCCCCCAACTAGAATGGGACCTTCTCAAGGGCGGGTACCATCGGGTCTGAATCCCTTCTGTGGGGCACACAGTGGATGCAGTCTGATGTTGGTTGAATTAATAAATGTTAACTTTCTAAAGTTTAAGCCTTCCTTTTTTGGCAGGGAAGTTCTGTCTTTGACGTCAGGGCAGTTGAAATGCAATTGTTTCCTGTGAATTGGTTCCCTTGGTTCCCAGCAAGAGCCCCCTCCTTTCCAGGACACCCCTGTCCACTCTGCTTACTGCATCCTGGTGGGGCTTCTCGGGGTGGGGCTGGTCTCCTGGGAGTGAGGACAAACCCGCCTGCTTCCTAATGGGTCACCCATGCCTCTCAAGCATCTTCCAGGGAAATCACCCCTAACATCAAAAACAAAGCCCAGCGCTGGTGACTGAGGGGGCTGGCTCCCTGGGGCTCCTCCGCGTCGCGCTCTCTCCTGAGACCCCGGGAACATCCGGCCAGGTTGCCTCTGCAGGGGTTGCAGCTTGTGGGGCCACGGCACCTGAACCCAGGAGAGTAGAGATCGAGGCATGTGCTCTAAATGGGAAATGCACCCCGGATTTCAAAGACACTACAAAAAAGCTGGACTAGATCATGCATCAGTTTTTAAATTGGCTACATATTGAAGTGATAATATTGGATAATTGGAGTTGAAATGATAATAATTGGATAATTAGATTAAATGAAAGAGATAATTAAAATATAAATATTTCACCTGTTTTCCCTCGCTGAGTGTGACCAGTAGAAATTTTTAAATTATACAGTTGGCTGGTAGTCCGGTCCCCTGAGACGGCGTGGGTCTCCCGGGCGGGGCAGGGCCCATGGGTCAGATTCACGGGGGCTCTCAGCTCTCACACTCAGACCCCACAGCTTCTGATGCACCGAGGTGACAAAGGGACCGGTGACCTGTCCCAATCATCTCCCATCTCCAGGGAAAGACGTGGAGGGAGCTTCCTTAAAGTCCTTGGACACAGAGGAGCGTACACTCCAGAGAGTCTGCAAGCTGACCCTGCAAGTGCTGTCTGAGCCCCAGGAATGTCAGAGAGGGGAGCTCCTCCAGGAGGAAGGGCCCCACAGAACTGCAAATCCAGCTTGGGCTGCCTCCACGACGGAAGCTTTGTGCTCCAAACTCGTGGCACCGGCATCGAAGCTCACGGTCAGCTGGATGGAAGGAATAGGAGGATGTGTGCCTCACAGACCCTGGTGCCCGCCATGACTGCCCGCCGTGACCTGGCCCCGCTGAGCCACAGTTTTGGGGGTGCACGTGCTGCCCCCGCACTTACGCAGCCTCGGCCTTCCCAGGGTCTAGTCTGCACACCTGGGCCCCACTTTCCTGGCCTCAGATAAGGTCTCTCCATCCCTGCCCTGCACACCGGCTCTTACAAGCTCCAGCCCAGAAAGGACCCCATGCTCTGCCCGTCTCCGCAGCCCATGGAAGAGGGGAAGGAGCTCCTCTTCCTCGGAGCTGGCCGAGCAGTCTGGGGTGAGTAGAGAACCATCAGGGACTCAGGGAGTGGACATGTCCCCTCACAGTTGCCCAGGTCCTCCGGCCGGGGAGGCAGAAGGGCTGGACCATGCCTGGCTCGAGGTTTGGGTTTAATTAAACTGTGGTGAGAGCCCAGGTCGTTTTCTGATGGCCTTCACCTGACAGCAATTTCTCCAGCGGCTTCTATAAAATAGCCATGGTGGTTGTCCGAGTTTCTGAGTCCACCGCTGCAGAGTGGACTCTTGGTGCCTGGAGACTTAGACGGTTCTGGCTTTGACAATGGACCTACTGGGTTTGGCGCTGGCACCCAGTAACTATGGGCTTCCCTGATGGCTCAGATGGTAAGGAATCCACCTGCGACGCAAGAGACCTGAGTTTGATCCCTGGGTCAGGAAGTCACCCTGGAGGAGGAAGTGGCAACCACTCCAGTGTTCTTGCCTGGAAAATTCCATGGACAGAGGAGCCTGGCGGGCTATAGTCCACGGGGTGGCAAAGAGTCAGACATGACTGAGCGATTGATACTTTCACTTTCCAGTAACCATGGAGACTTTTGTCTTGGGACCACTTCCTGTCTGTAGAATGGACTTCTAGCAGCATCTCCTGGCAGGGCTCGGAGGACTCAGCCACGTGGTGCCCACAAGCTCCTGGAACAGATGCAGACAGATAGAGGTCGGTTCTTCTTTCCACTGATGCTTGAGAAACAGACCCAGGTGGCCAGGCCTCCCACTCCTGATGTCAGGAATGACTGTGGGAAAGGCAGGCTGGCCGTCTGTAGATCCTTCCAGAGAGAGGATGCTATCTGAGCCCATGAAAGAAAATAAAGACCCAAAATCACCTCTGAAGTTAGGCGAACAGTAACAGAGAAAGCAAATTAATGGTTTAAGGAAATGTTTAAAAATAGAAAACTAATAACTATTAATTTTAAAATAAATTAATTAGGCAAGCTTGAAAGAATGCCATTTTTTCCTGAACTGTCAGCGATGAGGAGCTAAGAGTGCCTCACAGATGACACTATAAATTTCACTTATATTCTAGTGATTAAACCAAAGTGATTTATTGGAGTTTTATGAGGGCATTTTCCCTCTGTAACTTAAAACACAGACTGTATCAAAAGCGCCCACTTATTGCCATTATTCCAACATTGGTTATATTCTATTCTCTTATTTTGTGATTTATAACTTTGTTTTTCTCGAGATTCTAATCTTAACACTGTTGGTGTGCTGTGTGTGTTAAGTCGCCTCCGTCGTACCCAATTCTTCACGACCCCGTGGACTGTAGCCTGCCAGGCTCCTCTGTCCATGGGATTCTCCAGGCAAGAATACAGGAGCAGGTTGCCATGCCCTTCTCCAGGGCACACACAAAGAACTTTGGAAAAAAAACATTAATACGAGAAACAATGACAGGTTGGAGAGGTGTTCTATTCGAGTGTGCACGAGTGTGTGGGTGTGCACCTGGGTTGGATGCTCTCTGCTGGCCGGACCTGCCCTGAAGGATGAGGAAGCTAGCCCCTCCCCACCCTCCCCCCAGCACCTCCCCCGGCTCATATAGTCACGTCACTTACGCTGCTGTTGTAAGGTCCAACATCGCCAAGGCTGGTTCATCTTCTCGACACTGAAACACACTTTAATCCGTACACCACTGGCATTTGCACCAAGTATTCTCCCTCCATCGGCTTGTTTGCTGTGGCCCAGCCACCACCTGGACCAAACGCCTCCCTGAGACATCTCATATCTCCCGAGCTTTGGTTTAGGGGGCACTTAATTCACTTTGAGCCCACAGAATCCTTTCTCACATGTCCGTCTTCGTATACAAACAAACTTGGCTTCCGACCGGCAGCGCCCCATTCCCCACTGACCCCCGCGGCCTCGCTCCTGTGTCTCGTGACGTCAGGGTTATCAGAGCATGCCTGAGGCACGCGTACCCCGCCCTGACCCTCAGCAGGCTCGCTCCTGTGCCTACATGGGAGGGCAGGGGGTGGGGGACGTGCCTAGCCCAGCGGACAGCGAGACGCAGGGTCTGAGCCGCAATCTCTCAGCTCGTCCATCCCTTGCGGTTGGAGCCCATCTCTCTCCTGGTGAGATTTCATCCCAAAGTAGCTGTTTCCAGCAGAAGGCAGAATCCATTGTATACTTTATTTTTTCTTCCTTTATTTTTATTAGTTGGAGGCTAATTACTTTACAGTATTGTAGTGGTTTTTGCCATACGTTGACATGAATCAGCCATGGATTTACATGTGCTCCCCATCCCGATCCCCGCTCCCACCTCCCTCCCCATCCCTCCCTCTGGATCATCCCCGTGCACTTTAGAATGACTGCCATTGCCTTTACAGCTCAGGGAAGCTTTACTTTTCCTGCCAAGAACCACACTGCCTTTTTCCTTGAAGGCACCCCAAGCAGACAGGGCAACCACACCCTGTCCTTGGAGCTAACGTGCTCCCCGAGGAACCGGACCATCCTCGCTCGCCCCGAGGGCGACGAGGCCACCAGGAGGCGTCCTGCCCTCGGTCGTTCTGGGTCAGCACGCTGCAGGGCGCATTCCCTTCTGATGGATGAGCCGGTTCTGTGCCTGTTGTATCTTCGAGGGCATTTTTTTCACATCAGGTATTCCGGGTTGCCTACATGTGGTCCCCGAACCCTTAGCTCTTCCAGGCGTTCAGCCCCCACCTAACTGTGCGCTTTCTGCTCAGTTCTGTCCGAACAGATCTCAGCCTCGCCCTGTGTCAGCGGCATAATTTTCACTCGCGTCTCTTCTGCTCATCGCGGTTCTAATGAATATTCTGGTTTGCAAATCGAGGCACTTCTGCCTTGGTTCTTCTGAGCTCGGAAATCTTCATCATTTTCCTATAATTTTCTAATCATCTCATCTCCAGCTCATGTCCTGTGGAAACAGTGTTCTAATTAAGCCTTTAACTAATTCACAGAAAGCTTTGCTGCTTGGGCTATTCTTTGCTCCAGTTCGCTTTTATAAATGTTTCTATTGTATTTCTTTTCTCATGTTGCCAATTTCTTTCTCTTTCTCCTCCTTCTTCCTCTTTGCCAGTAAGTGCATGCAGATGCCAGACTGAGTTTTTCTCCTCTGATCCTTCCGGAAAGGCAGGCTTCTCTGGACAATTTGTTCTTGGACAGTGTAGGGGACTTTCCTTGACCCCAGCTCACCGGAAGCCCGTTTGCTTTTCCTTCTGGGAAAAGCGGGTGGTGAAGGGCGATCCTCACACAAGCACCTGCACTCAGGAGGGGGTCCGCGATGCAGCCTCCCCGCTGAGATTTCTAACTAAACTCCAGCCGCAAAGGTGAGTGCTAGTCTCTCAGGCGTGTCCGACTCTTTGCAACCCCAGGCTCCTCTGTCTGCGGAATTCTCCAGGCAAGAATACGGGAGTGGGTAGCCATACCCGTCTCCAGGGATGCCCCCGAGCCAGGGGTGAAACCCGGGTCTGCTGCGTTGCAGGCGGATTCTTTACCGTCTGAGCCCCCAGGGCAGCCCCACTCCCCCAGCTACGTGGTATTTATTCTGTCTCTGTGAAGAAATCCCTCCCCTGTTCAGCACCAACGCTTGGAAAATAGTGAGTCCTCAGTGGCCCGTCTGCCTCCGCTGGCATCCTCCACGGAACTGTCAGCATTTCTGTTCTCAATGGTTTGTTAAAATTCATGTTTGATAGGAGGACAGTTACTTACATGTTGGGTTGGCTTCTGCTGTACATAACGTGAATCATCTGTAAGTGTACATGGACCCCTCCCCCCCCCCACCCCTCTCGGTTGTCTCAGAGCACCAGGTTTGAGCTCCCTGCATCATTGCAAATTCCCTCGGGCTATCTGTTTTACAGGTGGTAATGTACACGTCTCCATGCTGCTCTCTCAGTTCATCCCACCCTCTCCTTCAGCGGCGGTGTCCACAGGTCTGTACTCTGCATCTCCATTTGTTGTCGTTCAGTCGTGTCCGACTCTTTGCGACCCCGTGGACTGCAGCACCCCAGGCCTCCCTGTCCATCACCACTCCCGGATCTTGCTCAGACTCATGTCGGTGATGCCATCCAACCATCTCATCCTCTGCCGTCCCCTTCTCCTCCTGCCCTCAATCTTTCCCAGCATCAGGGTCTTTTCCAATGAGTCAGCTCTTCACATCAGGTGGCCAGAGTATTGGAGCTTCAGCATCAGTGCTTCCAGTGAGATCGGGGTTGATTTCCTTTAGGATGGACTGGTTGGATCTCCTTGCAGTCCAAGGGACTCCCAAGAGTCCTCTCCAACACCACAGTTCAAAAGCATCAATTCTTTAGTGCCCAGGCTTCTTTATGGTCCAACTCTCACATCCATACATGACAACTGGAGAAACCACAGCTTTGACTAGATGGTACCCTCCCAGGAAGGCGTGGAGCTCAGGGCAAGTGGGAACGTCTGCATGTGGTCCACACCCGAGGCTGCAGAGACCCGTGAGATCACTCAGAGAGGGCCTGGGGAGGGAAGGACGAGGTGGTCTCGTCACCCTGGAGGGCCTCTGTCACCCAGGGGCTGGCAGGAGAGGAGGTTCAGCCAGGGGCAGAAGGAGGCCAGGGGGCCGTTCGGAGGGAGGGCGAGGGGTGGGGAGGAGGGAGCTGGGGGCGGGGCGGGGGCTGGGTCGTGGCTGCGGACGGGGGAGCAGGCAGAGAGGGTCCCGTGTCCGCTGCTCACGGACACGGACATGCGTCCGAGCCGAGGCTCCTCCCCAGGTGTGTGCGCTGGAACCTTCTAGAAGCTCCCCAGTCACCCGCTCTGCTCACTGTCAGGAGCACTCGGAGGGGGCCTTTGTCCTGTGCAAAAACACGCTTTTCTTTGTGGCCCTTGAGCCCTTCAGTCCTTGGGACACTTTGGGGATGTGACCTCAATGTCATAGTGGGTCTGGGGCCAGTTGACACAGAATCTCATGTCCTCTTTCTCACCGGCTCTTGACCATACACGTGTGGGCACACGTGTGCTTTATTTCTCCTCTCAGCCAAGTCACTCACTTAAAATCTGTATTTCAGTGACTTCCCTGGTGGTCCAGTGGCTAAGATATTGTGTTCCCAATGCAGGGTCAGGGAACTGTATCCCCCAGGCCAAAACCAAGACCCAGTACAGCAAAGTAAATATTAAAAACAAACTGTATTTCATTTGTCCTCCAATTGATCCATCACACACACACACACACAAATCCCCTAACTTATTTTACAAAACGCTCATTATGATCTCCATCAGTCCTGACCTCACAGCCATCGCAGCTGTGACCGCTGTCCTGTGGGGCAGAGGGGCCCCTGGTCATTGCAGACGACTCACTCGGGGACTTGGCTCTGCCCGGAGCCCACAGGCCGTCCTCCAACCTTGGGGCCACCAGACGGAGACCGGCCGCAGCCAGGGCTCAGCCTGGGCCTCCAGCTCCCTCCCACCGGCCCCGCACAGCCCACCCGGCCACGCGGGGCTTCATCCCACCTCGTCCGGGAGTGTCAGAAGGGCACACTCTGTAAGCCCCCAGGAGGCAGGGTGGGGGGCCGAGCACCCAGCCTGTTCCTGCCACCCCCTTTCTGACTCATGGCTCTGCTTCTGGGGGCCTCTGTGCCTGGCCCGTCTCTACAGCAAGCGGTGTCCAAGGAGGGGAGTTTCACCCCCATTCAGCCAGAAGACCCTCCTCTGAGTCTGAGCTGGAGGCCCAGCACTCCGTCCAGCTGGGAAGCTGCGATGGGGTCCGTGTGGGGTCGGGACCAGCCCTGGGGGTGGGGGTGGGGAGACAGCAGCCCACCCACAAGGCTGCCTGGAGGTCACGGCCGGCGGGCTCTGGGCCTTCTGTGGACTCCATCGCGGGTGTGAATACAGTTAACGGTCACCAAGCCTCTAATTCCATTGTTTTATGATATTAAAACGTGTAATTTAATAGAACTTGGCCCAGCAAGAAGTGTCCACCTAACACCCACTGTGATTCTCGGCCACTTGCCAAGGCTGATGGGGCTCGGGTCACCGCCTTGAGACTATGCAGCCCTCTCCTCCCACTCAGCGGGTCCAGGCCAGGAGCAGGGGAGGTGCCGATGGGGAGGGGGCAGAGATGGGGGCTACGGGGCAGCAAGGGGAGCTCCGTGGGGCCCCAGGGGTCTCAGGACCAGGCTGTTGGGTCCTGCGGTGCTCACGTGGAGTTGCATCCCCCAGGAGCTGCTGAAACCCCGCCTGATGCTGTGAGGGTCTCCGCACAAACCAGGCCTGTCCCTGGGGGTTGACACAGGCCCCCCAAGGGAGAAAGCAGGGGAGGACGCGGAGCCTCCAGGCTGAGCTGTGGCTCGAGAGGCCACCTTGCCTGCCTCCCTCCCGAGGGTCAGCGGGAACCTCCCTCTCATGCACACCCTCTGCGGTTGCGGCCTCCCTGTCTCCCTGGTGCCCCGAGGGGCCGTGTGCTCTCGGGGATGACCAGTGGGTATGAGCAGGCAGCTGCTGAGCGCTGAACCCCGTTTCTGGCCGTGAAGAGCCAGGTCCTCCGAAGAACCTGAGTACAGTTGTCTCTAGGCTGACCCGAGTCCTGGTCCAGGGCCCATAGACACAGGGCCGGGCTCTGCTGGGTGCTCAGAGCCCCCCATAACCCTCTGCAGCCGTGATGGGAAGACAGGTGCTTGGTGAGACCCCCACGGCCCCACCTGCCCCACAGGCTCTGGTTCCCACTGGACAAACCTCTGGGGCCACATGGAGGCCCTTGGCCTCATGGCAGCACTGGGGAGGGCTGCTCCTGCAGTGAACGCCTAACAGGAAGCTAACAGGTCACGCGTTCTGGACCCCGTCTGGGGCGGGAGCAGGAAGGGAGGTGATCTCGGGTGTCAGGATGCTCTGGGGCACGAGCCCAGGCACACAGCCACTCAGGGCCTTTCGCTGCACAGGCCTGGGGTCAGCATGTCCTCCGCCCACAGCAGGGACCCAGCTCCACCAAACACCCTCCTCCCCACTGCCTTCCCCAGGCCCCCGAGGGCGGCGGGCTCTGTGCTCACCAGGAGGTCATTAATGGTGGTCCCTTGTGGTCCGGGACGCCCTCCAGGACCGGCTGTGGGGCACGTGGAGCCAGGCTTTGCAGGCCCAGCATGCACGCATCTTGGAGGTGACTTCCTGCCCGTGCTCCTCTCCTCTGCCTTTCAGAGAAGCCACAGGACACTGCCCGGCCAGCAGGAGGGCGCTGCCTGGGGGGGTGACCTAGGGTGGGTGAAGGGGTGGGTGACTCATGGTGGGTGATCCGCAGTGGGTGATGGGGTGGGTGACTCAGGGTGGGTGATCCAGGGTGGGTGACTGGGAGGGTGATGGGGTGGGTGACCCAGGGTGGGTGATCCAGGGTGGGTGACGGGGTGGGTGACCTGGGGTGGGTGACCCGGGGTGGGGTCTCTCCTGGTGCTGTCCCCTGGGAGGAGGGAGGAGTGGGCCTGGGGAGCTGTGAGGGGCCATGGTGAAGGGTCTCTGGTTGTCTTGTTGGGCAGCTCGGTCAGGGGGCCCGTGATGCCCACTCACACAGGCCTTCCATGCCCCCTCCCTCCAGGATGAAGGCATCGATCTGTGCTGAGAGAGCGGTGAGATCTATCAACAGAGACGTTTGCATCGATCCAACAGGAAGGAAGGTTGGGGGCCTCCCGGTGGGGGGTGCAAATCAACTCTTCGCCTGAGGCGGGGGTCAGTACCTGCTCCTTCCAGGCCTCACTCACTGGCCTGGCCTCCACTGTCCACACTCAAGATTAACCCAGTCAGCAAGGCAGGGAGGTCAGTGAGCCAGTGAAAAAGCCCTGGTCACGGGGGCTGAGGACTCGGGGGCCCAGGACAAGGGCCACGTGGGCCCTGGGGTGTGGTGAGCCCGAGGCCAAGCACGCAGCAGCTCTTGGCCCGGCTGACACCGCCTCTCCAACTCAAAGGAGCCCCTTTGGTGAGCAGACGGCCTGCCCGCTGCCCCACACTCACGGTCCACGGCAGAGCAGGCCGATGGACCGCAGGGCCACGTGGCCTAGCCCCAGAGCACGGCCCGGTCTGAGGGTGACCCTTCCCACACGCTTCCCTTTAGGCCAGCTCCTCCTGGAAAGTGGACGTGGGGCTGCAGCTGGAAAGACCGCCCCCAGGGTCTCCGCTTCCTCCTCTAGTCTGACTGTCCGGGGCAGGGCGCCCGGGGAAGGACTGGGGCAGGGAGCCCCACTGCACCCCTGTGTCCCCCCGTCACCCTCTAGACAGACAGTGCTTGGCCGGATGGGAGCAGCGGTCCGTCCTGAACGCTCTGCCACGTCCTGGGGTCTTGGACGGGTGCACTGGGGTCTGGTGGCCCCACACAGCCTCGGGGTCCATCAATGTGCCCAGGGACCATGTTTCCCAGACCAGCTAAGTCTTACCGCAGTGTTCCCCGCAGATCCATCTCGACGACAGGTGACCAGGGGCTGGAGGGGGCACATGTATGCGGCAGGTGAATCACCACAATCTCCCTGGCCAGGCGACACTCTCAGCATGCCGCAGGCCTTAGGCCCACTGGATGGGAGCCCAGCCCACGAGGGCGGGCAGGTGAGGCTGCAGGGGGCGGGGGGCGCCAGGCCCTGGATCCGGGGGACAGGAGCCCACTGTCCCCTGAGGAGGCCCTGTGAGCTCAGGTGCTGCATGAACGTGGATGAGGGAACGTCATCAGATACTCGCAGGGACGGGCTCACCTTGGCCAAGAGCAGAGATGCGGAGATTCACGGGAGAGATACACGCTCTGACTCAGTAGGCAGAGCGTTTTAATCTGACCCACCCGCCTTTGCTCAGCAGTTTCTGACCCACACACTCGCTCTGTGCCCACCTCCCCCAGGGCACCCTCCCGGCTGGGGGCTTTGAGGAGGGGCTCCCTGGCTGGCAGGAACAAGGAGACGGGGAGAAAGCCAGAGTCCCGGGGGCTGGAGGTAAGCACGATGGAAGTAACACAATGGGAGCAATAGCTTACAGTGAGCAATGTCTGATTCGTGATCTCCGAAGAAGATTTAGCTTCGGGACCAGGGACCTGGGCTTGATCACTCAAGAGCCTTTGTGCGGCAGAGTTTTATTAAAGTCAGACAAGGCACAGAGGAATCTTCTGACAGACATCAGAAGGGGGATGCAGTGCCCCCTTCCCTCGTCCTAGCAAGGGAGCTAGATACTTCTTAACTGGCTATTGCAATAAATCAAGAGAATGTATAAGGTTGTAAAGATCTTACTAGACCCACTCCCATAGTACACATTGAAGATAACAGGATTAGTCAGAAAGTTTTCAGAAAGGAGAAACATGTCCTCAAGCAGGATACATTGTTGTTACATAATCCTTACTAAGGAATGTAGAAAAAGAAGTTTGTCCTTTCCTCCTCCTTGAGAGCCCCAGACCCCTCTCTCCTCCTCGGAGACCCCGGACTTCTTATCGACCGGCCTTGGCGTTTACTCTCCCAGGAGCTGGTGACCCTGAAGGTCCCAGGGCGCCTGGGCTGGGCGGGAGCAGGGCGGGGACAAGGCGGGGAGGGGCTCGGCCCTAAGGAAAGCGGGAGCGGCTGGGGTGTGTGTGGACTGGACCCACCCAGAGGAAGGGGGCCTCTGCTGGCTTCAGTGATGTTTTATTTGCATATAGTTTATTTATTTATTTATTTGCGTATAGTTGATTTAAAGAAGTGTGTTAGTTTCAGGCGTCCAGCAAAGAGACTCAGCTACACACGTGTCCCCTCTTTTCTAGCTTCTTTTCCCATGTAGGTCATTGCAGAGTTTGAGGAGCATCCCTGTGCTGGACAGCGGGTCCCTATTAGTTGTCTGCTTCCCATCTAGGGGGGTGTGTGTGTGAGTTCCAGCCTCCGCAGGTGGAAGAGACGCTTGTCTGCCCAGCAGCGTCAGAAGCGCTGGTTTGACACTGGGGAGAAAACTGAGGAAGCAACCCCAGGGAAACAGGACAAGGACAAGTGTCTGCCTCCCAGGAGAGCAGCCCCTGGGGCAGGAACTCTGATCCCCTGTTACCTACACAGGGTGGGGCCTGGAGGCCCAGAAAGCAGGAGATCCAGCCGTGATGGGGGGACGCCAGGCAGGGGGCCACAGACCTGGGCAGCAGGGCCTGCAGGTACCAGGGAGAGGACTGGAGCGGAGGGCGGAGGGCGTCAGAAGGGAGAGGGGGGAGGGACGGACGCGGAAGTGAGGGAGCAGGGAGACCCTCGGGAAACTGAGCTGTGTTCAGAGTGCCCTGCTTCAGCGGCAAGTGATCACCTCCCGGCGAATGAGACCCACTCTGTATGAGAGACAAGGGGGCTACCGACGACAGGGAGGGTCAGGGCTCCGAGGCTGCAGGACCCCCGGCCTGGGAGACAGCCTGCCTCTCAGCGCTCACACGTGTCCATGATGGGCAGAGGGGCTGGAGAGCAGTGGGGAGAGGCCGCCCACAGAGGGGCGGACGTGGACGCAGCGTGGCCCTGCCCGGCCCACCCATGGGGAGACACACAGCGGAGCCCCTGGGGGTCTCCCAGGACTAGCTCCTCCCACCCCGACCTCAGTGCGGGGGGGGGGGGGGGGGGAAGAGCTGTAGTCATGGAAACCACTCCCTCGTCTGAATTTCAGAGCTGGGAATATTTGAGTCAATCAAGAAATTCAATTAGTGGAGTGACATTTTGTCACGCGCGGCTCTGCTGCCCTGCTTCCCATTTTCCGGGAGATAATTGGTGTATTTGCAACAAAACTGCAATTCAATATTTATCAGCTGCTGCTTTTCAATAAAGGAATACTCTGTTAACCGCCCTCCTTAGGATGTCATTTTTACTCAAACCTGCTGACACGTGAGTCCTGGTTCTGGCACGCCCCGGGGACTCAGAGATAGGGGCGAGGACAGGGGCACAGAGGCTCAGGCCGTGAGGGTCTGTGTCCACAGGGCGGGCAGGCAGCCCTGGCTCAGCCCCCCAGAAAGGCCGGTGTCCAGTGGGGGACCGGGCCTCCAGCCCAGCTCCCACCGCGTCACCCGCGTCCCCGTGACGGAGGAGAAGCTGTCTGCCGACCCACAGGGGCAGAGAGGAGCCACGGCCAGCAGGGGCGGGGGCTCCGGAGGGGTCAGGGCCCAGCTCCGGGGCGGCCTCGGGGCCGCAGGCCACAGTCCTGAGCACAGACGCGGCGGCGGCTGGGACTCGGTCTCACACGCTGTCCCTGCTCGGGAGCGGCCACGGGAGGGTTGGGCACGCGGCCCCTGGGGTCCTTTCACGACTACGCGCGGATGCCCCAGGCACCGTCCTGCGTGCGTGCTGTCACGGCTGTGGTCATCAGTTCTCTCGCTGTAAAGTTTGATAAAATAATAATAAATGAACACCGCGAGGTTGCCTGGCTGCTCATGAGGTCCCCGGGGCTTCCTCCTCCCTCCTGCTCCCCTCCCCTGGGGTGGGAGCCCCTCGGGGCACCCCACCCCATCCACCGCTCCCTCAGGCCCTGCTGTTCCCCGCTGAGGATGGAGACGATGTGTCAGATGAGAGCAAATCCAGACCTGAAGGAGGAGAGACGTGATGTCAAAGTCCGTTATCCTGGGGGAGAGTCGCCCCCTTCTCAGGCTCCATGAGGCCCCAGTACCACAGGAAGAGGCTTGCCCTGCCTGGGGAGGGGAGCGGGCTGACAGCAGGTGGGGTCCCCGACTCTGAGGGGGTGTCCCCACTTCAGTAGCTGTGCGGGACCAGAGGGTCAGCCCCATGAGGGCTGGTGTGGCTGGATGATCCTGGCTGCCCTGTTCCAGCCCTGCCTCCTCAGGCCAGGGGCCCCGTCATTCTGCGGGGACCTCAGGTTTAGGACAAGAAAACAGAGTCCATGCCCCATCAGCCCTGGGTCCCAGACCGCCCTCTGGGCAGCGGCCAGTCTCCCAGGGTCTCTGGGAGTCCCTCCCGAGTCGGCGTCCAGCAGGCTGGCCCAGTGGGCAGAGGCCGTGGCTGCTGCTGTGACGTGGGGGAAGCAGTGAGCGGTGGGGGGGCAGCAGGCAGTGAGCCCCCCACTCCCCCGTGTTAAGTCCCCAGGGCTGAGACCAGGACCACCCCCAGCATCCAGCTCAAGGGGCCCCCAGGGCTTGGTGGGGAACGCGCGGCGGATCAGGGTCAGACGTCGAGCGCCTCATGGCCCTTGTGCAGGTTTAATCTATGGTCTCACAGCCTTCTCGCCTGCAAAGCAGCTTTTGTGCTCTGTCAACTCCCAGCTCCTTCCACCCGGGTGGGGCCTGCCATGGAAGCCCCAACGTGGACATGGGCACACAGCTCGGAGCTCGGAGCATCGCTGTGGCCGGTGGGGCTGGGCCGGGAGGCTCCATGGGGGCCCCGGGACGGCTCTGCAGAGGGGAGGGGCCCCCTTCCCCGGAGACACGGAGAAAGCTGGGGCAGGGATCAGGACGCTTTCTTTTACAGCCTTTTCTGCACAGGCAGGATGCAGAAAGTGGAAAGCAAATGGATTCAGAGATTATCTACTTTTATTTAAGGAAAAAAAAAAAAACACTTTAATTTTGCAAACTCCACTGGTGTGCTGAAGCTGGCGGGGATCCTGGGCTCCGTTCAGGAAAAGAAAGGCCTGGAGGTTGGGAGCAGCGTCTTTAGGCAGGTGGCGGGGCTAAGTGCCCAGAGGGCGCCCGGCTCACTGGAGGGCAAGGGCTCTCCAAACGCCCAACTGCTCCTCTGCGGTCCTGTGGGGCGAGAGCTGGCTCAGCACCACCAGGGCCCGGTGGCAAGCCTGTGTGTGTGTGCCCAGTGGCAGGGGTGTCTCTGCAGGAATGCTTCCTGCGAGGGCTGCCCCCTCGCAGCCTCCGGCGAGGGACAGAGGTCCCCTCTCTACAGGGTTTGACCTTGTCCTTTCAGAACTCCCTCCTTTTCCACCCCTGCCCTTGTTCATTCTCTCGAATCTTGTAGGCTCCACTGCTGGGGTCTGAACGTTCAAGTCCCTCCTGAATGTGTATGTTGAAATCCTCGCCCCAGCATGATGGTATTGGGAGGTGATGATGTCAGGAGGGTGGGGCTCCGGGAATTAGTGCCCTTAGAGAGACCCCAGCAAGCCCCTCACCCCCACCACCTGCGGACCTGGCAGGGAGGTGCCAGCCAGGGGCCAGGAGGAGGGCTCTCCCCAGAACCCACCCCTCCGGCACCTTGAGCTCCCGCCTCCAGAGCTTGTAGGCCTGCCTACAAGGCAGGTCCTGCCGCTTATAGGCCCCCAGCCTCACAAGAGCTCAGGCACTCTCGTCCCTGGGAGAGAGCAGAGGCCCTGAACCCTACACAGGCCGGGATCCAGGGCTGGGGCTGGGGGCAGAGAGGGCAGAGACAGGGGCGATGGGCTAGGGAGTGCCCACCAACGCCAGCAACCGCCGGACGGCCAGCACGACGCGTCACCCCAGAGGCAGTGCCGGGCCAGTCCTTGGGGGCCAACGGCCAGGCCCTGTGGGAGGAGGGGGTCCACATTCTCCTCCATCACTTCGTGAGGAGAGCAGCCAGAAACACATCTCCAAGCCCAAGGATTTGCCCCAGAGGGTGCACTGCCCAGACCAGACAGCTCCAGATGAGACTGCGGAGGGGACAGCCCCCAGGGAGGCCTTGCTGGTGACAGGGGAGGAAGGGGCCGTCCCAGATTTGGGGGCCCTGCCACCTGACCCAGCCTGTCCACCTTCTCCCACCCTGCAGGGAGCTGACCGTCCAACCTTGGGGACCTCAGTGACAGGCCCCCAGGGCGTAGCCGGAGGCTCCTTCAGACACAGGGCTCGCTCAGTGGGGGACGGCTGGGGTGGGGCTGGGGAGGGGCAGCGGCTCAGAGCAGGACCCGGCAGAAAGGGGGCCAGAGGGGCGGGCGGGGCAGCGGCTGCCGCAGGGCTGAAGCGAGGGGTGAGGGGGGGACCCTGCACCAGCGGCCTCCCCGGAGGGCGGAGCTGCGAGGGGAACGGCGGAGCTGGCCTCTCTGCTCGTGCTGACGCTGGGGGCTTGCTGCTGAGAAGAGAGGGTGGGAGGTGCCAGGCAGGAGGCAGGCGCCTGGGGCGTCTCCCAGTCGCCCTGACTCCATCCTCGGGGAGTCGGAGCGGGGCGGCCAGCCCCCACGGCACAGCCCTCTCCACCCAGGGGGGTGGGCAGTGGACTCCCTTCCCGTCCCCACGAGGGGCTCAGCCCCCGGGAACAGAGCCTAGGCTCCAGGCACCCTTTCTAGCTGGTCACTGGGCTCCGGCAGCAGAGGCTGTGAGACCCTGGCAACCACTCACCCCCCTGGGAAAACCAGGCAGGAATCAGGGCCGCTCGGGGACCAGGGTAGGGCGGGGTGTGGACAGGGGAGGGGGGCGCAGAGGCCCTGGGTCTGTGACCACTTCCATGAACTTCGTCATCCAAGGGTGAAGACGGAGGCCACAGTCCCCCTCTGTCTGCCCCCCATCTGGAGATGCGAGTTTGCTGGAGGAGTTTCCACGGGTGCGGGGACCCCGAGACATCATAGCGAGGACCCCCACCGCCCCTTCGGGCCCTCAGGGCACCGGCCCCTCCACTGCCTCCCTTCCTGGTGGTGGGTGATGCTGGCACCAACGCTGCCGCCCGGAGCCAGCCTCCCGCCGCGCCGCGGCAACGGTGCTCCCGCGCTGGGCCCCAGGCCCTGCCTGCAGCCTGACATCCCATGAGACCTCTGCGCACAGAGCGTGAAGTCAGGGCCGGGGAGGCGCAAGCCTGCTGGGCCTGAGTCCCGGGCCACGTCCAGGAGCAACCCCCTGGGAACGGCCAGAGTGCAGCCCCACACCAGGGCCCCCGGGCTCCAGGAGGATGTGAGAGGAGGCGGCATCCTGAAGACTCAGGTCTTGAAGCCATGAGGTGGACTGAGCAAGCGACAAAGCCCACCTCCCAGCTGAGGGGACAGGGGTGGCCGGGGCTCATTTTGTTGTTATTAAGTCCCTAACTCATGTCTGACTGAGACCCCATGGACGGCAGCACGCCAGGCCTCCCTGTCCTTCACTATCTCCCGGGGTTTGCTCAAACCCATGTCCATTGAGTCGGTGATGCCATCCAACCATCTCATCCTCTGCCGTCCCCTTCTCCTCCTGCCTTCAATCTTTCCCAGCATCAGGGTCTTTTCCAGTGAGTCGGCTCTTCGCATCAACATCAGGTGGCCAAAGTATTGGAGCTTCAGCTTCAGCATCAGTCCCTCAAATGAATATTCATTTACAAGGAGATAAAGGAGATGAGCCTCCGAGGATTAAATGTAACAGGAAATGCACCAGGCCGGTGTGAGAGCAACTTTAAGACATTCGTGAATTTAAAAAAAGTAAATTTACTCAAATGCAAATAAACTTAGCCTCACAAAGATGCTGATTCTGTTCATTTATAAATTTAGCACAATCACACACACAAAATACTAATGGGTTGCTTTCTCTGGGATTAGCTGGGGAATATTTAAATGTCATATGGGGAAAATATAAGCAGAAGCAACCGGGAAAGACGTGCGGGTGGGGGCTGGCTAGCTCTGGCAACATCACACTGCCCGTGAAGCCTCCACTTCGATCAGCGTGGCCCTGGAGTGAGGGGACAGACAGACAGACGGACGGACAGACGGAGGAGCAGAGTGGGAAGTGCAGAAAGAGACGGACAGTGCTGGGTGGGACGGGCATGGCCCATGACGGGCGGGACAAGGGTGGTGAGACCAGGAGAGACCCCTGAACTGCACGTGCTGCCCCAGGGGGTGGGGCGGGGCGCGGCATTGGCCAAAGCCCTTCACAGGCTCACCCCCAAACCAAGCAAGTCCCAGATAGATCGCTGAGAATAGGAAGCAAGGAAAGAAAAAGCAAGTGGAACTCAGAAGAGCGGAGCAGGGCAGGGCAGCCGCTCCAAGGCCTGGTCCCAGTTGCACCGGATGGATCCCACGTCCCGGGCTCCCCCTGCCCTTGGTGGTGCCTGAAAACTCAGCCAGGAGACAGGAGACAGGCCGCAGCCAGGGGACTCAGCTCCTGCCTCGTTCTGAATAACCCCAAGGAAATGTTCTCGGAATGGATGTGCGGGTTCTGATAATCGGCCAATACGCTTGTCCTTCCACAAAGGCATGGGGGTGGGGGAGGGCTCCGAGAAAGACAAAATCTCCTCTTTTAAAGTAATATCCTTGTTTGTGGAGTGGAATTAATATCTCGTTCATAGCATTTGCTATTGTGTATCTGTCTCTCTCAATCTGGCTGCAGGAGGTGACCTCCAAATAGAGCTAATTTAATCTGCAGAAATCACCCTGCAATTGACTTTCCCAAAACTGATATTAGATGAAATCTCTATTCCAATGAGCCTGCCTGTCATTAACTATTCCCCGTGAAAGGCCTAATGCACAACGTTTAAAAATCTTCCCTAATGTTGTCAGATTTCATAAACGCACTCTTTTATTAAGGAATTAGCAGTGAGGGCTGAGGGACTCTGATGAACAGGCAGATCCTGGGATCTTGCCCTGGACAGATAGGCTCCTGGGGACAGAGGCTGAGAGCGGTGGGCAGCAGAGATGCTGACGCCAGCTGCCCAGGGATCAAGAAAGGTGTGCAGACCCCAAGAGGGCAAAGGGACAGGGCTGGATCCTTGCTGAGCTGGCTCGGGGTCCCCAGGGGCCCAGGAAAGACGTGATGGCCAGGTTCAGCCGATCCACCTGCCCCCAGTTCTGGGCCGGAGCTGCGCCACGTGACACCGTGACCACGGACACGTCCACATGTCAGGAGTGTTTCTGCTTCCTACACACGCGTGCTCCAGGTCTGGCAGGGAGGTCGACCTCTGACCCCAGCACACAAACCCGCCCAGCGCTCTCTGGGTTGGGACCGGGGAGCCAAAGTCAGCGCTCTGCCCTCCCCCTTCCCTCCCCCTCCCCGTCTCTGAGCTTGGTCCCAACTTCTGCAAAGGGCGCCAAGCCGGCCCGCCTCCTGGGCATGCTGGAATTCCCAGAGGCCACGCGGTAGGGGCCAGCCCACTGCAGGCACACATCAAGGGCTTCCCACCCGTGACCTCGGATTAATACTTTGACTAGCACTTTCACCTCCCGTATCTGTAAGGTGAGTAGTGGGGGGTGGGCTTGTCCAGAGTCCTGTAGCTCATCAGAGCCTGCTGGCGGCTGGGGGTGCCCAGGCCAGCTACTGGTTCCCAGTTTAACCAAGAGCTACGTCTGCTTTCTCCTTGGAAAACAGGCAGGCAAGAGAGGAATGGGGTGAAACATTCAAAGTGTTGAGAGAAAAGGCAACAACCTAAAGTTCTGAAACCTGAGTAATTATCCCTCCTTCAAAACTGAAGATGCATAGAGCCCTTCTCAGAGAAGCAGAGTTTGAAGGCCCTCGTGTCAGCACACGTGCCTTGTGAGAAATGCTAGGGAAGTTCTTTAGAGAGAAAGAACGCTATAGTTCAGAGACTCGGATCTAGCTAAAGCAAGGAAGAGTGGAAAAGGACTAATTGATGGTAAAATGATAATTTATTTTCTTATTCTTAGTTGAACTGATTGCAGTTTGTTACAAATAATGCTGACAGTGTATTTAATAATATATTCTTATGCATATGTCTTATGTACATATCCTTGGAGAAGGGAATGCTTACCTACTCCAGTATTCTTGCCTGGAGAATTCTGTGGACAGAGGAGCCCGGGGTTGCAAAGGATCGGACGTGACAGAGCAACTAACAGACACACATATGTACACATATCTATGGTTCTATAAGAAATGAATGTCAGAGTAACACAAGTGACAAGAGGGAGGAGTTAGGATTGTTTGGCTATTACCAGGCATTTAAACCACCCTTTAAGTGGTGGAGTATATACTGAACGTGTTCTTGCATCTGTTGTAAATGTATGCTGCAAACTCTAGGCAATCGGTTAAAAAAAAGTTACAAAAGAAATACAACTGATAGGCTAAGAAAGGAAATTATATAAAAAAGCTTAATTAAAACCACAAAAGGCAGATAAAGAGTGGAAGATAAAAATAGGAAGAAAGAACAAAGGCCGCAGATAGAAAGCAGGTTTGGTTTTGTAGAAGCTGAAAGATTATTCTAAAATGTATGCAAAAATTCAGAGTCAAAAATAGATGATACAATCTTGAAAAGGAGCAAGGTGGCCAGACTTCTCCATTGCATTCTCGTGTGTCCTGCATGCTAGTGTTCAGGGCTGATGTTGTGGGAGTGAATGACTCAGTGCTGAGTAATTCGGGACGGGAGTGGAATCCGTGAATGGGTCTGGAGGGTTTCAGAGCAGGAGCAGGTCCTGTGCAATCCACTCTTCATTACCTGATGCTCCTCCGACGAAACTAAATTCAGATGCATCTTCGCTTCTGTGCTTAGTCGCTCAGTCGTGTCTGACTCTTTGTGACACTGTGGATTATAGCCCACCAGGCTCCTCCGTCCATGGGATTTTTCAGGTGAAAATATTGGAGTGGGTTGCCATCTCCTCCTCCAGGGGACATTCCCGACTCAGGGATCAACCCTTGTCTCCTGTGTCTCCTGCGTTGCAGGCAGATTCTTTACCCACTGAACCATGTGAAAGCCCAAGATGCACCTTATGAATTAGGTATTATTCTTTGTATTAGAGGGTTTACAAATGGTGATCACTCAAACTTGTCACCATAACTGTAAATAGTTGCAAAAATGTGGTTTTCATGATATTTCAGATATTGAAACAAAACTACCTCCATCATCACTTCTTATTTTTGCAACAGAATAGAAACATATAGCAATGGACATCAGGCATCTATTTTTTAAAGACTTCAATAAATGCTGGTTTTAAGTTGAAGGCACTTAATTTTTACCTTTCTCTCTTATTTCTAGTCTAGTCCTCCATTAAATTGTAAATTAATATATTTTATGCATCCAGGATTTTTGGTCACCCTATCATAATTCCCTATCATAACGTGAATAAACATGTATATAAATTGATATTTTAAATATCCAGCTGTCATTGGGCTCTAAATGCTAAATTTCCTTCTAGGTTGAGTTATTATTACCATTATTTTCACAACACTGGATTAAAAGCACATGAAAGTAGCGTACATACTGACAAACGATTAGCAAACATGAAAAGCTTTTAAATGCACCTCATCCCCACATTTAAATCACACTCTCTTAGATGACTAATTGCTGGAATGAAGCAGCGTTCACTTTTTCCCCCTATTTTTAATTTTTAAAATTTAATCTAAAGCACTGTGAGCATGCTTATATAAATCAGATGAGGATGAAGAGAACTTTCTCATTCAGTGAACATCGTTTGGCTGCAGTTGGACGTTGCGCTCTGTGCTGGTGAGCAGACTGTGTGTGGTACCCACATGTCCCCCGCCAAGGTGCACACCCACTGTGTGATGTCAACAAGGGGTTCAAGCTCCCTTCCCTGGAAAAGCCACCGGCCTGGGACTCTGGGACTCTGAGGCTGGGACACACAGGAGATACGTACCCTCTCCCACCACGAGGATGACTGACACCCCAAATCCAGAAAATGACAGGTGTCAGGAGTGTGTGGAGGCTGCAGGCTGAAATGGAATAAGACCCTGTATCGTCCTTGTCCCCCAAGTCCTCAGCCTGCCTTTTGACTGGAAAACAAGTAACCAAAGAGTAAGTTCTTGGTCTTCTTTTTAATAGTTGTCTGATTGATGCTGAGGTTTCTGATCTCCCCTTTTACGGGTTAAACATTCAAAACCAAATGGCGGGGGGCTTCCGTGGTGGCTCCATGATAAAGCATTTGCCAGCCAGTGCAAGAGACACGGCTTTTGCTCTCTGGTCCAGGAAGATTCCGCACGCCGCAGAGCAGCTAAACCCGTGTGCCCAAGCTACTGAGCCCCCGCCCGGAGCCCGTGTTCCGGAAGGAGAGGAACCACAGCAACGAGACACCCAGGCCCCGCGACCAGAGAGCAGGCACCGCTCGCCGCAACGAGGGAAAGCCCAAGCGGCAGTGGAGACCCAGCGCAGCCAAAAACCAGCCAATAGATAAAGTTCAAAAAAACCCAAACGGGCTCTGGAGTCAGCGGCTCACGCCAAGTCGCCCCGTGAGCTGCGGTCCGCGTCTGCCGCCCCATTCCACTCACGGAGCAGCCACCCTCAGTGTTCCGCGCTTTGGGAGCTGAGCTGATCGGCACAGCTTTACCTGGGAGTCTGCCCACCTGGGAGAAGCACCTGGGCCTCTTTTCTCGTCGTGTCCGGTTTGCAAACCATGCAGCTGGGTGAGTGCAGATCCAGCTGAGGATGGAGCCCACCACCTTCCCCCGTGACCTCGGGCGACCCCTTGCCCCACTCCTTTCACTGCCTCCATAGCCAGGGACGGAGGTGCGTGACATTGTACAGGAGGCAGGGATCGAGACCATCCCCAAGAGAAAGAAAGGCGAAAAGGCAAAATGGCTGTCTGAGGAGGCCCTGCCAATAGCTGAGAGAACAAGAGAAGCAAAAGGCAAAGGAGAAAAGGAAAGGTATTCCCATTTGAATGCAGAGTTCCAAAGAACAGCAAGGAGAGATAAGAAAGCCTTCCTCAGTGATCAGTGCCAGGAAATAGAAGAAAACAATAGAATGGGAAAGACTAGAGATCTCTTCAAGAAAATTAGAGATACCAAGAGAACATTTCATGCAAAGATGGGCTCAATAAAGGACAGAAATGGTATGGACCTGACAGAAGCAGAAGATATTAAGAAGAGGTGGCAAGAATACACAGAAGAACTGTACAAAAAAGATCCTCATGACCCAGATAACCACTATGTTGTGATCACTCACCTAGAGCCAGACATCCTGGAATGTGAAGTCAAGTGGGCCTTAGAAAGCATCACTACAAATAAAGCTAGTGGAGGTGATGGAATTCCAGTTGAGTTATTTCAAATCCTAAAAGATGATGCTGTGAAAGTGCTGCACTCAATATACCAGCACATTTGGAAAACTCAGCAGTGGCCACAGGGCTGGAAAAGGTCAGTTTTCATTCTAATCCCAAAGAAGGCAATGCCCAAGAATGCTTAAACTACCACACAATTTTACTCATCTCACACTCTGGTAAAGTAATGCTTAAAATTCTCCAATCCAGGCTTCAACAGTACGGGAACTGTGAACTTCCAGATGTTCAAGCTGGTTTTAGAAAACGCAGAGGAACCAGAGATCAAACTGCCAACATCCACTGGATCATTGAAAAAGCAAAAGAATTCCAGAGAAACATCTATTTCTGCTTTATTTACTATACCAAAGCCTTTGACTGTGTGGATCACAATAAACTGTGGAAAGTTCTGAAAGAGATGGGAATACCAGACCACTTGACCTGCCTCTTGAGAAACTTACATGCAGGTCAGGAAGCAACAGTTAGAACTGAACATGGAACAACAGACTGGTTCCAAACAGGAAAAGGAGTACATCAAGGCTGTATGTTGTCACCATGCTTATTTAACTTATATGCAGAGTACATCATGAGAAACACTGGGCTGGAGGAAGCACAAGCTGGAATCAAGATTGCCGGGAGAAATATCAATAACCTCAGATATGCAGATGACACCACCCTTATGGCAGAAAGTGAAGAACTATAAGAGCCTCTTGATGAAAGTGAAAGAGGAGAGTGAAAAAGTTGGCTTAAAAGCTCAACATTCAGAAAACTAAGATCATGGCATCTGGTCCCATCACCTCATGGGAAATAGATGGAGAAACAGTGGAAACAGTGTAAGACTATTTTTTTGGACTCCAAATCACTACAGATGGTGATTGCAGCCAAGAAATTAAAAGATGCTTACTCCTTGGAAAGAAAGTTATGGGCAACCTAGACAGCATATTAAAAAGCAGAGACATTACTTTGCCAACAAATGTCCGTCTGGTCAAGGCTATGGCTTGTCCAGTGGTCATGTATGGATGTGAGAGTTGGACTGTGAAGAAAGCTGGGCACTGAAGAATTGATGGTTTTGAACTGTGGTGTTGGAGAAGACTCTTTAGAGTCCCTTGGACTGCAAGGAGATCCAACCAGTCCTTCCTAAAGGGGATCAGTCCTGGGTGTTCATTGGAAGGACTGATGCTGAAGCTGAGACTCCAATACTTTGGCCACCTCATGCGAAGAGCTGACCCATTGGAAAAGACCCTGATACTGGGAGGGATTGGGGGCAGGAGGAGAAGGGGATGACAGAGGATGAGATGATTGGATGGTATCACCAACTCGATGAACATGAGTCTGAGTAAACTCCAGGAGTTGGTGATGGACAGGGAGGCCTGGCGTGCTGCAGTCCATGGGGTCGCAGAGTCTGACATGACTGAGGGACTGAACTGAGGTGAACTGAGCACGTGGCTTCCTGCACATAAGGCGGGCCTGGGATTACCTGGTGGAGGAGCCGCTTAGTTCAGCGAGTCAGGCAGCGGGTCTAATCAGGGAGGTCTCAGGGTAGAGTGCCTCCATCCCTGTCGTCCCGGCCAGCTGACAGCCACTATGTGCCCACGTCCACCTTCGGTCCTGGGGCAAAGAGGCCCCGGGCCACGACCCTTCACAGCCTCCCCATCACCATACCCTGGGCAGGGCTCCCCGAGAGGGAGCAGGTCAGACACTTCCTGAGCTCAGCTGAGCCCTGGGGCTGGGGCTCCAGGGGAGGCAGGGCTAGAAGGGCAGCCTCTCCTGGCCAGTTCCCAGGCCTGGCTGACCGTGAGGGTCTCTGCAGGAGGCAGTCTGTCCCCTCTTCATCCTACAGCGGCAGCGGCAGCATCTCCAGAGGCTCAGAAGGACCCGCACCTGCCATGTGGAAGGGGGCGTGGGCTACACGCTGGGCTCCAGCGGGGGTAACTTCTCCCGGCGACATTCATCTGAACCGGTACCATCACCATCGGCAGGGCCACTGACCTGGGGTTCTGTGTCACTAGCAGGGTTCACATCCTTTGACCTCTGGGTGCTGGGGGGTAATGCCAGGAAGCCTGCATCCCTGAGCACCCCGGGACTTGCTCCAGAGAAGCACGCTGGGACTGTGGGACTTGACCCTTCACCCCGAACTCGAGCCACATGCCCCTTTGACACAACAGCTCCAGCCTGAGGGGTGGCCTGCGTCTCACCTGGGCGGGGTGCCAGGCGTGTTGGGGCGCAGCCGTGGCTGGGGCAGGGGCAGGGAGAGGCAGATGGGGGACAGACGTGTCTGGGCCAGGGTCCTCCTCCCTGCCCTGGGCTCTGCAGGGAAGTCCAGGGCACGGAGGGCCCGGGAGGAGGACTGGGGCGTCTGAGGACAGGGCTGGGGGTGCAGCAGGGGCCGTGTGATAGACGAGGGGGGCCGGCCAGGGAGGCGTGGACGAGGGGGGCCCTGGAGCAGAGAGCCAGCTCTCCGTGGGCTCCTCTGGGAAGAGCAGAGCCGGACATCAAGGAGAACAGACGTACCCACCAGTCCTGCTGTGTTCTTAAGACACTCAGGGGCAGGATTTCATCCGCAGTAAATAATTCACTCCGACACCAAAAACAACAGTGGATGTTCTTCAAATGGCCGAGAAGAAACCTGTGGGATCCCGGGGCCTGAACTCAGTGGGCTGGGGGGCTTTGTCCTTCCCCCAGATCCTGGCCTCCAGCCAAGCACAGCCCCGGACAACGAGCCCGTCTGGGGGAGAACTGTCGGGGGTTGGGGTTGATGAGACTCTTGCTCACCCTCCTTGGGTGACCCAGGCCCACCCAGTCCTTTGACGTGGGGACTCAAGCCCAGTGAACACGCCTGTTCTCTCCATCAATCTTGGAGAATGCCGACCAGGAGCTGGCCTCGTGCTCGCTGGGGGAAGCCACTGCTGCAGACAATGTGGAAACCAGGCGCCCTCCTGCAGTTCTGTAAAAGTAGCTCCGGGTTCTCCGGACTCGCCCGCTGCTCCTGGGCGATCCCAATGTCTGCACCTCCTCCAGGTGGCGTGTCCAGCCGTGAGGTCAGGGCTTAGCCCCGAGCTGGCCTGGCCTCTGTGCCCCTAGCACCTTCCTGACCACTGGCTGTGCGGGGGCTGGGGACCCAACTGGCCAGGCAGACAGCCTGCAGGACAGGAGGCAGGACGCCCAGAGCCGGGCAGGCACCGGGGAGGGGCCGCTGGTCTTGGAGAAAGTGCCTCCGTTGGGGGAGCGGGCGGCGGAGGGCGGGGCCAGGAGAGGGAGCGGCTTCAGGACAGCTGCCCGACGGCGCGGCCAGAACGCTGGACGGGGCGGAGCTGGACGTGGACCCGGGAAAGACCGCCCAACGGACCGGGCCACGGAGGGGGCTGCCCAGGGACGACTGCCCTCCTCACAGGACTCGGGGCAGTCTGGTAGGCGTTGAAGCATCAGAGCGGATGGTGTACAGCCAGGCGGGCACAATGTCCTCTCCAGGGGATGAGGCGGGAACCACCACGTGGGCAGCGAGCAAGCAGGGCCCCATGTCCATCCTTCTCCATGCCCTGCTGCAGCGCAGGGGCAGACTCTAGTCCTCCCCTAGTCTACACCCTAGTCCTCCCCGTGGTCTACACTTTAGTCCTCCCCTGGTCTACACCTTAGTCCTCCCCCGGCCCTCACCCTTGTCCTCCCCGTGGTCTACACCTTAGTCCTCCCCTGGCCCTCACCCTAGTCCTCCCCTGGGCTACACCCTAGTCCTCCCCTGGCCCTCACCCTAGTCCTCCCCCGGCCCTCACCCTAGTCCTCCCCTGGGCTACACCCTAGTCCTCCCCTGGCCCTCACCCTAGTCTTCCCCCGGCCCTCACCCTAGTCCTCCCCTGGTCGACACCCTAGTCCTCCCCTGGGCTACACCCTAGTCCTCCCCTGGCCCTCACCCTAGTCCTCCCCCGGCCCTCACCCTAGTCCTCCCCTGGTCGACACCCTAGTCCTCCCCCGGCCCTCACCCTAGTCTTCCCCCGGCCCTCACCCTAGTCCTCCCCTGGTCGACACCCTAGTCCTCCCCCGGCCCTCACCCTAGTCTTCCCCCGGCCCTCACCCTAGTCCTCCCCTGGTCGACACCCTAGTCCTCCCCTGGTCTACACCCTTGTCCTCTCCGTGGTCTACACCTTAGTCCTCCCCTGGTCTACACCCTAGTCCTCCCCCAGCCCTCACCCTAGTCCTCCCCCGGCCCTCACCCTAGTCCTCCCCTGGTCGACACCCTAGTCCTCCCCCGGCCCTCACCCTAGTCCTCCCCTGGCCCTCACCCTAGTCCTCCCCTGGTCTACACCCTAGTCCTCCCCTGGCCCTCACCCTAGTCCTCCCCTGGCCTACACCCTAGTCCTCCCCCGGCCCTCACCCTAGTCCTCCCCTGGCCCTCACCCTAGTCCTCCCCTGGCCCTCACCCTAGTCCTCCCCTGGCCCTCACCCTAGTCATCCCCTGGCCCTCACCCTAGTCCTCCCCCGGCCCTCACCCTAGTCCTCCCCTGGTCGACACCCTAGTCCTCCCCTGGCCCTCACCCTAGTCCTCCCCCGGCCCTCACCCTAGTCCTCCCCTGGTCGACACCCTAGTCCTCCCCCGGCCCTCACCCTAGTCTTCCCCCGGCCCTCACCCTAGTCCTCCCCTGGTCGACACCCTAGTCCTCCCCCGGCCCTCACCCTAGTCTTCCCCCGGCCCTCACCCTAGTCCTCCCCTGGTCGACACCCTAGTCCTCCCCCGGCCCTCACCCTAGTCTTCCCCCGGCCCTCACCCTAGTCCTCCCCTGGTCGACACCCTAGTCCTCCCCTGGTCTACACCCTTGTCCTCTCCGTGGTCTACACCTTAGTCCTCCCCTGGTCTACACCCTAGTCCTCCCCCAGCCCTCACCCTAGTCCTCCCCCGGCCCTCACCCTAGTCCTCCCCTGGTCGACACCCTAGTCCTCCCCCGGCCCTCACCCTAGTCTTCCCCCGGCCCTCACCCTAGTCCTCCCCTGGTCGACACCCTAGTCCTCCCCTGGTCTACACCCTTGTCCTCTCCGTGGTCTACACCTTAGTCCTCCCCTGGTCGACACCCTAGTCCTCCCCCGGCCCTCACCCTAGTCCTCCCCTGGCCCTCACCCTAGTCCTCCCCCGGCCCTCACCCTAGTCCTCCCCTGGTCGACACCCTAGTCCTCCCCCGGCCCTCACCCTAGTCTTCCCCCGGCCCTCACCCTAGTCCTCCCCTGGTCGACACCCTAGTCCTCCCCCGGCCCTCACCCTAGTCTTCCCCCGGCCCTCACCCTAGTCCTCCCCTGGTCGACACCCTAGTCCTCCCCTGGTCTACACCCTTGTCCTCTCCGTGGTCTACACCTTAGTCCTCCCCTGGTCTACACCCTAGTCCTCCCCCAGCCCTCACCCTAGTCCTCCCCCGGCCCTCACCCTAGTCCTCCCCTGGTCGACACCCTAGTCCTCCCCCGGC
This sequence comes from Dama dama, assembly GCF_033118175.1. NCBI lineage: Eukaryota > Metazoa > Chordata > Mammalia > Artiodactyla > Cervidae > Dama > Dama dama. The sequence goes on from NC_083702.1 coordinate 1,837,016, forward strand.
CCTCACCCTAGTCTTCCCCCGGCCCTCACCCTAGTCCTCCCCTGGTCGACACCCTAGTCCTCCCCTGGTCTACACCCTTGTCCTCTCCGTGGTCTACACCTTAGTCCTCCCCTGGTCGACACCCTAGTCCTCCCCCGGACCTCACCCTAGTCCTCCCCTGGCCCTCACCCTAGTCCTCCCCTGGCCCTCACCCTAGTCCTCCCCTGGCCCTCACCCTAGTCCTCCCCCAGCCCTCACCCTAGTCCTCCCCCGGCCCTCACCCTAGTCCTCCCCTGGTCGACACCCTAGTCCTCCCCCGGCCCTCACCCTAGTCTTCCCCCGGCCCTCACCCTAGTCCTCCCCTGGTCGACACCCTAGTCCTCCCCTGGTCTACACCCTTGTCCTCTCCGTGGTCTACACCTTAGTCCTCCCCTGGTCGACACCCTAGTCCTCCCCCGGCCCTCACCCTAGTCTTCCCCCGGCCCTCACCCTAGTCCTCTCCTGGTCTACACCCTAGTCCTCCCCTGGTCTACACCCTTGTCCTCTCCGTGGTCTACACCTTAGTCCTCCCCTGGTCTACACCCTAGTCCTCCCCTGGCCCTCACCCTAGTCCTCCCACGGCCCTCACCCTAGTCCTCCCCCGGCCCTCACCCTAGTCCTCCCCCGGCCCTCACCCTAGTCCTCCCCCGGCCCTCACCCTAGTCCTCCCCTGGTCTACACCCTAGTCCTCCCCCAGCCCTCACCCTAGTCCTCCCCTGGCCCTCACCCTAGTCCTCCCCCGGCCCTCACTCTAGTCCTCCCCCGGCCCTCACCCTAGTCCTCCCCTGGGCTACACCCTAGTCCTCCCCTGGTCTACACCCTAGTCCTCCCCTGGCCCTCACCCTAGTCCTCCCCTGGCCCTCACTCTAGTCCTCCCCCGGCCCTCACCCTAGTCCTCCCCTGGGCTACACCCTAGTCCTCCCCTGGCCCTCACCCTAGTCCTCCCCTGGCCCTCACCCTAGTCCTCCCCCGGCCCTCACCCTAGTCCTCCCCTGGCCCTCACCCTAGTCCTCCCCCGGCCCTCACCCTAGTCCTCCCCAGGCTCTCACCCTAGTCCTCCCCTGGTCTACACCCTAGTCCTCCCCCAGCCCTTACCCTAGTCCTCCCCTGGCCCTCACCCTAGTCCTCCCCCGGCCCTCACTCTAGTCCTCCCCCGGCCCTCACCCTAGTCCTCCCCTGGCCCTCACCCTAGTCCTCCCCTGGCCCTCACCCTAGTCCTCCCCCAGCCCTCACCCTAGTCCTCCCCTGGCCCTCACCCTAGTCCTCCCCTGGTCTACCCCCTAGTCCTCCCCTGGCCCTCACCCTAGTCCTCCCCCGGCCCTCACCCTAGTCCTCTCCTGGTCTACACCCTAGTCCTCCCCTGGTCTACACCCTAGTCCTCTCCGTGGTCTACACCTTAGTCCTCCCCTGGTCTACACCCTAGTTCTCCCCTGGCCCTCACCCTAGTCCTCCCCCAGCCCTCACCCTAGTCCTCCCCTGGCCCTCACCCTAGTCCTCCCCTGGTCTACCCCCTAGTCCTCCCCTGGCCCTCACCCTAGTCCTCCCCTGGCCCTCACCCTAGTCCTCCCCCAGCCCTCACCCTAGTCCTCCCCTGGCCCTCACCCTAGTCCTCCCCTGGTCTACCCCCTAGTCCTCCCCTGGCCCTCACCCTAGTCCTCCCCTGGCCCTCACCCTAGTCCTCCCCCAGCCCTCACCCTAGTCCTCCCCTGGCCCTCACCCTAGTCCTCTCCTGGTCTACCCCCTAGTCCTCCCCTGGCCCTCACCCTAGTCCTCCCCTGGCCTACCCCCTAGTCCTCCCCCGGCCCTCACCCTAGTCCGCCCCTGGCCTACAACCTAGTCCTCCCCTGGCCCTCACCCTAGTCCTCCCCTGGCCCTCACCCTAGTCCTCTCCTGGTCTACACCCTAGTCCTCCCCTGGTCTACCCCCTAGTCCTCCCCTGGCCCTCACCCTAGTCCTCCCCTGGCCCTCACCCTAGTCCTCCCCCAGCCCTCACCCTAGTCCTCCCCTGGCCCTCACCCTAGTCCTCTCCTGGTCTACCCCCTAGTCCTCCCCTGGCCCTCACCCTAGTCCTCCCCTGGCCTACCCCCTAGTCCTCCCCCGGCCCTCACCCTAGTCCTCCCCTGGCCTACAACCTAGTCCTCCCCCGGCCCTCACCCTAGTCCTCCCCCGGCCCTCACCCTAGTCCTCTCCTGGTCTACACCCTAGTCCTCCCCTGGTCTACACCCTAGTCCTCTCCGTGGTCTACACCTTAGTCCTCCCCTGGTCTACACCCTAGTTCTCCCCAGGCTCTCACCCTAGTCCTCCCCCAGCCCTCACCCTAGTCCTCCCCTGGTCTACACCTTAGTCCTCCCCTGGCCCTCACCCTAGTCCTCCCCTGGCCCTCACCCTAGTCCTCCCCTGGTCTACACCCTAGTCCTCCCCTGGCCCTCACCCTAGTCCTCCCCTGGCCTACACCCTAGTCCTCCCCTGGTCTACACCTTAGTCCTCCCCTGGCCCTCACCCTAGTCCTCCCCCGGCCCTCACCCTAGTCCTCCCCTGGCCTACAACCTAGTCCTCCCCTGGCCCTCACCCTAGTCCTCCCCTGGCCCTCACCCTAGTCCTCCCCTGGCCTACACCCTAGTCCTCCCCTGGTCTACACCCTAGTCCTCCCCTGGCCCTCACCCTAGTCCTCCCCTGGCCTACACCCTAGTCCTCCCCCGGCCCTCACCCTAGTCCTCCCCTGGCCCTCACCCTAGTCCTCCCCTGGCCCTCACCCTAGTCCTCCCCTGGCCTACACCCTAGTCCTCCCCTGGTCTACACCCTAGTCCTCCCCTGGCCCTCACCCTAGTCCTCCCCTGGCCTACCCCCTAGTCCTCCCCCGGCCCTCACCCTAGTCCTCCCCTGGCCCTCACCCTAGTCCTCTCCTGGTCTACACCCTAGTCCTCCCCTGGCCCTCACCCTAGTCCTCCCCTGGCCCTCACCCTAGTCCTCCCCTGGCCCTCACCCTAGTCCTCTCCTGGTCTACACCCTAGTCCTCCCCTGGCCCTCACCCTAGTCCTCCCCTGGCCTACACCCTAGTCCTCCCCTGGCCCTCACCCTAGTCCTCCCCTGGCCCTCACCCTAGTCCTCCCCTGGCCTACACCCTAGTCCTCCCCTGGCCCTCACCCTAGTCCTCCCCTGGCCTACACCCTAGTCCTCCCCCGGCCCTCACCCTAGTCCTCCCCTGGCCTACACCCTAGTCCTCCCCCGGCCCTCACCCTAGTCCTCCCCTGGCCTACAACCTAGTCCTCCCCTGGCCCTCACCCTAGTCCTCCCCTGGCCCTCACCCTAGTCCTCCCCTGGCCTACACCCTAGTCCTCCCCTGGTCTACACCCTAGTCCTCCCCTGGCCCTCACCCTAGTCCTCCCCTGGCCTACACCCTAGTCCTCCCCCGGCCCTCACCCTAGTCCTCCCCTGGCCCTCACCCTAGTCCTCCCCCGGCCCTCACCCTAGTCCTCCCCTGGCCTACACCCTAGTCCTCCCCTGGCCCTCACCCTAGTCCTCCCCTGGCCTACACCCTAGTCCTCCCCTGGCCCTCACCCTAGTCCTCCCCTGGCCTACACCCTAGTCCTCCCCTGGCCCTCACCCTAGTCCTCCCCTGGCCTACACCCTAGTCCTCCCCTGGCCCTCACCCTAGTCCTCCCCTGGCCTACACCCTAGTCCTCCCCTGGCCCTCACCCTAGTCCTCCCCTGGCCCTCACCCTAGTCCTCCCCTGGCCTACACCCTAGTCCTCCCCTGGTCTACACCCTAGTCCTCCCCTGGCCCTCACCCTAGTCCTCCCCTGGCCTACACCCTAGTCCTCCCCTGGCCCTCACCCTAGTCCTCCCCTGGCCCTCACCCTAGTCCTCCCCTGGCCTACACCCTAGTCCTCCCCTGGCCCTCACCCTAGTCCTCCCCCTGGCCCTCACCCAGGCCCTCCCCTGGTGCACAGCCTAGCCCCGCCTGGAGCCTGGGGCATCTGCTCATCTCTCTTGGCCCCCACCCCAGGCAGCCCCTCACCTGTCCCCGGCTCCCGTCAGGCCTGCGTTGAATCCCACCAACACCCGCTGCTGGACCCAAGGCCTGGCATGTCCCAGTTTCTGCTTTCTCCGGCAGCCTGTCTCCCCCCTCTGGATCCTGCCCGTTGAATGACCTCCAGGCAGGTCCTGCCCCCCTCAAGCTGCCGCATCCCCCACCTGATTTCTGCAGTCTCCCCTCGCCCCCATCTATTCTTGGCACAGAGGCCAGTCAGACTGCAGCTCGCCCTGCTCAGGGCCTGGGATGTCCTCGGTGTGGCCCCAGGCCCTGCCTGACCCGCCATCGCCTGTCCCTCTGCTGTCCAGCCACGCTGGCCTTCTTGCCGCCCGTGGGACCCCGCCCAGAGCCTCGGCACCCTCACCCTGGGCCCTTGGTCTTGGCCCTTTCTTCCCACCTTGATACAAGACTTGCTCTTCCTTTTCCTTTGGGACTTTTCTCAAAAGTCACCTCCTCAGAGAGGCCCCCAGGACTGCAGTGTCTAAGCCAGCCCCCGTGCCTCCCCACCGCTTCCCCGATTTCTACTTCTTTCCAGCGCCTGGCCTCTTAGTCCTTGCTTGTCGGTCCCTTGCGGGTCCCCCCACTTCCTTCTCTACCTTACAAGTTGCCGAACATAAGGGTGCGTCTGCCCTAACCCTAACCCTGGAGCCTTTGCAGGTGGGGGCTGCCTACACAGGTCAGACTGGCTGAACCGAGTCCCTACACGCCTTGGGCCGCACCAGGCACCCTCGCTCTTCAAATCACATCGGGAAAGCTGAGTCAGGCACTGCCCTGACTCCACGGGGAATCCTTCGAGGCTCCGGAGGCTGCAGCCATCCCTGGCCCAGGAGGCAAGGGGGCCCAGGTGAGGCAGGTGCCCCGACTCTAAGGACACGTCTGCATCACGTGGCTTCGCTGACGGCAGCTTCAAAGCCCCGCAGCACACACACGTCGGGGGCGCCAGCTCCACGCCTGGCTGTGATTGCTCTGTGCGTCTGTCCCCTCTGCCTGACATGCCTTCCGCCCACTCAGCTCATCATTAACTGATAGTTCGCTGCTCGGAGATAATATTTCTAATGTGTAATGCAATTTACAAAGTGTAGAAAGTGCTTACGGTACAAAGCTGTGACTCGGGGTCATGGACCTATATGGAAATTGCTGCGGGAGCCGGCTGGGGAGACTGAGGGAGCAGACCGTCCCGGGGAGACGGGAGGACCGTCCCGATGGCCGTTTGTCTATGCAGGAGGCGTGTTTGTAAATCAGGAGGAAAGGGAGATCAGTGCATTGGCATCTTTCCTCTCTCGGAAGCCTGTTAGACGCGCTTTATTCAATGCAAGCTCTGCTTGTCCCCCATTGTCAGGGGGAGGCATATGGGTCGGGACCTACCAGTAATTTTAATCTCCTGAAAGCACATTTCTATGCTAATTTTTAATTACAATTAGTGCCAGTGTCAGCGGTTAGCTTGGCTGACTGACTTCATGGTTTGCCAGTGTTGAACCTCTGCTTGGAGACTCACTGTGAGGGGTGGGGTCCCTGGGAAAGGACGGCGTGGATCCTAAGCCAGGGGACGTTGGGTGCCTGGCGGGGCTGCCTCGTGGGAGGCCTGGTTGTGCGAGTCATCTCACGCTGCCTCCATGGGCTCCGCCGGCCACCGCCCGGCCCCCGGCCAGCGCACACAGCCGGACCTCTGGACTTCTCAGAACAGCCCAGCTGCGGGGAGAAGGCGTCCCAGGAAGGAGTGAGGCCCAGGGGCTCTGACCAGCAGGGGAGCGGCACGGCCGGCCTGCAGGGCGGGGAGAAACGCAAGCTGCCTGTGCGGGGCCAGGGTGTGCGGTCGTTTGTCTCCTGACCTCAGAAGAGCCTGAGGGTGACAGGTCAGCCTGGGCTCTGCCAGCCCCGCCCCTCAGGAAGCCCCCGGTGGGCAGGAGAACTCTTCTGTGGGGGGCCTGGCCTCCAGGGGAGCAAGGAGGGGCAGGGAGGCTGCACCCAAAGCCTTGTGGGGTGTGGGAGAGGGCGGAGGGGCTCTGAGGCTGGGGGAGGAGAGCCAGCCCAGAGGTGGTGGGGGCCCCTCAGGACGCCCCCGGCCCCCGGTGCGCAGCACCCCCGGGCCAGAGGGCCTCGCCCCCTCCCGTATTCCCTCCAGAGTCCGCAGGGCCCCTTCATAATGGAAGCTGACAGAATGCAAATGAGTTGCTAAAGGAACCAGCAAAAGTGGCAATTTTTCTCATTTAATCTTCAGATGAGCTGTCTGTCTCCAGGAGCAATCTCATTAGAATTCGGAGACTAATTTTGTCCATCAACATGAGATTACTGGTGTGAGGGAGGTTTGGGGGGTGTCCTCCCAGTGAGGCCCGGACACAGAGCTCGGAGCTGCCCCACGGGCCCACCCCGCCTCTCCGGGTGGTGCTGTCTACGCCGGGAGGGCCCCCCAGGCCTGTGGGACAGGCCGCACCGAGCCGTCTGGAGAGGAGGGGTCTGCAGTCCCGGCTCCCGGCTGGACGTTCCTTGCGCGCAGAGAGCTTCAGCCCTGCCGTTCCCTAAGTAGGTCTCACACCCAGAACCCGCTGCTTCCAGGGCCCCCCCACCCCGCCGCCGAGCAAGGCTTGTGGGGCGAGGGGAGGTAATGCAGGGGCTCCAAGGAGAGGTCCCCGCCCAGAAGGGGGGGTGTCCATGCGGCGCAGCGCTTCCCTGCCCCCATCCCACCCCTGAGGGCCCTGAAGGACGGCGCCAGCCCATCTCACAGGCCGAAACGCTGACGAGACAGGAGCAGCGGCACTGGGCTCTCAGCCGTGTGACCCGGCCAGGGTTTGATCCCCTGTCTACTTGCTTCCAAACTCCACGCACGGGTCTCCCTCCTGGCAGGAATGGCCAGGAGGTGGCTGAGCAAAGCCGGCAGCTCCCCTTAGACCTGAGGGTGTGGGCGGGCAGAACCCGGAGCAGAGCGCAAGCAGACTTCAGGAGATCCCCTGAGCCGACAAGAGCTGGGCTGTGTCCACGCAGAGTCACAGTGACCACCCCCACCCACCCGACCCGAGGAGGCCGCCCCTCACCGGCCGATCTGAGGCGGGGTCTCTACCTGAGCTGAGACGCCCGCTCCCAAGGGGGTCTGTGGGCAGAGGGAGACGTTCCCCGGGGAGTCACGTCGAAATCCAGGGATGCGAGCGGTGAGGACCCATTGAGACTGGGAGCACTGCGCCCCCCCGAGGCTCCAGGGTTAAAGGTCAGGAAGCAGGAGGGCCCCAGGAGGGATATCAGTGCTGACCCCAGGCCTCCTATGTGCCTGAGACAGACTCTGGCTTTGGGAATCAAGCCCCTCTGTCCCCACGCTCCCTTCAGGGAGGGCACCCCTATCACCCCAACTCGACACCAGGGAAGCCGCATCTCGGAGGGTGTGCGGAGCTGCCCAGGGTCACGGGGAGGGGACTGCAGTGCCAGGGAGGGCTGGGCCGGGGGCCGAGAACCCACCCTTCAGGGCCGTCCTCGGCTGCTTCCTCGGTGAGAAACTCTCCCATGAAACCAGGGAAGGACGCAGGATCGTGGAGCTGGACAGAGACACGTTGCCCCCGTGCATACTGGGACACCTCCTGAAACACAAGGCCTTGAGCTCGTCTCAAATGAGCGAGAGAGAAGGACTGTGAAAAATCCAAAGTTACTTCATGAGGATAAAGGGTAAAGGTGAGCTGATGGAGGGGCCAGCAAGGACCTCCCACTGGAAACTGGCCTCTGGATGCGTGCAGACTGGAGCCTAATGCAACAGACAAGCCGACCAAAACTAAGACAATGACAGATCTGTGAAGGCACACAGAAGCAAAAATAGAAAACCTCAGGAACAAGTTTGCTAAGCAGGAAGCCGGTAGAAAGGGCAGAAAAGCTTAGAAACAACTTTTTAAAGAAAAAGCAGCATCATTTCAGAAATGAGAATCTAGCCCGTTTGTACATAGGGGTGAGCAGACAGCACAGATGATGCAGTCAGGCCAGTGGGAGAAAAGGAGAAAAAAATGGGAAAATGAACTAAAAAATAAGGGTTCTAAAGAAAGTTATAGTCACAGAATAGACACAACAAAGGCCCAAGATGCATGTGGATGGAACCCCCAAATCGGGTGGGGTGGTGATGGAGCAGTGTTCACCCTCCCCCGAAGGGAATCTCTCCTGAAATAAAGGAGTCTGTGCAAAGGGCCAATCTGTCAGAACGGCCCACCCTGAGCATGTTCTAGTAGATCCTGGTCTTTAAGGATTTAAACATCTGCTGGGGCTTTGTAGGCAAAAGGGAAAGCTGCTTGTGAGTAGGGTGATTAAAGCTGTTTGTGAGTAGGTCACTTAGCACCCAATCGTGGCAGCTTCCAGACGGAGGCGGGGATATTATATAGACGCACTGGGTGGACAGTGCATGCAAACCGGGACACACGGTCACCTGAGATCAGGACGGGCTTGTTGCCAGGATCCCGGACAGCGGACTTTGAGCCAGAAGAAAACCAAAACATAGATGTGAGATACTCGAAGAAAGAAAATGCATGTGGGGACCGTAGATGCTAACTGGCCTTCAAGTATCAAGATCGCCCAAGGGGCAGCCTGTCTCCCCAGCCCCTTCCCAGGAAATCTGCCTGGGAGGGGCCTTCAGACACCCAGGATGTCACAGAAGCACAGCTCAAGAGCTGGGGCTGGGCGTGTCACTGCAGAACCAGCAGCAAACGGCAAGTCCCTCCCAGCAATGGTCTGTATGGTAACACAGTTATTTCAAAAGGGACAGAGTCACAGTAATTTGGAAACAAATGGGGAGAGGAGAATTCGTTCAGTCACCAAGTCATGTCTGACTCTTTGGGATCCTATGGACTGTGGCTCGCAGGCTCCTCTGTCCATGGGATCCTCCAGGCAAGAACACTGGAGTGGGTTCCCATTTGCTTCTCCACGGCATCTTCCCGACCCAGGGATCGAACCCACGTCTTCTGCACTGCGGGCAGCTTCTTCACCACTGAGCCACCTGGGAAGCCCAGAAAGAGGGGAACCTGACTGTAAATCAAGTGAATGACGCAGCCATGCTGAGAAAGCCGCGGAAAGTGTGGTGGGTTCATGATGTTGAGCTGATCCGGATGTCGTGGGGGGAAATCCACACGGTCTACATACGTGGAAAGAAGACCTAAGCCTGACCACACGTGCAAACCGAGACCCTCCGAGTGAGCGGGTGGCGTTGCCTTAGGACGAGAAGAGGCAGTGAAAGCCGGAGTGGCGGGACCCTGGCTGCCCCGACACCGGGCGGGTCTCTTCCCACTTGCAGTTATGTTGTTGGTGCGACATAGCGTAGCCCCGTGGGGCTGACGGACGATCCTCCAGGGTCCACTCTCGGTCACTATCTTGGGTGCCTCCTCGAACACCGTGCTCCCGCCCCGCCCAGAAACCCCCCAGGATTGCACGTGTCACAGCAGCTGCAGACTCCTGGATCCCAGGGCCACAGTCAGGACAGCAGCTGGAAGCAGGAATCCCCAGAAAATGTTGGCACTTTTACACTCCTTCGCTCTTACAACATCACCCCAGAATAGGTCAGGCAGAACTTGGCAAAAACAGGAAGGACAGACTGATCAACCAGGGGAGATGGAGGTTTAGACGAATGTTAGGACTCGTAGGAGCAAAGACCAAAAGGGAGAAGGATCCTCAGGATGCCATCGCGGGCTCCCTTGTCCTGATGAACAGAAGTCGGATGGAGTGCTAAACCCTGGACTGCAGAACACGCTTGAGATGGGACAGAGGAAACTGCACACCCTGGTGAGAGTTACGGTCGCTACCCCCTCCAAACGTGACGTTGAGGAGAGAAGCCATCCCCTTAGACACCAGCAATGTGGCTCCACGTTATAAAGCTCAAACTAGAGTAAGGCCCGAGTTCCCCCTTTAGGACCGTATTTGCAGGTGGCACAACTGTGCAGGCACGAAGTGGGCATGGCTGACGTCAGGAGACCTCTGGGTGAGGGGACGGGAGCCTGGAGGGGTCGTTGCGGGAGCAAAGCGCCCGGCCTTCACCCGGGGGCAGGCACAGCTGCCAGCCCGACCCCAGTTCTTCACGTGTGGGTGCGTGATGTCCCCCTCACACGTGTGCACAAGAAACACGCGTTTCCCAGTTGGCATTGGAGCCGTAAAGCATGGGAATGGAGTAAATGAAAGTTGGACTCGAGAAGGTTTCCCAAAAGGCAGAGACGAGACTGCCCGAGGCAGCAGTCCTGGGCTGGGCCAGGTGAAGACCCGACCTGTCCACGCCCGGCCGGTGGAAGGTCCCACCACTGCTGCGTTTGGGGTCTAAGGCCACGGGGCTGCGGGTTCTGGCCCTGGGCTTTCCCGCTAGGTGTCTGGGACCTCCGGTCCCTCGGGGCCCCAGACCCCAGCTGGTGGCAGAGGAGAACTCGCATCCACCTGTGCTCCAGCCAACACAGGAGGCTCAGCCACTTCCCGCCCCTCTCATTCCCAGGGCAGAGCAGGAGAGCAGGAGAGGAGAAAGTGCAGGGACCACGGGCTGGGCCTGAGCCTGGCCACTGTCCACACCTCTGTGAGCCCGGAGCCGGGGCCGACTCCTCACCATCCGGGGACACCTGCAGCCGCCCGGCCCGAGGCCCCTACCCTGGGGGGCAGGGAGCTGAACGGAACGAGTTCCCCCTGCGCCTAACTGCCCACCCATGGCAGCTCCAGATCCCAGAGGGGCCTGTTAACGAAGCCACCTCTGTGCTCCCCGGCGGCTCACGTGTGGTCCGGACCCTGCTGAAGCGAGGCCAGGGCATGACCCCAGGGCCCGTCCGGGGCACCTTTCCTGAGCCCTCCCAGCGGGTGGCCCTCAGCCCTTCCACATGAGTCCAGCGCCTGGAGGGTCCTTCCCCTCACTCAGAACACCCTGGACACGGAGGGGCTCGGCAGTGAATCCAGTCTTCTGAGTCCAGGCCTGCTTCCCGACTTCGCTAAGAGAAACGCAGCCCCGTGCGCCGACGCCTCGCACCTCGGCCTGCTTAGCCGCCCTGGCCCAGGCCCTGGTCGGGGGCCTCCATGACCTGCAAGGGGCCTCTGCACACAGCTGGGATGGAAGACAGGGGGGCTGGCCAGCGGGCCACCGTGCAGTGTGCCGAAGGTCAGTCTCATCCAGCTTTCTCGAGATCACTGAGACACAAAAGACAGAAGTCGGAGCAAAACAGGTGCAAACGGAACAGGAAAGCCCTGGCACGGGCGGGCTGGTTTGTCTGCCGCTCCCAGGCTTTGCAGACCCTGCTCCTGACGCCCGTCAAGGAGCGCGCCGGCCCATCCAGGGGCTCATTTTCCTGCTCTGATTCAACGAGGCACGTCTCCCGTCTTCAGGCTGCAGTTGAGAGCCTGGAGGGGTGCTAATGGAGCTCTCAAGGAGAAGATAATCTTCTAGTGGTCTCCAAGAGGCCGCCCTGGAAACCGGACTTAATACACACACCTGAGGAGTTAAAGCCCTGCTTATCCTCGGCTGAGAACGTTTGATTAGAAGGTTTTGTGACGGGTGCTGGAAGGAGGCCCAGCAGGCCTGATCCGGCCTTTTGTGGAGGAGGACGTGGCTGTTGGCTTGGGGGCTGTGGGCAGCTCTTGGGGTCTGGGCCTTCCAGGAGCTGGGGGTGAGGGAGCTGGGGTCCCAGTAAGGGCTCCTTGGAGAAGGACAAGATGCCTGGAACACGTTGCAGTGGACGTGCCCTCCAGGCGGGCCCCCAACCCCCGCCTCTGAATGGCTCCCACTCAGGCCCATCTCACCGGGCCCTGCCGGTCACTCCCACCCGCCCCGGCTAGGCGGCATCCCGGACCTGGCCCTGCGCTTGGCGGCTGCAGGCTGCCCAGCTCTAAGACACGGGCTCGGGGGCAGACGGCCCTTGCCGGTCACTGGGACCCTCAGAGGCTCAGGCACAGTCTCGGCATCCCACCGACACCCACCCCGGGGCCTCTACCTCTTGGGAAGTTGTTTTCTGACCCGAGCTGGGGGCAGGGCCCTGTGAGTGACCCAGCCACAGCAGCTGAGAATCTGGTGAGGGCAGCTTCCAGGAGGAGGGGGCGCAGGGAAGGCCGTGGGACTGGAGGGGTTGTCCCGTCTCCTTCCTGCCTGCATCTGTTCTCCAGGAGTGGAGGCCCCAGGGCACAGGGGTCCAGACAGGGTGACCCAGCGTCCACAGAGTCTCCCAGATTGGCCTTGGGGAGGACTTTAGGGACAATCAGCCAGGGAGCCAGCAGAGGGAGGCGGCGAGGGCCGCACTGGGGCCGGAGGAGAAGAGGAGCAGACGGGAACTCAGGGTTCTGGCCAAGCTGGATTTTAACCAGAGACGCTGGCTCATGGGGGGCTTGCAGGGTTTCTCTGTCCCCAGGCCTCCAGCTCTCCCCTGCCAACCCTCTGCCCTGAGCACCCTCACTGTGTCCCTGCGTCTCTGGGCAACCCCCACCCAGGGGACCCAGCCTGCTCCTCCTCTCGAGAGCCCCCGCCCCAGCTGCCTGGAGGCCGGTCTGCAGCTGGTCTGAATGCACTTGGCCCCTGCCTGGGCAGACGCAACGCACGGCGGAGGACCACAGTCATCCATCTCCTTAATGAGCCCATTTGTCACGTGCGGGCCGGTGTTGTCCACCCACTTGGCGAGCGGTCCGTTCCTGCTGGACGAGCCCCAGCCAGGCCCCGGGGTCCGGGGCACTTTGCAGGCCTGTGGAGGGGGGCTCAGTCACGGCTGTTACCTAGGGAAGCGGTCTGTCTGGGCCCCTCAGCTTGCAGCAGACCACGGAATTTCTGGAGGAGCCCAGGGAGGGTCTGCTGGGTCGTTTGTCCAGAAACAAGGGGGTCTGATGGGTGGTCACACCCTCTGGACACCTGGGAGGGAGCAGCTGCCGTCTCCCCATTGTCCTGGCCTGGACTTCAGCTGACCTGTCTGGAGCAGATGGGGACAGTTGCCTGGTTACAGCCGTGGAAGGGGTCTGGTCCTACTGGGAACAGAGAGAGCGAGGTCCCTTGGTCCCATGCGGCTACCCCACAGCCGAGCGCCTTGGAGACACCGTCCACCCTCCTGGTTCCTCCAGAACCTTCCAAAGGGCACAGTGGCATGCCTGCCACCCCCCTCTCGGTTACCCCGGGTGCCTGCTCCTGGGTTGCTGAGTCGCTGGACTGTCAGCCCACTTGAAGGGCTGTGTCCCTCGCTGTGCAGTGAGCGGCTCCAGGCCAGGGGCTGTAGGTGGAGGCCCAGGGACATGTTTGGGTGGGCTTCTGTCCCCAGGGGCTCCCAGGTACCCGCCAAGCAGCTCTGCAGGGAGCCCTCACCTGGACCTGGGCTGGTAGACTCGGAGGGAGAAGGAAGGCATGACCTAGGCAGGGCTGAGTGGTGTGGTCGCAGCTGAAGGAGCCCTCACTGGGGGCAACAGGGGTGGGCAGACGAGGAAGACCCCGCCCTGCATCACCAGGCCCCACGCCCCACACAGGAGCCCTCCCCCACGCCCCCTCCTGAGGACAGCCTGGCCATCCCTGGGCAGGGGCCGGCAGGGAGGCACACACAGGCAGAGCTGTTAACAAAAAGAGGGGATTCAGGACTCAAAGACATGGGTGTGTGCATAGGCCTACGTGGACACACTGGGTCACCTGCAGGGGCCCAGACCCGCTTTGGGTCCTGGCTCTGCTCAGCTGTCTTCCGGGGCCTGTGATCCATGGAGCAGGACACCCCAGGCAGGGGTCTCAACCCGGGTTGTCCAGGCTGTCCCCCAGGTCCTGACTCCAGCAGAGCCCGTGAGGTTGTCCCAGGCTCCCTGGAAGCCCATGCGCCCTTCACCAGTGTCCAGAGTCCTCCCAGCACCATGGTAGGCCTGCCTCCTCGTGCCCTGGGCCCTGTAAACCTGCCCTGTGAATGTCCTCCAAACTGTGTCTACTCCGATCCCCTGATCCTTTACCTGGGGACCCATCCCACACGGTCTCCCAGCCCCATTAGGGTGCACCCACAGTCCCGCAGCTCCTTGGGCGTAAATTCTCTCTTGAGAGTCCCTTGGACAGAAAGGAGACCAAGGCAGTCAATCCTAAAGGAAATCAACCCTGAATATTCATCGGAAGGACTGATGCTGAAGCCAAAGCTTCAATCCTTTGGCCACCTGATGTGAAGAGCTGACACGTTGGAAAAGACTCTGATGCTGGGAAGAGAAGGGGGTGACAGAGGATGAGATGGTTGCATGGCGTCACCGACTCCATGGACATGAGTTTGAGCAAGCTCCAGGAGATGGTGATGGGCAGGGAAGCCTGGTTTGCTGCAGTCCATGGGGTGCAAAGAGTTAGACACGACTGAGCGGCTGAAGAACAGCGACCCAGCGGCAGGCGCGCCCTCACAGCCTCTCAGGGGGAGGGGGGAACACAGACCCGCAGTTGTCCGGTCACACCTGTGTTCTGGCGGGGGGCAGCCTGCTCCCGCCGGGGCTGGGGGTCGGGGCCCCTGCCCCACCCGCTCTCTCCCCCAGGCTCCTGGAGCACCAGCCCGCCCCCTCCGTCCTAGCAGGCCAGCCCTGCTGGCCCATCTCAGGGTCCCTGCACCTCTGAAGACTGGATCCCTGTCCAGGGCACCTGCAGGTGATGTCCAGCGCTGACGGGGAGCCCCGCCTCTCTGGCCCCCGCAGGCCCCCCAGGCTCCGCCCTTGCCTGACTGCAGGCTCTGGTCCGTACCCAGCCCACCTGCCCGCCGTCCCTTCCCACGGTTCCCTGACCTCCGGAGGCGGGCTGAGGCTGCTGCTCTCTCTGCCGGCAGCCTGAACCCAGGGCCTGAATCCGCCCAGCACTCTCCTCTGAATCCCAAGTAGAGCCTCACCAGACGTAACACAGCCATCTGCGCGTGGCTGGCAGCTGTGGAGAACCGATTACTAGGGTCCGGCGGGAGAGAAAAGAGCCCGGCGTGCTCCCTAATGGTATTAGGGACGCTGGGAAGAGGTGTTTCCTGTCCCACGGGCGGTGCGAGCCCCGTGGTCACACTCGCCGCCTCTGCCCTGCTCAGGGTCCCCTGGGACCTGCAGGGTCAGGCCGTCGCACCAGCCGCGTCCCTGATGATGCTCTGTCCCTGAATCGCATCTCCAGGTTCGGGTCCAGAGACCTGCAGTCCTCCCAGCCCCCAGAGGCATCCTCCCAGCTCAGCCTGCCTGGGACCGTTCTCAGTCCCCCAGCCCCCTGAGCCCATTCAGTCCTCCCGGAAGCCCTGGGCATGCTTCCTCCAAAACCAGTCAGGCCCCTCTCCTCCCTTCATCCCTGCCTCCACCTCCCTCCTCAAGCCCCTACTTGCTGTCCCTTGGGGGCTGCCCTGGCCCCCTGCTCACTCCTTGCTGCCTCTCTGGGCCCCACAGTCCAGCCTTTTGCAAGAACAACCCCTTTCAAACTCTGCAGTGTCATCTGATAAATGCAACCCCCAGCTAAGCCCGTCCACATCCCGCCTTCCAGCCTCACTGGGAGCTGACCCGCCTGCCGCAGAGCTCCTCACGCCCCACCCCACCCATGGTGCCCTGGGGCCATCAGCACGCTGGTGCCCACCCAGACCCGCTGCCAGGGGGACGTGCCCTCCTGTGGCTCCTGCCCACCCCTCGGATTAAGCACCCGCGTTGCCGTAGGCAAGGCTCCCTGACCCTCTCACTGTGCCAGCGCTGGTTCCTCATCCCTGAAGCCAGGCGGTCAGTCCCCGCGGCCCCCACTCACTGCCCGTCCCACCCTCCTCGTGGACACAATGGGCTCCGTGTTCCCTGGGTTCTCAGCGCCGTGGACAGCACCTCCGCCTGAGCGGGGAAGGGGCTCATCTGAAAGGGGGATGTGTGGGGGCGGGGAGGGCAGGACAGACGGGTGGGGCCCGCACCCGGGGCGCACGCTTCCTGCAGGACTGCCCTCTGGGGCGAGGGGACGAAGCATCTCACTTCTAAGTGCCAGTGTTTCTCCACGTGGTGTCACGTGGCCCTCGGGTAGCTCATCTCAGAGCAAACCAGTCCAGACACCAGCGTCCGGACGCCAGTGTCCACCCCGAGCTTCGCAGGCGAGCGGGTCCCTGTGAGCCCCAGCCTTCTCCCCGGCCCCAGCTCCGCTCAGGGGACTGACACACCAGGTGAGCCTCCATGTTCCCAAACTCACTGCGAGTGAGCGGCTCTGCCCACGGGAGGGACGGCACATGTTTACGGTCCAGCCGCAGCGTGCAGCCAGATGCTGGGGGTCGCGGACAGGTGGACGGGGCAGGGCGTGAGCTGTGGTGGCGAAGACCCCTCGGAAAGTTCTCTGGTGGGAACCCCAGGGGCAGGATTCAAAGCCCTAAGTCACAGATCCGGCTTCTTCCTGCCAAGGGCAAAAACCACACCCACTGTGGAATTAACACAGCAATCAAGCCAGCAGGCAGGCGCGTCCCGCAGAACCCAGCTTCCACAAGGCCCGTGCGACGTTCAGCTCAGCTCCCATGGCCCCTGACCCCTTCCCTGTGGCCAGATTCAGGAATCTGGTGGGTCAGGGGTCTTTCCTGACAGGACGGTTGTCTGGGCAGCTCTGGGTGGAACGTGGGGACATGGACCCCTGGCTGATGGAGGTGGGGGTGTGACCGGTCCCCCCCAGGCAGCCAGGATCTCAGAGCCACTGCACTGGCAGCCACCCCACCCAGCTCCACTGCTGTGTCCACGGGATGGTGGGGATTCAGCTGTAGGTCACTTGACTCCCCCCAGCCCCCTGGGCAGACGGTGGGCATGGCCTGCACGAAGCCCCTCCCACCGGGCCTGGGAAAGCATTGCTTGTCCTTGGTCATCATGAGCAACAACCACGCTGCCCTCATTGAGGGTCTGGACTTCACCCAGACAGTGCTGGGCGGCTCTGGCCCCACGGCCTGGGATGAGACCGGCTGGCTGGTTGTTCCTGAGGCCCTGCCCTGCGTGTCCACTGAGGAGGAAGGCGCTGGTCAGGGTATCAGTCCCGGGACCCCACTCAGGGTCCCCGCAGGAGCTTAAGGAAATGGCACGGCAGCCGCCAGGGAGCGATGGAAGGCCTTCAGTCTCATCTTCAAAGCATAGGGGTGGGTCCACGGGAGCAGCAAGGATGGGGGACCCAGAAGCCCAGAGAGGCCCCTGGGGCTCCCCTCAGGCTGGCGGCCCTCTCCAGGGGCCGAGGTCACTCCTTCCCCTTGGACAGGCAACTCTGCCTGCGGGAAGAACAGACACACAGACTGAAATGTAGACGACAGACAGGTGGCCCAGCTGCAGACAAGAGCCCACAGACGCCGGCGGGGCCGGCACAGGGATGGAGCTGGGTCTGCACAGAGCGCAGGAGGGTGGCGTCTCCAGGCGGCTCCGTCACGCCTCATCACTTGTCATCAGCAGCCCCTGAATGTCAGCGTGTTTCCTGATGAGAAGATGAACCACTCGCCCGATTTCCTGGTGCTCCTCTAAGGCGACAGTCAGATGCTCTTTGCAGGCTCAGACTTCAGGGGGTCTTAGTAATGCACAGCTGCATGGGCTTCCACCTGTGGGCTCGGGGACCAGACTGAGTGCCCCTCCCAGCCCTGCCCCGTGGACGCTGACCGGCCCAGGACACGGACGGGAGACTGCGGTCCTCCTCCTCTTGCCTCATGAAGTCCGGCTCCAGCTCGTTGGCCTCGGAGACAGGGAAGGGGGCTCCTTCTCTCCACCAGAGATGAAGGCTCAGAACATTCCAGAAGCAAGAGCCAAGGGAAGTGATCCCGAAACGCTACTGCAAAGTCCCCTCGAGGCGCCTACTGGTTCCCCAGCTACATGCGCCCGGGTGGGAGGCTGAGAACACAAACAGCTGGGAAGGCAGGTGTCACTTCAGCAGCTCCGCACCCAGGGAGGGAGCCACCGAGGGCTCCTGGGCTTCCATGGAAGAGGGGCCCCAGAGAGCATCTGGCTGGCCGTCATGAGATCCCAGAAGTCTGTTCCCTGGGAGTCAGGGTGAAGAAGAAAAAAGGGGGCGGTCCCTAAAGGAGGAGAGAAAGGGAGGGAGGAAAAGAAGGAAGGAGGGAGACAAGGAGGGACCACATGGCGTCTGAAGGTCAAGGGCAGGTCAAGGGACACGGGGCATCTGAAAGAGCCCCCGTCGTGAAAGCTGGAACCATTTGAGCATCAAGACGCGTGGTCTGGGAGACACCCAAACACCTGAAATAAACCTCCATGAGTTAAGACTGATACTGTTATGCCCGATGTCCGAATCCCCGAGCGGGGTCCCGCTTCTCTGGAGCCTGGTCCTTGGCCCCCACTCTCTCCCCAGGGGGGCCCATCCCGCGGTCTCCTGGCTTCAGTGGCTTCACTCAGGTGGTCCCATCCATCTGGCACCCCCAACCCCTCACTAATGTGGGCGAACCACTCCTCACACTCCAGGCGCCTCCCTCACTACGTTGGAAAACCCGCCTGAGCTCCCAGGCCAGAAGCAGGCGGGGGGATGAGTCCCCAGTGGCTGTGAGAGCCGTGGGGGTCACAGCCTCCCTCCTCCCCTGCGCAGGGGTCCCTCAGAAGGAACTCAGGGAGGGGCCGGAACCAGGACCCCGGGGCGAGGCTGCTGCCCAGCCAGGGTGGGCCTGGGGACACACGGCCCCCACGGGAGCTGGTGGCCTCCCAGGCGTCCTTGCTGGGAAGTGGGGCCCGGGACGCCCACTCACAAGGAGTCAGGGAGAGTCATCAAAGCAGCCCACCTCCAGAGACCCTACGGATGGTGCCCAGCTCCCGACAGACCCTCCCCACCGTGTCTCTGTCTGGAATGAGGCTGCCACCAGTAGGTCGGTCCCATCCACAGAGACAGCGTAAGTTCCATCCTGTCTGCGAGGTCCCAGGAGAGGGGAGAGGCCGCTCCCCACCCCTCTCCCCGTCCATGACCCACCCACCCCACCCCCCGCCCAGGGCTCCAAGGCCTTGACTGCAGCCCTGGCCTCCCGCTGGAAGCCTGGCCAGCTCCTGTCACACCAGGGTCCCCTCAAGACCCTCTACCCCAGCCCACCAGGATGCTGACACTTCTCTTCAAAGCTCCCTGCTCCCTCTCCAGGCCTCCTCCTGCGCCCATCACAGCCCCCTCACAGGCTGATGGCAGAAGCCCCTACCTGCTTCCCGACATCATGGGGGAGGGTCCCTCGGGCACCTCCCAGCACTTCCTGCCCAGGGACACCTGACCCCCGCTCCCTCTGTTCCCGGGTGACCAGTCCCGGCCTCAGGGCCTTTGGATGGCTGCTGCCTTGCCTGACGCCTTGGCTCAGGTGCCCGTGAGTCCGGGAGAGGTGGTGGTCACAGGTACTGGTAGGAGGCTCGCCTGCCGTCCTCAGAAGGATGCTCAGAAGCAGCGGCCTCTGCAGGAAGCACCTCATCCGGCCTGAGCCGGCCGAGGCCAGGGAGGGTCCGGCACCCCCACCCTTGGGATGGGCTCTGCCCTCTGAGGATGAGATGCGAGGGGTCCGTCCCCCTCAGTAGCCCCAGCAGTGCCCCCCGGCCTGCGTCAGATATAGGAGGCCCCTGGCCACCCCAGCTCCTGGCTCCAGGGGCCGCCCTCGGGCCTGGATGGTCCTCACAGGAGCGAGCATCATCAGGAGGTCCCCACCCCAAGGCGGGGGAGGAGGCTAGAGCATCTTACCCCCTTACCTCGCTGTCCCCCCCGGCCATTCCCCACCCCTACCCCCTACATCCTGCGAGTCAGGCCCCTGCTGGAGCTGGGATGCTATTAAGCACTGCTAAATGTACACTCTTGAGAGTCCTTTGGACTGCAAGGAGATCCAACCAGTCCATCCTAAAGGAGATCAGTCCTGGGTGTTCATTGGGTGTTCAGCTGAAGCTGAAAACCCAATAATACTTTGGCCACCTGATGTGAAGGGCTGACTCATTTGAAACAACCCTGATGCTGGGAAAGATTAAGGGCAAGAAGAGAAGGGGACGACAGAGGATAAGATGATTGGATGGCATCACCGACTCAATGGACATGAGTTTGAGTAAACTCTGGGAGCTGGTGATGGATAGGGAGGCCTGACGTGCTGCGGTTCATGGGGTCGCAAAGAGTGGGACATGACTGAGCAACTGAACTGAACTGAAGTGAACTGAAATGTACACTGGCCACGTAGGTTGTTACTAGGCCTCAGAGGCAGGTGCCAGAGAGGGGTCCCCCTCCCGGAGGACGCGTGGGGACCATCCACTCTCCTGCACCTGATGGGAGAGCTTTCTACACTCGGCTCACCTTCAGCTCACAGGGGAGGCCAGGCCCGACGTGCGGTCACGGAAAATCCCCACCTGGCCCTCCTCGCCTGAGGGCACGTCTCCTGCACTCGTGAATAATCAGCAGAGCCGCTCCCACCACAATCAACCAAGCTGGACGGCCGGGCGCTGCCATCGGGGTGACCCACTCCCTGCCAGCCCTGAGATCGGACAGAAGCCCCAGGCCCGGCAGAGCCCCCTGGGCACCAGAGGGCAGGCTCCTCGGGAGTCCAGCCCCCCAGCCCTGCCTCCAGGGAGTGGAAGCCTCCAGAGCACCCAGCCTCCCCAGGGCATGGCTGGGCAGGAAGGCCAGGGGATGAAGGCAGGGCCCAGCCTGAGAGCGTCCGGCGGGAAGGGACGCTGGCTGGGCGCTGACATGGCCGGGGTCCTCGGTCCTGGGGGCAGGGGCCGCCAATCTGATGGCCTTTCTGCTCAGCTGCCTGCCCAGAACCAGGGGTTGGACGGCGTGACTGGCTGACCACAGGAACGAACCCTGGTGGGTAAGCGCCCGTGGAGGGGGCCCCAGGGCTCAACAGAGGCCTCAACACCCCAGGCCGTGCGTCTGATGATGGGGGACCCCAAGCCCTGACTTCGCGGGCAGGCTTCTCCAGCAGTGGGCCCTGTAGGACGGCTGAGGTTGCAGGGGACGGGTCGGGCCAGAGCCGGGCCCTGCCCTCTACCCCTGTGGCCGTAAACCCACTGTCCTCGGACGCTCCATGAGTTTTATGGACCGACAATGCCTCTCATCGTCTGATGATTATTTTTTTAATTTTGGCATTAATCATCCAAGGTCCCGCTACATATTTTATGGAACTTTCTATCTCCCATTTAATGAGCTCTATGCGACTAATCAGAAAATAAAACGTAAAATGTAGAATGATTTAGCTGGTGGGATGGAGTAGGAAGGGGAGCCAGTTGAGATGAGGAGGGCTACTCGGAGCAGAGCTGACCTTGGGATGGTTGAGGGGGGCGGGGGTCATTCCGAGGGGGGTTTGGAGAGGCCAGAGGCAGGGCAGGGGTCCTGATGGTCAGAAGCCGGCCTGGGTCCAGTCTCCACACGGCTCACCTCTAGGACTGGGGGGTCCCCTTGACCTGGGGGGCAAGGCAGGGCCCCAGGGGCTGGGCATGTCTATGACATTTTGCCCGGGAGCCATTCCCTCGCCGACCCACCCCCAGTGGAGGAGGCCAGGCAGCTGGGAAGCCTGTCGGTTTGGCCACTATGCCTGTCGGTTACAGTTGATTTAGCTTTTAAAGGCTCCAGAGCTGAGCCCCCAGAGCTCAGGTTAGGTTTTCAAATCATTAGCCTGAAGCAGAGTTCCCTGTTAACATGCAAATCTCTCTGAGCTGAGGCCTTGCCAAGCTGCTGTCAACAGCCCTCGGACCGCGACCGTGGAGCCCAGGGCATTGGGGGGAGGGCGGGGGAGTCTGTGGGGGAGGCTGGGGGTGCACGGAGCTGGCGGAGCCGGCAAGGGCGTCTTTGATCGGTGGCTGGACGCCCTTTGAAGCTGGAGGACTGGACCCCTCTGAAGCTGGAGGACTGGATCCCCCTGAAGCTGCAAGACTGGACCCCTCTGAAGCTGGAGGACTGGACCCCTCTGAAGCTGGAGGAAGGGCCCTGCCTGGGGTGGTGCCTCCCCCGCCCTCCCCCTGCCCAGGGACCAGGTCTTTGAGCCCCTGTTGGAGGAAGCCGGCTGGCATTTTTTAAAGGCTCCATAAATGTTAAGGACTTATTTACATAAATGACCAATAAACATATGAAAAGATGTTCAAACTCAATAGTCATCAAAGGCATGCAAATGCAAGCGACAAAGCCATTGATACGGGTTTTGTTTAGCAAACTGGCAGAGATTAGAGAGGAGGTCAACCCTGGTGTGGGCAGCCTGTGGGAAAGGGGCCTTCTCCGAGTTGGTGGGCTTCTGAAGGGGTCCCGGTTTCCCAAGAGGGATCTGGCCGTGAGCAGCAAGTGTAAACGGGTGTTTACACCGTCGCCTAACAAAGTCCTGCTCAGGGTTTCGGTAAGGGAATTTCTAAATGAGTTTGAGGGTCATACATGGATATATTCAAGGCAGCGTCAATCGTCCCAACAGGAAGGGGCCAGGTCAGCAAGACTGAGGGGGGCTGCTGTCTGTGAAGGGATTCCCGGGCCCACGTTTTAAACAGCAGGCCTGCATGCTATTTAAAACTATCTTTCTGAGAGCTTGCCTGGTGGTTCAGTAGGTAAAGAATCCACCTGCAATGCAGGAGACCCTGGTTCGATCCCTGGATCGGGAAGATCCTCTGGAGAAGGGAAAGGCTACCCACTCCAGTATTCTGGCCTACAGAATTCATGCTCTGTGTAGGCTACGGGGTCGCAAAGAGTCAGACAGGACTGAGCGACTTTCACTTTCAAAGTGATGACTATAGCCCTGGAGACAGCACCTCAGAGCTCTGAGAAACTGCTCCAAAGAGCCGGGGGTGGGGGGGGAGGCCAGTACAGGTGTGATTTTGGTGAAAAAGGAACACGTGCAATTCAGCACTTTTTTTTTTTTTTTTTGCAAAATGTTTCTGCTTCGCTGGGGGCTCAGACGGTAAAGTGTCTGCCTGCCAAGCAGGAGACCCCGGTGTGATCCTTGGGTTGGGAAGATCCCTTGGAGAAGGAAATGGCAACCCGTTCCAGTATTCTTGCTTGGGAAATCCCATAGATGGAGGAGCCTGGTGGTCAGAAATGACTGACTTCGCTTTTCTGCTGGTCACGAGGAACAGATGTCTCCATGAAGGATTTTAGTGCCTTTCTAGATACGAGGAGATGCAAGGGTCAGGCTCATAAAATCTCCTGAAAATGTCTAACTATCTGAAGACCTGTTCTGAAGGCCTCGTTCCTGATCTCCGCCCTGAGCTCCTTTCTGGGGCTGTTGAAGGTCGGCAGCTGCAGCAGCTCACGTTTTGATCCTTGGCGAGGTAGACGGCAAGTGCCAACCTGGACGAAGCTGGGGCTGAACTCACGGTGACAGCAAGACAAAGCCATGTCCACAAGGAGCAGAAGGCGAGGTGGAGTTAGTCTCCACGGGCTGCCGGGCATCTGTCACAACCTGGGTGGCTTGTGACAGTGGGGACATGTTCGTCCAGGCTCTGGAGGGCGGGGGTCTCAAGGTGGGGGCAGGTCAGCTTCCACTGGAGGCTCGGGGAGGGTCCTTCCTGCCTCCTCCAGCTCCTGGCTCCAGGAGGCTGCAGCTGGCCCTTGGCCTGCGGCGCGTCGCCATCCCTGTCCCTGTCTGCACATGGCCACTCCCGGTGTCCGCTTCTCTGCGTCTCCCACGGGGACCCTGGTCATTGTGGGCAGCACCCACCCTTCTCAGCAGGGCCAGCTCTTAACTTGACCCCGGCTACGAAGACCAAACAAGGCCAAGCTCCCAGGGTGGGTGGGCGTCAAGACTTCAGTGCTTTCCGGGGGACACAGTTCAATAGACACCAGACCGCAACCACCCATCTCCGAATCCAGCGGCTCCTCGGGTTGCCACGACAACCCTGAACTGGGCTGACAGATGAGGACGCTCCGCCGGGGATCAGGAGCTGGTCCAGGGCCACCGACCTGACTTGGAGGGCGGGTCAGACTCCTCGCTCACCCCTCCACCTCCGTCCCCAGGAACCCCCCCATCACAGGCCTACCCTCCCATCCCCAGGCCAGCCTCCTTCCTGCCCTCAGGTCAAGCAAACTCCTCAATGTCGTGGAAGTAACTTCCTTGTTTTCCTTTATGGTTTCACCACCCGTGTCTACAGCCCTGAAATGCGAGCGTGATCTTGCCTTTGGGGAGACTTTGTGAAAACAGAAGTGCGTGCACGTATTCGTTCAGTACCCTGCGTCTTCCGCTCAGCGTGACGGTTTTGAGATTAATCCCTGCTTTTCCCAGATTTGTGGCTAATTCCTTTTCACCGTGAGTGATGTCTCACTCTGCTGTTAAGCCTCTGGCTCGTCCCTCGAGGCTGTAAGGAGCAATGAGACCCAGCGCTGCCCCCTGGCAAGGGCTCCAGTGTGGGCCTGGCGGCCTGGGGTCTCCAGGCTCACACGCTAGACGCGGCCCCTACTGCCCTTGGAAAGGCCAGCCCGGCTCCCAGTGGGGCTGGACGAGGCCAGTCTATTTCCCCTCTGCGTTTTAGAGATTGCTTAGAGATTTACAAACATTGCTTGAATAGTTGCATTATTTTGGAATCATGTTAAGAGAGAGGAGGCTGTACAGTCTTGTGCGGAAAGCTTGAACTCTGCGGTCAGAAGGACAGCGACTCCGCCCACGGCCCACGTGATGCTGGGCGAACAGCGCCTCCTCTCTGGGCCCGGGCTCCTCACTGTGCTGCCTCGTGGGCAGAGGGGGTTAAAGAAGTCACGTCCAGATGGGTTTGCTAGGACCGCTATTCTCAGAGAGACAGAAGCATTCTTGCTTTGGAAAATAATCAAGCCGCACAAAAAGCAGATGGACAGCGGCCCCACACAGGGAGCAGACGTTACTCGAAAGGCCCATCCCCAGCGCTGTGGTCACCAGGAGCCTTCTCCCCGAGCCCCAGTGCGTCTGCCTCCCACTCTGTCCCGGCCTCTGTGGGGTGACTCTGCTCTCACGGGGCTTCAGGGTCTCCAGGCAGAGCCCTGACCAGTGAGTTAAAATGTGAACCACGGGTCAGGGTCACGGTCCTGTGTCTGAAGATTTGGAGCCAGAATTTAGCTCAGGGTCTAGCGAGTGGACTTGACTCCTGGGCCCCCAGACACCCTGAGGCAGCAGCGTCCACATACAGGCCAGCTCTTCACACTGACCGTCTGTGTCTCCCCCAAAATTCAAGTGTTGAAACCCCCACTGCGAGGGCCTCAGCATGTGAGTGTATGTGGACTTGGGTCTTTAAGATGATGGTACAAGGAGATCATGATGGTGGGCCTCGGTCCAACATGACCAGAGTCCTTGTAAGAATAGACCAGGATGCAGACACTCAGGTCGATGACCACACGAGGACATGGGGAGAAAACCGCGTCTACCGAGGGGAGAGGCCTCGGCAGGAGCCAGCCCTGTGAACAACTTGGCCTTGGACTTCCGCCCTCCAGGAGGCGAGGAAGTAAACGTCTGCTGTCGGAACCGCCCGGGCTCTAGGAAACTAAAGCAGCCTCCTCATCTCCCCCTTCCAAGCTCAGCCTGGCTCCTGTCTCCATGCTGGCTCCAAAATGGTCCATCCTTTTCCCCTCCTCCTCCTCAGGTGTGTCCCCGGACACTTTGTCACAGTGAGGGTTAGCTTTATGTGTCCGCTTGACTGGCCATGGGGGCCCTGGCAGCTGGTTGGATGCGGATCTGGGTATGTCTTCGAGGGTTCTGTGGACAGAATAAGTCTGGTCTTATTCTGGTGTGCCCTGCCCCACTCAAGGGTAGGTGGGGAGTCATACAATCCCTCGACCCCAGGATGGCACAGAAGGGAGAGGAGGTGCAAGCTCTCTCTCTCTGCAAACCCGATGTCCAGCTGCTCCTATCCAGAGACGTCGAGGACATTGTTGCTTTGGGCTCTAGTGCTTTGAGATTCACACTGGGACTCAAAGGACGGGCTGACCCTTCCTTATCTCAGGCCTCAGACTCAGCTGGGATCTGCTCACTGGCTGTCCTGGGGCCCCAGCCTGCAGGCAGCTTGTGGGGCTTCTCGGTCTCCATCACCATGGACACGGATTCCTACAATAAATCTCTTCTGTTTAGAGGCTTCCCAGGTGCCTCAGTAGGTAAAGAATCCACTTGCCAATGCAGGAGATGTGAGTTGGATCCCTGGGTGGGGAAGATCCTTTGGAGGAGGAAATGACCACCCGCTCCAGTGTTTTTTTTTTTTTTTTCTTCTTTTTTTTTTTTTTAAAAATATGGAACGCTTCACGAATTTGCGTGTCATCCTTGCGCAGGGGCCATGCTAATCTTTTCTGTATCGTTCCAATCTTAGTACATGTGCTGCCGAAGCGAGCACTCCAGTGTTTTTGCCTAGAGAATCCCATGGACAGAAGAGCCTGGTGGGCTACGGTCTGCCAATTCTTTGGGGCCGCAAAGAATCGGGCACAGCTTAGCACGCACTGCAGCACATCCCACTGGTCCTGCTTCTATGATGACCCCTGACTCCTTGGCAAGGAGGCCCCAAGGGAGTTCTGCCGGAGTACAGGGTGGGGAAGCTGTGAGCTCCAGCCTCTGCTGGAAACTCCCCCGAGTCCCCAGACTGGGCGACACCACAGTGCCCGGCTGGCCGTGTGGCCCTCATGGGGCATCAGCCCTCTGTGTCTCCTCCGAAAACCAGCAGCTGCCTGGGAGGCAGTTACCCAGATTAAACAAGAGGCCCGTCCCACCGGCCATTCCACGCGTGGCGGCCAGTGCCCCCTCTCCCCTTGTGAGGCCAGCCACTTCCAGTGTGTTCTGAGTGAGGAGGGGTTCTGGGGTGCCCTGCGCCAGCCCAGGTTGGGGCGTGCACCCACCGCGCTGACGGCAGAGCCTCCAGAGGTGAGAGGACGGGGGCCTGACGGGCCGGGAGCAAAGCTGAGACAGCTGATTGGCTGATGTTCAGTTACCTCTCAAGAAAGTTCGCTCAGAGAAGTCTTGCAAAGTCCACTTACAGGAAAATAAAGGCCCATGGCCCAGTTTAAGGTGCTACATCAGCCACCGTTGCACGGAGAGTGGGCGCCTCGCAGCGGAGATGACGGGTAACCCCTTGTCCACACTGTCCCGGCCGGGGAGCGGCTCCCCGAGCCTCACCTTCCTGAGCCTTTCATTGCCGGTGCAGGGCACTGGTCAGGGGGGGCAGGGAGGCTCCCCGACATGTGCGTCCTGCAGCGTGGCCCAGCCTGCACACCCCCCACCCCGCGTCCTGGCCCCCGGGACGCAGCTCTGTGGGAACTCGGCCTCAGCTCGGACCCCGGCCGGGACCCCATGTCCCTGCACTCGGCCCCCACTGTCCCCTGGCACGGGGCCCCCTGCAGAGGCCTCCTGTCTGGGCTCCTCGCCCGTGACCACAGCACTCCTTCCCGAGGCCCTGGGGCCCTTTGCAGGGACTCCCCGCCTCCCCCAGGAGGACTCTCCCACGCCCTCCTCCGCGGTGCTCCCCACAGCCTTGGCCGCTGGACAGCAGTGTCGGCTTCAGCAGGGGGGCGGGGGGCCCTCGGGTCCCTGCAGTCGGGCTGCCCCCTCAGCATCAGGACACGGTGGACAGAGCAGCCCTGGGCCCTCCCTCCTCAGGGCCGAGTTCTGGGAGGTTCTGCTCAGAGCCTGTGGCCCGAGACAGAGCAGCCTGGCTGGGACTCACCACACCAGTGGGCTGACTCCCCGCACGAGGCAGATGGAAATGGGGAGGAGGGAACACGGCCTCCTACACTGGTCTCTGGATTTCAGTGTATGTGATCTAGTCCCCAGGAGGTGTGGTAAGGCAGGCCCGGCCCTCCTGCTCCCGCAGACCAGGGGCCCACACAGCGCGAGCCTGCTGTGAAGCAGCCAGCACTCTGGGGGGCACGTGCCCTGGGACATGGGCAAAGAGGCGCCTGGGCACTGCACGGGCTTCCCTAAAACTCCGACACTGCGAGGGGCCTATGACTGCGGTGGACAAGGAAAGCACTGCCATCTTTAGGAGGCGGTTAGTCCAACACACGCTGGAAGAAAGGCATCCTGCCCGTGAGGAGTGGCTCTGAAAGCACTGATGGCCTGGATGGAAGGCAGTGTAGACCAACGCCAGACAATATGCTACAAGTGTGCCCGTGTGTGTGCACACACTCACATGCACACACTCACATACAAATACGTGTGTGCACATGTACAACACATGCACATACCTACAGATGCATGCACATACAAGCGCTTATGAAAACATACATGCACACACGTGTGCACACACGTACACATGCACATACCTACAGATGCACGCACACACAAGCACTTATGAAAACATGCATGCACATGCATGTGCACACACATGTACACACGCACATACCTACAGGTGCGTGCACATACAAGCGCTTATGAAAACATACATGCATGCATGTGTGCACACACATACACATACAGGTACACATACATGTACATGTATGCACACAAGCACACATACATTTGCACATGCATACACATGCACATGGCATTTATCTGTTCATGATGATGGACTACCATAGCTGGGGGTAGGCGGAAGTGAGTGTGGAAACTATGAGCAAAATGAAATAATTTGGTTAAGTTTTCAAATACAAAGGAGAATGTGATGGTCATAAAAGAAAAGTAAGATTGCTACCTGTATATAATTGTTTGCCTTAAAGAAGAGGAGGTAAAATTCCTGGACTTGAAAGATATAGAAACAATATTGTGAAAACCCACCCCTACCTCCAAATTTAATCAAATATTAGGGGAAGATGTTGGTCCATCTCAGGACTTTTCCACAGGAACTTTTGAAATTGGAAAAGCCAGATTGAAGTTCATAGATTTATGAAAAGAAAATGCCACTTGATAATTTTATGCCCAGCTCAACTATTATTTGAGTGCAAAATAAAGAGAGACCTTTTGTTGTATAGAGAAGTCCCATTGCCTTCTTGAAGAATTCACTAGAGGCCAAAGCAGTCTGCTCCAAGCCATCCTGTTCAAAAGCTGTAACAAGTGAACTGGTGTGGAGCTCATTATGAAATCTTATAAACTTAATATGCAGTCTAAAGCAAGGGTAGAAATGATGGCTATGGAATGAGGATTAAATATTATAGGCTATAACACTGCAAAAATAATGATATGAACTAAAGAGCCTGTGGTGGGGAAAGCAGGCTGGGCGCTGGATCAGCAGTGACCTTACCATCCTGCTTAGCACAGGTCAGTGGTTTAAAGCTCATTAATCAAGCAATCCAAGGATCATTACCACATTCAAGTGAATGAAGTTGCACATGCATGCTCAGTTGTGTCTGACTCCTTGTGACCCCATGGACTGTAGCCCACCAGGCTCCTCTGTCCACAGAACTTTCCAGGCAAGAATATTGGAGCAGGTTGCCTTTTCCTCCTCCAGTAGATGTTCCCAACCCAGGGATTGAACCTGTATCTGCTGTGTTTCCTGCATTGGCAGGAGGATTCTTTACCCCTGCACCACTGGGAAGCCCTGTAAGTATGAAGTTGACAACTAGAATTAATAAGAGTAATTATGAAGCCATCTTATCTTGACTCTTACCCCCAACCCCAGCTCCCGAGCCCACTGGCTTGCAGTTGAATTTGGTCGACAAGCAGGTAACACGAGAGACCAAGGGGAACAGGCACACAGCCCTCTCCCCGCAGGTCCCCTCAGCGCCCCTGGAGCTGCCGTGGCCCCCGAGAGCAGGTCGCTGCTGCTGTCCACGGGGCCGGCTTCACCCACTGCTGGCTTCTTCCACCTTTCAGCAGCTCTCCCTCTCCTGGTCCCTTGTTCTATAGAGCTGGCTCTTCCTACATGACATGTCCACACACAGCCTGCTTTCAGCACAGGGAAAGAAGGGAGAGGGAAAAAAGTAAAGAAATTCAGAGAAGGTAAAAAAATAACACAGTCCTCGTTGTACTGGAGTGGGGAGCCTCTCCCTTCTCCAGGGGATCTTCCCAACTCAGGGATGGAACCCAGGTCTCCCGCATTGAAGGCGGATTCTTTACCAGCTGAGCCACAAGGGAAACCCACACATGTAAAAATATTCCAATATAATTAATTATAGCCAATTTAAGAAAAGCAGTCATATGGCAAACACAACAGACACGCCCACAACATAGGGAGACATTGTGCAAGCCCGAGGAGGGACGGAGACTTGGAGGCGGATGAAACGACAGTGTCCTGGAGCAGCTAGTGTCGGATGTGGAAGAGGAGTTGCTGCAGATGAGGAGGGGGACTTGACCACGAAGAGCCTAATTCATCAGGGGCACATGCACAAGCCCAAATAGGCCTGCACACAACAAAACTCCAGATTTCAGCGTGCCCAGTTAATAGAACTGCAAGAACACGTAGACGCGCCCACCACCATTCTGCAAGACTGTAACAGAGCTTTCACAGTAAACCAAGAAAGCAAAAATATGAGTATATGAAGCAACACAAATTACCAATAATTAGCAAGGAGATCACGTGAAAATACAGACTGTAGGAGAACGCACCTCAGACTTGCAGGACTGACTTTCTTTTAAGTATACGCAGGATGCTTATGGAAACTGACCTGGATTAGACTATAAATCAGTGCATTTCAAAACCAAACCAATTTTACCATGAAACAGAACATACTTTGTGAACATAATTATATGGCAAGCCACTGACAAAAAATAACTTAAAATACCCATATGTTTAGAACGGTTATGCAAGCTGCGCCCCCCGCCCCGCTCCATGGAACACTGGTCAGCAATGAAGCTAACTACCTGCACCCTGGCATGGAGCTGCAGGGAATTACGTGGAGCAAAGAGAAAAGGCCCACGGCTGCATGGCACACGGTTCTCGTTACATGACATTTTTAAATGATGAAATTTTAGGACTGGAAGATGGACTAGTGTTTGCTGGAAGGTGGGGTGTGGGGAAGGTGAGGGGGAGGGGAATGTGCTTAGAAGGGTGCTGGGTGTGAGAACTGTTGGGTGTCATGACTGCTGCTAGATTCATGAGGATAACATTGTACAGGGCTGGATTCACGCACAGTACACAGGTACCTGCCTTACCACGCACACACACAGACACACACACACACACACACACACAGACACACACACACACACGCAAGTCCAAGGAAAAGTGGGGAAATCTGAACAAGATCTGTGAGTTGTGCCACTTCAGCAAAACG
Source organism: Dama dama (assembly GCF_033118175.1). NCBI lineage: Eukaryota > Metazoa > Chordata > Mammalia > Artiodactyla > Cervidae > Dama > Dama dama. Next base: position 1,867,975 of record NC_083702.1, read on the forward strand.
CCATACTATAATTTTACATGATACTTGGATTGGTGAAAACAGGGCAAAATTGCATGAGACTGTCTCCCTATTATTTCTTCTACCTGCACGCAAATCTCTATCTCAAATAAATTTTCAATTAAAGATCCCGTGTATTAAGAAAAGGTTAAATACTTGTGGTTTAAAGGAGAAATAGCAATGTAAAGTATACAACAGACTTTTCTAAATAATAAAAGACTCTATGATCAAAAATGTTAGACACAGCTGATGCAAAACTAAAGAAAAGTTTACAACCTTAAACTCTTACTTTTGGAAGGAAGAATGACCAAAAATAACTTAAGGTAACTTGAGAAGTTAGGAAAAATAACAAAAACAAAATCAACAATGTAAATATCAAAAAAATATAGAATGAAAGTAATAAAAAAGAGTAGAAATTGATAAAATTGAAACCAAACTAAAGGTGTTTAACATCTTCAACCTTAAAAGTTAGACTTTTAAAGAAAAATGTGTCAATATTGACAACTTCCAAGAAATTTATCCAGAAAAAACTTCCAAAAACTAAAAGTCCATTGCATTTTGAGGACAAATAAACCAATACTAGGGATGTAAAAGAGGATAACTGTAATTCTAGCATGACCATATTATCTCTTCAAAGATAAGATCATTTAGAGATTAAGATGGTAGAGTGCATATTCCATCTGTTTTTGCAACTTCCCCAGAACATTAATAAAATGACTTTTTAACCTGAAAATCTTTTCTGAAGTTCTAAAAAGATGGGGGTAGAAGGAATAAAAAATTTGAGGCCAAGAACTAGACCAGTGAAAAATAGCTAATTGAGTGAGTCTGAGAAATCTGTATTCCAAGCAGTGCATGGGAATGTGGGAAACCAAATGGATGTATCCCAGAGAATTCACAAGGAAGGAGGAAGGAAGGGAGGGAAGATGCCCAGGACCTGTGGCACCAGCACCACCTCTGTTTGGAGAGCAAGTCGGCTCCTAGCTTTCCTCCCCCACCCCACGGCCCCTCCTCTACCTCTGCTGGAGTCTGGAGATGTAGTTCCCACCTTTGGCAAAACTGAGACATGGTTACTGCATGCAAGACTAAGACATAATCTGGCAGGAAGCCTTCACCTTTTAGGTAAGAGATGAGAAGATAGTCTTCTGGGGGATCAGCCAACCAAAGAGAAAACATCTAAATGCACCTTGAGTCTCCAAGGTGACGAGAATGGGCCATCTGTGTGTCCTTGTAGCAAAATCCAGATTCCATGAGTTGACCCTGTAAAGCTCCCAAACACGCCGCACCGTGAGTCATCAGCCCAGGAGTGTCGAGTGGAGGAAAAGGTTCCAGCGTGGGAGACAGCGGCCAGAGCTACAGACAGGCCACGCCGCTGGGAGGAAACAAGGGCTTTTCAGAGAGCAGAAACCTTCCCCAAAGTCGTCGTATACCCCAGAGAAATAAGAAAAATATTGCAATAATAAAACAAGAACAGCGTGCCATCTATAACACACGAGGAAATTCAGAGAACAGTAACAAAATAGTGATTGGAAATTAAAAACATGGCGGTCAAAATGAAAAACTCTAGAGAAAGTTGATAAAATTGAAGCAATCTCACAGTGAGACAAAGTCACAAAAAAAGAAAGCAGAGGTAAAAGGAAAGCAAGGGAAAATGAAGAAATCAAATTAGACGGTCAGTTCAGAAGGTCCAACAGCCCAACGATAGACGTTGTAGACGAGAAAAGTAAAAGTATATTAAGCAAATAGAAGAGGTTAAATCAACAACAACAACAAAAATCAAGAAAATGTCTCAGAAATGAAGGGCGTGGGTTGATGGACTGGAAAGGCCCTGTAGACATGTAGCACAGAAATGAAAGGCTCCTCACATGAGGCTGGGCAGCAGAGCAGAGACCACGCTGTAATCTTACTTGCAGAAAAGTTGGCTCAGAGGGTGGAATCAGCAAGACTTGGGGTTTCTCAACGACACAACAGGAATGCAAAAGACAGTGATGTGCCTCCTTTGAGTCAGAAGGAAACAGTTTCTAACCAGAATTTTGTTTTGATAGTCAACAACAAAATAAAATATGTAGAAAAAGATAAAAACCACTTTGGCAAGAAGACTCTAAAACCACTGCTTCCCTAGAGTGCTTTCTTGGGAGGCTGGGGAGGTTGTGAGCACCTGGCTGATCGCAGGAGCCCACTGAGGGCTCAGGCCAGCGGACATGCAGGGCAGAGTGTGGCCGCCACCCTCGGGAGGCAGGTGAAGGCCTCTGTGGACGGCCGTCCCCCAGACGCAGAGGTCACCACGCCCGGATCGGAGGGCATCCCTGTCAACGCGCACTTGGAGGCCCACTCGGGGGCCTCACTCCGACTGTGCCAGCGTCAGACCCACGCTCTGTGCCCCTGAACCGCTGACCCGGGTCCTTCTCTGTGCCATTCCTTGGCCGTGTGCATGGCTCACCTCCTCCTGGGATTCTGCCATCTGAGGGCGTGCACCCCACTGCACAGACGGGGCTGCTCGGGACTCATCCCGGGAGTGGAGGAGGGTGGGAGCCGTGAGCACCGCTGTGGCTCTGACCGTGGCCGTGCTCCTCCCAGACACCAGCTCCTGGTCCGCACTACAGCCTCTGCAGGGGCCCGGCGCGGCGAGCCCAGGGTCCCCGCCTCGTTCACGGCCTGCTCGGGGCACTCTGCACAGGCCGCACTGACCCGCCGGGGTGCCAGGCTCCCCGACACTCTGCTGAGCGTGTTTTCCCCGGGTGCCTCCCCTGAGCGGTGGCCACGGTGCTCTGACCTTTACACTCAGCTCCCTGGCTGCTGCTCTCAGTATAAACCCAGCGACAGAAGGTACGGATATGTTCTTAGCTTACCAACTCTTAAAAATGTAAGAATGTGATTTCCACAGAGTCAGGGAGATGATGGCTCTGGGGAGAGGGCGGAAGAAGAAAAGATTGGGGTGAGGTGGTGGCGGCTTCGTCAGGCCTGGGGAGGCTCTGACTCTTCCTGGAAATGCTGGAAGGATGCGTGTTTACTGGGTTACTGCCGTTCGCCTGCATCGTTGAGTGAGTGATGTGATACATCTCACAGTAAAGACATTAAAGATGAGAGAACTCTAGAAACACGTCTGTCCTAATAAATGTGCAAGCTAAAGTCAACCTGAAAAGTGTCTGATAAAGTATAACTTCCCAAAAATGACCCCCAAAGAAATAGCAAGCCTGAAAAGACCTATAAGAGCTAAAGAAACTGCACGGGTATTTTAAAGGCCATCTAGCCTATATTTTCAATTTAAAAACAGGCACAGATAGTTTTACGGGTGAATTCTACCAAATAGTCAATGAACAGAAGTCATTCCAATTTCATAAAAAATCATCCAGACAATAAAAAATGAAAGAACTCTTTTTATGAGGTATCGTCTTGATCCCAAGTCAGTGAAGGACAGTATAAGAGTAACGTAGGTCAATATAATTTATGAGCATAGATTTAAAAATCAATCAAAGTGTTAACAATTCAAATGTGGTAATCCATTAAAAATTACTCATGATCAAACTGAGTTTTCTTAGGAATAAAAGGATGCATTAATACCGCATGTATAACTCACCACTTAAAAACATGCAGTTATGAGAACAGAGGCAAGAAAGTGCATTTAAAAAATTTAACTTCATTTTTGATAAAAGCTCTGAAAAAGCTATGAATAGGAGAGTACTTCCTTAAGTTGATATAGGTTATCTATAAAAACGGACCACAGACATCATGCTTCAGTATAAAACTTCTAGACACACTCCCTTTAAAATGTGGGACAAGTTAAGAGTATTTCAATTTGGTGGAGTAAAACAAGATAAATAGTAAAAGATTTAAAAGGGAAAATGTGACAGTATTGCCAGGCAATTTTGTGGCATCACAGACGTGTTATTCAAAATAAGCTTCTCAAAGTTGCTCTCTGCAAAACCTAGAGGAATGAACGCTTAGTAGATGAAAACCTGTTAAGGAGAAAATATCACAATGACAATGAAAGACAATCAGAAGATCTAAATAAATATTTAAATAAATGTTATATTCATTTATGTAAAGTCTCGATACCTATAAAATGCCATAATCATTAAGTTCAATGCACGTCTCATTAATATTCTAATATTTTTGGTAGAACTAGACAGAGCGAATTTAAAAAGTTTATATTTGGATATGTGGTATTTATAACAGTTGATATTTACAGGGCACAAATGCGACACTTACAAAATACACATTTATTTCAAATCAATACAGTACATTCACTACGATAGATCATACAATGGGCCATCAAACAGGCTCCATTTCAAAGGGCTGAAATCATACAGAATACTTTCTTTGACCACAATGCAACTAATTTAGACCTCAGTAACCCTAAAATATCTAGAAAATCCCCCAATATTTAGAAGTTAAATAACCCATTTCTGAACAATCCATGGGTCGAAAATAAATAACCAAGCAAATTAGAGAAATACTCTGAACAGGATGATAATGAAAACACAGCAGACCCACACATGTGCGATGCAGCAGAACCAACTCTGGGAGGGAGATTCACAGCTTTAAATGTTTACATTGGAAAAGAAGGAAATTCAGAACGAGACATGCAGACATTCACGTCAATAAGGCAGAAACAGGAGTGCAGCAAGCCCAGAGCAGGAGGAAGAAAAGGAGAGACAGGAGCCCAGACCAGTGAAGCAGAAAATAGAGGGGTTCGTGAGGGCGGGGGTGAGGCAGGACCAGAGGCAGCTTTGGGTCTGGTGGGCACGTCCCTTACATTGACTGTGGGTGCTGGGAGCTGAATTGTGCCCCCTCAAAACCGCTATGCTGAATGCCCAACCCCCAACGTGGTGGTCCTTGGAGGTGGAGCCTTTGGGAGGTATTTAGGGTTGGATGAAGTCGGGAGGGTGGGGCCCTGGTCCCGGAGGATCGGTGACCTTCTAGGAAGAGACATCCTGTCTCCCTGTCTCCCTCCATCTCTCCCTCTTTGCCTCCCTCCCCGCTTCCCTGCCACCCTGTGAGTTCACAGAGGCAGCCACCTGTAACCCAGGGGGAACACCCTCCCCAGGAGCCCAACCAGCCGGCACCTCCATCTTGGACTTTTCAGCCTCCAGGATGGTGAGAGATGAACCTCCTCCCCCATCATTGAAGCCACTCTGCCCGTGGTTTGTTCTTACCACGGCCACAGCAGACTGAGATGGGGCGATGGTTTCAATGGTGTGCATACATGTCAAAACGCTGACATGTTCCACAGTTGTATGCTTAAAATATGTGCACTTAATTGCACATCCATCATAACTCTGTGTGGGCTTCCCTGATAGCTCAGCTGGTAAAGAATCTGCCTGCAATGCAGGAGACCTGGGTTTAATCCCTGGGTCGGGAAGATCCCCTGCAGAAGGGAAAGGCTACCCACTCCAGTATTCTGGCCTGGAGAATTCCAAGAAGTGTATATAGTCCATGGAGTTGCAAAGAGCCGGACACGACTGAGCGACTTTCACTTTCACAACTCTGTAAAGCTGCTTTTTAAAATGCCACCATTTGGTTTCCTTGCTCTTCCCTATTACTTACTCACTTCCTGTTTCACTGATCTCTGCCTCACCTGTATCACCTTCTTCCCACGTACATGGAGTTTGCTCGCGTTCATGCATGCTAAGTTGTTTCAGTCGTGTCTGACTCTTTCCAAGCCCAGAGACTGTAACCTGCCAGCCTCCTCTGTCCACGGGATTTCCCAGGCAAGAATACTGGAGTGGGTTGCCATGCCCTCCTCCAGGGGATCTTCCCAACCCAGGGATTCAACCTGCATCTCTTAGGTCTCCTGCATTGGCAGGCGGGTTCTTTACCACAAGGGCCACCTGGGGAGACCCTCACGGAGTTTTCTCTGGTTTCTTAATAAGGAAGCTGATGTCAATCACTTCAGACCTTCCCCCTTCCTAATATAATCTGGCTACACTGAGGAGATTTTCAGTGTAGTGTGTTTTTATTTTTATTCAAGTCAAAATATTTAAATTAATTTAATTAAACATGTTAAGTTCACAGTTTTTCTTACCTCCTGGATTGTTTAGAAGGTATTTTCAAGCATTGGGGAATTTTCCCGATATTGTTTTCTGATTGATTTCTAACTTAATTCAGTTGTGGTCGGAGAGCATGTATTACATGAGTTTCGTTTCTTGAAATCTTTTGAGATTTGCTTTTTGTCCAACACTTGGTCTGTCTTGGATCATCTTCCATGTGTCTTGAAGAGAGTATGAGTAAAGTTAGTTCATTAGAATGTCTCAAGTTTAAAAAGTCTGATCAGACATACATGTACAACTACTTTTGAACAGAGTTTAGTAATTTGAGAAAATACAGGTACACAGCCCTACCATGGGTCCCAGCACTTGTAGGGGCCATTCTGTTGGTGGAATGTTCTAGAAGTGTAATTAGGTACTGGCTGATCTTATCTGAGTCATCCATGGCCTTACTGATTTTGTGTTTCTTTCATCAGTCACTGATGGCGGAATAATGATATCTCCGTTTCTAATGGCTATGGTCTCTGAATTTCTTTGCAGTTCTGTCCATTTTGTTTCACGTACTATGTATTCATTTTCAGGCACATATACATCTATAATTATTTTATTTTCCTGATATGTAGACAGTTTGTCATTATTAGACTCCATCTTGTCTATTATTACTCACAAATCCCCTCCCGACTTCTCACACCTGTTGTCTGGATGGTATACGTTGTCCACTCTTTCACTGTGTATGTTTTCCTGTTAGGGTGTGTCTGCATAAAGCACATATTTTGTTCTTATTGTTTTACCCCATCTGTCCTATCTTGACTTTTCATTGGAGTTTATTCTATTTACATGTAGCTGCTGCTGTGTTTGGGTTTGGGACCAGCTCACTGTCTTTTCCATGTTCTCAGCTCATGTTTCTTTCTACAGCCTCCCCTGCCTGCCTTCCTGGGCTCACTGCTTTCCTTCCACTTCCAACTTTCTAGGTGAAACTCTGCTTTTAGCAGTTGCACAATGGATTATACTATGTTATCATACCTAATTTAAGATTAATATTAAGTGACTTCTGAAAAAGTAGGAACTTTGTAACAGAATATTTTCTATCTGCAACCATCATCTTTTGGGCTATATGCCTTTGTACAAGACAAATAGAACCTCTGTACATTTGAAACCCAACAAAATGTATTTTGAAGAAATTATGAAATTGTGTACACATTACACTTGTTTGTATTTATATGATACCTGACCATTTGTTGCACTGCAAGGCTACTGGCAAGGAATTTTCTTGGCTTTATTTTACTGGAAATGTCTTTATTTCACATTCTATTTTGAGGGATAGTTTTTCTGGAAGTAGATTCTTTGTTTGGTAGATTTTTTTTTTTCTCCTAGACACTTGCGATGTGACTCTGCAGTGTCTGACCTCCACATGGCTTTCTGTTTGCTTTTTTAAAAAAATGGAATTATGGTTGGTTTTCAGTGTTGCTAGCTTCAGGCGTGCAGAAAAGTTATTCTGTTATAACATAAATACTTACATGTTTATAAATCTATCCTGTTTCAGATTCTTTTCCCTTATAGGTTACTGCAAAATATTGAGTATAGTTCCCTGTGGTATTAGTACGTCCTCGTTGGTTATCTATTTTGCACGTAGGAGTGCGTATACGAACATCCCAGCCTCCTAACTGACCTCCTCCCTCACCCCCTTGCCCTCTGGTAACCATATGTTTGTTTTCTATGTCTGTGGGTCTGTTTTTGTTTTGTAAGTTAGTCCATTTCTGTCATATTTTAGATCCCACATATAAGTGACATCATATGATATCTGTCTTTCTCTGACTTACTTCACTTATTATGATAATCTGAGTCCATGCATATTGCTGCAAATGGAATTATTTCATTATTTTTCATGGCTGAGTAATATCGCCTTGTATACATACTCATGCGTAACACCTTCTTTACCCATTCCTCTGTCCGTGGCCTCCCTGACCTCTGACAGGACGTCAGCCACAAGTCCTAGCACTGTCGGCTCTGTGAAATGGCTTGCTCTCTCTCGCTGTTTTCAAGGACGTCTCTTAGTCTTTGTCTTTCAGAGCTTTGACTAACACGTGTGTCACTGCGGTTTCTTGTGTCTGCTCCGCTTTGGGGTGTTGACCCGAAGGATCTGTGTGTTCATGTTTTCTCCAGATTTGGGAGGCCTTGGCCAGCATTCCTACAAATGCATCTTCTACACCACATTTCCTCCTCTCATTCCAGGAACTAATGCCACCTCTCTTGGACAGTTTCACATCATCCCCAAAGGTCTCTGAAGCCTTCCCATTTTCCTTCTATAGTTTCTGTCCATTTTTCAGATTGCCTCACTTTTACCGGCCCATCTCCAGGCTCACTGGCTTGCTCCTCTGCTGGCTGCCAGCTGCTATTGAGCCCATCTGGTCAATTTTTCAATTTGCTTCCTAACATTGTACTTTTCGGCCCCAGAACCACCATTCCACGTGGCTGTAGCCTCCTTTGTTGGCCTTCTCTGCCTCTCTACCAGTCAGTACCACACGGCACGGTGTGGCGTCCACGCTTGGTCATGTCCAGCTCTTTGAGGCCCCAGGCTCCTTTGTCCATGAGATTTTTTCAGGCACGAACACTGGAGTGGGTTGCCGTTTCCTCCTCCAGGGGATCTTCCCAACCAGGGATCGAACCCTTGTCTCTTGCCTGTGCTGCATTGGCAGGCGGATTCTTTACCAGCTGAGCCACAAGGAACGTGCCCTGATACCACATTGTCCTTTAATTATTTGAACACCTTCATAAGAGCTCTTGGAAGTCTCTGATAAATCCAGCAGTAGGCTGGTTCTGAGATGATGTCTATGTGTAAACTTTTTCCTGACTACAAATCACATATCCCTGCTTCTTGGCACATCTGATAAATTTAGGTGGAAAGCTCAAAGTGGTATGTTGTGGGCACTCTGAAACGCGCTATTTTTTGAGGGTTGTTGCTTTGCGTTACACTTGGCAGTTATTTGCCTGCACTCAGACTGTGAAATCTGTCTTCCCTGAAGTGAGGAGCAGCTGATGCTTCTGCTTCGAGCTCTTGTCTTTTGGGTTCGTTTCGTGTTCCTTGGTTTCCCGCTCTGCTCACTTTAAATCCTGACTCCACGCGTGTGTCTCACACCTGTGTGGTCTAGTGCTCCTCTGAGGATTTTGGGGAGTCCACTAAGGTTTGGGGGCTTGCCCACTGTCTGGGCCTTCAGCTTCTATCTTCCTTGGTCACCCTGTGTTCCTCCTTCTGATGCCTCAAGCTGGAGCATCTCGTCCGGCAGCAGCCTGGACCGTGCAGGTCGTAGAGTGGCCCTTATCAAGGGCACGGCCTTCCCATACATCATCACAAGCCTTTGTCTCCCGTTTCTGCTCCAGGTCCCCTGTCGCCTAGTGACCAGCCAGGAACGCAGGCAAACTGGATATGCAGTCTTGGATCTGGACCCATCTGTGTCCCCTGCTCACAAACGTGCTCTTTCCTCACCCTTCCTGCTGCCTTGCCCTCCGAGGCTGTGCGTTTTCATTGCCGCAGCTGGGGGTGGGAGTGGCCCCAGGAAGAAAGCCATGAAGTTGCAGTTTTCACCTGATCAGCAGCAATCTTCTGAAAGTAAACTCTTCCCCGTTTCTTCCTGCCTCTGTTCAGTGCCTTTGGAGCACTGTGTTGGAGAACCGGATTCAGGTTTTGTAGCTTCTTGGAAAGAGTTGCCAACCTTACCATTCTCCAGTAACCAGCATCCCACCTCCCCGGTCCTTCTTCCTTCCTGAACCGCCACGATTCCGGCCAGTGATCTGCTGGGGCCCATCTCTCAAGGCCTGGGAGGATGGTCTCCTCTTCGAATTCCTCGTGCAGGCACCTTGGCATTCCCCTTACGGAAGAGGAAATGTTTGAACAGGGCCCAGGAGATGATGCTCTGAATAGGCGCCTTTTTTCTGCCAAGGGCGCGGGGCGTCTGCAGCACAGCGCGTGGTGGTGACCCTGTGGGTGTGGCCGTGGACTGTCCAGCACGTGTCCTGCCGGTGCCCTGCAGGGGCAGGGCGCCGACCAGGGCTGGTGCCAGGAGAGGCCACGTCATGTCACACCTGGGGTGCCACCATAGGACAGGGCATCACCCACGGCCGGGTCTGCAGGCGTGTGCAGTGGGTAGGGATGATGCTGGGCGTGGTGCATGTGTGAGCCTCAGGGAACAGAGGGCAGGTCTAGACCCGACTCTCAAAACACCTGAGTGGAAAGGACGGCAGGGCTGAGCTCCAAACCTCCAGTTCCCCCCATCCAAACTGAAGGCTGTTCTGGTTCAAGCCTTCATCCCAACCAAGTCAGGACAACTTAGGCTGTGATGGGCCCTGACCCCCGCATCCAGCAGTGCGCTCCTCACAACCCCATGGCCCCATGGCGATGACGTTTACCCATCTGCTTGCGGGGGTCGTCTTCCCTCCCCTCCCCTCACCCTGCGGCAGAGCCTGGACCCAGCACTGCATCTGCCCTGTTCCCCACTGCCCCCACCCCCGGGCTCGTCCCGCGCTGGGTGGGCTGTGGTGAAAGTGCAGGTGAGTGAGGGAGGGAGGGGATCTCAGCCCCGGGAGCCAGGAGCCGCAGGAGCCGGGGAGGGCTGGACCTGCCCAGGCGGCGCCCAGGTGAGCTGGGGGCTGGGAGCCGTGGCCACAGCCTTTGGTTCCCGTGCGCCTGTTCCCTGCAGCATCTTCCCTTTGCACATGTTTTCTCTGTTTTCTGGAAAACCACGGTTCATCTGGAGCCCACCCCTGATGCTGCGTCCGTGCTCTGGGGCGGACGCTGCTGTCGGACGTTTCTGGGCCCCTTGGCGCCCCTCCCCCGTGCCTGCTGGACTGTGGGACTCATGTCTGGGGGACCTCTCTGGATGGGCCGCGTGGCCGAGTAGAGGGGTGTCCGTGCAGAAGGACGCTGGGCTGGGCCCTGCCCCACACTGCGCCAGGCCGGGAGCACCCTCCTGTTGCTGAGGAAACTGTGCTCCCCTGAGCCAGGACCCTCCTCCTGGGGATATCAGCTGGGGCCGGACACAGACATCCAGGCTCTGACACACACTGCGGACACTCCCACAGACATACATGTGTGTGCACACATTCACACACGCATGCACACACACATTCACACACACACACAGAGACGCACAGAGACACACACACATATATAGACACACACACATGGGCACACACATTCACACACACAGACATTCACACACACAGACATTCACACACGCATGCACACACACAGAGACGCACAGAGACACACACACATACATGCAGACACACACAGAGACACATCCTGGGATCAAACAGCAGCTGAAAACCTAACTGGGAAAACAGAAATCTCTTTGACCATCTGGCAGAGCAGGATCCCATTAACAGACACCCCAGTTTAGCATCTGAGCACAACCTTCACCCACTGCTGTGGAATATTCGCATTTTTATTGCCCTCCCCCAGGCAGGTATGTCCCTGGAGCCTCACCGCAAGGGCCTCTGGGACAGCACTGACCAGCACGGGGAGGAGAGGCCCTGCTGCCCCCTCGGAGCTCCGCGCAGACCCTCGCCCCCTCTGCACTCAGCTCTGCCCTGCAGGAAACTGCAGCCCCTCATGGACACAGAGTACATGCCCGCCTCCCCCGAGCCTGTGCTCCTGGGGTCGCTGGGGCTGAGGGCTGCACCCTGGGGGCTGGAGAGAGGGTGACCACCCTGGGGCCTGAACGGCCTCCTCAAGCCTTGACCTTGACTTCACCTTGTCTATAGAACACAGAGCCAAGTCACCTGATCACAGCAATGGAGATATTTTCTGGATGAAGGAGACTGTTCAGAAATTCCCTGGATGGGAGCAAAGTGCAGGAGCATGGATCCCAGTGGCCACGGGGTCTCCGGGGGGCAGTCAGAATGCTTGCTGTCATTCCTGTAGCTACTGTTTCTTGTCTTCTTGTGAAAAGAGTGTCTGCACATAAGGGGACAAAGCAGGGCTGACAGGGTCTGGGGGAGCCCCACACGTAGGAGCCTGAGTGTCTGTACCTGGCTGACCCCCGCCAGAATGCACCCCCCACGCCCGTGACACAGACTATTTCCCCAAAGGGCTGGGCCTCCTCAGGCCGCAGCTCACCCCCAGATGATTGAGGGGCTCTCATAGTCATAATTAAGGGGAAGTTTATGAACCCCAAGCAGAAAAGTAAGTTTAATTATTTGCAAGTCAGAAGCTCATTCTCTCTGGGTGACTTATGACAGCCAGCCTCCAGCCTTGGGGATGAGATCGGTTCCGTTTTAGGCATTAAATTGATAACTTGACCAAATCGATTTCATTAGCGGCTCTGTCATATCCGCAGTTACTGATGGGCGCTCAGCCCCGGGAGCTGACCACAGCCCTGCGAAAGCGGGAGGAGGCGGCGGCTCCACACAGCTGGCGGCCTGCGTGGAGACACCCCTGCTGGACCCGCGCTCATCGCTGGCTCTGCCCTCTGCCCTCTGCCCTCTGCCCTCTGCCCCCAGGTCACCTGGGGCTGCTCTTGTCCTCGGGGTTCACAGGCCCGAGGCGGTGGGGACATCTGGTGGGTCCTGGGCACCATTCACAGGCCCTGAGGCGGTGGGGGCATCTGGTGGGTCCTGGGCACCATTCACGGGCCCTGAGGCGGTGGGGGCATCTGGTGGGTCCCGGGCACTGTTCACGGGCCCCGAGGCGGTGGGGGCATTTGGTGGGTCCCGGGCACCATTCACGGGCCCTGAGGCGGTGGGGGCATCTGGTGGGTCCTGGGCACTGTTCACGGGCCCCGAGGCGGTGGGGGCATCCGGTGGGTCCCGGCACCTGCTTGGGGTGAGGCAAGGACCTGGGCCCCTGAGCAACACGGATGCTCCTGTGGGGACAGTGGCCTCCCCGGGCACACAGCGGATCTGAGCCGCTCCTGGACCGTGTGGATTCTGGGACTCAGTGCTGTGTTCACGCTCCTGAGCGCTCAGCCCGAGGTCCTCCGGCCTCCTCCCTCCACCTGCCAGGCTGCACGGGGGCAGGACCCCCTTCCACGTCCTGGGAGTCCCGGGCATGGGCTTTAGGCCCCGCTCGACGTGGTCCCACCCCCCCCCCCGAGCCAGTCAGGTGGTCCCATGGTGGGCTGTGGGCCCCAGCGCGTTAGCTGACCCAGGCACGACGTGGCTTTTCTGGAACGAGATGGAGCTGGCACACGGGACCACGGACCCCACGTGGGCTGGGCTCGTCTGTGTCTCTCAGAAGGGAGTCCAGGCCGTCCACCTGTCCAGCTGGGTGAGCCCTCACTGATGGGGCCCAGGGTGGGAGGTGCAGCCGGGTCATCCTTGGCATGTGGGGCTGGGTCTGAACGTTCCCACTGGGCCACTGGTCACTCAGGGGCAGGCTTTGCTCCAGGGGGTGCAGCCAACCTCTGCCCGAGGACTGGCCCTGCCAGGGTCTGCGCAGTGTCAGACCAAGCGTCACCTAGAAGGTGCCTCTGGGCGACCCTCCTCTCCGCCCTGCCCGGAGCGTTGGGAGCCCAGTAGTGATCGCAGGCTCAGCAGGCGTCTCAGCATCTCCTTGGCAACAGGAGCATTTCCTTCCTTGTCTGCCTTCCTGCAAGTGAGGCCAGGCTCAAATGGGAGGGCCGCACTGTGGAGGTTGGTGTGGGAGGTACCATTTCCATGCTCAGAGAGGCTCACGACCAAAATGCTCCCCCTGACCGAATCTGGCGCTCAGCCAGCCTGGTGTTGGGATCTCACGTGTGACCTCAGCACGCCCGTCTTAGCCAGAGTCCTGCCGCGTCAGTCTCCGGGGCCCCACCTTGGCTGACACGTCTACAGCAGGAACCCCCAGCCCCTCCGTGTCCAGTCCTGGCCTCCTGTCCACTCTGCTCCTTGGCTGTAAATCCCCAGCTGTCCGTCCGCTCTGCTGGGAGCGGAACCCGACCTCCCCTGCTGCAGTGGTCCTTGGTGGAATCTTCCTGACTGTTTCCACAGGCCTCAGAGTGAAAGTGTTCATTGCTCACTGGTGTCCGACTCTTCGCAACCCCATGGACTGTAGCCCTCCAGGCTCCTCTGTCCATGGGATTTTCCAGACAAGAGTCCTGGAGTGGGTGGCCATTCCCTTCTCCGGGGGATCTTCCCGACCCAGGGATCAAACCTGGGTCTCCTGCATTGCAGGCGGATTCTTTACCATCTGAGTCACGAGGGGAGAGTGACTTTTCCTTAGCGCTCACCCTCTGCAGAGCTGAGGTGCTGTGAGGCGGGGATACCTCCACGGTTGGGCTCCTTTCTCACCTCCCAGGTTCACTCCCTGTCTTTACCATGGGACTGGACAGTGCAGCAGGCATAGATGGGCAACTTCTGGGATCCTCTTGCCCTGGAATAAAGCCCTCTCCGGGCGAGGGGCCCCCAGGGATGAAGGGCCACTGACATCACAGGCGGGTCCACTGGGTGCCGCCCCAGCAGAGGGGCCCCTGCACCCCACCAGGAAGGAGGCGGGCTTCCTCCCTGCGGTGCTGGTGGAAGGAATAAATGAGGTGACATCTATAAAAGCAGAAAATAAATGTGGTTATTATTTTAAAGCAATTCCATGACCCCAGGTGCAGAAGAAGAAATAAAAGATGACTTAAGATTCAGCGCGTCCCCTAAGAAAGCCAGTGACTAAATGGAGAGGACACACGACCAGGAGATCAGCTGACCAGCCAGAAGGGGGCACGCGGGTCCTCTGGGCAGTGAGGCTAGGGGGCCCACCCCCACCTTCAGGGAGGACGCCCGACGCCCAGGCTGGCGCCTGGCAGGACTGGAGGGGTGACGGCCCGTGCGTTGGGTGATCAGGCCCTGCCCTGGTGGTCTGGAGGGTGGCTGAGAGACAGAAGGACAGATGGATGTCTGGAACAGACCAGGGCTGTGAGCTCTGACTCAACCAGCGGAGCTGGGGATGCAGGGCAGCACCTGTGAAGGTCCGCACGCGGTTCCTGCTCTGGGAGCTGCTGGGTTCCCCGGTTAGGACAGAGGGTGTGAGCAACCCCCGCGGGATGAGTGCATCTTAGTTGGGAGGCAGCCAGCAAGTCCCGGTGCGGGGTGAAGAGTGCCGGTGGGCAAACACGGGACGTGTCCTGGGAGGTCAGGCTGCCGTCCTGAGGTCCTGGAGCTGCGCTGAGAGACCCAGACACCCGTTCTAGCCCCTCTCCTTGCCCCCCGCCCCGGGGCCCCTGAGCCCACATCCTCCCACTCCTGTCTGCCTTCTCTAGCCCTCCCCGAGCACCCACAGCCCCCATCTCTGCCAGGAGCCCCTTCCACACCCCGGTGTTGCCTCTGTCTGGGCTGGGCTGACCCGGCCACTCAGGGAGCCTCCTGAGCCCTGAAGTGGGTCCTCTCGGTGGCACGCGGGCGCTGTCACAGGTTCTGCTGGGGACACCAGGCCCACTGTCCGCTCAGACCAGCAGGACGAGAGGTGGCTCCCACTCTTCTTGCTGAGCCCAGCACCCTGGGAACCTCTGGGAACCTTCCCAGCTTCACCTCCACAGGGGGTTTCAACAGACGCACACTCTGGTGGGTGCCAGCCTCTCTGGGTGATGGTGTGTGACTTGGACCCCTGACCTAGGAAGTGCTCTGCACACGAGGGTGAGCATGAGAACAGGCACGTGTACACACACACACACAAACACACGTGCACACACAGGTGCACACACTCCCCACACAGGCATGTACAGCGGTCCTGGTTGGCTGGTCCAGGAACTGACCGTGGAGGGTGGGCCTGATCGCTGTAGAGACAGTCACAGTGGGATCGGCTTAAGAAGCCCTGCCCTGCCCCTGCCCCAGAACCTCACCTGCCCCTGTAGGCAGGTGCCCCCTGCACCCCCATCACCCGCAGCCTGCTTCACTCCTTCCAGGAGGTGGAGCTGCAGGCCGATAGGCGGCGGTGGCACAGGGTTCTGGGAGATGGGTCACTGTTGGTGGCCCTGACTCACGGAGTCACCCCTAAACCAGCACCGTCCCTCCTGTTCGCTCAGGCCGCCGGGCGCCGGGTGATTCGCGTGCTCCCCCTCAGTCTCCAGGAGCCGGGTGAGCTCCGCCCAACTCCCTCTATTGCACCAACGGGAAACCCGAGGCCCAGAGCGCAGGCGCATCCGGGCTGTGCGGGCAGCCGGGCCAGGGCTCGCTCCCAGACTCCGGCCCCTCCCGACACACGGCCGGGCGGCCTCCGCAGGCCAGGGTCGTGTCCCTGGGGAGCACGGCCCTCCAGCAACGCTGTCCGGCAGGAGCTGGAGAGCAGTCCTTCCCCTCCTCGGGACAACGTCCATGCCCGCCCAGCCTCAGGTCACAGCCCAGCTGGGCCCAGGCCCCGTGGGGGGAGTGTGTGACTGTCCCCCACGGGTGGAGGTGGACCTCACATCCTTTCCCCACCATGGGCAGCCGGGAGACCTGTTGCCTTTGGTGGGTCAGGAAACTGAGGCCAGGAGCTCAAGTCAGCAGACGACAGATGCAGAGCTGTTATGGAAGAGCCAGACTTGGCCCAGCCTGGGGTGGACAGGGCAGGGGGGGCGTGGCTGGGGCGTGGTCGAGACAGAGGGGCGTGGCCAGATCAGGGTAGGCGGCTGGGGAGGGGGCGTGGCTCGGGGCAGAGGGGCGTGGTCTGAACAGGGGGCGTGGTCGGGCAGAGGGGCATGGTCAGGTCAGGGGAGGCAAGGTGGGGCGGGGCAGAGCAGGCGTGGCAGGGGCAGAGGGGCGAGGCCAGGTGAGGGGAGGCGTGGCCAGATCAGGGGAGGCGGCTGGGGAGGGGGCGTGGCTCGGGGCAGAGGGGCGTGGTCTGAACAGGGGGCGTGGTCAGGCAGAGGGGCATGGCCAGGTGAGGGGAGGCGTGGCCAGATCAGGGGAGGCGAGGCCGCCGCCAGGGAGACAGGCAGACGCTGCTTCCACGTGGAAGGCTTTGCAGTGGGTTCTGGATGCCGGAGAGTCCTCACATCACGGAGACGCGCTCGCGGAGCACCCTGGCTTGTGGCGGGAGGGGAGAGTCCTGCTGATGGGAAGGTCGGCCTCAGAGAGGTCGGCTGTCACTGCAGCGCCACCCGGCCTGATCATCCGGAAGGTACACCAGGCTTCGCTTGGCGATTAGGGGCTGTTTTCACGAACCCTGGTGGTTACGAAGCTCTTTCTCTTTTCTCTGGCCTCACCATTCTATTTTCCCCTGCTGTGCCCAGAAGGCTCTGGAATAGCTACGGGTGCACGTGGCTCTGGGTGGGGGAGGTTACTTTCCTCTGGCCTGCACACCCCCTGCCCCATTCCGGCTCATTTCTCCCTGTGCACAGAGGGAGGAGGAGAGGGCGGGTCCCTCTCCCGGCCACACTGCCCTGCCCACTTGGACTCTGATGGCCAAGTCCCCCAGCTGCTTCTTGTCCCCGGAAGGCCCTGTCTGGCATGGATGCCCAGGCCCCCGACAGTGTAGGACACCCCTGGGAGGCCCTGTGGTGGCAGCCAGGCCTGCATTTTGTCCGTCTTCCTCCCTCTTGGGATGAGCCCGGCTCCATGTGGGAGGGCGGGGTCTCCTTCACTCCCTGGAGCGGCTTCAAAGGCCAGTGAAACCTCCTTAAATCTAGCACAGACTTCGAGATGCCCACTGCCCGCCCCCCAGGCTGCAGGTCCCAGAGCTGAAATTTTATCAAGAGCAGTTGGAAGCTGACGGTCAGAGTCTGTCCCGATTCGGAACACATAGAAATCTGCTGTTTGGAGATATGAGCGGATTTCCCTGGAAAGGGGGGCCTTCAGACAAGGGTCTCCCTCTGGAGCCCCGAGCGGGGTTCTGCGGTGGGCCTGGGGGCATGAGCAGAGCCGGGCTCACAGACCCCGGGGAGGGGTGAAGGCAGGTGGCTGTCAGCCTTCCCACGGGCTTGGCCGGGGCTGAAGCAGTAGCTACTGGTCAGGTGCTGCTTGCCTGCCCGGGGCTGGGCGTCTGGAGCCTCCGTGGGGCCAGAAATGCTTGGGGGGCTCTCGCCTGCCCGTGGTCACGGGGCGCCTCCCGGGAAGGAGGCACTGTCAGCACTGGTGCCCTGAACGCTGTCTCTGCCAGCCATGCTGGCGAAAGCCCCTCCCAGGACACCGCGGCCAGCGAACAAAAGCCATGCTTATCAAAGGAGTTTCTCTTTATTTTCATAATTTAGCTGAATCAACACAAAACTGAATACTGTAAAACAAGGGGGAAAATGCTGCAACATATCAAACTCCCAGTCTCTGCCCTCAGAAGGTGTCTACACCCACTGTCGAAAGAAACAGGTGAGGGGGGAGGTGGTGGGGACGCTGGCAGGCAGGGCAGAGGTGCGCTGGGCCGGGGACCCTCCCCAGGCCTCCCTCCCCACTCCTGGAGTGACCATGGGTCGAGGAACCTGGGGCCAGCCTGGGGGGCCAGCACCCTGTGGCCGCCTCCTCTGTGATGGGAAACGCCACCGCCAGCCATCCCTTTCACCCCAGGATACACGTGCCCATGAATCTGTGGTGACCGAAGGTAACTAAATACTCATGGACGTTGGAATGGGTCTTAAATAAATGGAGTTTCTCTCCTATCTTTAGTCTATGGGTGGCTGGAACAACTTCTATATAGATTTTTTATAACTTTTTTTTTTAGTAGCATAGACCTAGCATAACACTCCTGTTAATTGGACTCTTAGGTAGTATACTTCAGCTGAAACTCAGGAAGATAAAGGGGGCTGGCACAGGGCGGCCGGGGGAAGGTAAACGTAACTGTCCCTTATCCGTGGGGCCTGGCGACCCCGCCTCGCAGGAGGGACATGGGAGATGCGGGCTCGGCCCGACCCCCACAGTCTCCGCCTTCTGGCATGAAGACTGAGATCACAGGGGGCATCCGATGGGGAAGACAAGTTCGGCTGCCAACTGCCCTCCAGATCTGTGAACGTGAGAGGGGTAAGAAAACAGGAAACAAAATTGGTTGGAACAGGCGTGATCCAAGGACTGGACACTCCCAGGACAGAGGCCCAGGGGGCAGGACCATCCAACCCAAACCAAGAGAAAGGCCACCGGCCCTTCTGTGTCACCGGCCAGCATGCCTGTGCCGCCCAGACCTGGTGCTCAGCCCGCTGCCCCCAAGTCCTGCCCCCTCCACACGCTGGGCGCCCCTCTGTCTGGGGGTGCAGGTCCCCAACACCCACCCCAGACCCTTTGGGAGGCTCCTGTCCCGGCCCGCCTCTCAGGGACGCCTGGGGCTACCACATGAATTGTTAAATAGGATTTTCTACAAATATACAACATATAAAAACTGTTAAATATATAACTTTCGGCTTTGCAAAATACATTTAATGATCTCTTTCAAACAAGTGTTACTTTCGCTTTCTTTAATTTGCTTTCTGGAGCTAAAGGGCGGTCGGATGAGACAGCAGTCATGGGAGACCCAACATGCTCTTGCGGATCCTGGATTGTCCCGCTATCTGAATGGGGCGGCGAGAGGCGCGTCGAACTGGTTAAAACAGAAAGTGATTTTAGTAGGAGAAGGTCCACCTAAGTACAGAGGAGCAGGTGTGCGCGGCGGGCTGCGGTCCCCGGCAGGCGTGCCCGCGGGGTCCGCGTGGGGACATCACGGGCCACGTGTCCTCTGGCCGCGTCCTCCGGCCGCGCGGGGCGGGGGCGGGGCCCGCAGTGTTCGTGGGGCGGGGGCCGCCCGGGCACGTCTCTGCCCCCGTGTACCCCCCGTCGAACCCAGGGACTCGGATGGTGAGGGCGAGTCCACGTGAAAATAGATTTTGCTCTTTGGTCTATTGAATATACTGAAAGGATAAGAAAATAAAAGTGATTCGGACAGTCTGGGGCTCGAGGAGAGGCCACGTCTGCGTCCGAGACTCAGTCCTCCCGGAACCCGGCGCTGTCCTCCACTCCCGGGCTGGCGGGGCTTCAGTCTCGTCCTCCTCGTCCTCCTCCTTCTCCAAGTCCAGGCCGGGAGGGCGGCCAGGCCAGGCTCCAGGGGTGCCCGGCAACGCAGCCCCGCGGTGTGTCCCCGGCCTGAGTCCTGGGGGAGGCCGGACAGACTCAGCGCGGGCGGCCGAGGAAGCAGGCTGTCCTTGACGGGCTAGAGAAACGGAGGGTGGGCGGATGGCAGAGGGTAGGTGGCGTCCACAACGGGCCGAGGACTGTGGCTGAGCTGTGGACTCTCCAGGGAGCCGGGGCCACTCCTGGCGCCCCTCTGGGGCTGCGTTTGTCAGGAGACCTGAGAAGCAGAGAGAGGAGAGCCATCAGCCTCCACACTCACCAAGGGTCCCCGTCAGGAACAGCAGGAACCCAGGGACCCCACGAGGCTGGCCTCACCCAGACAACGTGCTCAAAAGACGCCAGCAGACTTTCCTGAGGACAAAAACTAATTTTCAAACCCAAACTGGAGGAGAAAGCTATGCTTGCCAGAAGGAGAAGCCCCTGGGAGCACCCCCTTCCTCCAGGTGGGAACACCCCCTTCCTCCGGGTGGGTCCCTGGGTGGGTCCCTGGGTGGGTCCCCGCCCCCAGCCCTTGGCCGTGACGAGGGAACATGCTGGAACTCTCAGCTGCTGGTGTGAGCGACGTGTCCTTCATCCTATGCTGGCCAGGCCCTCGGGTCTGGGTTGCATCGACCTATTTCTTTAACCATGTACACAGCAGGCTCTGCGTAATTGCACAGAGCAGAACGTTGGAAACAAGGGTGCCTCACCCCCACAGAGCCCCTGAAGGGATGCAGAGCTGGGGTGAGCATGCTGGTTGGGGGGTGCACAGCACCCCGATGTCTCGGGGACACGGCAGAACATGCCAGGTCAGGGCCGTGAGGGCAGAGGGGTCCCCAGCCTCTGCTCTGCAGTGGGAGTGTCACGGGTGAAACAGCGGACACAGGACGGGGGTGGGGGTTTCCCCGGGGCACCCCTGCAGCCTCCCACCCAGTGTCCACGTCCACGCCAGGCCCACCCACTCGGCAGGACGGGGCCTCCCAGGGGCTGCAGGAGCAGGACTAGTGTGGGACCCCAGGGCTGTGGGCGTGTGTCCAGAGCGACAGTAGCCCCCGAGGGGAGCTCCAGGCGCCGCTGGAGAGGGGGATGGGTATGACGGCGGGCAGCGGGGGAGAGGCTCGGAACCCCTGTGTCTCCACTGATGAGGCCCAGCCCAGGAGGGGGGCGGGGAGCAGGGCCAGGGTGGGACACAGCCTGGGGTCACTGTCCAGACCGGCGCAGGGTCCTGGGGGGGTCACTGGTCAGACTGGAGCAGGGTCCTGGGGGGTCACTGTCCAGACTGGAGCAGGGTTCTGGGGGGGTCACTGGTCAGACTGGAGCAGGGTCCTGGGGGGTCACTGTCCAGACTGGAGCAGGGTCCTGGGGGGGTCACTGTCCAGACCGGCGCAGGGTCATGGTTGCATGCTTCTCCCCATCTGACCAGCTGCCTATCAGCCCCGGGACCCGGACCCCAATCTGCAGTGAGCACCCCTCCCCCAGCTCTCCCACGTTGCACAGAGGCCCCCGTGCGTGCTGTGCTTGGCACAGGGTCCAGGAGGGGTGGTGACCCTCGCCTGCCCGGGACTCTGCAGGCCACGTCCAGCCCACCCTCCGCTCTGCTGCACACAGCCCAGGGCAGCCGCCCCCCCCGACCTGTCCAGTCACGTCCATGACCGAGACCGTCCAGCCCGGTCACTCACTGGCTAGCTCGAGGGGCTAACCAAGAAAGGAAGCACCGAACCTACTTTTTCTACATAGAAAGTTGTATAAATTCTTATTCGTGGATAAATGGGAAAACATAGGAGTATAAACAGAAAATAAAAATCCACCCACGTTTCTGTACCTGAAGGTAAATATTTTGATAACGTTACTGCATTTCCTCTGCACTCTGTAACAGCTCACACTCTCTGTGTTACAGCGACGATGAGGCTGGGGCTCGGCATGAACACTCGCGTCGTCCGGCGGCAGGCCGGCAGCCTGTCCGGGGGGTCGGCGACCCCTGGCCACGTCCGTGCTCACACGGGACAGACCGGCAGGGGCAGGGCCGTCTCAGCGCACCCCCTCCCAGCGCCGCCTGGGCCGCCACTTCTCACTTCTGCGAGCTCAGACAGCAGAGGCTCCCAGCCCCGTCATCCCACCGAAAAGAGGCCGGCTTTGGTTGAGGACTCCTCTTCACTTCTCGTGCTGGCCGGAGGAGGGGAACATGCTCACATCTATGTCAGTTTGTCTGGCCGGGCCCTGCGTTTCTTCCCGATCTGAACAGGGACGCATGTTTCATCACGGGCAGGCCGGCAAGAGGCCCCGGCACGTGCCCGTGGGCCTGCCGCCCAGCACACTCCACCCACGGCTCTGGTCTGTGCCATGTTGCGGACACTCAGGTTTCCTTTTCCGGGAGGGAAGCAGGGTTGGGAGTCCATTCGGGACACCCTCACGGCTTAAAGCGACCCAGTCACTACACACCGTCCTAGGGCTTGTCACAGGGGGTCCCCCATCCTCAGGGGGTCCCCAATTTCCCCCACACCCCTTGGCCTCTGGCCTTTCCTGCCCCTGGGTGGGCAGGTGGGTGGGGAAGGGTGGACACCAGGCCCCTGTCCGCTCCAGCCAGCGCCCCCCCATGGGCCCAGCCTGGAGACAGAAGCCAGGACAGAGGGACACGGGGGCCTGTCCAGCTTCCTCCCGGGCCCAGGGTGTCCCCTTCCTTCTGCGGCCAGGCCCACACTGAGTGGGGGAGGGAGGCAGACCCAGAACCACCGGAGGGGAGGGGCTGCAGCCGGACCAGCCAGGCAGGGGCTCACAGGTCTGCAGCCTTTGTGGTCAGAGCTTGGGCTCAGCAGCCTGACCTCGGCATGGCCATCAGGAATGGATGGGCAGCCCGACATCCTCAGCGGCTGTGGCCGCCTGGGACAAAAGGTCCGGCCCACCCAGCAGCACCCATGGGTGGGGACTGCCAGCTGGTCCCGAGGCCCAGTGACTGGGAGAGAGGCCGGGGAGTTGGGTCTGCAGCCCGGGAAGGCGGTCGGGAGCCTGGGGACCAGCTGCAGTGGGGCCGACAGGGCTCTTCTGGCCCCAGAGCCGCGCTTCCGGGCGAGGGATTTCACGGCCAAGGCCCGTCTCAGGGTCCCCGCTCAGGGCCCTGCGGCACCCGGCTAGCCCCTGTGGGCGGCGGGAGGCTGCTCTGCTAGAAAGCGGGTCCTCTGGTTCCCAGCATCCTTCCCTGGGGACAGGCGCCTCGAGACAGTAGGCCACACCCCCCAGGGGCCCCTGGGATCTCCTGGGGGGCTGCCCCACACCGGGGGACCATATGCCTGAGCTCTGGGGACACAAACGAGAAGGGAGGCAGGCCTGATCTGGGGGTCTCAGCCCCAGGGCCCCCTCCTCGCACCTGCTCATGTAGAAGCAGGGTCAGTGACCGGGACCCCAGGCTGGGCGGGACGTGGGCGTCATCCGCCAGGAGCTCGGGCAGCGGTCTCTCTGTCTCTGGGGGGGGTCCAGCATGGGGTCCCCTCCGCATCTGTGCACTGGGGGCTGGTCTGAGCTGGCATCGTGGACCCGCTGGGGTTCCCATCCAGGGGAGCCTCTCCCACCAGCCGGGGAAGCCCGCGTTCCGAGGTGATGAGTTGGTTTTTCTCGGTGTTTGGAGACTATAAAGCTTTGCTCACAAAACACAGGGATGCTCTCCAGCTGCATGAGTCCACGGAGTCACAGTCTCGGTTCCTCTGAAAGTTCCCACTGCCTTCCGGGTCTGGATGAGCCTTCTGTTCAGGAAGCGTGAGCTTCTGGATTGAACGCCCTGAGCAAAAGGTCCTGATGAACCGCAGAGACACGGAAACCACGGGGCCTCGAGACGACCGTGGACTGTGCGAGAGGGCTTGACCATGAAGGCTGTTACCGCGGAGAAAGTAAAAGCCTGGGGAGAAGCTTCTGGAAAGGCTGAGCATCGTCCCATCCACACCCGGCCAGCCGCGTGACTGTGGCTCTGGAACCGTTTCCTGACCTCACACATGAGGGGTGTCGTTCACTGAACCCCGAACCCGGGAGGTCCCAGACGCCCGAGGAGGGAGGGGACACGCTCATTCCCAGAGGCGCACAGATGCTCAGATGTGGACCCCTCTGCCTGGGCGTGAGGGAGGCGGCCACCTGGAGACCCAAGTCCGGGTGAAAACTCACAGTGGTGGCTGGTGCCTGGGGCGGACAGGGCGGAGACGAGACACCGCAAACGGCGGGGCTGCAGACAAAGGCCAGGGCAGCTCGCGGCCTGGGGACCCCTGGCAGGAGGCGGCGGGGCGCCCCTTGGGGACCAGTCTGACTGCCCCGATCGCAGCTACTGGTCACCGCGGCTGCCCCCAAGGCTGCCTGTCCCCGGCCCACCTGCGCCCCCCTCAGGGGCTGCTGGACAGCGGGAGGGTGATAGCCATGCCGCCTCCTGATACTTAGGGTCCCTGAGCAGGCAGGGAGTGAAGGGCTTCGTCCCATGGAGCCCACAGCCCCCAAAGATCACATGAACTGCCCCAGATCAGCGGGGACACCTTTGATGACATGCGGCAGCACGGCCCGCTCCTGGGAATCTGTCCCGGAGGCTTCGGGCTGCGGGGTCTTGTGGGACCTCGCAGAGCCGGTTCTGAAGGGCCAGGCCTCCACGGTGCCCCCGACAAGAGAAGCCAGGGAGGGGAGGCGGCCCGGCAGGGGCAGGGGACGCCAGGGCGGGCAGCTCGGTCCCCGCCCTGCAGCCTCCGGGCACTGCCCCTCGTGCCTACGGAGCGGTGTGGGGTGGCCACCCCGCCCTGCGTCAGGGGACGCAGATGGGCCGCTCCGCACATCACATCCCCACAGCACCCTGGGGGCCCGGGTCTGGGGCCCGGCCAACAGGGAGAAGCCGCGTCTGACCTCAGGGCCCTCCCCTGCTACCCTCACACCTCGGCCCCTGGCGAGGACTCAGGTGACCACGCCTGCCCTCCCGGGCTCAGCAGCGGCCGTGCGTCTCCCCTCCTGGGGTCTCTGGCTAACAAAGCCTCTGCGTGGCCTCAATCACCCCAAGCCGCTGGCCTTCCAGGGCCGGGGGAGGCAGGCCCCACCTCTGGCCGGGCTGGTCAAGAACCAGCAAAGGGTGGGGGGGCGGGAGGGTGGCCGGCACCCAGCCTGAGGCGAGAATACAGGAGAACTGTGTGCTCAGCGGCCTGCCCCGGGCAGAGCCGACCCTGCATGTCGGAGCAGAGGAGCTGATTTAGCACTGGCTTACCAGGGCGAGTCTGCTGCCCCGGTCACAGTGGAACTGGCCCTCGGGGGACAAAGCGACGTGTGTGTGTGTGTGTGTGTGTGTGTGTGTGTGTGGCAAATGCCGGGAGGGGCTGAGTGCTGACGAGGGTGTCCCAGTGGAACAACGAGACAGAGAAGACGGACGCGAGAGACAGCACTTAAAACACACCAGGGGCCCCTCCCCACAGACCTCTCTCCCCGCACCGGTCCCGCAGGCCCGTTTCCCCAGTAGGCAGTGAGTGCCCGGCACTAGTCTCCCCGAGGCCTGTCTCAGGGAGGCGGCGGAGAGACCTCCGCTCCGCCCCGGGGGAGGCCGGGACCCCAGCAACATCCTGCTCAGCTGCTGCCCGGCTCCTGCAGGGGTGCCCCCTGGATGGGGCTCCCAGGCTGAGACGGCGGGCAGGCCCCCGCCCCAGCCCCCTCCAGCTCTGCACTGGGTGGTCCTCGACCTCCCCACCTGCTCAGCTGCCCCCAGAAGGGCCGGCTCGCCAGGCGGCTTTTCCGAACGGGGTCTGACAGCTCTGGCCTCTGGTCTGTCTGCTCTGTCCCTAGGCAGAGGCAGACTCTGAAGTCCCTGCTGCCCCCCTCCTCGCCGGCTCCGCCAACGCCAGCATCAGAGGGTGACACATTTGGCCAACCATCGCTCGCAGCCGCCCCGCCGTCCCGAGGTCCCGGCGATGCTGGAGATGACAGGGCGTGGCGGGGGGCCTGTGAGGGGTGTCAGGCAGCCTCTCTGGTGCCTGACTGTCCGCAGCGTGTGGGGTCCCGCGTGCCCGGGGAGCTCAGGGTGGAACCCCGACTCTGCTCTGCCTGCCGTGTCCGCTTTCAGCAGGTGGGGAGTCACTGCTGGACCCAGGCCACGTCCTCAGGGGGACACGTGTCTGCAGACGGTGCGGCAGCCCTGCCAGGCTGCTGTCAGTCAGAGGCGTCTGGGGAGCAGGCCGAGGATCCGGCCAAGCCCTTTGTGGCTCAAATATCCATTCACGTCCATCTGTTAAAAGGAGCTTCACTGAGGGACAGCTCACAGCCCACAGGTGCCCTCTGACGGGGTCAACTCCGCGGTTTGGTCCGTTCAGAGCCGGGCAGCCATCACCACGGTCAGCTTGCAACACTTGCCAACATTCCCCAGAGTGCACCCATCAGCAGTGACATCCCCACCCCATCCCACCCCGGGGAGCCCCCAGCAGAGGGGTTCTGGGTCACGTGGTCGATGCATCTAACTTTCTGAGCAACTGCCAGACCGCTGTCCAAAGGCGCTGACACGTGCATCTCTGACTCTCTTGATGATGCACTGCCCAGCACTCTCCAGGAAGACCGGCACATTCACACGCCTCCCAGCATCCTTCGTGAAGCTTCAAAATGAAACTAAAGGAGATCAGACCCAGCCCAGGGGACCTGGGAGCCGCGCCCGTTGGCACTGTGGCGGCCGACCCCTGATGGAGAACATGTTCCACCCACAATTCAGGCTTTAGGAAGTTTCCGCCCCGAGCTGCGATCCTCCCCGTCTGCCTGCTGCCCTGTCCCAGGCTGGGAACCAGCTCCCGCTGGGCAGGCCCCCCATGCCCACCTTCCATCGGCCTCGGTTCTTGTGGAGGGAAGCTTGACTTTCAGAAGCTCAAGGTATCGGGGCTGCCCCTGAGGATGGGCCCAGTGTCGGCCTCCTGGTCTCTGGTGACCTGCAGAGGCCTCAGCTGTAAAATGGGGTGATGACAGTCCACGGTGACCACCTGCCTGGACAGGGGCCCCAGGGCATGTGCTCAGAACAGCGTCAGGGGTGTCTGCCGTCATCACTGCTGGTCTCTGCTCATGTTTAGGCTGCTGGACCATTTCAGCTTCCTTCCTCCTGAACTCAAATGCCCACCTGGCCTCATCTCCAGCCATCTCATGGTTTCTGGTGTCTTATTTTAGTCTGTAATCCATAGGAAATTTAATTTGGGATGAGGGGTGAGGTAAGGGTCTCACTTGAATCTCCCCCAAATATAAAGCGGGTGTTCTCAGCATCCACTGTTGGGGGCCGCCCCTTCCCCCGGCACCCCTGTCCACGGACACCAACATCTGGGTACGTGTTGGCCACGTGGTCTGGTCCTCGGCTCAGAAAGAGCATCGGAAGAGGGAACACCTTCGTGGGTGGTAACTGGATCCCAGGAACTTCATGAAGCACGGTCCCGTACGGACTCACGAGGCAGGTGAGTGGATCCTGGGAACTTCATGAAGCACAGTCCTCTAGGGGCTCACGAGGCGGGTGAGTGGCAGAACCAAGCTGTGGCCACACTGCCCAGCGCTGATCAGCTCACAAAGCTTTTTCACCCCCATGTCCCTCCCCAGCGGGAGGTGGACCCTGGGGCAAGTCCCAGAGCCTTGTTCCACACCGTGGCTGAGTCCCACCCGACATGAGACATGAAATCATTCTGTAATGTTCCAGAAAAATTTCATTGGAGATTTGATTGAAATTGTATTAAATCTAAACATCAAGTCTGAAAGGACAACGTCATAATATTTAGACAATCCCTACCTGATCAAAGTGTGTGACATCTTTCTATTCATCTCTGCAAGTCTTTGTAAGTTTCCCATGGTGAGCCTTTGTCATGATCTTTATATGTGATTTTTCTTACTAGAGTTATTCCCAGTTATTTTATGTTTGCTCCTGCCATTAACAGAGAGCTCCTCTCTCTCACTTTCATTTCTTTATTAACTGCAATGAAACCATTATGCTTTCTACACACAGCTGCTTGGAGGTAAGAACACATAGGCTTTTTTCCAGTCTCTCCCCTACGAGCCAGTGGGCGTACTTCTTCCTTAAAGCTGCCTACAGACTTCACATTCTGTTTCCACCTCCTAAATGACCCATGTCTAAGCGACTGTGACTCTGTGCCCCAGCCCTCAGGGCAGATGCGCCTTTATTAATCGAGTCTGGGGTTGGCAAACTCGTGCTACCAGGGGCCAGGCAGTGTATATTTTCAACTTTGCAGGTTGTAAGGTCTCTCTGCAAAGACTCAGCTTTGCCATTGCAGTGCGAACACATCCCTAGGTGATATATGGGTGAATAAGCCAGGCTGTGTGCCCATAAAACTTTATTTACAAAAACAGGTAGGGGGCCAGATTTGACCAGCAGGTGGTGGTCAGCTGGCCTCTGATCTAGACCAGAGCTTGTTCCCGTCTATGAAAGTTTACAGTTGAACACAAGTAAAGGAACTTCTATGTTCCTAGTTGGTCTAATTTAACAATTTCTTTAATTCATTTTCAAGACATTCAGGTGATCCTCTAGAGTTTAGGAAGTACCTGTTTACTTTCTGTAGGTAATAGTTATTGCATTTTCTCATATCAAATAGTTTTATGAGTGCATTTGCCAGAACTTCCAAAAAGTAACCAGTTCTGGGGGACTGTAGGCCAGCCTCACGACAGCCGCTGGCCCTCGGCCCAGTAAGGACAGGGTGGGGTCCACCTGCAGTGCAACGTCAGCCCTGGCTCCAGGGGGACACCAGGTTCTGGGAGGACCCACCTTCTCCTCCAGGTTAGCCTAGAGGGCTGCAAGCATCGCTCCTATGATGTTTTTTCTGAGGAATAAATACAGGGTTTGACTGCTGTCTTTTCCCGCATCTTCTGAATTAGAACACGTGTTGTATTTGATCTCCTGACAGATCTTGTTGTCCTACCTGATTCTGAAATATTAAAGTGTTTGCATCTCATATAAATCTGCTGTGTGGTGGACTGCCCTGGGTTCTTCTGAAGACCTGCAGAAATCAGCCTGCTGTGATTTTATGTCAGTGCCAGCATAAAATCACCGTCACCACTCACCCGAGGGGCAGGGGTCCCCGAGAACCATGCGCACCCCACAACAACGCTAAGTCCCAGAGGGCCTCGGGCACTGGCGAAGGGGCTCAGTGCTTGGCACACCACCCAGCCCACATCACAGACGCAAGACTCTCTACTGAACAAAACGACTCTCTGCAAGCTTTAACTCTGGGGACCTTTCTGGCACCAGGGTTTTACCAGCTCCTAAAATGACTTGGGTAATTTACTACATTTTCCGATTTGGGGGAAGAGACACCTGTGTGCAGAATGCTTTCAAGAACATGCCAGTTAAAACATCTGGAACTTTTCCAGGAAAACATTAACATTTCCTACTCCTTTGGTTACTTTTGTTAATCCCATGCCCCCCAAAATATGATATATTTAATCAGATTTCCATGTGTACTGATCAGTGGTTCAGCTATGCACACACTCCTGAATAATTTGAGGCCCCATTACAGGCTGATTTTTCTTTCTTCCTTTCAGGCTTATGTTCTAACTTTTAAAAAACCTATACATGACAGAAGTAAAAATGCGTTTTTGTAGTTTTGCCAGAGATGCAACGATCAATTCCCTGTCTTTAAAAAAAAAATCATTAATATTTCTTTTTCATCTTTACAGGTTTTCTCCTCTCCTTTTGAAGGTGGCTTTTTCTATAGCTTGGGTTCTTCATTTTTCTTCTGAGTTAAAAACAAAGTGATTTAAGCCACAGTGTATTGACGAGCCCATCTTTCCCTGTGCCCACAGGTGCACTGGGCTGTTCTCATCACATTCTAAATGAGATTTAACAATAACTCAGATGTGTACACTGTATCATCCGGTAAGTGCCGGCCCCACATGACGGCGTTCATGTTCTAACTTTCTGAACCCTTAAAGCAGCCCTGGTGGGGCTTCCCCGGTGGCTCAGATGGTAAAGAATCTGCCTGCCAATGCAGGAGACCCTGGTGCGATCCCTGGGTCAGGAAGATTCCTTGCAGGAGGGCATGGCCACCCACTCCTGTGTTCTTGCCTGGAGAATCCCATGGACAGAGGCGCCTGGTGGGCTGCAGTCACATCAGGAGTCCCAAAAGAATTGGACACAACTGAGCGACTAACATTTTCACACTTTCAGAGCAGCCCTAGGGATCAGGGAATAGCATTTTGCCCATTTTTATAGATGCAGAAATGGAAATGCAGAGAGCAAGGTCACGTGCTCTGAGTTAAGCAGACCAGGACTGCTCTGCCAGGGAATTGAGTGGGAAGACTGACCTCACACGCACAAGACTCATGGGCGGAGCTTCGGGTTTTATTTCATCCTTGACCAAGAAATTATAGGAAGGCCCTGGTTGCTCGGGCTATGATTATTTTTGGGGGTATGGTTTCAAACATATGCTATCGTGATTGGAAAAGAAGGCTAGCACATTCCTCCTTTTCAGTTCAGTTCAGCTCAGTTCAGTCAGTCAGTCGTGTCCGACTCTCTGTGACCCCATGGACTGCAGCACACCAGGCCTCCCTGTCCATCACCAACTCTGGAGTTTGCTCAAACTTATGTCCATTGAGTCAGTGATGCCATCCAACCATCTCATCCTTTGTCATCCACTTCTTCTCCCACCTTCAATCTTTCCCAGCATCAGGGTCTTTTCCAATGGGTCAGCTCTTCTCATCAGGTGGCCAAATTATTGGAGTTTCAGCTTCTGCATCAGTCCTTCCAAGGAACACCGAGGACTGATCTCCTTTAGGATGGACTGGTTGGATCTCCTTGCAGTCCAAGGGACTCTCAAGAGTCTTCTCCAACACCACACTTCAAAAGCATAGTTCTTCAGCACTCAGCTTTCTTTATAGTCCAACTCTCATATCCATACATGACCACTGGAAAAACCACAGCCTTGACTAGATGGACCTTTGTTGATAAAGTAATGTCTCTGCTTTTTAATATGCTATCTAGGTTGGTCATAACTTTTCTTCCAAGGAGTATGCATCTTTTTATTTCATGGCTGCAGTCACCATCTGCAGTGATTTTGCAGCCCCCAAAAATGAAGTCTGCCACTGTTTCCACTGTTTCCCCATCTATTTGCCATGAAGTGATGGGACCAGATGCCATGATCTTTGTTTTCTGAATGTTGAGCTTTAAGCCAACTTTTTCACTCTCCTCTTTCACTCTCATCAAGAGGATCTTTCGTTCTTCACTTTCTGCCATAAGGGTGGTGTCATCTGAGGTTATTGATATTTCTCCTGTCAATCTTGATTCTAGCTTGTGCTTCATCCAGCCCAGCATTTCTCATGATTTTGCTTCCTATAAACTTACTTTAATTAGTATGCAAAGGTTTATGTGACAGTTCCACTAGTTTGAACTGCAGTGAATCATTTTGTGTCAATAATCACATGCACATATGTATCAATATATGGCACCATGTTGTTCCACTTCAATCATTTTACCTGGACTTCCCAGATGGCTCAGACAGGAAAGAATCTGCCAGCAATGCAGGAGATTGCAGGTTCAATCCCTGGATGGGGAAAATACCCACTCCAGTATTCTTGCCTGGAGAATTCCATGGACGAGGAGCCTGGCAGGCTACAGTCCATGAAGTCAGAAGAGTCAGACACGACTGAGTGACTAATACACTTTCACCTACTGATTTCTTTTCCATTTCATTTGCCTAGCATCTTTATTATTTGCTTTTAAACTTCTGTTTGTAGGAGTGCCCTTAGAAGGCAACACATATTTGACTCTTTAAAGAAACCTGATTAGATAGTCTCTGTCTTTTAGCAGAAGAGACTAACCCGTCTACATTTATTGTCACCACTGAAGTGGCATTTCTGCCTTGAGCAGCAAGTTCCACAGAGTTTCTCTTTCTGCTCCTTTCAAGGTTCTTTTCCTTACACACGGCCTTACTTGCTTTTCCTTCCACATTGGTTTAGAAGAAATCATGTTCTTGTTTCTACTAGTGGTGGCCTTTATGTTAATCAAGTGCACTTTTAATGATTAAGCCATTTCCTTAGTAATGGAAATTCCTTCTTTCCACAAAGAAACACTCAGTGACTTTTTCTCTGCAGTTACCCCCCTGCAGCTGTTGTCGAATTAATCAGAAGTTACAAATCAGTTTATTATTACACAAAAATATTCTTCACAATATATGGAGCACATTAAATAATAGGTTGTCAATTTTGTGTTCAATCATGTAACCACTGTCATAGGAATAATTTATATCTAAGCTCCGTGGAGTTAATTGGCGTCCAGTCACCACTGGTCTTCCGACCTACGACCTTTACAGTCATCAGCCATTCATTCGCATTTCTTTGATGGGCTCCAGGGCATCTTTTATTGACTCTTTCAAGAAAGGTATGTGAGTGTACACTTTCTAAATTCTTACAGATTTAAAACTGTCCTGTTTACTTCCTTTGTCCAAAACCACAGAGATAGAACTGAACTCACAAGTAAAGGGGGGCGACAGCGGACGAGATGGTTGGATGGCATCACCGACTCAATGGACATGAGTTTGAGCAGACTCTGGGAGACAGTGAAGGACGGGGAAGCCTGGCGTGCTGCAGTCCGTGGGGTCGCAAAGAGTCGGATGTCACTTAGCGACTAAACAACAACAACAACACAGATAAAACTATTTCTCGACAAAACCCTGGAGATGCTGCTCCTTCCCTCTGGTTCTGGGTCTCGTGGGTTCAGAGGCAGCTTGTCTACGCCTTTGGAGGGAGGTCCATGGACTTTTCCTACTGCTTTTGTTTTTTTCTTTGCCAATACAAACTGGAAGATTAGAGAGTTTCCCTTCCTTCTGCCAAGTCCAGATACTGCCACGGATGGCTGAGTTCCGGATGCTTTTGTTCTGCCTTAACTGGGGGCTCCCTGGTTCTTGACCACCCTCTCTTCTCACCTTCACCTGGCCTTGATCTCACCATGTGGCTTCCCCCAAGGGCGTCCACTTCCACAGGCTGGATTTCTGTCCTCTGTCCTCACAAGTTCTGTCTCTTCGGCCTAATTTCCTCCATCTCTTATGAAGTGTCTCTTGGTGTAAGATCGGTCCGGGCCCCCGTGCTGACCCTCTGGAGCGACACCTCCGTCGTCTGCAGCTTCTGGACCCATCTCCGTCCACTCTGCTGTCTTGGGCCCCGTTGTGTTCAGCCGCCACTTAGTCCTGCAAACTTTTGGGTGCTTGCCTGCATTTCATCCCAGGCTGCCATTTCCTCCAGGCTCTTTGCTCCTGGGTCGCAGAGGTCACAGCCTCTTGTATCTGTCTGATGCCAACAAGCAGATGGTTCCCAGAAGTCTCACATTTACTGCAGAGCCTATTTCCAGAGCTAATCTGCCTTTAAGTCTCCAGAAAGCATTCCCTTCCACAGAGAGCTGGCGTTCTTTTACAGCCTTCTGTTTATATTTTAGATGTGATGCTTTTAAGATTCCTTTTTAAACAGGCAGAGGCTGATCCCACCTGGGAATGTGTCAGCAGGCTTGTGAAGAGCAAGTCTGATTCTCTGAGCTTTTGGGGCCGTGGGAGGCCCTTCCTGCCCCAGGCTGGCCCGGAAGGTTGGGGCCATGTGCAGAGACCCCGAATCTTCATTGGACCCCAAAGGCAGCTCCCGGGGGGGCCTGTTCCCACCTGGGAGGTCACACTTTCTGTCTAAACGGCAGAGTTTTGAGAAGGAAGGACTGAGGGGACATCACAGCCTTGGTGTGTTGGGCAGGCTTCTCCTGCCCCAGGTGCGAGGCTCTTCTGGCTGACCATGCCCCTTCCAGGGGGCTCACCTGCATGCTGGCGTCTTCTAGTCCTGCTGCTGCAGCCATGTACTCACAGAGTGAGCTTCCCCCACCCATCTCCGCCCCTGGCGGGCAGGCTCCACTTCTGCCTGCTTGTTGGGTCTCTAGGTCCAAGGTGAGGTCCAAGCGTGAGGAAGAGACCCCAGGCTCCACACCTGGGGGTGGCCTTCTCCTCCTTTATCTCCCTTTCCCCACACCCCAGGACCTGTGAGGTCGGACGGGGGCGTGCTCCCCTCTGAGAGCTGAGGAAGCTGAGGCTCACGGAGGGGAAAGTGGCTCCTGCGAGGCGGCCTGTGCGTCACACCTGTCCCGCCTGCAGGCGGTGGGTGGGGGGATGGACCTGTCTGGGCACAGCTGCGGAACAGAACTGGACAGAACGGGGGGCTCGGGAGCTGTGAGCCCACACGGGTCCAGGTGAGCCTGAGATCACACTCTGGTTCAGGGGATGACGGGGGCAGAGATGACCTGGGGACAGGACCACAGGGATGACAATGGCAGCCTTGGTACCAGCCCAGCACCTACGTCACCCTGTGGATCTGTTCAATGGGGAGCTGACATTTAAAGTGATCTAGATTGAGACACAAATGCTTCTATTTCATTTTTCAAGACTGATCTGTGCCAAATGCCATATTTCACGCTCACTGCAGCGCCCAGAGGCCATCAGAGTTGCCACGTGGGAGGCGGGGCCGGGCAGGGATGGGGGTCACACCGGCCGCAGCGGGAGGGCAGAGCAGGAAGACATGACCACAGGGAGAGGTTTGGGGCAACCAGGTCCCAGGCGCGAGGGTCAGGCCAGGGCGGGCAGAGGGGAAGCCAGGGGCCTGGCTGCATCGGAACTGGAGCCGCGCTGGGTTAGGAAGAAGGTCAGCACCCTGACGACTTCTGTTGCGCTCATGCCGACTTAACTTCCGTCTTGAATATGTGATCTGACTTTTCACAGAGCACTTAAGAAGGATCAGACTTACCTTTGTCTTTTATGAAAAAATAAATCACTAGGCAATGACATGCCACGTGTAAGGTTACAAGGACATCGTAAACCAGCAGGAAAAAAACGTGTTTTCGATGACTTTGCCAGTATTTCTGCCCAATTAGTTCATGAAACGTGGAATCGACAAACAGTATTAATTCCAGCAGCTCTGCTGGGACCTGGGGATGACTCTGAACTTTATCCATCCTTATCAAAAGCTCACGTGGACAAGATGAAAACTTGCATGCTTGCAGGACCTCAGGGGCACTCCTGGCCAGGAAAGAGGGCCAGGGGGAGGTGGAAGGCCCTGGGCAACCATGGCAAGTGTGCAGGCTGGGTGAAATGGGCAGCGTGCTGGGAGCCATGCCTGCTCGCTCTAGAACCACTGTTCCGATCATCGAGAGGGCTCTCTGCAGGTTCCTCTGTGGGGCCACACGCCCCCAGGCTTCCCTAAGGGTCACTGAGATCTGTGACTCTTTGGAATTCTCAGATCCCCGCCCTTACGTGAGTCTGAGCGGCGGGACTCGGGTACCTGGCTATTGCCCACTGCCCCCCAACCCCGCCCCAGGTTCTACAGAAAGTATTCTCATCCGTTTGGTCAGCAGCCACTTGACCTCACGTTCCAAGCACCGATCATCCCTGCAGCCCCTGAAGAGGCCCCTCCAGGGTTTCCTGAGGGGCACATGCTGACACCCTGAGATCCGGGGGCCACGAGGGCTGCACCCCAGCATCCAACACAGCCCACAGAGGCGGGCAGGGCAGTGGGGGGCGGGGAGGAGCTGGCGACACTGCGAGCTGGTCACGTGACCCAGCGGCCCGTGCGGTGCGAGGGGGGGCCCCCCCAGGGCCCGCTGGGAGGGCAGAGCTCGGCTGACCCCGCCCTGGCCCGCTGCTCTCTGGCAGGCCGCCTGTCAGCTCTGTGGGGTCAGGAGCACCCAGCCCCACGCGGCGGCCCATCCAGTGCCCACTGGCTCTTTCCACTGGACATGCTTCCTCTCATTTCAACCCTCACCACTGAAGTATTTAAAATCGAACAACGACTCTTCTGAAGAACACTGATGCTCGCAGCACGATTACGGTAAAGAGCCACCAGCAGGAAACGCCCCCCTGGCAGAACAGGCCAGGAGTGCCCAGAAAACACGGTGGGTTTGGTCAGACCCGCGTTTTGGTTTGGGGCGCATTTCCGCGGAGGACATGAAGAATGTCAGTGCTCACGACACGATGGTGCCGGGCCGCCATCTACGTTTGTGTTTACACACGGAATCTATTAAAATGTCCAGCTATTATCGCTGTGATGAATAGCAGTGATTCGAATGAACACAAAATGGATTGCAGACAGGGATTGGAGTCACAACGGGGTATTTTTCATTGTTTGGCCAAAGGAAGAATCGGTGAGGGGCAGGTACCAAGTTCCTTCTGCGGGGGACCCACCATCTGCTTGCCTTTTGACGGGTCAACCCCAGACCTCCTGCACAAAGGCCTCTCGCCCTTGGGAAGGTGCCTTGTGCACAACGAGGAGGGCTGCAGCCTGACCTCCCTGCTGGGCAGCTGGGTCTGCACGGACCCCAGCCTCCCCCTCTGCCCCCGTCTCTCTGCTCCAGCACTGCTCAGGACGCAGTGAGGCATCTGGACCCAGGACCAGGTCAGAGGATCCCAGCGTGTGTTTCTCGGAAACAGAAGAGGCAGGAAGCAGGCCCAGGTGCGGCAGGACCCTCAGGAGGAATCCCACCTGCCAGACACACCCTGGGGGCCGGTGAGCCCTCCCCCCGCCGAGTAACCTACCTCCGGGGGCTGCACTGGGCAGAGGGCGGCAGACGAGAAGCCCCCAGGGCTGGGAGGTCCTGGAAGAGCCCTTGGCGCACAGGGCTAGCGGGGCCTCTGCAGACACCCGCCTGGCTGACCCTGGGAATTCAGGATGGCCCACCTCTTCCCCAAGGAAACAGGAAAGACAGCCCCAAAGCAGCTCACTGTGGCCTCTGCTCAGCAAGGCCACAAATTACCTTGCTCCCGGCTCAGAATCAGTTTTCTTTCATTGATTCTCAGAAGAGCAGTGGGAAGGTGGTGATAGAGGATGAGAGGGTTGGGTGGCATCACTGACTCCATGGACGTGAGTTTGAGCCAACTCCGGGAGATGGTGATGGACAGGGAAGCCTGGCGTGTTGCAGTCCATGGGGTCGCAGAGAGTCAGGCACCAGGACCAGACTGCACCAGGACCTCAGTCTGAGCGACTGAGCAACAACAAAGTGGGAAGGCTCAGCGACAAATGCTTCTAACTGCTGGGCCGGCCCGCTTGGGAGCAGAGAGGAAACTGACGTCACCAAACATCTGCAGGAGCCCTGGCTGGGCCGGGACAGCCCCGTCCGTGGAGATCCACCCCCAGCTGGGAGGCTGGGGCCCGGAAGCCCTGGGTTGTGAGACAGGCCAAGCACGTGTTCCTCCGTGAAGGGGACAGAGTCCACTGCTCCCGGGGCCTGGGGTGGGCTGACCTGGGCCGACAGTGGACGGATGGCCAGATGGTGCGGGAGAGGGCCTTCAGCTGTGACGGGACTGAGGTCTGCAGGGTGCCGGTCGGGGGAATGACGCACCGCCCACAATGCCCCCCAAAGTCCTGGCCCGGGGGGACAAGGCCCTCCCACCTTGGCCGTGGAAGGAGCCCCCTTCCCAGGGAAGGAGGGAAGGACTCACACAGGAGACAGCAAAGCAGCAGGTCGCCCCCAGACACCACAGCGCATCAGAAAGGCGGTGGGAATTCCTGGGTGCCCAGGGGCCTGCGGGGAGCCTGGGAGGGTTGGGGGGCACCCTGTGGGCCAGACGGGAACCCAGAGCCCAGTCAAGCTGCACTTTGGGGAGAACGCGAAGGCACGGCTCCCAGGGGAGGCTGGGGATGGGGCAAAGGGCACAGTGCAGGCCCCCAGGCCCTGAACAACATCCTTCACCCAATGCGCGGTCAGCCGCCCAGTGCTGGATGTCAGCTGCCAGGACCTCTGGGCTCCCTCCAGGGCCACGGCCGCCACCTTCCCTGCTCGGGGGCCTCCACGCCGCCCCCACAGGGATGCTGAGGACCCGCCACCTGGCCGCCTCTGTCCTCAGTGACTCTTGGTCCTTGTTACCTGTGCGCGGCCAGGCCTGCTGTGTGCAGCCAGGAGGGGTCAGGACGGGGCCACCCGACCTTCCTGACGCTCATCTCTCCTCCCCACCCCTTGCACCCGCCGGGTGCCCCTGGGTCTCCTCCTGGACACCACAGAAGTCTCTGTGCTGCATCCTGGGATGGTTTCCCTTCTGGTTTTCCTGGGGAATGTTCAAGGTGTTCCACTGCCTGACTCCTGTGCATGAGGGGTCTACCCACAACTTTCTGGAAGCATCTTCAGGGTGGCCCACACTGTCCTCCCAGGAGGAGCCCTCCTGGGGCCTGTCTGGCCGCCGTGGCCTGTGCTGGGGGTGCACGGTGTCCCAGGTTCCCTTCATCCTCATCCCCGTGGACCACTTCATCCACAGCCTCCCGAGGACGGGGCTCCCAGAGTGGGGAGCGGGCCCACGGCTCCTGAGCCCGGGAGGACCGTCCCAGTTACGGACTCCAGGCTGGCGGCCCCCGCCCCGCCCCATGAACTCGGGGCTGGCGTGGAAATCCACCGGGTCCCCGCTCTGGAAGGTCTGGGCTGCTGTTTTCCAGCTCCGAGCGCTTCAGCTGAGAAGCCAGATCCACTCTGATGTCTGCATCTTTGTAAGTGACCTATTTTTTTCCCTCTGAGTTTTCAGGACACTGTTTTCATCTCCACGGGCCTGAGATTTCACGCTG
The DNA here is from genome assembly GCF_033118175.1 of Dama dama. Taxonomy (NCBI): domain Eukaryota; kingdom Metazoa; phylum Chordata; class Mammalia; order Artiodactyla; family Cervidae; genus Dama; species Dama dama. The sequence continues at coordinate 1,906,428 of NC_083702.1, forward strand.
ACACGCCTCGGGACGGGGCTTTCTTCACTCATTTCCGGCCGGCGGTGAGTCCCTGCACACTGGAAACCCAGGCTTTGAGTCCTGGGAATTTCTTTAGAAAACACTTCTTTGATAATTCCTTCTTCATTTGTCTCTATTTTTGGATCTTGTAGTCTCTAGACCCCCTGAATCGATCCTCTAATGTATTTTTTTTTCTTTCGTACTTCCTACTTCTTTTTTTTTTTTAAGTTCTCCTCCTGGCTTTATGAGGTCTCTTCAATTTTATGTCCCACACATTTGCCAGAGTTTTACCAAATTCTGTTACACACACACACTCATACAGGTAGGTGCTGTCTGCAAAGACAGATACACTCATCACGCGTGTGTGTGCAGGTGTGTGACCCGAGTCTCACAGTTCTCGAAGCAAGTCGTCCTTCCAGGAAGCTGCAGCCTGCCACGGGCGTGGTGGAGGGTGAGCGCCCTCGGCCGCGAGCCTGGCCGGCTCACCACGCATCTGGTGTCTGAGCCGCCTCCTCTCCGCGGCCTGGGTGCTCCCTCTCCTCTGAGCCCTTCGCCCCCGCCTTCAGCTTCTGTGTGTCTGTCCTCTCTCTCCTCCCACTGGTGAGGATCCTGCCGCTTGAAACTGAACAAATGGGTGCGGGCATCACAGGGGGCCTTGGGCCCCAGCTCTCAGCACCCAAGCTTCTGCACTGGTCTTGGCTGGCTAGCGGGTGGCAGAGAGTCCTCCCACCAAGTTCTCGTCCACCCGGAACATCAGAATACGACCTTCTTCAGAACTGGGTCTTTAAGATGGAGCAAGTTAAGGACTTTGGGATGAAATCACCCCTCGGGGAGGGTGGGCCCCACATGTGATGCTGGCGTCTCTACGCGAGGAAAGAGGGGAGCTCAGCTGCCCAGGGAGGAGCCGGCGCCTTCGTGGAGGGACGTGGCCTCAGCCCGGGGCCACAGGCAAACCTCAAGATTGGAAGGACTGTTGACCTTGAACCTGTGGCCTCCACGCTGTGAAGGAAGGTCTCTGCGGCCGTGGGTCACCCAGCGTGGTCACCGGCCACAGCAGCGGTGGGAAGCTGAGACCCCGGGTTTGCTGGAAAGAGGCCCTACGCCCTGCCTGTGTCCCTGGGAGCGGGTGGGTCTCACATCTCAGGATGTTCCTCTTCACTCAGCACTGGCCTTCCGGGGCCCGGAGGCGCCCACCTGTGAGTCATCCTGGCATGAGCCTTTTGGGGTCCAGGCTCCCACGGGGCACACAGCCCCCGGGCTGGTGCCTCCACTCCACAGGCGGGGTGCCCTGCATGCTGGCTCCTGAGGCCGGGGGTCCAAGGGCAGGCCTGGCCAGCAGCTCCTCGGGGGTTCAGCCCCCTGGGTCCCCGAGATCATGGGCCTGCCCTGCTTGGCTTTGTGGCTGCCCCATCTCCCACCCGCCCTGAGCTGGGGGACTGCGCCCGCACTCCACGTCCCTCTCCACGCAGGCGTTCCGGGGCATGGAAGTGGCAAGCGCGCCTTCTGCTATCACGCTGGGGAGAGCCTGGCATGGGCAGCTGCAAAGTGCCCCCGAATGCCCTTTGAGGGCCTGAGCCCCTGTGCGCGGGGTCCAGGGCTCAGGGACCCGGAGCCTCCTTGTCCTGCGAGTCCAGCCCTGACGGGGGGTGGCACACAGACCCTGGCAGGTGGGAGGCCTGAGCCACCGCTGCCCTGGAAAGGCCCAAGCCAGTCCCTCTCGGGAACCTCAGTGGGGGCCACAGTAGACACACATGAGGCCCTCGGTTGGTACATTTTGAATCCAAGGGTGCAGACGTTTCCAGGTTGACGCTGGGCTTTCCGAGGACTCCCAACTGGCCCCTTGCAAACGCTCTGAGCTTCAGAAAAAAAGAGACATGAGGTCCTGGGATGAGGGGGTGCTGAGCCCAAGGGTTCCCAAGGCAAGAATACTGAAGTGGTTTGCCATTCCCTTCTCCAGTAAAGAGAGTAAAGCTCAACATTCAGAAAACGAAGATCATGGCATCCAGTCCTGTCACTTCATGGAAAATAGATGGGGAAACAGTGGCTGACTTTATTTTTTGGGCTCCAAAATCACTTCAGATGGTGACTGCAGCCATGAAATTAAAAGACACTTTCTCCTTGGAAGAAAAGTTATGACCAACCTAGGCAGCATATTAAAAAGCAGAGACATTACTTTGCCAACAAAGTAATGGTCTATCTAGTCAAGGCTATGGTTTTTCCAGTGGTCATGTATGGATGTGAGAGTTGGACTATAGAGAAAGCTGAGTGCCGAAGAATTGATGCTTTTGAACTGTGGTGTTGGAGAAGACTCCTGAGAGTTCCTTGGACTGCAAGGAGATCCAACCAATCCATCCTAAAGGAAATCAGTCCTGGGTGTTCACTGGAAGGACTGATGCTGAAGCTGAAACTCCAATACTTTGGCCACCTCAAGTGAAGAGTTGACTCCTTGGAAAAGACCCTGATGCTGGGAGGGATTGAGGGCAGGAGGAGAAGGGGACGACAGAGAATGAGATGGTTGGATGGCATCACCGAGTCAATGGACATGGGTTTGAGTAAACTCCAGGAGTTGGTGATGGACAGGGAGGCCTGGCGTGCTGCGGTTCATGGGGTCACAAAGAGTCGGACAGTTCAGTCAACTGAACTGAACTGAGCCCAAGGGGGAGGCCTGAACAAGGCTGGCTGTCATTGGGATGGTGAGGACAGAAAACCGGAAGGGCACCCCCTCTCCCGTACTGGGCCAGCTCCTCAGTCCTGGACCAGGGCCGTGGAGGCTGGATGCTCGGTGTGGATGAATGACAGCAGGATCGGTCTGAGCTGGGATGACTTGGGGTCGGCGTGCAGGGTGCTCTGGCGGAGCGCGTGGCTGCCTGGCCCAGGGACGGTCAGTTCATGACAAGATGAGGGATGCAGGGTGATGACCCAGAGGCCACTGGGCTCCTCTCCTGGCATCTAGGGGAGCCCCCTGTGCACCTGACCACACCTCACCACTATGCACTCCGGGGTCAGGGACGCCTGGGCTCAGGTGGAATTCAGATGCCCAGGGTGCCTCCTGGGAAAGTGCTCTTGGTGTCACGAGTTTCCATGAAATCCAAGGTCCTGAGCAGACTGTTCAGACCACACCCCCCTCAATCCCCCAGCCAAGAATGCCGCTCACCCCCCAACCATGGTGTCCACGCAGCACAGGATTAAAACACGGAGCTTAATCGCTGATTTGAGAGATGAATTCAACCAGCTGGCCTGTCCTGGTCCAGCAGGCGCTCCTTAGAGCAGCTACCAAGGCACAGCTTCAATATGGAGACAGCACACGTGGTGGACGGAGCACGGGTCACATTGCCCTGAGCGCCGCCAGCTCTCAGGCGCTGCTTCAGCCACTCACGTCCGCACAGAAGCCACGAAAGGGCGGGGCGCTTATGCCCACCAGCCCCAGCCCCGCCAGCCCCTTCCGCCTGCCCAGTCAGCTGCTGTCGGAGGCTGTTTGGTTGCCAAGGAGAGGATGCTGCTTGTGACCTTGGGAGGGCCAGCGATTTCACTTTGCCCCGTGCGGGCCAGCGTCACAGAGCAGAGACAGGTTGTGAAGGGAGCCCCTGGAACAGGGATCACAGGAGAGCCACAGGAGCCAGGCTGCCCCCACCCCGAGTACCCCCAGGACCCGGGTCCCCAGGTCTCCATGGCAACTGTCCCTGGTACCCGCGTGACCTCACCCAGGGGCCCTGTGTGCGTGTCACCCAGCAGCTGTCACCCTCAAGACGAGGATGCACCCGAGCAGTTTTATTCTATTTCTTCCTCCTCCTTTTAATGCTAGTCGTGAGCCACTAAATTAATTTCACGACCCACTAATGGGGTGACGACCTGCACTTTGCAAAGCGGTGATCCAGGAAACGCAGGCATCAGCATGCACCGGGGCCTGGGTTCTGTTAATCAATTCATCAATTGATCACAAGCATCTAGGTAAGACCTGAACGGGGGATGGGGATGGTGAGACCCCCAAGCTCGTGCCTGCCCTTGGCTTGCTCACGGTTTGCTGGGGACACGGAGAAGGGAGCAGCCACGGCCACACGGAGAAGAAGCTGGGGCGTGACCAGGTGGGACTGGGGGCTGGCGACTTGTCCACACAGCCTGGCTGCAGGGAGCTGGGCTGAGGACCTGGCCACTGGGGTGGAATTAGCAATCTTGTGGCCAAGCAATCCTGAGGTCTCCTAGAGCCTCGCCCCCCCAGTCCCTGCCATGGAAAACCAATTTATGGTAAAATGTGAAACTCCATAGCGTTAATTTGCCAGCTGTAAGAGGCCTTCAATTCGATCTTAGAAGAGGATTATGTGCTCCAACTATGAGGCGTTTGGGTCAAGAACTCGGGCCTTCCCTTATAACTCAGTCAGTAAAGAATCCGCCTGCAATGCAGGAGACCCCAGTTTGATTCCTGGGTCGGGAAGATCCGCTGGAGAAGGGATAGGCTACCCACTCCAGTATTGTTGGGCTTCCCTGTTGGCTCAGCTGGTAAAGAATCCTCCTGCAATGCGGGAGACCTGGGTTCAATCCCTGGAGAAGGGAAAGGCTACCCACTCCAGGAGTCTGGCCTGGAGAATTCCATGGACACAGTCCATGGGGTCGCAAAGAGTCGGACCTGACTGAGCAACTTTCACTTTTCACCTTGGGTCAAGAGCTCAGGTAAGCGTTTAAGGCAGCTTGGAAAACAGGTCTCTGCAGGCCGAGGTCACCTCTGCAGACTCTTGGGAAGATGACGGAGCCCACCGACTCCCTGGGGTCATCGCCCAGCCGCTCAGTGCGACCTGCCAGTGCAAGGACCCAGAACCCACTTCCTGGGCGGGGCTGTGATACTCAGGGCCAGCACGTGGGCGGGGTGCCTTAGAGTGAAGGGCCGCCCCCCAGGAAGTCGAGGGTCCCTGCGCGTGCGCGCCCCTCCCTGACCGGCCCCATGCGTGTCGGATGCTTCCGCCTGCCGGGTCCTTCCGCCTGGGCCGTGGGATCGGCGTGCTCCCCCAGCTCTAGCACCAGGCGCCCCCCCACCCTCCAGGAAGGGGGTCTACACGGGCCCCAGGAGACACGCAGGGCTCCCGCAAGGCCAGGGCCGCGTTTGAATTCCGCAGACCCGGCAGATTCAAGCCTCAGCTCCACGGCCCACCGACCCCTGGCCATCGGCATCTCTGTCTCTCCCAGTTGCAGTTTTCACGGCTGTAAAACCGAGATGATGGTTCTGAGCCCAGAGGCCTGGGGGATGGAAATGAACGCGTGTCCGCACCTTCTCAGCAGAGGTCTTGGAGTAAATCAAGGACTCGGGCTGTGCCCACGGGGAGGGGCCAGCCTCAGAACCACCCACCCCCACCCCGCGGTAGGGCGCCGGGAGGGGTGGGAGCTTGATGAGAGGGGCGCCCGATTCACCGTGACGACACAGACAGGTGCTGCCCGGCGCATGCGAGGGAGCCTGCAGCAGCGCCCAGGGCCTCTGGAGCCCTGCCCGAGCGGCCCCTCTGCCGGTGTTCATTCAAAACCCCCAACACAGCATCACCCGCACCAGGGCTGGCCCAGGCCCGGGCGCCCACTCATGGACCCCTGGCCCCACGGATCTGGGGATGGTGGCCCGGGGGTGCCAGTCTGCTTGTCCCCAAGGCTCCGTCCCACAAAGGGCTCAGCACGCAGATGGGGGGGACCTTGGAAAGGTCACCTGCCTCCAGGACTCTAGGGGAGGTAGCAGCCCCAGCTCAGAGCCCCTTCCCCTGCGGGAGCAGCGAGGCAGGTTCAGGGAAGGGGCTGGCAGAGCCTGGCACACCTCGCGGGTGTGGTGACAGTCCCCGCCTCCATGCTAAACACAGATAAACAAGCGCAGCTGACGCTCAGACAAGCTCACGGGTGCGGCTCCAACTGGAGACCCGGGGATGCTCGCCGCAGCCCGGCTCCGACACTTATGAGGGGCCGCCCTGCTCAAGACCCCCGCCACCCAGGCCTGCGAGGGGGAGGCTGCCGACAGGGCCCCCAGGCCCAAATCCCCACAATCACAAGCGGCTGCCAAGGCATCCGTGGGACAGCGGGGGGCCTGCATCAGCTTTACAGCCCTGACCTCGGAAGGTGCCCAAGGGGCCCAACTCAAGCTCAGCGCTGACCTCGGGGCCGGCCATGGGGCAGGGACCCACGGCTCCCCGCAGAGCAGCTCCCCAGACTGGTCTCTTGATGGAGCTGCTGAGAGAGACTCCCTGCGTCTCACTTGGAGGCCGAGAGAGTGGGAGGGGTGGGTTTTCTTCTGGCCTAACTCCCGAGGGGCCGCGGCCCCCGCCTCTCTGCCTGGGGATGCCAGCAGAGAACTTCCAGGTGCTTCCATGAGGCCCTGGCTCGCTGACCTAATGCTCCCCGGCATCAAGGTGAGCGTCGTAGCCTGGAGCCCACGCCAGCCCTCAGCTTTCTATGGAAACCTCGGGAGGACGAGCCTGGATGAGGCATGATAATTGGCTCGCTGAGGATGCTGGGCCTGTGGAGCCCCAGAGCTGTCCCAGTGGGTCACGGCCAGGCTCCCCAGCTCCCGTGGCCCTCACCGTCCCAGCCTGTGCTGGGGGAATGTTCGCTTGGAAAAGGAATCTCAGAGAAAACATCCCCGGGACCGCTCTGCCGTTATCAGACTCCCAGCCCACGGGAGTGAGCAGGGGACCCAGCACTCCACTCAGCGGGGTCCAGGAGGGACCGGGCCCTCTCAGAGCCTCTGCTCTAAATGCCTACCTGGGGCCGGGGGGGGGGGCGCCTGCATCAGACCCACGGCCCCCATTTCTTTCCTCTTAAAGGCCGTCTGCCCAGAGGTGGGGTCTGAAGCCCCTCTGTGGGTTCCAACCTTTCCTGCAGCCTGGAGCTGGAAGGATATCCCCCCAAAACAAGACAACCCCCCCCCACCCACGAGCTTGTGTGGGCTGAGTGGCCTGGAGGTGCTCTGTGTGGCCTCTCGGGCCGACGGGCCCTCAGTGACCCCCTGATGCTCTGAGCAGCCAGGGGACAGACCCATGTGGCTGCAGAGCTGGCAGACCCCTGCGTCAGGAAGCCAGGGACCGCCTTCTCGCTGTCGCCGGTGTGGGGTCCACCCCGGCCCCGCCTGCTCGGCCCCCCCGAAGCCCCGCACCCCAGGCCAGCCCGGGGGCTGCGTACATACCGTGGTGGTCTTTATCCGCCCGCCGGGCTGCGTGCACGTCCAGCCTGACCGGTTGATCAGCAGGTCGCAGCCCTCCCCCTCCAGACACGGGAGCATGTCACACCACTGCTTCGTCCTAATGATCCGCGCTGTGGACAGAGGACAGAGGTCAGCGCCGGCCGGGGGTGGGGGGCCGTTCCCACGCTGCCCGGCGCCCAGGCCCAGCCTCAGGGACGGGAAGGCTGGGTGGGCAGCCCCTGGGACCCATCAGGGGGCCTGGCCAGGCGCCGCCCCTGCCCTGGCTCCCAGTCACCCACTCGCTGTCCAGGGACAGCTCTGCCGTCGGTCACTCAGTCACTCAGTCAGCAGTCATCATGTTTCTCTCTTCCTGGGAAACCCACCACCATTCTGTGGCTGTGGGCGGGGGGGCTGCGGCTGGGGACCCCTCACTGATGGAAACCCTGGAAGGAGGAGCTATGTGATGGAAAGAACACAGATCATATTCATGGACATGTCGTTAAAGGAACCTGGGAACTGCGGGTCGTTTCTGAATTAGGACCAAGTGACCCTCGTCCTTCCGGAGGCGATCGCTTTGGTGGCTGCAGACACGGGCAGGCAGGGCGTAGCCCACAGGGCCCCACGCTGCTCTTCCTGGGCCTCGACAGTCTTAGGAACTTTTAAGGCATCCTGCACTTCTCTTTGCAGAGGCCACCAGGCATACCACCAGCCCTGACGGCTGTGACTGTCCCTGCATAGGTGACAGGGGGCCTGGGGGGCCTCACCCCGTGGGGGCCTGGGCCTTGGGGCCTCTGCAGGGGAGCAGGATTCGGTGAGTCTTAACAACAGGTGCCCTGGGAGGTGGTCTGGAAGACAGACAAGGACGGTATCCCAGGTGACCCCTTAGTGCCAGTTCTGACAGATGAGCAGGAGCTGACTGAACGCAGGGGAGAGCGTCCTGGGGCCGATTAGTGGTGCCCGCCGCGGGCACAGTGGAGGGCCCTGTGGGCTGTGCTGCCCCACGCCCCACCCCGGGTATCTCACTGTCCACGGTTACTGGTCAGTCATCCGGAGACCAGCTCCTTTCTGGGCCGAGCTATGGACGGAACTGTGACCCATGTGGCCGCACGGTCACAGAGTGACCTCAGGGTGGCTGGGCTTGGAGACGGGATCTTCAGCGATCCCATTCAGCTGAGGTTAAACGAAGTCACAAGGGTGGGGCCTCCCCCCACCGCACTGGTGCCCTTAAAAGAGAAGCAACCTCAGCGAGACCAACCTTCCCCACGCGGACACAGTCAGGAAGAGGTCCTGCCAGGGGCCCGTCAGTGGCCCTTGCAGCACAGCCTCCCGTCTCTGGAGCTGCAAGGAAAGGAATTTCTGCTGCTCGAGCCCCACGGCCTCCAGTTGCCACTGCAGCCTGAGTGTGAGCACAGACGGCCCGGGAGACCTCACGGCTCAGAAAAGCCCCTCATCCAGCGGAAGTCAGAGCAGAAAAACAGTCCAGCTGAGCAGCAGCTCCAGCGAAGGAGGAGACGGGCTCTGCTCCCCCAGCGGGTGTGGGGGGGCCCCAGAAATGGCCCCAAGACGCACGACAAAGGGCCACCCACCACCTCCTGCCCCTCGGAGCCCCCAGACCGGTGGGGACAGACGGCTGTGCCCCCTAGCACGTCCCCCTCGGGCCTCCTCTCCTCGTCTGCCCTTCATTCCTGCGGAAGTCCCCAGCCCAGTAAAAGACACACAAAAACCTTGTCATTGCAACAAGCGCAAACCTTAAACCCATGAAGAAGCAACGAGATTGAAACACACACCCTGCCAATCCCTTGAAGTCCTACGTGCACAGCACAGAGAAGATCGAGACGAATTAGAGAAAGAAGGGAGGGTTTCTCCGGGATCAACCAAGACAGACTGGGTGACAAGAGGCTCATGTGTGGTTAGAAAAGTCTGAATCTGTGCTCCCCTCTGTGTCCCGGGGCTATGCCCAGGGAGACGCTGCCAGACCACTGTGCCCGGCTCAGAGACCTCCATCAGAGGGCGGGGTGTGGCGGGGTGGGGCGGGGACCCAGCCCCTGGTGTGCCCAGGGACCAGAGCAGGAACTTGGCCTTCTCAGGCAACAGGCCTGCTCTCCAGTTGCAAGAGGGACATGTGGACCTGGAGGCCAGGAGGCTGGGGTCAGGCCCTGCTTGAGCGGTCACCCCAGACCACGGGGCAACGTCAGAGGCCTGGTTCTGACGTCGATGCTGCCCTGGCTGGTCTGCAGGACCAGATGATGGAGAGGGGATGGGTTCAGTCTGCCCTGCTGTGCCAGCCGGGACCTTGAGCCTGGGGTGCCCCCCTCAACCCACCATGGGCTTCATCCTCCCCGGGAAGCTCAGCGACCATGGGGATACAGGAGAAGCCGGCCCAGGGCTCAGCCAGTCCACAGCCCAGACACACGTCCTTCACTGTCGAGTGAGGACAGAAGCCACTCTCGGCCGTTGACCGTGGTGCTGGAGACATTGGACAGATGCTGGGGGAGACAGAGCCAGCCTCCCCACAGCCAAGCGCTAGGACGCCCGCTGGTCCCCTGGAGGCCGCCCCCAGGCTGCAGTGGGCACAGCTCCAGGCCCTTGGTCAAGGCCATGAGCCCCGTTCATCTTGCCTGAAGCTCACGTGGGGGCTGCTTACCCCAAGCCTGCATCCCCTTTGGGAGATGGGGCCACAGAGCCCCCACGGTCATGGGGGAGCCCCACAGACATGACGGGACATTTGAAGGTCAGGGGGAGGGAGGAACGCTTGTGGGGCGGGGGCCCCAGGGCCTTAAGGTAGGGGAGGGACACAGGTCCTGCCCAGGCTGCAGGCACAGAGCCGGGACACATGTTCACACACACACACTTGCACATGTGGAAACCGGCACAAGGATGTAGGGTCCTAGATGGAGCACATGCACACGCCTGTATGTGGGAAACAGCTCACGTATGCACGGCTACATGCACAGACATGCACACACATGCACATGAATGTGGGCGCTTCCCAGCTGGTGCTAGTGGTAAAGAACTCGCCTGTCAAGGCAGGAGATGCAAGAGACATGGGTTCAACCCCTGTGTCGGGGAAGATCCCCTGGGGGAGGGCATGGCAACCCACTGCAGGATTCTTGTCTGGAGAGTCCCATGGACAGAGGAGCCTGGCGGGCTGCAGTCCGCAGGACTACAGAGAGTCGGACACGACTGAAGTGACACAGCTTGCACTCACACACACGGATGCTTGAGCACACACATCACCACCACACACGCGGGGCCACTGTGTGGGCCTGCCTGGCAGGCAGCAGGCATGTGGACATGTCTGCAGGACAAACAGACACACTGATTCCCTGACCACTGCCCCGTCCCCACCCAGCGAGGTGGCCTGGCATGTGGGCACTGGCCCCGCTGAGGGCGCTGGCCGGCCACTACCGACCACACAAGGCCTTCTGTCGGCCTTGGGAGCTCGGCTCAGCCAGCCCCAGCCCACTTCCTGTGGGGGGAGTTGGTGGCGCAGGGCTGGGCCACTGTGTTCCAGGGACAAAGGGGCCTTTCATGCCCACACGTCACCACCTCATCTCTGGTCCTGACATCATGGCAGCTCTCAGCTGGGGAGGGCATTCCCTGGGGCAGAGGGGGTCCAGCGAGCAGAGTGACGTGGACAACAGCTGGGCACCACAGAACAGCCCATTCCGGTGTCACGACCGGGGGCCCTCAGCCTCTGCAGGCCCAGGGCGTGGGTCTCCTGTGGCTGCATACCCAGTGTCTGTCCGAGGCACAGGGGAGGGTGGGTCCGTCCAGGCTGGGCCTCGGGGCCCAAGACGGACCAGCCATGCCAACCAGAGCCTATGACGGGCGCTGCACCTGGGGACCTGGTCACACTCCTCTCCTTCCGCCTCACACACACACATTTGCACATGCATACATGTTTGCACACAACGCACACACAACTGCACATATACTTGCACTCACACACATCTGCATGCACACCCACATGCACTTGCAGACACACTTGCACACATTTGCATACACACACAAATGCTTGCACGTGAGCACACACATCTGCAAACACACATGTCTGCACACACAACACTTGCACATGCTTGCACACACATGTCTACACATGCTTGCACAACACACATCTGCATGCACACACACTTGCACACCACATGCACTTGTGCACACAATTGCACACATGTTTGCACACACCACACACATTTGCACATGAGTACACATGTCTGCACATGCACATTCGTCTGCACAGGCAGCACTTGCACATGCGTGTCTCACATGCTTGCACAGCACAGTCTGCACATGCACATGCATGCACATCTGCACATGTACTCATGTCCACAGGGTGCATGTGAGAATGTCAGCCTGCAAGGTCACCCTTCCCTCCTACAGCCATGTGGGGGCAGGCCGAGACTGGCTCCTCCTCTCCGACGCCCCCTCGGTGTGAATACCCAGGTAATTCCAGGCCCAGAGCCTCCTTCCCAGCTACCATCTCCCCAGAAGGAAGCCGCCCCTGCAGCCCCGGTGCTCGTGAAGGACAGAACACACCTCCTGGGACACAGAGGGCCAGCGTCTGGGGCAGGGAGGGACCTGGAGCCTGGGAAGGGAGCAGGGCAGGGCCCGGGGTGTCCAAGGCGCTGAGAAGCGGGCGGCCCTGCCTGGGGGCAGGTCGTGAACACATCACAGACTGGCTGAGGCAGGTCCCGGTCAATCGGCTAAAGGGCCAGTTTGCCAAAACTGTGGGGGTAAACCGTGCCTGGAGTCAGAGACAGACCCCAAGGGCCGCAGGGTGACGGGGCCGCAGAGGGGCCTGTGGACGTCTCCAAGAGAAGACGGAGTGCCGCAGATTCAAGGGACAGGGCAGCACAGGGCCCATGCAGAACCCAAGCGGGGACCCTCAGGACAGGTGCCCACGCCTGGGGGACCACAGGGACCCAGCACACCTGCCTCGGAGCCTCCTGGGGGAGCCAGCTCCTTCCTCCTTAAGAGATGAATGTACCTCCCACCCCTGGAACCCCCACTCCGAAGATCAGCCACCTGGGATCAGTAGAATTTGGGGCCAAATTCACTCAGACCCGTGGCCAGCCCATGAGAGATGGGGCTTTTCTTGAGGGCATTACACCCTGAAAAGCTAGTGGGGCTTCACACGTGCCATTTCTCTGGAAGCTGCGGAACACCCAGAGTTGGGCTTAACCAGCAGAGACTAGCAGCTTCTCTCCTGGGAAGGCCTGTGAGACTGAGCCTTTGTCTTATCTGCAGACAGCTCCTGAGTGCTTGCCCTCACCGGGCCCGTGAGGGGTCCCAGCTGGCTTTGGAGTGGCAGTGTCCACCCTTCAGGGCCACCACTCTGGAATTTTCCATCTCAGGAAAAAGGACAGCCCACGTGAGGCAGGAAAAATGTGGGAGGGGCCAGGACTGAGGCAGAAGCTGCAGGAAGGACCTGAGCCCGGACTCACTCTGCTCAGAGAGGACCCTGAGCTTTCCCCAGCATGCTCCTCGACTGGGCCAAGCACCCCCTTTGACTGCTCTCAACCCTCCAGACCACGGTCGCGAGGATGTGAGGAAGGTCTGAGTGGACCTCAGACCAATCAGCTCACCAGCCATGAGAGCCTCCTATGGAGGCTGTGTGTCCAGCTGTTGACCCCAGTGGGTGTGTTTGTGTATATGTGTGTGTGTGCATGCGCGTGCACACACCCATATGTGGTGTGCACAGATGTGCCCCTGTGTGACACCCGAAGCTCTCTTGCAGGGATGAGCTGCATGGATTTGCAGCCCCTGCCCTTCCCCACCAGGACATGTGCAATTCTGGAACCCCCTTCTGCTCATAGCACACACAAGCTCCAAAGACAGGGAAGCTCAGAAACGCACCCCTTCCAGACGCCCTTGCCGGCCCCCTCCCATCTGCTCCCGCAAAACTAAGGACCTGGACAAGCAGGACGACCTTGAAGCCACCCGGGTCTGGCGGCTGGCACGCTTGCTTGGACAGCAACTGTGGCAACGAGCGTGCCGCCCTCCGGAGTCTGGACAGATGGACGGGGACGTGCGGCGCTAATTGGCCCGGGATCACAGAGACCACGCTGCTCCGCTCGACGCCCGCGCCCTTTGCTGCTCATAAATTGCATGGTTCCCTTCGGAATAAACTGTTTCTTCATTTCCATTAACACACGAATCTGCTTACTTTACTCAACAGCTCGGAAAAATGCATCATCCAGAACAAAACCAGTGGGATTCCAGAAATCTCCGGCCACACTCTCAGATGCAGTCATAAAGGGACCTCGTCTGTCCAAGACGGGGAGGCTGCATCTAGCAGCGACATCCCTGGCCCCAAAGTCCCCCAGGTCTCGCTGGTGATGGAGGGGTCAGGCCACATCCACACGTAGGGGAAGGGGCGGCTGGAATTTAATATGAGCATACAGACACTAACTATACACACACACCCCATGGGGGTCAGACATAACTGAGATGTACGCAGGTTTCCAGAAGAGTCCACCACAGGAGGGGCTGGCACAGGCCCTGAGGATGGAATCGAGATGTTTTGCTGCAGGAATATTTGGAGGGTCCCCAGAAGGCCCGTCTTTCTGCTCCTCAGGGCAGCACGTGAGGGCCCCTTCTGGGAGGGTCACCAGCTGGGGCAGGAAGGCCTGGGGGGTTGGAGGTTAGAGGGCACCTGGGGGGGGCGCTGTTTAAGGGTCTTCCCTGCCAGGCCACTGTCAGGCCGGCCCTCCCGGGGCAGGAGGAATCCGAGGAGGGGGCTGGAGGCCCGCACAGGGCGGCCCCACCCGGCCTGGGGAGAAGAGCCGGCCCAGCTGGGCCTCCCGATGGGCTCTGGTCTCCCTGCACCCCCCGGAGATGGGCGGCCCTGGGCTCAGGAAAACTCCAGCCACTGTAACACCCGCTGGGACCTGCACGCTTCTGGGAGAGATCCATTGTACCCTCGCCCACTCAGAAGCAGCCTCTGCCTTCCAGAAACTCCCGTTTGAAACGTCAAAGCCCAGGCACACCCGGTGAGCCCAGCTGGGGGTCGAGCAGGCAGGGTCTCCTGGGGGCTCCAGATGAAGCTGCGGGGCCTCCCGGGCTCTGCTGACCACAGGGCCGGCTTGCTGCTCCTCCCAGGGATGCACAGGCTCCCTTGCAGGTGGACGGATGGCTGGCCGTCACTCACGAGGAGGCGATCTGTCCGATTCCCTCATCATGTGTGGGGACACGGGAGCTCAGAGAGGTCAGGACCTGTGCCCGGGTCACAGAGCTGCCAGAGGGGTGAGGTGGGGACTGGAGTCTGCTCGGCCTGACCGTGGGGCCCTCTCTCTGACTCCACATGGCCGAGGCCAGGACCGGTTCCCCGGGTGGGCCGGCCGGCAGGAGGAATGTGACCCGCCCAGAGGGGAGGCCGGGGGCATTCAGAGCCCAACCCCCCTCCCGCCCATCACGCGGGGCCGAGTCCCAGCTCTGCTGCTCACAGCCACGCCCGTGGGAGAGCCGCCTGCCCCGTCTGGGGCCTCCGTTTCCTCACCACCCGCAGGATGAAGGCACCTACGGGGTGCGGGTTGGGGGGCTGCTGCAAGGATGGAGCTGACGTAAGAGCCAATCAGAACCAGCTGGCCAGGGCACCCCCCACCTCCCGCCCCGCTGTGGTCCATGCTCTCAGGGTCATCACAGGCTGGGACAGCAGAGATAGCGGCCAGCTCACAGTGCCAGCTCCTGCGGGCAGGTGGCTGGCAGGGGCGGGGGGCACTGGGTCCTGGCTGTCTGTGCCAGCATCCCACGCTCTCAGGGGCAGCCCAGCCACAGTGAGGACGCCCACCCCCGCCCCCAGGCACGGTTACGGGCCCCCACGCAGCCGCCTGCCCCCACCTCCCCCCACCCCAGCTCTGCTGGCCCGCGGTCCTGCTCCGCGGAGGCACCAGCCAAGGCCAGCTCAGTCCCCTCACCGTCTGCCACGCCGTTCCCGAGAGAGAGCAGCTCAGCTCGGCCCTCAGCACAACATCCCCCTTGTTTGGAATTCTTTTCTCAGGACGCACTCCTGAGAGGGGAATGACGGGATCGAGGGTCTGAGCATCTCCACGGTGCTGGACATGTGTGGCCGGGCTGCCCGGCAGGTGGATGAGACCCTGCGCGTGCCTCGGACGACCTTCTCAGATGTCTTAGTTGCGGCCGGTCAGGCTGGAGGCCGCTCCGTGTCCTCCGTCCCCTGTCCCCGGGGGGAGCCGGCACTGAGTCGCATCTGGCAGGCGGGTCTGCGGCCATCACAGGAGGGGGTCGGGAGCAGCTTTACGACGGCCTCGGGCCCGAGTCAGTCTCGCCACAGAGGTGCACCCTCTCAGCACCCGCCTGACCGCAGAGCTGTGGGCAGAAACGGGGGTCCCTGCTCCTCACTGGGTCAGCCCAGGCCAGGGCTCCGGGGCTCTGCACGGTAGGGCGGCCCTGGCAGGGGTCATGGGCGATCCGGGAGGCCTGTGTGTGAGCACCCTCCCCCCATAGCACCCGGGGCTGCCGGGCTGGGGTGGTGGCTTGTCCCCCGCTCTGTCCCCAGAAGCATCCCGACGGCAGAGGACGGATGGGGTCCAGGGACTCTCACTGCGCTGGACCCACAAGAAAACCCAGCGGCCTCGCATCTCCAGGGGCCTCCAGGCGGGCTCTCCAGAGACCCGGGTGCTGGCTCGGGCTGCTCCGGCCTGGGGCCGGATGGGCCTGGGTCAGCGGCCCGAGGACAGGGAGTCGCTTCCCAGGCTGACCGCTGGGGTCTGCGCTCTGCCTGCCACCCCACGAGGGTTTCCGGTGTTCACGCAGATGACGTCCATGCCACACATATCAGGAGCTTCTGGGTGCTCCAGGGCCCCGCTGGGTCCCGGATAATCAGAGCACGCCGCAGGCGTCTGCCGGGTCTGCGATCGTGAGTGGGCTGAGCTCACAGCCACCTCAGTTCAGAGGACTGATTTCACCCCCCCACCGCCTCCAGCGCTGGGCTGTGCTGACTCCTCTTGTGGGAACCGGGTACGCAAGATTGCCGCCAACGGGCCCAAAATAGGCTCCGGGCCTTCGCCACGTTGATTACGGCTGACAGCCGGAAAGGGGGGTCTGTGAAGGCACCGTCGCCTTGAATCACAAGCCCCGGCTGCCCACCTGGCTCCAGCATGTTCTGTGGGCCCAGACGTCCCTGCTGGGAGCGTGGCAGGCATCCTGATGCATTTGGCGGGGGAGGGCCAGGTCTGGGGGGCGGGTGGCAAGGCTGTGGGAGGGGGTGGGAGAAGGATACAGAACCCGAAGGGACCCGAGACCCCGCTGTCCTGGCCCGGGGCCCCCTGGGTGGACCCGAGGGATGGAGTTCTGGGCAGAGAACCCGTCCCCCCCGCAGGGCCGGCCCCGCACACGCCTGCTCCAGGCCCCAGCTCTGGGGCCCACCTGGTAGCCACTGGACCTTGGCCCCAGGATGGAGGGACACGGGGTGGACCGTCTGTGGGCCCGCGGGGGAGGTGTCGTGGGTTCTGTTGGAAACCGCGCAAGGAGGCAGAGGAGAAACAGAGAGCGCCCTGGGCGGGGATGTGGAAAGAGCTGACGCAGCCACACGTGGCCACCAAGCACACGTCTTTATGGGACAGCACGGGTCCCCGTGATGGTTTAAAGGCCCCTGTGCTGCGGGGCACAGAGGGGTCCCTGTGGGCCCTGTCCTCCCCCGGTACCGGGACCAGCCCATCAGAGAAGCAAGTGGGGCGGCAGTGGGCACAGCTCAGCTGCTGGGACCCCTGGGCTCAGGTGGCCTGTCAGCCTCTACCCCCCAGGCCAAGGGGGCCAGGGCCGCTGGCTCAGGCTGCGCTCAGCCCACCTGCAAGGCACGCCCAGCTCGAGCTCGCGGGCCTGCGCTCAGGACCGACCGGCAGGCAGGGAGACCCACTGTCCCCGGAGACGCCCAGGGTCCAGAGGCCCCAAGGCCACGCTCCGCCCTCCCGGTGGGGTCTGCGACAGAGGCCAGGGTCGTGGGCCTCCCCAGGCTGGCACACGCCACACCCAAGACTCGGGGATTTGAGAAGAAAAGGCGAGTCCTCCTCCTGGTCACTCAGGCTGAATCTTTTAATCACCCGGCAAAGAAAAATCTGCAAAACCCAGATTATGTTTTAAAATTAGACAAAAATTTTCTTTCGACAACTTCTAGACAGCGTAATTTAGCAAGCACATTCTCAATAATTATTTTTCCTTTAAATAGTTACAGTAGAATGGATTAATTTCCAAGACAAGTCTCTGATTAGCGTGATTCATTAGCTGCCTGGGTGATGTCCGCACCAGAGTGCAAGGTCGGAGAAGTCCCCTGGAAGACTGGACACTGGCCCACGCCCGCAGCAAACTCTCCAGATTTGGGTAATCAAATTAGATTGAGAGAGAAAAACCACAGTTGTCGCGAGCTACCTGCTTCATTATCTCATTAGGATCAAGAAATGTACTTGGAGGGGGAAGAAAACAATACTCCGGGCATCTTTCTTGGGCAAATTCCCATGAACTGACAGAAGCTCCTTGGGGAGCAGACAGGAGAGGCAGCTGGGTTTCCAGTTTAACTCGTGACAGGCAGAGCGTTCCCCCTGGTTCCGGAGGCCACGGGGCTCCTGGTGGGTAGCAGGGGGGAGTCAGGCCCTGGCTGTGTGGGGACATCACACATCCGTGAGCGGAGATGGACACACCCTCGTTTAGGGCGGCCACAGGGCTGGGGGCTGTGCTGGGGGCCCGTCTCCAGAAGGTGATGAGGCTGCAGTCCAGGGGACACGTCCTGCCTCTGCAGGAGACACTGGACGTGGTGGGAGATGCCGAGGCTGAGAATGCCGGCATCCAGGGAGCCCAGGCCCCTACTAGGACTCAGACCTATTATCTTCCAAGGATGACAAGGCCCACGAAATATCTAGAAAACCACTCTGCCCACTCATCTCTCCTCTTGTCCATCCACCCTCCGTACATCTACCTATCCATCTACCCATCCATTTATTGACCCACCCACCCTCCCATCTGTCCATCCATCCACCCATCCATCCATCCATCCACCCATCATCCATCCATCCACCCTCCCATCCATCTACCTATCCATCCACCCATCCATTTATCGACTCATCCATCCATCATCCATCCATCCACCCTCCCATCCATCTACCTATCCATCCACTCATCCATCTATCCATTCACCCATCCATCATCCATCCATCCACCCTCCCATCCATCTACCTATCCATCCACCCATCCATTTATTGACCCACCCACCTTCCCATCTGTCCATCCATCCACCCACCCAACTATCCATCCACGCTCCCATCCATCTGTCCATCCATCCACCCATCCATCCATCCACCCATCATCCATCCACCCATCATCCATCCACCCACCCTCCCATCCATCTACCTATCCATCCACCCATCCATTTATCCACCCACCCATCCATCTGTCCATCCATCCACTCAGCCTCTAGTGTGTGCAGTACCATGAAAGTCTTGAACTTGCCTTCCTTTGCCCCACGGTCATGCCTACTGAGAAAGGCCAGATAACCCAGTGCTCAGGGACCCCTTGTCCTCCTGCCCCCCGGAGCAAACTTCAGAGGGAAGGGGGGAGGGGGACATCAGTAGCTGAGTTGACCCTAGCCTGCCTCCCTCTGACTCCTGCAGCACACACAGCGGACATGTAGCCAACACACGGCGTCCCAGACTTCCTGCCTCTCCCTCCTCTCCTCTGGTCCACAGGGAAGGTCACTCGGCAGTGACAGAAGGAGCCAAGACAGCCCGTGGGCACCTAAGACTCTGCCCAGGCTCTCTGCCCCCTGATGTGAAGACCAGCTCATTGGAAGAGACCCTGTCGCTTGGAAAGACTGAGGCCAGGAGGAGAAGGGGGCCACTGAGGATGAGCTGGTTGGATGGCATCATCAGCTCAATGGACGTGAGTATGAGAAAACCCCAGGAGATGGTGAAGGACAGGGAAGCCTGGCGTGCTGCATTCCATAGGGTCGCAAAGAGTCGGACATGACTTAGCGATTGAACAACGACAATTGTAAACAGGGAACCAGTGAGTTTTCACCCATGAACTGGAGGTCCCAGAGGCTTGGAAGGTTTCCTCCAGACAGCTCTCCCCATCCTCCAGCATCTCCTCCCTGATGGGGTCAGAGCCCCTCTCCCTGTCCCCGCAGGAAGGCAGGCTGAGGCCTGGGGAAAGCAGGGGTGGGGAGACGGAGCCCCGGAGGCAGCTTGCAGCCCTGTAGTCCCTGCCTCCATCCGCACGCGGCCTGCCTCTGCAGCCTCTGTCTTCACGCGGCCTCTCCTCCTCCCATGAGGACCCCGCACTGGAGCAGAGCCCCCCCACTGACCCCGTCTTAACCGGTCACCTCTGATTACACGGCCGCCTGAGGCCACAGTCACAGGCCCATGGGTTAGAACTTCAATGCATCTCTGTGTTGAACCCAACCCACTACAGACGCCCTTCCTGGGGCGCAGAGCAGGGCACCCAGGGCAGGCCACGTCCCACGTCCGTGTTCCACGTCCCACACCTAGGAGTGAGCAGCACAAGGCCCCCCAGCCCCAGGAAATGGACTGAAATGTGGGCAAGCTGCCAGAATCCAGAGTCACGCGAACTCAGCACGGAGCCCCTGAGCCGGAGGGTGTGGGTGTTGGATCAGGCACCAGGGAGACGCTGTGTTCAGACGCCACGCCAGGATCGATCAAGTTGGCAAGAAGGATAGACTGCTTCCACACACGCATTTTATCTTAGAATTTGGGAGAGGTGTCTCCACTGGAAGCATCTCGCCTGTGTTAAGATTTATAAACCTCGATTTACGAAGCGGGAAGGAAGCCTCTCCTGATGTCTGTTTATCCGCTCGATGCTTTGAGCCCCTCACGGTCCGAGAGGCTCCGAAGCCGGGCAGACTCAGCCTGGGCATTCGGATGCAGTTTCCTTGGTTACCACTTTGATCTGCATCCCCAAGTCTCCCCATAACTTTGGGCTCAGTTTTGGTCCAAGCAGAGGGCTCTGCTTGGCATTCCTAATCTTGCTGAAATCCCCCAAGCCAGGAGGCTGCGCTGTGGTAACGGTGAGGCCCTGCCAGCCACCCGGGGCGGAGGTGGGGGCATGGGGAGTGGGGGCGAAGCTGTTGAATTAGAAAGAAAAGGCCCAGGGAGTGCAACGCCCACAGGAGATACTGGAATCAAAGGCTCTGGGTTCACAGGCTGGGCTGGAGTCTTCTGGAAGCCCCAGGGGGCTCAATGAAATGAGCCTGGTGCCCCGCCCTGGGCTCCCCAGCACTGCCCGCCCTGGGAGGTGGGGCTGGCGCAGGCCGGGGGTCTGGGGGGTCCCCATGCATCACGCTCCTAGGGCTGTGGCCGCTGTGTCCCCCTCCCGCCCGAGGGTCCCCATTCCGGGCTCTCCTCACTGTTCAGGGCTGCCCCGCCTCACTCAGCGCAGGCTGCCCCGACCACCTTGGGGAGCCCACGGCTGGAAGGGGTGAAGTGCCCAGGGTCGCAGGAAGGCAGCTTTGGGCAGCAGGGGGGCTGGAAGCGAAACCCTGTCTCTGCCTTTCTTCCTTTATCTGAGCCAAGAATCCAGCAACCGCTGATGGCCACCTGGGCAGCTGGATGAATGGCTCCCGGCCTGGTATCCACAGAGCTGCAAATTGGGCGTTATTTATAGTCTGCCTCTGCCAGGGTCAGGGTCTGGGGAATGGAGCGGGTGGGACCAAAGCCTCGGAAATGGACTCCCATCCCCTGCCTGGCCGGACCGCTGCTCCCTCTCGGGGCAAACGCCATCAGATCCCGCTGCAGAGGCGAGGCCGGCTCGAGGCCTGCCCAGGCCAGCGGGCTCTGTCCTGCCTTCCTGCGGCCCCCGCAGCTCCTGGGGACAGAGCCACCCTGTATCTGTCTCCAGCGCCTTTTCAGTGAGTCAGGCTTTCATCCTGTGGGCCGTGCTGGAGACCCCCTCTGACTGTGGGACCGAGACCCCCGGGCCACGTGCCCTGGCTGCCCACCCGCAGCCTGTCCCCCACCCCCACGGCACGCGGGTGCCCCCCACGCCTCTCAGGCCTGACCTTCCCTGGCAGAGGCCTCTCCTGCCCCCTCCACTGACCACAGGCCCCAGAGCCTTCCTCGGGAGCCCTGACCCTCCACGAGGCCAGTGACACGCAAATCCAAGTGTGGATTCGGGGAGTCTGCGCCCCACAAGGGGCTCCGTGAGGGTGGGGCCGGCCTGCTCAGCCCCCTGGCACAGGCCCTGCACAGCTCCTGGTGCAGAGAAGGTTCTGGAAAGAACCCCTAGAAGGTGGGGGAGGAGGAGCTGCTCTGGGAGCACTGCTGTTTCCAGAACATTCCACATCCTTCCATCACCAGGCCTGGTTGGGCCTGGCCGCTGCGGCCCCGGGAGTCGAGTCTCCCGGGCTGACCTGTGTCTCATTTCCAAGCTTCCAGGAATGTGCCCGGCTTCTGCTGGGCTTCTCCATCGCTGCCTCTTCTGGCAGCTGCCCTTGTTCAAAGGCAGGACCAGCTGCTGGTTGTGGCCACGGGGTGGGCACAGGGTCAGCCTTCTGCGCCTGGGGTCCCCGCTGCCAGGAGAGTCAGCAGGAGGCGCTAGTTTCCGGGTTTAGACGCGACGCCAGGCAGGGGCAACCTCCCCACCTCAGCAGGTGGACGACGCCTTTCCTGTCCCTCCTGGGCCACCACAGACAGGGCACCTACACACCCCTGAGCTTGTGCCGGGCAGCTGGTACCCGTGGGTGCAGGGTGGGTGCGGGCCTTGGGCCCCCAGGATGCCGGCTCAGCGCCTGAGAGGACGGCCCAGCCCCGTGCCCCAGCAGCGTCAGAGCAAAGGGGCCAGGTTCTCCCCCAAGGGGGCTCCATCACCCCCTCACTCTTGTCGGGCTTCCCAAGGCTCAGAGCTCATCCACCCCCCCACTCTGAGGGCATCACTCTGAGATGCCTGCCTGCAAGGTCAACTGGCTTGGTTACGAAGGTCCCCACACCCATTTCCTCCTTTCCCGGCACATGTAGCAGGAATGCACTGGAGGCTGTGGCCCGGCCGGAGGACCTCAGGGAAGCCGAGAGGCCCTATCCAGGCTCGGCCCAGAGCCCGCCTGCCCTCCCCGGCCACACGTGGCTCCTGCAAGATGGGGGTCCCCAAGGTGTGGGGGATCCCAGGCCAGCTAAACAGGGGAAGCCCTGCTATGATCTTGTGGTTGTTGTCTGGCCGCTCAGTCATGTCTGGCTCTTTGTGACTCCATGAAGTGTGGCACGCCAGGCTTCCATGTCCTTCAATATCTTCTGGAGCTTGCTCAAACTCATGTCCATTGAATCGGTGATGCCATCCAACCATCTCATCCTCTGTCGCCCCCTCTCCTCCTGCCTTCAATCTTCCACAGCATCAGGGTCTTTTCCAACGAGTCAGCTGTTCACATCAGGTGGCCAAAGTACTGGAGCTTCAGCTTCAGCGTCAGTCCTTCCAGTGAACACTCAGGGTTGATGGAATAAAACAAACTTGTATTACAGGCTTGATCATCAGCAAACTTTTCTTAAGCCAGAAAGTATCCCTGGAGGCTCAGTGGTAAAGAATCTGCCTGCAATGCAGGAGACCAGGGTTTGAACCCTGAGTTGGGAAGATCCCTTGGAGTAGGAAACGGCAACCCACTCCAGTATTCTTGCCTGGAAAATCCCATGGACAGAGGAGCCTGGCGGGGTTGCAATAGTCGGACATGAGTGAGTGAGTGAGCACAGATGCCCAGGACGTCTCGCAGCTGTAGCCCCCAATGCAGCCCTGATGCCCCCGGAGGCTGAACGTGGAGGGGACCCCGTGAAACTCCGCCAAGCCGGGCCTGCCCTGAGCAGGGCGGACGCCTTAGCAGAGCCCAACTCCCCTTGGGCTCAAGGCCACTGCCCAGAAGGCACGAGGAGCGGGGTGTGGAGGCCTCCCTCCCACAGCCTTTCTCTACACGGGGGTCTCTGCGGGGGAGCCGGCTGGCAGGGGACCCCCACCCTGTCCCTGATCTAGGAGTCGGGGTGAGCCACGGGCAGAGACACCCAAGAGGTCAAGATGCAGGGTCTGCTCTGGTGTCGACTCAGGGACCTCAGGTCTTGGCTCTGCGCCCCGAGGCCATGCCCCAGTCGTGTCAGAAGCCTGCACCCCATGAAAGCCCCATGACGGGGGGAGTCCAGTGTCGGGCAGTTGATCAGACCCCCACCTGGGCTTCCACAGAAGCTGGATAGGTCTGAGACCCTGGACAGGTCCAGGGCCCCAGGGTCAGAGCACCGAGGCCCCCGCTCCACTCATGACCCTGGTTCCCCCTGCCCCCTCTGCTGGGCCACGTCTCAGGCAGACGGTGATTAAGGCCTGGGATGCAGCGCCTAACTGCATTGACCTGGATCAGCCCCAGCGCTGATGCTGACGGCGCAGTGTGCAAGCCACACCCTTCAGTCCGTGAAGCCACAGTGACCTTTGTGGGAGCCGGAAGGATGCACAGGAAGGTCACGCCCATAAAGGCCGGGAAGGCGCCCTGGAGTCGGGGAGCCACGGGCCTGAAAACTGCCCCCCTGCACCTTGGGCTCAGGCGAGGGCGGGTGCGGCAGGCAGGAGGGGCCGCAGACGCAGACATACACACGACGAGAGGTTCAGCTGCGTTTCCTCCCCGGCACTCACAGCAGCTGGGCCGGCGTCCCAGGAAGCGGGAATAGGGGGAGCCATGACCACAAGTCTATAGTGAGAGCCCGGGGTCTGGGTCCCCACGAAGTGCTGGAGCTTCATGACGGGAGGCCAGCTTGCCAGGGAGGAGCCGGTCCTCCCAGCCCCCGCCTGGTACCCACGAAGCATCTACCACAACATCCAGCCCCACATCAAGCCCTTAAACGACCTGTGGGCTGGCCGGATGGGGAGGTGGGCACATCCAAGGAGAATTGCAAACAGTGGCCATCAGAGCCTGAAGCAGCGCTGGCCCTTGGTCACCCCATCTTTCTGAGTCCCTCTCCCCACTGCCTCACACATGAGCAGACCTTCGGAGACTCAGGGGCTTTGGCGAGGAGGAGACAGCCCACCTCCAGGACGTGTAAAGCTGTCCCGGCAGGGCAGTGACAGGGCACCCATCCTCCACCCAATGCCTGGTACCCAAGAGCTGTCCCATTCTCCAACTTAGGGGACAGGCTGCTGCAGACGCAGGGGACCCCAAGCCGTCCACCCGCGCAGTGCCCCGGTGCTCCCGGCTCAGAAAGAGGCGGACGTCTGAGGGTGGCCACAGGCTGGGGGCAGGACCGAGAGGAGCAGGTGGGAACCTGCCCCGGAGACAGCACAGAGCAGAGGCCACGGTCGGCCCATCTCGAAGGACCCCTCAGAGTCACATGGATGGACACGGCTCACGTGAAAGGAGAGTGGACTTTGGCGACGAGGAAGCAAGGTCACAACAGCAGCGCCCTCAGGAGCTGGAAGCGGCATCATGAGCACAGAAGGCAGGAAGGACAGAGGGCACTGCAAGCGCCCGGGTCTCTAGACCTTCTCAAACACCCCCGTGCCTGGGAGCTGAGCTTCTCAACGCTGAGAGCAAGCAACAGGAAGGAGCAAGGCGGAGACGGGGCTGGGGGTGATCAGAGATATACAAACGTTTCCCCAGCACATCTGGAGTCTCCAAGGGCCCGCCGAGTGTCGGCACCACGGGCTGTAACCCAGGGATGCCTCTGAATGCAGAAATTCCAAGGAAAGTTTCAAAAGGCTCTGGGAGGGAGGGGAGGAAGGGTGCCCCGGGCGTGGGCGGGCACAGACAAAGGACGCCCAGCCACTGAAGGTGTGAGCGGCCCTGTGGACGTGGGCAAAGCCTTGGGAGCCCCACAAGGAAGTGAACCTGAGCTGCGATTCTGCACCAGCCAAGACAGCACCCAGCACAAGCCACATTTGCAGGAGACACGTACCTGACTCGCAGCCGCGTCTCCCACACGTGGGTTTTGTTCCCTGATACACGAGGAATACAAGCATTTTCAAAAGAGCTAACAGCGGTATTTTGGGGGGGGGTATGAAAGGAACATCTCCATCTTCTTCTTCTGTCCAAATGACCTACCACAAATAATTAACACGCAGAGCTAGTTTTAAAGATAAGTGTTCAAGGGGATGGTCGTTTCACAGGCCAGTGCAGGCAGCATAGGTCCACAGACCAACCCTTCCCGGGTCCATCAGTCACGGCCTGATAACCGAGTGCGGAAACACAGGTGAAGAACAGGAGTGTTTGCGGTCGAGGTCTGGGGAGGGAAATTCACGGGCGAAGGTTTTCAGGTGAGCCCAGACTGACAATCACCACCCCAGTCATGCCACTTCTGGTCCTTGAAGCGGGCCCTCTACCCACTTGATGGATGGGAAAGCAGACTCAGGAGGCTTAGGAGTCTCTTCAGAGACACACGGTTACTCTGCAAGAATCACGACGGAACCCAAGGGACCGCATCACACTCTGGGCTCACCCCCTGGTCATCAGAGATCATTAGAGTCTTGTAAACAGGCAGCTTCTTTTTCTTCCTGCGAGCCTGGCCAGGGCTGCAGGAGCCAAGAGTGAGTCGCAGGTGCGGCTGGCTCCAGGACACAGCGATGCTCGGGGAGGGACCCCCGTCATAGGTCCTATGCGTCCAGGGTACTTATGGGTCTCATGGAACTTGGGGGCCTGGGTGGTTCCCTGACAAACACGCCTGCCCGTGTGGGGTGTGCCGTAGGGTCATCCCACGGACCGCAGGTCCTCCTGGACGCCACTCTGTCCTGAGAGCAGAGTCAGCACAGACCCCGAAGGCCTCGTGCCCCCTGCTCGGGTGGGTTGGACATCCTGAGCCCCCTGCAGGAGTGGAGCTCCCGCCCGCTGTGGTCACGAGCCCGGCAGCCCCCTCCCTGTCCAGCTGCAGACTTCTGTGCTCCTCAGCAGAGCACCTCAGGTCCAGGAGAGGAGAAAGGGGGCCTTGCCAGAGGTGCCCTGGGTGCTCAGGTCTCCAGTTCAGGACGAGAGGGTGGCCCTGCAGCGGTGAGCGGATGGCGGGGAGGAGCTCGAGGTCGGGCCCACCTCCCTGCTGAGCTTCCTCCCACTTGGCTCATTCCTTGGGGAGCCTGGCCGGGGAGGACTTGGTCATGGTCATGTCACCAAGGCTACGGCTCCCCCAGCTTCTGCATCACAGACATATCAACCTCCAGATGTAAGCAGTGTGACCGAATAGCAGGCTCTGGTCCTCCCTGGCTCACCGCATCCCTGGGACACGGAAGCTCTCCGGCGTTTCCCACTGGACACCAGCAGGTGATGTTCCCTGGGCCCCTACTTTACGGGTAATGTGTGATGACAGTCTGACTCCCCGGGGTTTAGGGTTTTCATCTGAACAGATAAGTCAGGACCAGCTGTCCCAGCCTCTGGAAATGGTGCTTTCCCGTTGTATTTATGACCCAGGACAGTCACCAGAGGCCCGTAAAGTCCGCTGCGAAGAAGCTGCTGTTAATCACCGTCTCCATCACGTAAAACCTCCCTCCCTCGGCATGGGAGGTGCCTCCTTGCCGTCAGGACCGTGACAAAATGCCCCGGCCCCACATTCTCTACTCCTGATGAGCTGGCAAGTCTGCACGGTCGTTACCCAGGGGCTCCGAAGTGGCTCCGTCCTGCCGGGAGCTTTGACCGCGGTCCTGTCCCGGCCCGGCCACCCCCGGCAGACTCCCCTCCCTTCTCGCCTCTCGAGGTTCCTCTGCAGGGCCAGACTGGGACAGGGGGCTGCCCTCAGCCAGCACTCTTCTGGATCTGTGCTGACAGCGGCCACTGAAGGTGGACAGAGCTCACTTGGGCATGTTTATCACGTGTGCACTGGACGGGTCTCCCAGCAGCTTCTAAGTGGTCTGTCCACGGAGCCCTCCTCCAACAAAACCCTCCATTAAAGAGAGCTCCAGACATCTCTGCGAGCCTAATCAAGATGCCCCATGCAAGGCAACACCGCCCTGCATAACGGACTGTAACCAATACGACATTTATTTATCGAAAAAGCCACAATCAAGGAAGACCACCCTGAGAAGTGCACAGCGATTAGCAACCAATTATGGGATTGAGGGTGGCTGGTCCGAGGGCACATTCAGAGCCTGGAGCTGCCCCCTCCGAGAGGAATGAATGAACAGTCCAAGGCCAGAGGCGGGGCGTCCAGCCCCTCAAGGCCATCCTTCATCTTTGCCTGACTCGCACAGGCTTGGGCCGCTGACCAGGGCAGCCTGGCAGATGGAGCAGGGGCCAGAGGTCAGGATCCTGCATTCCCAACAAACTGGATGCAGAGGCCAGCTCGGGCAGGACGCAGCTTGCCTGGGGGTCTGCAAGATCTGGCTGAAAACCTGAGCTCCCTGAGGCCCTGCTATTTGGTCACCGGTGGGCAGGGACTCCCCCTTGTGCAAAGGCCAGGAGAAACAGGGCTGGGGGAGGGGGCTGAGGGTTGCGGGGGACAGGATGGGGGGAGGGGGCTGAGCAGGGGGACAGGACCGGGGGAGAGGGCTGGGGGGGGCAGGACCAGGGGAAAGGGCTGGGGGGGGGGCAGGACCAGGGGAGGGGGCTGGCGGGGGACAGGACCAGGGGAGGGGGCTGGGGGGGACAGGATGGGGGGAGGGGGCTGAGCAGGGGAACAGGACCTGGGGAGAGGGCGGGGGGGGGGGCAGGACCAGGGGAAGGGGCTGGGGGGGACAGGACCAGGGGAGGGGGCTGGGGGGGGCAGGACCGAGGGAGGGGGCTGGGGGGGACAGGACCGAGGGAGGGGGCTGGGAGGACAGGACCAGGGGAGGGGGCTGGGGGGAACAGGACCGGGCGAGGGGGCTGGGGGGGACAGGACTGGGGGAGGGGGCTGGGGGGGACAGGACCGGGGGAGGGGGCTGGGGGGGACAGGACCGGGGAAGGGGGCTGGGGGGAACAGGACCGGGGGAGGGGGCTGGGGGGAAACAGGACCGAGGGAGGGGGCTAGGGGGACAGGACCAGGGGAGGGGGCTGGGGGGACAGGACCAGGGGAGGGGGCTGGGGGGAACAGGACCAGGGGAGGGGGCTGGGGGGAAACAGGACCGAGGGAGGGGGCTAGGGGGACAGGACCAGGGGAGGGGGCTGGGGGGACAGGACCAGGGGAGGGGGCTGGGGGGGTCAGGACCAGGGGAGGGGGCTGGGGGGGGCAGGACCAGGGGGAAGGGGCGGGGGGGGGCAGGACCAGGGGAGGGGGCTGGGGGGGACAGGACCAGGGGAGGGGGCTGGGGGGGACAGGACCAGGGGAGGGGGTTGGGGGAGAACAGGACCAGGGGGAAGGGGCGGGGGGGGCAGGACCAGGGGAGGGGGCTGGGGGCGTCAGGACCAGGGGAGGGGGCTGGGGGGGACAGGACCAGGGGAGGGGGCTGGGGGGGACAGGACCGGGGGAGGGGGCTGGGGGGGACAGGACCGGGGGAGGGGGCTGGGGGGGTCAGGACCAGGGGAGGGGGCTGGGGGGGACAGGACCAGGGGAGGGGGCTGGGGGGGACAGGACCGGGGGAGGGGGCTGGGGGGGACAGGACCGGGGGAGGGGGCTGGGGGGGTCAGGACCGGGGGAGGGGGCTGGGGGGGACAGGACCGGGGGAGGGGGCTGGGGGTACAGGACCGGGGGAGGGGGCTGGGGGGGACAGGACCGGGGGAGGGGGCTGGGGGGGTCAGGACCGGGGGAGGGGGCTGGGGGGGACAGGACCGGGGGAGGGGGCTGGGGGGGACAGGACCGAGGGAGGGGGCTGGGGCGGGGGGACAGGACCAGGGGAGGGGGCTGGGGGGGAACAGGGCCAGGGGAGGGGGCTGGGGGGGACAGGACCGAGGGAGGGGGCTGGGGGGGACAGGACCGAGGGAGGGGGCTGGGGCGGGGGGACAGGACCGGGGGAGGGGGCTGGGGGGGAACAGGACCGAGGGAGGGGGCTGGGGGGAACAGGACCGGGGAAGGGGGCTGGGGGGGGACAGGACCGGGGGAGGGGGCTGGGGCGGGGGGACAGGACCGGGGGAGGGGGCTGGGGGGGACAGGACCAGGGGAGGGGGCTGGGGCGGGGGGACAGGACCGGGGGAGGGGGCTGGGGGGGACAGGACCAGGGGAGGGGGCTGGGGGGGGACAGGACCGGGGGAGGGGGCTGGGGGGGACAGGACCGGGGGAGGGGGCTGGGGGGGACAGGACCAGGGGAGCGGGCTGGGGGGGACAGGACCAGGGGAGGGGGCTGGGGGGGACAGGACCAGGGGAGGGGGCTGGGGGGGACAGGACCGGGGGAGGGGGCTGGGGGGGACAGGACCAGGGGAGCGGGCTGGGGGGGACAGGACCAGGGGAGGGGGCTGGGGGGGACAGGACCGGGGGAGGGGGCTGGGGGGGACAGGACCGAGGGAGGGGGCTGGGGGGGACAGGACCGAGGGAGGGGGCTGGGGGGGACAGGACCGAGGGAGGGGGCTGGGGCGGGGGGACAGGACCAGGGGAGGGGGCTGGGGGGGAACAGGACCAGGGGGAAGGGGCGGGGGGGGGGCAGGACCAGGGGAGGGGGCTGGGGGGGAACAGGACCGAGGGAGGGGGCTGGGGGGAACAGGACCGGGGGAGGGGGCTGGGGGGGGACAGGACCGGGGGAGGGGGCTGGGGGGGAGAGGACCAGGGGAGGGGGCTGAGGGGGACAGGACCAGGGAGGGGGCTGAGGGGGACAGGACCAGGGGAGCGGGCTGGGGGGGGACAGGACCAGGGGAGATGGCTGGGGGGACAGGACCAGGGGAGGGGGCTGGGGGGGACAGGACCAGGGGAGGGGGCTGGGGGGGGGACAGGACCGGGGGAGGGGGCTGGGGGGGACAGGACCGGGGCGGGGGAGGTGGCCTAGGGCAAGGGATTCATCACCCCCCAGCAGCTGCTCCGAGAAGGTGCCGCAGTCCTGTGCCCTGAACCACGCGTGTTCAGACAAAGAGGCTGCAGTACCAGCTGACCCCTGGGAGGGGCGCCAGAAGGACACCGTCTTGTGGGTTCGTTTCCAAGGAATCTGCCAGGCGGAGCCTTGGGGACCCTGCTGGCCTGGGGCAGGTCACAGATGCTCCCTCCAGAGGTGACCTGAGGCTCATGGGCGGTGACCGTGACCCAGGTCAGCCTGAGGGCACGCTGCCTGCTCTGCTCAGGGTGGCGCTGGGCGAAGGTCACCAGGAGGGAGACAGAGGCACACCGCCCTTCCCAGAACGACTAGATCTCCTGGAGGAACGTGACTGGGCTTCAGTCAGGGACCCTAGGTGCCTGCGGCCTGAACCGGTCTCTGGGTTCTGGCCAGGTAAGGTCCCGGGGGCTGAGCAGTGGGTCCCACTCTCCTTTCTCAAGGGTTTTGCAGATGAACCTACGCCCAATTAGACCTTCAGCTCCGTTCATCCATTAAGGTTAAAGTCGGGACTTACTGGGGCTAGGAGTCAGGGTGCCGTGGGCTCGGCCGATCCCAAGGACAAGGTCAAGGAGGACGGGGTGCAGCCCCCAGACCAGGACCTCAGGGCACCTGGAGACCCAGCTCTCGGAGGAGACTCTGTGGCCCTGGCAGCCAGAAGCCGATTACTTTTGTCAGTGGAGTCAGAACAGAAGGGAAATTGAATTAAGCGGGCAGCGAGTTATAATGCAGTGCTGGCATGCTGACGAGCGTCGCCCTCCCAGCAGAGCCCGCGAGGTAACAGCGTCAACAGGACAGAGCGGCCGGGCCGGGCGGGGGTCAGCGGGACGACGCTGCTCACGCGCGGCCCCCGTGTCAGAACCAATACGGCGGCAGGCACGTCACCAGCACGGGCACAGCTATTTCAGGAAACGCAATTGTGTTAGAAGTTTTCCAATCTCTTCTCTCGCCTCCTGACTCTCGGGCTGCGGGCCCTCCTCCTGCAGTATGGGCATGTCTCCTGGAGAATTTTGCCATCTGGGGGCGGTAACCGGGCCAGGAAGGGGCGATTCTTGCTCCCAAGTTGGCCCGCTCGGGCCCTGGACTACTGGAACCCGGTTGCACACACAGGACGCCAGTCCGGGGCTCCGTCCTCCAAGCTCCTCATGGGGCAACCAGCTTCTGCCCCATGCACCCGCCTTCCGGGCACCCCCGCCCTTCTGGGCGGGCACAGCGGCTCTGCCCTGCTGCCCACTGGCTCCCAGTGCTCAGGGCCCCAGTGGGCATTCCCAGACAGACAGGCTGCCAGTGTGGACAGAAGCTTCTCCGGGAGCAGCTGGCCCAGGGGTCTCTGCAGCCTGGAGACTTTTTCCCAAACCGGCTTGGCAGCACCTGGGCACGGGCCACAGTGGGTGCTCTGGGCGAGGGGCAGGGGGCCAGGCCCCACCGCCCGCCCCGGGGGGCTGGCAGACGCTCAGTAGGGTCTCTGGACGCACCGGGTCCCCCTGTCGTGGTGTCCGGCTCCAGCCCTGGCCTGACAGCTCAGCCCCAGAATCAGCAGCTCCTGCGAGGCTGGCTCCTCCATGGGGCCTGGGAGCTGGGAGGGTGGGCTGCCCTCGGGGACACAGACTAGGTCAGCTCATTGCCTTCCATCGCCCCGGCTTCCTGGCGTCAAAGGGAAGAAGTGGCCTCTTACCTGCCTTCCTGAGGACCTCCAGGGGGACGGTGCCCATCTCAGTAGGTGCAAGCTTCCTTCCACCTGCCACAGGGACCCCCGTCTTGGGGAACACACCCCAGAGTGTGGAGGGGTCCCAGCTTGCTCCGACAGCAAGCTCCAGGGCAGAGCGACCATTGTGGCCGATGCCGTCCCCGTGGGTCCCTGACATGAACTATTTGGCAAAACCCGCCTGATACAAATGTGGACTTGGGTTAATGACAGTCTCTCTCTACCAGCTCCTCAATCGGAGCAAAGGCACTAGCAATACTATTCTTAATGCCAATAAGGGGGGTTTGGGGGAGCTGGGAACACTCTGTACTTGTTGCTCTATTGTTCAGTAAACCGAAAACTTCTCTAAAAATAGACGAAGGAACAACACCGGCTTCAGCCCAGATGATGTGGAAGAAGACACGTGGCCCGATCCTCAGTGGGAGGAGAGACCTGTCCCCTCGGAGTGCACAGCCTGGAGCGCCCAGCTCCGGGTCCTCGCCAGCCACCAGACCACACAGTCAGAAGAGACCGTCCCCCGCCTGTGGGTGCAGCGTGGCCCCAGGTCGACGGCCCAGGATGGAGGAACAAGCCAGACCCCGCTCTCTGCCTGTCTGTCTGTCCTGCCTTCACACCAAGAGTGCAAGACTGCCAGGCCAGGGTCCCTCTACGTGGCCAGCACCTCACCCCGTAGAGCCTGGCCCTGCACCCCCAGGGGAGGACCCACAGGCCAGGACTCTCTGGGGAACGAGCGGCGGGCCCATCACTCCCTCCCGTGGATTTCACCCTGAGATGCTCATCAAGGTGGAGAAGGACACAGAGGTGCCATGGGTTTGTGAGCGCTCTGGGTGCGGGGAGAGGGGAGGACACACAGGGACGCACGTGTGACCTGAGCCCCTGCTCCCAGTGATCAGACCGCAAGAGACGTTTAGCTAACGAGGTGCAATACAATCAGAGGCATGACCCAGCTCTTCCACTCTGCTTCAGAATCATGTTTTAGAACTTCACATAATATTACCACGAGTTCCAAAGACTAGAACTTTTCAGCAGTGACACTGGAACTGAAATCTGAGCTCCATCTGAGACCACATAAAACATCAATGAGAAGTGTTCACACACCCACAGGTGTGATGTGGACGGCAGAGCTCGTAGAAAGACATGAGGCACCAGCCCCCAACCTGCAAAGCACATGGCCTAAGAGGAGAGACCGGCAAAAGAGACCTGCCTAAAACAGGAATTTCTGTTCATCCAGAAATTGCCTGGGAGCACCCGTGTCCCAATTGCTGGACACCTGTGGCACTGTGCGGGGAACAGTCCTGGGTGGGGGTCTGCACCATCCACAGATCTGCAGGCCGCCTCCACCCTGCCCCCCTCTTGCAGCTCAGGGACATCACAGACCCACATCCTCATGGTGGGTGGACACACGGGAAGCCGGTTGACCACGCCAGGCTGGGAGAAGATGTTAGCAGGACAAGCCCTCAAGGCAGGAGTCGGATGCAGAATAAAGAAAAGAGCTGCTGGGAACCAGCTGCTCAGCAAGCCTGAGGAATCACGCTCACCATCGCTGCTCAGCAGAGAGACGCGTGTCAGCTCCAAAGCGAGACACCACCTACACCCCGGAGGATGGCGAAAGTAAAAAGACCCACAGGAACAAGTGCTGACGAGGACACAGGGCAGAGGCAGCTTGACTGCGTGGCTGGAGGCGGGTCCAATGGGAAGCACTTCGAGAAGCACTTCGGCTGTACCTACTATAAGTGACCGGCATCCCTGACACGTCTGGGTGCACACACTGGGTATATATGCCCACGATATATGAGTGTGCACCTTACCAAGACACACACACGTGTTCACAGCTGCTGTACCAATAATGATGAAAAATTCAAAATAACCCAAACACCCGTCTTCATTGAAACAGACAAATTACGGTATAATGATGCAATGAAATTCTACACAGCAGTAAAATAACAAAATATTACTCCACACAACAGGGTCAAGCTCACAGACATGGTGAGTGAACAAAGCCATACACAAAGGTCTACCTCCTGCCTGGTTCTTTTCGTGGGAGGCTCCAGAGGATGGGACGCTAGGGATGGGAGGTGGAGGGAAAGACCGCTGTCGGGGAGAAGCACCCAGTCCCGGCTGGCCAGTTGTGTGCAAGCCTGTGTGTATGTTCGTCTCAAAGTGTTTTTTTTTTTTTTTTTTTAAAGAATAAACACTGGTTTGGGACTTCCAAATCCTACACAAGGTTATGGAATCTTTTCTGCACTTGTTACCCAGGCACATTTATGCATTTGTAACTGTACAGACACAGATTCCTTAGGTGCTGGAGAGGAGCCCTCGCAGGAGAAGGGGCCGCGTTCACTGCTCCCTGGCCTTGGGACACCCCGTCCACTGTTCAGGCTCCCCAGGCGCACTCACGGTTAAAGGGGAAGCATCTCTTTACACACACACCTGCACCTCTGGTTTGCTGCCCCCTGGGGAACTCTGACCGCCAGGTACCAGCTGTTGTCACAGGTCCACACGGGAGGGACCCCGGTGCTCAGGGTGGAGGTGAGCGTCAAGGAAGGTCACACGGGCAGCTGGGCTCGGGACCTGCGAGGACTCGGGTATTTCAGCCCCCTGGGGCCCGGCGGCTCTGACTCTCAGGGGCGGCACCCTGCCCCCCAAGCTGTGGACCCAGCACGTGAGCGTCGTGTTCCGGATGAAAGCTGAGTCAGCTCAGCTGCTCAAGTGTCAGCTGAGGACACTCAACAAGGTGAGTGTAAAGCCAAACAAAGTGCGGCTGAAGCACAGGCGGGACCCCTCTGGCCGACCCAGAGGACCGCCCGCCCCGGGCGCCTGCCCTGGGGGCCCACATCCCTCCCGAGGCCCCTCCGACCCCCAGGCCCCGGGCCCCTTCTCGCCCATCAGACAGGCCGACTCGGCCTGGTCCTGCCAAGCCACTGAACAGTTAAAGGGAGAACTTGACTCGCGTCTGTGGCTCGCTGACCAGGGGCCTCCTTGCTGTGCCGCCAGCCGCAGGGGGCGGGAAGGGGACACTGGCCCCCCAGCCCTCCGCGCCGGGCTCTGAGTGGCAGTCACCACCTGGAGTCAGGCTACCAGGCCAGCGGCAGATCTCCGTCCTGAGCCGCCTCCCTGCTGACCTTGCACCTCTCCCCACCAGCCAGGGGAGCTCCCCGAGCCTGCCTCCAGGCCCCTGGAGACCACCTGCTCCCCCGCCCACAGCTGGGGGGAGACGACACTGCTCAGGCCAAGCCCAGGTCTCCCCAGTCAGCACGGACACCTCTCTGAACTGAGATCCCTGTGACACTGGGCCCTGCCCAGGTCCGCAGGGAGTCCCCAGGCTCCGCCCAGGCCGCTGGGGGGCAGGCCCAGCTCCCTCCCAGAGGGGCCCCCACACCCGCACTTCTTGGCCAAGTCCTGCCCTGTAACTGGAACGGCGCCTGGGTCCACTGCTCTATGGAAGCCGGGCTCCCGGGGAAAGGGCTGGCCCCCCTGGGAGGGGTGGGACTCTCCCTGGGAGAGATGGGACCCTCGGCGTCCAGCTCCCACGACCCACCCTCGGACTCAGCCTGGATGCGACTAGGATGGCAGGCTGGGCGGCGTCCACTCTGCCCCTCCTTAAGGTCGACCCCAGGCAAGGCCTCATGGTGGCTGGGGTACCCCGAGGCAGGGACCCAGAGCTGGGCGATGGACCAAGGCTGAAGCCAGCCCCGGTCACCAGGCTGAGCGCTGGTGTGACCCTCTGCTGGGCATGTGGGCAAGGCGTGGGCAGCAGGCGGGGTCACTGCCTCTTCCCTCTGCAGCCACCACGCCAGGAAGGAAGGGGGACCCTCAGCCACAGGCTCTGCGGGGCACGGCTCCAAGAGACTGTGTTCATGACAGTATTCACGGCCTAGCAGCCGGCGAGCGCCCTGGATGTGCTGCCCACCGACACCCGCCTGCTCCTGAGAGCTGCGGCCCCGTGATGAGTGCTGGTGTCACCTCTTCCAGGAAGCCTTCCTTGATCGCTGCAGCCTGAG
Organism: Dama dama; assembly: GCF_033118175.1. Lineage (NCBI taxonomy): Eukaryota > Metazoa > Chordata > Mammalia > Artiodactyla > Cervidae > Dama > Dama dama. The sequence goes on from NC_083702.1 coordinate 1,942,102, forward strand.
TCCCTGGTTCCCTCCCCTGGGGTCTCATGCCCCCTCCAAGCCTCTCGGGGTAGGTCAGGACCCTTTGTCCCATCTCCCCGGGTCCTCGATGAGGCCGCCAGCCTGGGCCATTCTTACTCTGCACCCAGGACTGGACCCGCTCAGCCCTGCTGGGGTGTTTGCCAGGGGTAATTGTGACTTCCCTGGTGCCTCTGAAACCCTGGTGCCCCTACGATGCAGCTGACCACGCAGGGCAAGCTCCATCCCCCAGATGGCCCAGTCTTCGGTCTTTAAAGGCGGGTGGAGGACATTGCTTCTCTCCGTGGGTGTTTGTGGAAATTAAACCAGTGATTCATTTAAAGCTTTCAGCAAGGACCTGATACCCTTCTGAGGCCCAGGCATGCTGGCCTTAGGAACTGCTTACAAAGCTCTGTCACCCCCATGTCAACCGTAACTTGGCTTCGGGGGTGCTGAAAAACATCCAGATTGAATGTCCATCCAGAGTTAGGGGGCTCCAGAGCTGAGGACCCACTTCACCCTCCTTCCCCGGGGGAGACAGAGACTCAGACACCTCAGGGCGGTGGGCCTTCCCCCAGCATCCTGGGCAGGGCCTGGGGGCTCCCTGGGGACCTGGGCGAGCCCAGGGTACCAGGCTCTCCTGCCCCCCTCTCCCACCACGAGGACGAGGGTCTGTGACGACCCTGAGCTGCAGGAGCTGGGCAGGAAGGAGGCGGCCTGCAGATCTGTCAACTGCGGCAGACCCCACCCCGGCGCCGTTCCCTGAATAGTGTGGCAAGTGCGCCCGCAATCAGAGCACCAGGGCTCCCACCGCTCGCCAGGACACAGCGTCGCCTGCTCCTGGAGAGAATTTCCTCCAAGATGTTGCAAAGATCTTTCTTCTCTACGTGCTGATTATCCTCAAACGCTGATGAAAATGTATAAGATGAGGGAGGCAGCGTTATTAGCTCTGTTTTATAGCTTTCGGTGCAAGAGTCTGGCACTTCCATTGAATTTATTTTTGAGTATTTCACTTTCTGAGGCTCCCGTAAATGGAACTGTTTCCCTGAGATCATTTTCAGAGTGTTCACTGCAGCGTATTTCATTGCAGACACATTCCATTGTTTTGTAACCTCACCTTGTACCCTGTGACCACGCCAAACTCTTATTACTTTTAAGTGTGTGTGTGTGTGTGTGTGTGTGGATTCCTTCAGATTTTCTTTGTAAAAGGTCACATGGTCTGTGAATAGACAGCTTTGCTTCTCCCTTTCCAATCAGGGCGACTTTTATTTACGTTTCTTGTCCAGCCACCCCGGTGAGGCCTGCAGGACGAAGCCAGATACCACGGACAGAGCAGACGTCCTAGTCTTGCTCCTCATTTGAGGGCAGATGCACCCAGTCTTCCCGCCGAACGTGAAGCCCCCTGATGGCTTTCACAGATGTCCTGCATCATGTGAGACGTTCCCTTTTGTTTCCAGCTTGCTCAGTGTTTTTATCCTGGAAGGATGTTTGATTTTGTGAAGTGCTTTTTCTGCGACTATTGGCATGGCATGGGACTTTTGATCTTTATTCTATCAATACCAAATATCAACAATTTTCATTTTTTGAATATGAAATAAGGTTACACCAAAAAAAAAAAAAGAAACCAAATACCACAGCTGCTGGTTTGTTATGTTGAGCCATGCTTGCATCCTTGAGATAAATCACATGTGGTCACGATGTATAGTCTTTTTCCTATGCTTTTGGACACGGTTCGCTAGTGTTTTGTGGAGGGTTTCTGAATATATATCTACAAGGTCTGTTATTTAGTCACTCAGTCGTGTCTGACTCTTTGTGACCCTGTGAACTGTAGCCCACCAGGCTCCTCCGTCCATGGGATTCTCCAGGCAAGAATATTGGAGCCAGTTGTCATTTCCTTCTCCAGGGGATCTGCCCGACCCAGGGACTGAACCCACGTCTCCTGTATTGACAGGCAGATTCTTTACCACTGAGTCACCTGAGACGCCCGCTGCAGTCTCTTTATCAAGTCTTTCCCTCATACTTTTGCTCTCAGGGTAAACCCAGCTTCATGGAGCAAGACAAGAAGTGTTTCCGCTTATATTTTTGTTGGGAGAGTTTGAGAGAAATTGACACGAATTCTGGTCTGAAGTTCAGGTAGAATTCAGCAGTGGCACCATCTGATCCTGGGCATTTCTTGCTGAGATGCTATTGGGTGATTACCTCACTGTCTTGTCTACACAGACTTTCCATTTCCTCTTGAGTCAGTTTTTGTCTTTTCAGGAAGGTGTCCATTTCATCCGAGCTTCCATTTCACCCGAGTCACCTGATGTGTCGGCAGTTCAGCTGTTTCCCAATTCGCAACTTAAGCCTTTTTCTCTCTCTGATCAGACTAGTTAAAAATAAAATTTTGATATTTTTGTTTACCTTTCAAATAATTAACTTTGGTTTAGTTGATGTCCACTGGGTTTCTTCCTATTCTATTTCATTTATTTCCATTCTAATTTTTATTATTTTCTTCCTTCTACTTGATTTGGGTTTAGACTGTTCTTTCTTTTTAGAGTCTTAAGGTGAACATCTTTCTTTGGTATCTTTCTTTTTAGTATCATTTATGTACAGGTAAATTTAAATAACCTACTTTGTGATAATGGCTGTGTGGGGCAGTCAGCTCACAACACTTCTGAGCATTCAGCAGACGGCCCTCACGGTCACTGCCAGCCTGCGGGCACAGCATGGGGCGGGGCTCACGGGTGCCAGAGGGCAGGCGGCCCTGGTGAGGAAGCGCTGGGCGGGGCCGGAGCCCAGCGGGACTGGGCCTTTGCTCACCTCTGCTGTCCACCTGCCCACAGCTCGGAGAGCTTAGCCAGCCCGCTGGAGGCCACACAGCGGCATAAAACGCACGTGCAGGCTTTAAATGCACACCAGAACTCACTTATCTAAGTGCTAAAAGACACAACAGCTGTCCCCCGAGACGGGGGCCTGCTGTCCACTCTGCACGTCCCCTTCAGAGAGAGCGGGTCAGGGGTCTGCGCCGGGATGGCCGTGGAGGCGGGGTGGCCACTCATGCACGCCTCCTGTCACAGGACCTCTGGGAGTCTAGCACAGTCAGGGCCATGGAGCGTGGCCGCCTCCCTGGGTCACAGGGCCCAGCTCCTCCAGGAGGCCTTCCTGGATTTTCCCTGCCACCTCTGCCCGGTTCAGCCTCCATCAGGCTTGTGCTGCCCTGTGATGCCCCCTCCTCTCACCTCAAGCCTCTGCCTCTGGGCCCCACCCGAGCGCTCCTGCATGGACACCAGGGAGAAGCGAGGTGATCGAGGGTTGGGGCTGAAACGCCAAGGCTCCAGCCTGATGGAGAACCCGGGGTCACTCTGGCCTCCCAGGTACGGGCCTCCCGCTGGGCCTCTGCCTCCTCCCTGAGGCGGCCCTGGCCCCACTCCCAGGCTTTTCCTGGGGATTCCCAGCCACTCCTGGCTTCTCTGTCTTTCTTGGCTCCCCACTTCTTCACCCGCATCTAAGTGGCCTCACGTTTGCTTCCCTTTTGCTTCTGAGCATCTCAGCCCCGTCCCGGCTTCCTGCCCCTTCAGGGGCCGTGATCAGGGGGCGCTGACCACACTGCTCTTCACACAGGGGGCCGGTGTGACAGGGAGGGGCCACCCAGGCTCCGCTGGACCTGTTCTAGCACAGAGCACACTTGGACTTGAACACTCTCTGCAAGTTTGTTTCCTAGTTACGTGATTTTTACCACATCCTGCAAGACAGATGCTGGGCCCTGCCTTCAGTTTAAGGAACCGTGGTCTACACTCGCCTCCCCTGTCAGACCTTCTCCAACCTGAGTTCCAACCCAGCCGGGCTGCAGCCCAGCCCTCGTCCTCACCCCTGACCCTTGCCTCTCAGCATGTTGGTGGTGCCAGTCCTGCACCGTGGTACAAGTCTGCCAGGCACCCCCTTCCCAGCTCGCCCTCCTCATCTACTCTGTTCACGTGTGGTGGGGGGATTCACACATCTTACAGTTCCCGTCTCAAAAGCACACACCCTCAGCAGTCTCGGCGTGTGCGGAGCTGTGTGTCCACCACACCAGTTTTAGGCCTGGTGGTGCAGACAGTAAAGAATCTGTCTGCAATCCAGGTCCGATCCCTGGGTCCAAGGTCCCCTGTAGAAGGGAATGGCAACGCACTGCAGTATTCTTGCCTGGAGAATCCCACGGGATGGAGGACGTCATGGACTCCACAGGGCAGCAAAGAGTCGGACATGACTGAGTGACTAACACTTTCACCCCCCGCAAGCCCCCAAAAGAAACCCCGTTCCCTCACCTGTCACTCCCCAGCCCCCCGCAGCCACTGGCCGGCCCCTTGTGCCTCCGAATCGGCCTGTTCTGGAAACTCCACGTGCGTGGAATCACACACCCTGTGCCCTTGGGGTCTGGCTTCCTCACTGAGCGCCACGCTTCCCAGGTGTGTCCACGCCGAGGGTGTGACACTTCTCATTCTTTCCCACGGCTCAATAGAACCATTTATGGACACCCTGTGTTCAGCTGACCCGTTTTCCCAGGCGGGCTGTTTCCGCCTTCCGTCCGTTGTGGCGAAGGCTGCTGTGAATGCGTGTGGACAAGTTTTTGCGCCGCCAGCTACAAACAGGCATTTGTCATCTACCTCCACAAGGATTAAACTGTGAGCACCTGCAGCTGCTGACCTTCCGCACTCCCCAAAAGGAGCTCAGGGCGGAGATCAGGAATGGGGTGCTCTGCCTCCTGGAAAAAACTGGCAGAACAGGTCTCGGATGGTTAGGGTGTTTTCAGGAGGTTTTATGAGCCCAATTCTTGCATCGCCTTGTATCTAGAAAAGCACTGTAATCCTTCCTGGTGACGCCTGCTCTTCGTGACCAGCAGAAACCTTCTGCAAAAAATATGTGCTTGATCGCATGTACTCCCCCTTTCACCAAAATCACACAAATACTGACCTTCCCCTCTGCCTCTCTGGAACGAATGGCCTCTAGGAGCTAACTGAGGGCCTGTCTCCCAGGCTGCAGTCCTCATTTGCCCCAAATAAAACTCAACTCACAACCATCACGGCTGTACCTTCTGCAGTCGACACAGGGGAGGTGTGTTTTCATTCCTCCTGGAGAAAGAACTGGGATTCCCCTGAGAGTGGGGCTGTCAGCTCACAGGACAGCTCTTGTTTAATCAGGACCATTCTTCCGAAGCAGCTGCTTCCCGTCACCTCACGGCACTGGTGTATGAGGCTCTGATTACCCACATCCTTGGCAACACTTGCGATCATCTGAGGCCCGACTGCAGCCACGCTGTGGGGTGTGCGGGGCATCTCATTGTGGGTTTGACGTGCGGGTTCCTGCTGACTCACGGTGGCTGGCGTCTTTTCAGGGACTTATTAGCTATTCATGTCCATCTTCTTTGAAGAACTGTCTACTCAGGTCCTCTGACAATTTTCAAAAAAATTGTGTTAAGTGTTTGCTCATTTTTGAGTGGTAGGAGTTCTTTATATGCTCTGGATAAATGTCCCTTATCCGATCCACAATTTGCAAATGTTTTTTTACCATTCCGTGGACTGTCTTTTTGCTTTCTCCATGGTGTCCCCTGACGCCCCAAAGCTTTTCGCTGGGATGAAGTCTCATCTAATCGATCTTCCCCTGCTGCTTGTGCTCCTGGCGTCCTACGTAAGGATCTTTTGCGAAACCCAAGGTCACAGAGTTCGCTGTTTCCTGCTACAAGTTCTGACGTCTTAGCCCGTGAGCACCGAGGACTCTAATCCACCTTGAGGTCGTCTGCATACGTGGCGTGGGGCAGGCAGCTGACTTCATTCTTCTGCATGTGCAAATCCGGGTGTCCCAGTGCCGCCTGCTGAAAAGACGTCTCATTCCCCGTTGAGCGGTCTTGGCGCCCTTGTTGAAAAGCAGCTAGAGTGCCGTGAGGGTTCATTTCTGGACCCTTGACTCCTTGCATGTACCCATGAGGAGCCTCCTAGGGCTCCATCCGGAAGCTTCTCCTGGGTCTTCACCTGATCCCGAACCACAGCAGCCGTCTGGGCCCAGACCCCTCCAAGCCCGCCTCCGCACGCCACGCTGACTGTGCAGGGCCCCCAAGGCCACGTCTGGACCCTCGAGCCTTTAAACTGCCGGGAAGGGTGCCAGCGGGCACGGGTGGTGGCCGAGGCTGGAACAGCCACCGAGCGCAGGCCTCGGAGCCCCAGCGGCCCTCCCATCCGCGGGGCTGTGACGCTCTACCCAGACCCGCGGAGGCACACGCAGGCACGGCAGGTGAGCGTGCACAAGGCCGGGGCCCCCCAGGAAGGAAAGGCCCACGACGTGGCCTGGAGGCATCCGGCCCCTGCTCGGGAACACAGGGCGTGGTGCCTGGCGGACAGGCGGGCTCCTGGCAGGTGTGGCGGGCAGCAGCCCGGCCAAGGGCCCCTGCAGGGCCTTTGGAGAGCCTGGCTGGGGACCCTCTCCAGGCCGCGCCAGCCCCGGCTACAACCTCCTGCTGAGGGCCGCGGTGGCCCTCGTAACAGGCCTGCCCCCCGCCGCCCACAAGGCTCCGGTGTCTCCGCCGGGCCCGCCTGAGGCTCTGCCCTCGCCTCCCTGCACGGCCGAGGCAGCGCGGCTCTGGAAGCACCTCCGCTGCCCCCCTGCCCGCGCCCGGCCCGGGCACCACGCGGCTTCCCCTGCTTTGATTCATTTCAAAAGAGTTTCAGGAGAATTCAGCCGGTGCGGGGAGGACCTCTCTTTATAAGGAAAGAGGCCAGTTCAGGGAGGTGGGCTGCTCGTGGATGGACAGCCTGCTGTGTGCTGGGTGGGGTGCGGCTTGGGGACGCGGCCTTGGTCCTCCCAGGGGTGCTGCGGGGGCATCGGGGAACCTGCCGGGGGGCGGGGCCCCCGGAGCCTCCGGGAGCAGCAGGGCTGCGGGAGGAGGCGCCCACCAGAGGGTGGGGGGTGCAGCTCTGTATCTGCAGGGACGGTGGGTTTGTCTGCTTGAGAACCTCCCTCCCTGACGGTTCCATGAGTGGGAGCGACCCCAGGCGGGGGCACTGGGTCACCTGGATTCAGGATTCGGGGTGGGGTGGTTTCAGTTTGTTGGGAAACAGTTCAGGCTGTGAGACACGGCCGGGCGCCCGTCTGACCACCAGCCTCTCCTTTCACACAGAGATGCTCTCCCGGTGAGCTCCTGTCCATCCTTCAGTACCCTGCTCACATGTTCCCGTGGAGATGCAGCTCTGCCAAGGTCGCACGCAGGAAGAGATGGCTGCACTCTGGGGTCCCACAGCCTGAACCCAGCGCCCCAGCACCACACGTACTAGGTCCTGGGTACCCCAAGAGTCAATCTCCCTTCCAGCCCCCTCCCTCCAGGAGCAAACGCCTTCTCTGAGTGAGTGGTGAATGAATGGATGATCTAACAAATCAGTGAACAGAGGCAGCTGGGCTCTGGTATTTCAAGGCCCCATGTTTACTGAACCCGGGGTGGGGGGAGGGTCAACACAAGCCCTTCCTCCCAGTTTAAGCCCTGCTCACATGGACCTCCAGTTCCACCCCCCACCACACACACATGCAAAGCGAGTTTCCTCTTCACTGACACAATCCACAGGTGAGGAAACTTATTATGCACACAGAGCAAGCAAACAGAAAAGCAAAAATTAAATTAGATGGCAGCCTGGAAATGCCCACTGTGCAAAAAAATGCCAGCTAACTGGTTTGCGTGGCCTCCGCTGCAAACGGCCGGGTTTAATTTGGGTCTCTGGGACCCAGCTCCTGAGGCGCGGGGAGCTCGCAGGAGAGGGGTGCGGACGCGGTTTCGGATGAGCAGACCCGGATTCAATTAGTAATCAGTTCCGACCCGACTCCCTGGTAGGCGCGCAGAGCTAACGAGCAGAGTGGAGGGGAGCGGGGCCGTGAGCTCCCGCCAGGCCTGCGCCTCCCCGTCCCTGCCTCCCTCCCGGCTGGGAAGAATCCATCAACGTCAGCCAGAAGGCACCAGAAGGCCCTCCGGCCGCCTCGAGTTACAGGAGCGGCAGACACACGGGATGCGGGGGCTTAGCCCAGCTCGCTGGGGTCACGACGATCCATCCGGGACCTGAGGGGCTGACCAGGTCCAGGCTCGGCGTAGCGGCCTTGCGGAAGCCAGGCATGTCTTCCCTCCAGAGCCCTGGTGATTGTTTCTGAGGAGGGTCCCAAAGGCGAGGATGCTAGCACCATGCACGAACATCCAGCTGCTCAATCACAGCCCGTCCACGGGATGCTGATGGGTGTAGATGGTCTTAACAAAGACAGACCAGGCTTCTTAGAGATAGAACCGGATGCAGACCCTCAAAGGGTGCCAGCAGCCCCGGCAGCATCCTTCTACTCTCTCCAGCCCCAGACACGGCAGGTCCTGACTCTCCAGGCGCCCCCGACGGACAGGGTCCTGATCCTCTAGGCGCCCCCAACATGCCCAGGGAGCCCTTCTGGACCAGCGGCCATGGCCACGGGCCTGAGGGAAGTGGGGTGGGGCCTGGGGCTGCGGGGGGTGGTCCTAGAGCCCTGCATGCCTCCAGGAAGCTTCTGGACACCCCAGGCTCTGCGGGTGAGGCCCCTGCAGCCAAAGGTGCGCAGGGCACCGGGGCCTGGACTGGTGAGTCCTCACCGAGGGCTTCCCTGTCCTGCTGGAAGCCCGGTGGGGCCAGAGCTCCGGGCCTCAGAGAGGCTGCTGCTGACCTGGCGGGTTCCTCAGTCGGCCTGTCCCTGGGGGTGGGGCTCAAGGCTCTGCTGGTCCCTTCCTTGGGGGCCTTTCTCACTATGGGGGCCGCCCTGGGACCCGCCGGATCCTCATGAGAGCGCCCCAACTGGGATGACGAGTCTCCACTCCCGACGCAGGACTGCCCCCACTGCTGGTGAATCTCTGGCCTCGGTGCCCAGAGCTGGCCCGTGTCTGCATGCCTGTCCCCTCTCCATCTCCTTTACCACCGTCCCCTGTGGCACAGTCAAAGCGGGGCAGGGGCGCGGAGTGAGCACTTGGGTGGGGCCAGGAGACTGAACCAGGGGGCCTCCCCATGTCCCGGGTCAGAGCAGGGGGCTGGGGGGAGGCACCACTCCGGGGGGGTCAGGAGACTGAACCAGGGGGCCGGGACCCCAGAGCCCACGCAGAGGCCCTAGGGGAGCGAGGGCTCAGCCGGAAGAGCCCAGGTCCAAGTCCAGCTCCGGGTCCGCTGCCCCCGCGGGATGGACCGGCTGATACCTCGGAGCCGGCCTCTCGGACTGCTGTGACCACGTCTCCCCCAGCCCCCTGCAGAACCAAGGCCACCCACCCCAAGGAAGCCGGACCAACACAGCGGGCCACAGGAGCCCCCAGCCCACCCGGAAGAGGGGGTCTGCCCCGCCAGAGGCACGGGGCAGGCGGGGCCCCTGGCCTCCCAGCTCGCCTGCTGCCCCGCCCCCCGCTGGTGTCATCAGCAGACCCCTGCTGGGCCACCGCATCGGCCTCGGAATGCCCAGGTCTCCGGCTGGGCCCCCTGGGTCAGCGCTCCGCGCCCCGCACAGCACCCATGGCATCCCCTGCATCAAGGGGTGCACCCACGTCAGGGCCTGACGGAAGGTGAGGGGCTCCTCTCTCTGTGAAGACCGAGGATGGTCCCCAAGGCAAGGACGTTAGCAGGACACGTCTCGTCCCCCCGATGGCTCAGCCTCTGGGGAACCGCCAGCCCACCTCCCGAGTGCGTCGAGGGTCCTGGGAGCCCAGGGGATCTGCCTCACGTCACGGGACCTGGGGCGCCTAACACCTGCCAGGCCCAAGGGCGACTGAAATCACACGGGCATTCGGGCCCCCTTACCCCACAGCAGCACCTCGAACGGCTCCGCCCACAGCAAACCTGACCGGCCAAGAAACGCCCTCGGGCCACGTGGGGACCACGGTGCCCCAGCCCCCACGCCCACAGGCAGCCCAGGGCGCGGCTGCCACAGTCCTGCTGGGGGCCCCGTCTAGTGAGCAGGAGGCCTGTCCGGCGAGCAGGAGGCCTGGGCGGAACGTCCTGGATGGCCGGGGCAGGCGCCGGGGGCCCTGGGCTCTTACCGTCCACGCAGGCGGGCCGGGCTCGGGTGGTGCCTGCGATCTGCCCCTTTCTGCAGGCACAGCGGGCCGTCTGCCGGGCGATCGTCCTCCGCGGCTGGCTGCTGTCGCGGTCCAGCGTCACAATCTCACAGGTGCCGGCGGCCAGCTGACCTGCAAGAGATGCACAGGTGGGCTGAGCAGACGTGCCCTGGGGACCAGCCCACGCGGTGCCCACATGGCGCCCGCCCCATGGGGAGGACCCAGTGCAGCGAGGGGATGGAATCTGCTCCCCAAGGACGTCTGAACTGCCGCCCATGATGCCGTCAGCCCTACCCTGTGAACCCCGCCGCGCAGGATACCCCGGTGACCCAACCAATCACGCGGCGGGGCACTGGAGGCCCTGCCCTCACGACAGGACACTAACTGTGGCCCATCTCGGTCACGACCAGAAACAAAGGAAGGAAGGGACTGACCTCCGGTCCTGAGTCAGGAGTGGGGCTGTGCAGAGCTCGGTGATGGGGGCCTGGGCTGACCTGGAGCGGGGGACCAGCCTGGACCCTCTCCCAGGACCTCTGGGGGCTGCGCTGGCCGCTCTGGGGAGAGCGGCCGCACGTGGTAACCTCCAAGCCAGGCCGCCCAGGGTCTCCTCTCCACCCCTGGTGGACACACACAGTTACACAGACGGTGCAAACACACACACTCCACACGCCAGGCGAGTGCACACGGGACAGCGGACACGGGTGTGGGGCTGAGGTGTGAACACGCCAGGGCCAAGAGGCACACAGATGTGCATGCACACACACACTCACGCACATGTGCACACACGCACACACACACTCACAAACATGCACTCACACGCACACACAAACATGCACACACCCATTCTCACACACACTCACACACACAAACGCACACGCACACACATTCTCACACTCACACTCACGCACACACACTCACACACATGCACACACACTCACACACACATGCACATGCATACACACACTAACAAACACACACACATGCATATTCACACACGCACACACACACTCACACTCACAAACACACACTCACACACATGCACACGCACACACACACTCATGCACATGCATACACACACTAACAAACACGCACACACATGCATGTTCACACACGCACACACTCACACACACACTCTCTCACACATGCACGCACGCATGCACACTCTCACACACACACGCACACACACTCACACACACCCTCCAGCGAGAGCAGCCGTGGCCCTGAGAAGCCGGCGCGGCCCGTGTCCCGGCAGCAGGCCCCGCCCCGTGACCCGCGAGCCCCGAGCGTCTCACCGACGGGCGGCCCAGCCGCTCACCCCGCGGAGGCCACGCCTGCTCCCTGAACCCTGCCGGTGCCCCAGGTCATCCCCGCTGTGACCCCAGGCACCGCAGAGCTCCTGGTGACCCCCCAGGGCCCCCCACGGGCCAGCTCCCGCCTCGCCACGTGGCCACGGCCTCCACCAGGGCATCCACCCACTCTCTGCCTCACTCTCATTCCATCAGTAAATAATAAGCACCTACTGTATGCCGCCTTCTGCGTGGCCCTGGGACCATCATGGGAGAAAGTGGGCGGCACGCAGCCCCAAGGGGCCCTCCCAGCTCGGGAACACGGCCTCCTATGGATCCCAGTCCACCCCACGAGCTCGGCAGGGAGACAGGTCGGGGTGCACGCCGTAGCTCACGACAAGGGAACCACGGGGAGGTGATGCCGGGAGAGGGGCCCCACCTGTGGGGGTGGGGTGGCGGAGTCCACCCTGCAGGTGACCAGCAGGTGGCCCCCTGGGGGCGGGCAGCAGTGTCCCCAGCCCTGGGGGTCCTTCTGAGGCACTGCGTCACTTCCGGGCCCCTCCTCCCGGCAGCCCCCATCCTGCCCTTTTGTCCCTGCGGTCACCTCCAGGTCCGCAGCCCGGCCTGGGGCCGGGTCCAGGGCAGCACCACATGAGCTGGCAGGACAGAGCCACCAGCTCTGCCAGCCAAGAGCTGCCGGGGCCGCCCTGACCGGGGGGAGCCACACCTGGGTGTGACCTCACCCAGGAGGCCCAGGGGTGTCTGCATCACCCGGCCCAGGGCTTGGAAAGGGCCGTGTGCAGTGACCCCAAGCCAGCCTCCCAGGGCCCGTGGCGGGCACTCACGGGGCCACACAGGTCCAGGAGGAGGGACACGGGGCCCTGGGCACCTCCCCCCTGACTGTCGGGACGCCCCCTTCCTGAGAAGGACCTGTCCTCAGGCCAACACCGCACAGCCTCCTGAGGCTGAGGCTGCGGTAGCAGGTTTAACGTGCTCGAGCTAATTACCTGCAAAATCACAGAGAACAACAGGACTGGGGCGAAAACAGACAGACGTGTTCGTCAGTCAGCAGACGCACAGAGGCAGCAGGGAAGCGTCCCCGGAGGATGAGGAGGGCGCGTCTGGTGACAGGCGGGGCACAGCCTGCAGGGCGCGGTCACGGAGGACGCAGGTTCGCGGGCCAGCCCCACACTGCCCTGTGTGGTCGGCCGTGGTGCGGGCTCTGTCCAGCTGTTATTTAAGCTCAATGGGGCCGCTCCGGTATCCCTGGTCCTCTCTGTGGCCCACCCAGGCCCCAAGCACCGCTGGCCAATGTCAGCGGTGGGCAGAGGCCCGCGTCTCCTGGGGTCCTGAGCCCTGGTCGCTAACTAACGAAGCAACAAACTGACCAGCCACGCACTCACCACCAGAGCTGTGACCTGACCAGGGTCTGGCCTCGGCAGCCCAGCACAGGAAGCCCCTGCCCTGGGCCCCTCATGCCTCTGGGTCCTGGACCCTCAGTGCCAGAGGGTGGCCGGGCAAGACCACCGCTGGCGGCTGGAGAGGGTTTCCATGTCTGTGTGCCCAGCCCCAGGTGGCCGTCAGCCTGACCATCAACCCCCCCACACCCCCCACCCCGACCTGGAGCTATGACCTTGGACCACAGCCCATGGAGCTGGGGGAGGGGATGTCAAGGCCGCCAACAGCCCCACCCTGATTCCTCCGCACACGCAGCCACGTGGAGATGAGGCAGAGAGCGGGGCCACAGGCAGCGGTCCGTGTCCAGGACCTGGAGTAAAGAGCAGTGACAGGCTGGGGGCGACCCCCCAGAGTTTTCGCCAGCACACTGGGGCTGTGCGTATGTAGCTGCGGCATCAACAGGATGGCCCTGGCGGGGGACCGTGCTGCTCCCCGGGGCCTGGGGGCCATCCTTGCCTTGCAACCCCGGAGGACCCACGTCTGCCCCCAACGTCACAAGGCCTCCCGGCATCCTGCTCTACTCATGAGGTCACTGGGCACTGGATGAGGGTTCACTTAACAATGTCAGGACTTCCCTGGTGGTTCAGAGGGTAAAGCGTCTGCTTGCAATGCGGGAGACCCAGGTTCAATCCCTGGGTCAGGAAGATCCCCTGGAGAAGGAAATGGCACCCCACTCCAGTACTCTTGCCTGGGAAATCCCATGGACGGAGGAGCCTGGTGGGTTGCAGTCCATGGGGCCGCAAAGAGTCGGACACGACTGAGCGACTTCACTTCACTAACAACCTCATCTTAGCTTGACCACAGCTGCAGAGACCCTATTCCCAAAGGCAGCCACCTCCCCAGGGACCAAGGCCCCCTGGATGTATCTTCAGGGATGCCATTAACCTCCAAAAGCAGGGAGCCCACCTCTGAGTGTAGAAAGCCCAAGGGGAACAGGCTGACGGGGATCCGTGAGCACACGCTCCTCCGTGCGCCTCTGGAAGACCACGGGGCCGGTTCATTGATTTATCCCCGGCACCGGGCACACACCCTCCACCGTCTGTATTGGCTCTCCCTCTGCTGCCCCGGGGTCTCCCACCCTCATTTTCACCCCTCGATTTCACATTTGGGGTTGGCTGTCTGTGGACTCGGATTCCGGGCTTTCCCGTGGGCCTCAGCCTGCACTGAGACCATCCTCCCTGCTGGGCTGGGTCTCAGATCTCGTCCCTGACCGAGCCCTGGAGAACCTCACGTAGAAACGCTTGAGCCCTGCTGCCTCACCCCTGGTGACGCTGGCAGGCAGCATGCACTGAGGCTCCCCTGGGCGCGGCCAGGACTGCTGGAAGCAAGCGGTCCACGTGAAGGGCGCGGGGGCAGGGACACGGTGGGCCAGGACCAGCACACGAGCCCAGCACAGAGGCTCCGAGAGACCCGAGGCGCTCGGGGTCTTGCAAGAGGCAGCTCCAAGACCCCCCGGCCACTGTTCCTGCAGCTGCTCCCCCCCAGCCCAGCGTGAACCCGAGGCCCTCTGGGGCTCAGGGGTGAGAGGGCCTGTGTGTACACATGCATGTGCCTGGGGGTGCAAGGGGTGGCAGGCTGCTTCTGTGAAGATGGAAAAAAACAAGACGTTTGCGAGGAGCCAGGCAGCAGCACAGTCCTTTAACAAAGACCAGACGCCAGAGAGAAACATAAGGAAAGTGTGCTCATCCCCCAGGGACGGGGCTGCCCTCCTGAAGCGCCCCCCTGGGCCCCTGGATGGAGACTGCAGTCAGGGTGCGCGTGGGGAGGTTGTGCAAGCCCGCAGTTCTGCAGCCTGGCTTTGTCCCCTGACACTCGTGGGGACCTCATTCCAGGAAAAGAGCTGGCCACTGGACACTACCCTGGACTGTCGTCTCTGCCTGCAGCTGGGGACCCCCTGGGACAGTCCACTTGGGATGGGGGAGCGGGAGGCACCCCAGGAGAGGCAAGGTCACTTCTCAGCCCCATCACGGCCACCGACACGGGAGGCAGGCTTGCCCAGCCAGGGATGCAGATGCTCCGTGACCTGCAGGGCTGGGGTCTGTGCGGGGTCCCAGTCTTCACCGCAGAGACAGAGAGAGAGGATGAACCACAGCCGCCGGGCGGTGGAGGCTGAGCCCGAGGAGGGAGCCCTGCTCGGGAGGGGCCCACCCCGTGGTGCTCACGTCCCTGTGGCTAAGTGATCCAGGCAGCTGAACGTGACCCCAGGACCAGGGGCTGGGAACGCCCACCACCCACAGGGCCCCAGGGGCTAGGAGCCCATCAGCGCCCCTGCCGGCCAGGCTGGTCCCTCGCAGTGCTGGGCTGGACGGGTGAGAGCTGTGCCCAGCCCTCGATGACCCCACTGGGCGGTGAGCGCCGTCCGCATCCCTGTCTCTCCAGGTCTGGACAAAGAGCTCACAGACGTCACGCTCAGCCCCGGGACCCTGGCTGGGTGCCTGAGGCTCGGAAGGGACCCTGGGGAACATTTCTGTGGACCAGGCCCCCACCCTCGGGGGCCTCCTGGTTCCCGGGATCCTGCTGGCTGTGGACAGTCAGTTGTTGCCTTCTGGGTATTGAGGGGCGTAGCCTCCGCTGCGATGTTCTGGCCGAGTGAGTCAACTTGGCCAGGTTTCATTTAGTCCCTGCGCCAGAGCAGACAAGATGGCTGGACACCAGGCCCTCGATGTCCCCAGGATGGTTCCCAAACCAGGGCGGCCACTGCCCAGACCCCAAGCCCAGCCACTGGACGGTCCAAAGGCCCGTGATGCCAAACTGCAACGCAGGAGTCACTTCTCAGGGACGGGAGCGCTGTGTAACCTGGTGGAGGTTTGGGGGGGCGGGTGGTCCACAAGGAGAGGGCAGCCGAGGCCGGCCTGCGGGGCGAGGGCTCCGCGGTGGCTTGGCTGGGCCGGGTCCTCCCAGCAGCGCCCGCCCGCCCCCGGGTCCGCCCAGCAGCGCCCACCCACCCGCCCCCATGGCCCACGTCAGCTGCTTTGTCCAGGCTACACCAAAATCCACCTGCGAGGACGGATGACAGCACAGAGGTTCAGGCCGCCCTGACGGGCACTCAGAGAGGACGGCATTCAGCGATCAGGGACATCAGCCCGTACCTGCACGAGACCGAAATGAGTGCGGGTGAGGCAGCCGGCGGGGCCGGAGCTGACCCCTGGCTGGCTCACCACTCGCCACGTGCGTGGCGAGGAAGACCAGGACCCGGGGCAGGTCCCCGACAGGAGGGAAGGACCCGGGTGACGAGGCAGCTCTGCCCTCGGAGAGGGTCCAGGTGTGCCGGGGTGCTGGCTGTGGGGCTGGCCTGACCGTCCCGGGAACTCCAGACCCTGACCCCGCCGGTGCAGGGGCCCAGAGGAGAGGGGGCCATGACAGGGGTCAGCGGTCAGACCCCAGCCTGCAGAGGAGAGGCTGCCAGCCACTCGCAACGGCCCAGAAGCACGGAGGACCAGGTGGCAGCCGGGCGGGTGGACACGCTGCCACTCAGCACCAACTTGACCTTTCCCCTCTGACCCTCTGTCCCACTGCCGGCCTCGGAGGCAGAGAGTCCGACGGTCCTGGCCACACCGGGTGGTCAGCACCCCCGCCCCGTCCTGCCCCAGTGACCCTGCCTGGCGCTGCTCCACCGGGGACCCGTCAGGAAGGGCGGGGGTAATCGGGGGACAGGCCACGCTGATGGACAGACAAGCCTCAGGGCTCAGAGCATGACAGCCGCCTTCTCCCAGCTTAAAGACGAACCTTTGAACGAGCTCACCCCGCTCTGCGGATCAGCCCCTGGCCGCTCCCGTCAGCACAGCCGGGAAGCATCATCAAGGCTTTCCCAGCAAAGCCTCCGATCGTATGCAAGCCCCCAGCAGCCCGCTGACGACCCATCCCAGCCGGCTCCCCTGGTCTCCGCCCCTCCTGTCCACAACCACGTCCCGCCCCAAGCCTAGAACCCGGATGGGCTGGGACGAGGGCTTGTGGTGGCCCCTCCCATGGCCGGCGCACCTTCTGGAACCTTCTGTGCGAGGAGCCCCGCACGTGCCTCCCAGCCTGTCCCGCAGACTCCAGACACGGGAAGGACCCCAGGGGAGAAGGGGGAGGAGAGGGTCCCCTCACGGCCGCCAGCTCCGGGAGTGGCCTTTGCTTACAGACGCCCGCCCAGCAGGTCCTTCTGAGATGCTCGCCCGGGCGCCCCGAGGGCCCGGCCTTTTCATCTGCAGGAGGGCGGGTGCAGGAGGGACCTGGGATACGAAGGGAAGAAGGCGGGCTGCAAACCGGCAGGGAAGCAGGTTCTCTGGGAACGAGACCAGAGCCTGCACTCAAGATCCCCCCAGCGGTGCCACGGCGGCCCCGCAGTCAGCCAGTGTCCCGCCCCGGCTGAGCCCCGAGCCCCCAGCACGCAGGCTCACCCAGGCTCACAGAGAAGTTGCAGGGGTCTGCGTGACCCGAGCTGGCGGAAGCCACTGCGGGCCATCGGAGACCGCCCCTGCTGTCTGCACCACGGCCAGCCGGCCACCTGCAGAGGGCAGGGCGGCGCCCAGAGGCAGAATCACGTCCTTGGGATGTGAGATCGCAGAGCCGGCTGCCGACGGGGCCTCGAGACGGAAATGCAGGAGCCGATGGAGGCCCCCGAAATGCCCCTGCAGCCAACCCCAGCGGCAGCTGTGGGTTCCCGGTTCTGGGCCCTCAGTCAGGCAGGGGAGGGTCATCAGAGGCGGCCCCGGCCGGGCCTGCAGAGGGCAGACGGCTCTAACGTCGGCTGTGGGCATGTGGGTCTGTGCTCCGCCCTGGAGAACGCTGGATGGGGACCAGGCCTGCCAGGACTCACAGGCTGGGCACTGGCCCCTCCCTGCCTGCATTGCCGGCCTTCCTGGGCCCCTGGCCTGCCCTCCTTGCCATCAGAGCCCTGCTCCCCTCAGCTATGCTCCCTACAGGGGTCCACACGGGGCCTGCCCCGCTCACAACCACGGGTCCCCATGGAAAGGACACTTGCGGGTGTGCACCTGGTCACCCCACCTTCCAGTCCTCCCCGCCTAGCTGGGAGGGGACGAGGAGGCCAGGGAGAGCACTGGTGGCCACGCAGCCCACCCTCTGTGTCAGGACAGACTCCACAGGGGGGCGGGCAAGGCCTGCAGGTCAGAGCTGGACGCGCCCCCCCCAGGCGCCCTGTGACCTCTCCACCGGAGGGGCCACATGAGCCTGGACGCCAGCAGCCGGGTCGCCCCGGGGACCTCCAGGCACGTCTGGTGGCTGCTCTCCGCTGTCTCCTGGCCTGATGCTGAGCGGGGCAGACCCCACCCCTCCACCCCACACTCCCTGGTGAGCCCGCAGGGCCCATGTGGGGTCACAGCCTGGTCGGTCGGAGCAGACTCCTTGGGGAAAAGCCGTGGACCCCCAGTGGTTAGGGTGATGAGGATGTGCATAAGCCATTCGCTGCCATGGGCCTCCTTGCTAAGGTCACGCTGCCCGACGGGCTCCAGGGCCACAGATAGCAAGACCCAGAACTCAGAAAAGGGGTTACAAACGACCCCATGTAGCCGGGAGAAATACGGCCCCAGAGAGGCCCATGCCCTAAACCCTGGAGCCTCACGCAGGCGAGCATCACCTTCACTGGTGGAGATGTGAGTGAGGGTCCCGAGTGTGGTGATAGTGCTCGTACCCGTGGCATCGCAGGGTCCCTCGGGGTGCGGAGGGAGCCTGACCGCAGAGAGGGAGGTCAGGTGATGCTGGGCTTGGGCGCTGGAGGCAGGAAGCGGCCGTGAGCCACAGAACTAGGGAAACACAAGGGACAGACGCCCTCCTGGAGCCTCTGGGGGGACCCAGCCCTGCCTGCACCTTGACTTCAGCTCAGGGAGACCCATGTCCACTTGTCACCTGCAGGAGAGCAAGCGTGTGGTGTGTTCAGTCTGCAGCCCCGGCAAACAGGCCCCGGCAAACAGGCTCCGGCCAGTGGCCACACCACCATCACCAGACCCGGGACCACTGGGGCTGGGCCCGGTGGGTGAGGTTGGCCGGCCGGGGGGGAAGGGCCTCCGGATGTTGGTTCTGGGAGGCAGAGCCCGCAGCGAGTGGGCCAGTCCGTGTAGCCCACATGGCCCCCACTCCGGGTTTTGCTGGGGGTGTCAGAGGCAGAGGAGCCCCACATCTGGGTCTTGGAGAGCTCCCTGCCCAGCTTGGAGACACTTCCTCCCGGCCAGCTCCTTCCTGGAAACGCGGGGAGTGGGTGTGGCCAGCCCTGCCCCGAAGGACAGGTGGGCAACAAGGACGGAGCTGGTCAGCAGGACGTGGTCCCTGCCAGGAGCCAGGTGGCCTGGCAGAGGGGCAGCACCCCGGAAGCCTCCCTGGCAGGTCTCGTCCACAGCGCTCAGGGCTCAGGGGACCCTCAGAAGTAGCTGAGGCTCCAGGGACCCGGTGAGGGAGCAGAGCGGGGTGTCTGGGGACTGACCTTCCCGGATGTCCCCTAAGGCGACCACGAGACCCCTCTGTATTCTGAGCACAGGCCCCCGGCTGGAGACTCTGCAGGGCTCCTGTCTGCCCCACCCTCCCGCAGCTTGCCGGATCTACCTGACATCTCGGGTATAACCTTCCCCCCGGCAAGGGGGGACAGTCCAGGGTCCAGTCCACGGCTCCCTGGGCTGGTCCTCGGCCTGGCTGCCTGGTTTCAGGCGGAAAAGCAGGGAGCGAGAGCCTGCTCCCCGGCAGACTGCACTTTCTGCCGCTCCCCAGCACACTGCCTGCCTTTACGGACAGTGAAGGGGGCCGAGCACGTCCACCGTTCTCCTTGAGGCAGCGCGCACGGCCCCGAAACGTCCGTTACAAAGCGCCCAGCTGGTCCAGCTGGCTCCCCGTCAATTATCCCCGCGGATGTGTCTGTTAATGAGGCGAGCGCGGCTGGCGGGGCCCTGCGGCCCCGGGGGCCCGGCCCGAGCTGGACCGGAACGCTGTTGGCACAGCATCGTAAACGCGGGGTAATTACGCTGCAGTTTACGACTTCTCAAAGGTCGATAAAAGGCACACAGCATCACTCTGCATCGGAGCAGCCCAAGCCAGAGACGCCAGAGAACCAGGCAGACCCCTGCCTCGGGGCCCCACCCCTCCAGGTCTTGCTCCCCCGCCCCCCACGGCGCCCTGCGCCAGTCAGAGCCAAGCCTGGAGACGCCATGAACCATGGCCGCCCCTGCAGCCAGGAGCCCAGCACCGACCTGCCAGAGCGGCCCCGGAGAAGCGGCACCTGCTGTGTCAGCAGATGAGGGGAGACCTTGGCTAGGCCTCTGGGCTCCGGCCCCATCCCCACCCCGGTCCCCCGGGGCCCTCACCTCGGGCAGGGTCTGACCTCTCCTGGCCCCAGGCCCCGCACCACAGACAGGACACCCCGGGACTCCAAGGCACCTGGAGCCCAGCGGAGTCACGGGGTCACGCTGGGCGATTCCCTGGATGGGGCTGGGTGTCCAGCGGGACCATCCAGCTCATCTCTGGTGAGAAGGGGCCCTGCGAGAGTTCCCCCTGCCCCACCTGACCAAATGCTGCCGCCCCCGCCCTTGCTCCTGGGATGCAGCATCACTGTTCGCAGGGACCGCCTCCGCCGTGAGCAGGGGGGCTTCCGGCAGGTGATGAGAGGACTCGGGCCACAAAGTCCCCATAGGGGGGTCTGTCCCTCCCATCCTGACCCAGAGCTTTTCCCCGGGGTGCTGGCCTCCAAGCGCCCCAGCTCAGCCTGTGGCCCAGGCAGAGCCAAACTCCTTTTCCAAGAAGAGGAAACAGAGAAATGGGCCCAGCCGCCCCCAGAGGCTGGCCTCAGCAGCCTGTAGATGCACCCCTGCTGTGGGGTGAGGCCCCCCTTCAAAGTCTCGGCTACCTGAGGAGAGTCCACAAGGTTCTGATGCATCAGGATGCTCAGCCACCCCCAGCCGCCTCCAGAATCAGGGTCTCCAGGGCGGCCTCAGCCACATGCATGTTTCAGGTCAGAGGTTGAAGCCTCTGCAGCACCTGGCCAGCCGGCCCCACAAAGACGGGAGCGTCTGAGGACCCGGGGCTGCGCTCGCTTCTTGTGCGGCCTGGGGCGCTTAGCAGCTGTCACAGCAGGGCCTCCAGCCCGGCAGCCCAGGGACAGGCCCCCAGGGAGCCCATCCTCCCCGCCTGCGCCCTGGGGTCCAGTGGCCCTCGACCTGTGCCTGCTCCCAGGTCCCCACCCGCCACACAGTCCTCCCCACGGGTGTGCTGCTGAGCCTGCCTGCCACTCAGCAGGCCTGTCCGCTCACTGCTGTTGGCACAGAGCAGGGATGAATGGATGGGTGGGTGGATGGATGAATGGGCGGATGGATGGGTGGATGAGTGGTTAGATGATGGATTGATGGACAGATGGATGGATGGGTGGATGAATAGGTGAATGGATTGATGAGTGGATGATGGATGGATGGATGGGTGGATGGATGGATGGATGGATGGGTGGATAGATGATGGACTGATGGACAGATGGATTGATGAGTGGATGGATGAGGGGCTGATGGACAGATGGACTGATGAGTGAATGGATTGATGAGTGGATGGATGGATGGATGGGTGGATGGATGGATGGATGGACAGATGGATTGATGAGTGGATGGATGAGGGATTGATGGGACAGATGGATGGGTGGATGGATGGACAGATTGATGAATGGGTGGATGGATGGATAGATGGGTGGTTAGATGATGGATTGATGGTCAGATGGATGGATGGGTGGATGAATGGGTGAATGGATTGATGAGTGGATGGATGGATGGATGGATGGGTGGACGGATGGATGGATGGGCGGATAGATGATGGATTGATGAGTGGATGGATGAGGGGCTGATGGACAGATGGATGGGTGGATGGATGGACAGATTGATGAATGGGTGGCTGGATGGACAGATGGATGGATGGGTGGATGGCTGGTGGACAGACGGATGGGTTGATGAGTGGATAAGGGAGGAAGGGGAAGCAGCTGACTGTGAGGTTCTCTGAGGGTCCATCCTCTCTGACCCGGGCCTCAAGGCTGGAACAGTGTGGGGCTCCCAAGAACAGGTGCTGGATAAATAACCTGGCAGGACCAAGATCCAAACCCCATGGGCTGGCTGTCTGGAGTCCCCGGATCCCCTGTAAAGACACCCACACGAAGGGCTGAGAATGCCCGCCGACCATCATGGGTGGCCACAGCCTCCGTGACTCGCACTTGGGGATCGGATTCAACTGTCCTCTGCAAGAACAACAGAGCAAAGTCAGGAGCCGAGGAGGCGGCCACAGCGGGTCCTCCGTGGAGAGATGTCAGAGGCGCCACCAGCCTCTGCCCACTGACCGCGCGCAGCGCCAGGCGAGGGCAGCGCTCCCGGGCAGCAGCGGCGGGCGAGGGCCCCTGCAGCAGGCGGCACTCAGAAGAGCAGGGCGGGCGTCTGCGGCAGGGCTGGAAGGCTGGTCTGGACCCATCAGACAGATCTGTCTGGAACCTGGGTTTGGGGCTCAGCCGCGGCGTCTGCTCTTTGGGGGGCTCTGAGCCGTCAGTCATGGGACAGAATCCAGCCTCTGGAGCTGGCGCAGGCACAGAGCAAGAGGAGGAAACGTCCTGGGGCAGAGGTGCTGGGGTCAGAGGCGGGCAGGAGGGCCTGTCTCCGCCCGTCCTCCAGCCTGGCCGCCCTGAACCCAGGCTCACTTTGCTTCCTTTTCTTTCTCCGTTTCCTGTTGGATCTGACATGGGGGTTTGAATAAGAGCCTGCAGTGCTGAGCCCCACAAACACCCAGGCTGCAGCACCCAGGGCCCTGGGGCTCGGACATGAACAGCTCAGAGACATGGGAAGTGGGATCTGACTTCAAGGAAGAGGGCTCTGCCAGACAGTGTGTGGCTGGGCCGGTGCTAAGGCCGTGTCTCTGTCCTGATGCTGTCCCTCAAGTGGACGCTGGGGCTGGCCATCCCTGTGTGAGTGCCTGCCTAGGTCACCAGTGTCCCCCAACTAGGCCTGGGACTCGGGGGTCCCGCTGTGTCCTGCACCCCTGGCTGCACCTGACCATGACCGTGGGAGAGAGGGCACCTCCAACACAGAACCTAGGTTTCCCAGGGCATGTGCCAGGGCTGGCTCGAGGAGGGGCGTGGACTCCTCTGACCATGAGTGAGGACGCTGAGGCTGGAGGCAGGTCGCTGCCTCGGGAAGTCCTGACTCACGGGCTCATCCTTCATCCGTCTCTGCTTCGTTCTGCAAAGATCAGCAGAGCAGCTCAACCGGACAACTCGAAGCCCACCACCCTCGTGGGCAGGGGCGGGACGGGGGCAGGATGGACGTGAAGGAGCCTTGCAAGCAAAGGGGCTGGAGCACCCACCTCGCCAACCAGGGTCCGCCGACGGCCACAGAGACCAGGCAACCCAGCTCTGCCCGCTGCCACGCACCCGAGCGGCTGGGTTGCCAACGACAAACATTAAGCCGGCCGATCAATTACTCATCGCGGGGCAGAGCCGTCCAGGGTATCTTTACAAGCAGGTAGATCCTGAGCTTGTTCCAATAAAGTATTTATGAGGCCTCTCGCTTCAAAAGCGCATGACGGCCTTTTCAAATTCAGTTGACGCGGCAAGAGTAAACATGAAGACGTGAGTTTGGGAACGCCGACATGGAGCGCCCCGAGCGGACACGGTGCCCGCTGTGGCCTGGGCACCTGGGAAGGCCGCTCTGTGCCCACACGGAGGGGCAGCCCCAAGGCCGGCAGACAAGCCTGCTCTCCTCTGAGCCCCTTGTCAGAAACGCCGGGGCTCCCTCTGCTGCGGACGCTTTCACACAGCCTGGAGGTTAAGCGCCAGGCCAGACTCCTTGGGTTTGAAACCTGGTGCTGCCTCAGTTTCCCTAGCTGAGGAATGGACAGAAACAGCACCCCCGGGAGGAGGTGATCACTCACCAAGTGCTCCCCCCAGCGGCGATCTGCAGGGGCCTTTGTGTGCCAAGCTGCTGCCCCCAGCGGCTCTCACGGTCACTCGGCCTAAGGAGCAATGGCCAGGGCTGGGGGTGAGGGTGGGGGCGTGCGGGGGCCCAGATCAGCTGTGTATGAACCTCCGTGGCTCCTGCAACAGACGGCGCCACCGCCAGGGAGGCCTCCAGCAACAGAGAGGACAGCCCCCAGCTTCCGCAGGCCCCTGGGCGCCTCCCCACGGAGCTCGGACCCCTGCCCCCATCGTCCCAGCCACGTCCTGCTCCGTGACCTGCCTGCCTTCCTGTTAGTAGGACCCACAGTGCGGACCAGGGGTGCAGCAGTCGGCCAATGGCCCGGGGCGGGCACGGGTCAGGGCAGGCCCGAGCTGGTCCTGGCGCCGGTCCCCCCACCAGCCCCCACGGCTACAGTCGGCCACGACCTTGGACGTCAGATGGAGGATGCGCATGCCTGCCTTACAGAGAGATGCCACTCTGCCTGCCCTGGACGCCCCGACCCCAGACTCCAAGGCAGGTGAGGGTGCCGGGACCGTCCTTCCGGCAGCAAACGGCGTTTCCACACTGGGGTCATCGAAGCCTTGGCTCTGTGGTCCGAAGGGCTTTTCTGTAACGAGGAGATGGCAGATGTCCTGACTCTGCAGCCATGGGCACCCAGGGGCTGCTCAGCGCAGGCTGAGGGGCCAAGGGGGCCCCAGAAAAATCACGGACGGGCCTGGGGTGCTCAGCCCACCCGTCCCCAGAGCTTTATTTGTGGCTGCTGCAACTTGAAACTAATTAAAGTGTCAGTTGCTCAGTCGTGTCCGACTCTTTGTGAGCCCGTGGACAGTAGCTTGCCAGGCTCTTCTACCCAAGGGATTCTCCAGGCAAGAACCCTGGAGTGGGGTTGCCATTTGCTTCTCCAGGGGATCTTCCTGATCTAGCAATTCGACCTGGCTCTCTGGCATTGCAGGCAGATTGTTTACCATCTGAGCCACCCTCATTAGATGTTCTGGTTAAGTTCTTCAAATATTTCAAGGTGTGAGTAACAATTCTTATCTCAGGAGGCTTGCAGGCAGGGTCTGCCCTCGTGGCTTCGCCCGCATTTCTGGGGGGCCGGGTGGGGGCCTGCAGCGTCAGCTCCCCTTCCGCGATGCTGCTGCCCCCAATGCCCATCAAACCGATAGCCCTCAGCGGAGCAGGCTTTCTGAAGGGGCTTCTGCGCTCCTGGTGGTGGGCTTGTTTTTCTAGTGATCGCACCTGAAGTCTTCTCCGTGCGGGGGTCACACACGCGTCACCGACAAGTGCCCCTCCTTCCTGGACCCTGAGGACCCCTCTGTGGTCTTTTCTGCAGGACGGCGGGGTGGGGGTCCTTCAGGCTCCGTGGGCAGCAGATCTCCAGGGCCCACCTGTTTGGAAGTGACGCCATCCTGATGTCTACTAGACCCTCTGTCTCAGTGCCTCGCTGTGCCAGCCGACCAGGATCTCTGCCCTCCTCCTGAGTCAGCCCGGACGTCACCTCCACCAGGAAGCCCCCCACTCCAGCTCCAAACCCGGATCAGCTGCTAGCACCTGAGTTCCTGCGTCAAGGACCTGTGAAACCAGACGTGCCAAACCCCGCCTCCTGCCAGAGAGTGTCTCAGGGGAGGAAGAGCCTGCCATCGGACCTAGAGGTCACTCCCAGAGTCTGAGAAGAGGCCTCAGGCTTCTGTGGGACAGACTGTGCTCTGAAGGGACGGGGGTTGACCACTGCAGTGGTGGGCTGCTCCGGGCGGCCTCCGAAGGTCAGGAGGGCGGGGGGCACCTGGGCTGTCGGGCCGTGGCGGCGGGGCTGCCAGGGTGTGGGCACCCGGTCCTGCCCTTGCGGGGCACGGCAGCCGCCCAAGGGTGGGGTGGGGTGGGGGGCAGGCTCTTGTGCTCATGGAGAGCTGAGAGAGGACGAGGATCCATGCTCCCTGGACCCCGCAGGACCTCCACGTCCAGCGCAGAAATGCCCCGGCCTGGGCCACCCTTCCTGGAGCCTCTGGGTGGGGAGGGGTGCAGCGTCCTCCACTGCCAGGCCTCGGCCTCCACTCGGGAAGGCAGCGCCGCCCAGGGTGCACGAGCCGCCTGCAGCCCCGCACCCTCCGCTGCACCTCGCTCTGTTAAGTGCTGCCAGCTGGGGCGCTCCGCCCCACCCCCAGCCCAGGACACACAGAGCATCGTCCGGGGGTCTGGGGTACCCCAGACTTAGGCCGGTGGGCCTCACAGTGGTGCCTGCAAGGTGCGGGGACAAGGATGTCATGGGGGCACCTGCCCTAAAGGTCGACGCAGACCCCACGGGAGCCTCCGGGGTGAAAGGCAGGGAGCACCCACCTCACCCCACAGCCACCCACTGCCCTGCAGAGCTGAGAGGGGCCCCACACCCCACTAGCAGGAGGAAGGCTGGGGGCTAGGGGCAGTGCGCACACGGGCCTGCAGGCTCAGGGGTGTGACTCTCTGGGGAGGCGGCTGTCCTCTCCTTAGGCAGTTAGCTCTTATCCCGGTATAAGTCTTAGCTCTTATCCCGGTAAAACGCACGTGACAAGACTCTTTCAGAACAAAGTTTAAGCGCACAGCTCAGTGGCATTAAGCGCATTCACACTGCCGTGTGACCACCACCATCATCCTCTCTAGAACTTCCTCATCTTCCCAAAAGGAACTCTGCCTGCACTGGACACTCACCCCTCCCCCAGCCTCTCCCCTCCCCTCTCCCCACCCTCTACCTTCTGCATCTGCGGCTTCGACGGCCCAGGAAAGAATCAGCCGTCCCCACATGTCCGCGTCCGTGTGGGCGCAGGTAAGATGCAGGGTGAGGGGTGACGCCCCCCCCCTTGGGAACACGGTGGACAACCCCCAGAGCAGAGGCAGCAGCTAAGGCACTTTTTAATGCTGCATTTTTGCAATTACAAGGAAACATGATGTTTACTTAAAAAGAAGAAAG
This sequence comes from Dama dama, assembly GCF_033118175.1. Classification (NCBI taxonomy): domain Eukaryota; kingdom Metazoa; phylum Chordata; class Mammalia; order Artiodactyla; family Cervidae; genus Dama; species Dama dama. Next base: position 1,968,721 of record NC_083702.1, read on the forward strand.
TCAGAGAAGAGAGAAAACAGATTTCACGGATAATCACGGCACCTGAGGAAGCCGCCATGGTGGGCTCTTCAGCACACGCTCACCCCGTGTTCCGGCTCTGTGTCTCACACACACATCCGTGTTTATAAACACGGGTCTCCAGGGTGACCCTGGGGGTGTTGCACCTATGGCATAAATCCGCTTTTCTTCAGCCTTGAAGGTATCACCTGTGTTCCTGCCCCCGTGGTGGGGTGGGGGCAGGGGGGTCTCTGTGTTAGAGATGCTGGGGGACCCTCCCCCTCTGCCCTCAGATGGGTCCCACTCCCACACGACCCTGCCAGGTCCCAGGGGAGCTGTCCACGAGTCCCAGGACCAGCTCCCTGAGGCAGGATTTCTGGGGCAGATACCTTGGACACAGGGCACACACATCCCAGAGGCTGAGCCCAGGGCTCTGTGGCTGAGTCTGCAGAAGGCGATCAGGGTTCTCCCCGACCTTCTTGTCCTGGGTGAAGGACGAGAGTGCTGAGGCCTCCTGAGGTCTGGCCTGTGCTGACTCACTGGCCACAGGGCTGAGCCTCCCCTAACCACCGCCCCGCTCTGTCTCCTGTATACAGACCCAGCATCCTATTTGGGAAGGGAGGCTGCCAAATACACTGCCCGGAACTGTGATCCCAGAGCCCGAGCCTTGTGGGGCTAGCGGCTCCCCGGGCCTGACCTTATGGGTACTTCCGCCCAGAGTTAGCAATGCTCACCCCAGCGGTGGGCGGGGCCCAGGACAGTCACATCTAGATACTGACCCCTCAGGGCTCCAGACACCAGCAGCCTCTCCTGCCACTCAGGCCAAATAAACAGATTATAATTATTTCCACTGTGTGCCTTGGAGTGAGAAAGGGTCTAATTTTGGAATCAGTCAGTCTCAAGTTGACATTTGAGGCCTGCCAAGCTATTCATGTTGAACCTTGGGAAATGTACTTCACCTCTAAATCCTCAAATACCTCACCTGTAAAACAGAGGTAATACCTGCCTTCAATCTACCAGGGCTCTTAGGATTAGAGGAGGTGCTGGATGAAAGGCACCTAGACATACATTGGTTCCCACCACCATCACCATCATCATGATCACCATTGTTGTTTCGTCTCACAGTCACATCTCTTTGAGACCACATGGACTGCAGCACACCAGGCTCCTCTGTCCTCCATTATCTCCCAGAGTTTGCTCAAACTCATGTCCAGTGATCATTATCATCACTACCATCATCACCATCACCACCATCATCACCATCACCATCATCACCACCATCA